>NC_064432.1:5620000-6365000 GCF_023375975.1 Astyanax mexicanus | reverse complement strand
ACAGATGCCCTGTGCTGTGGACATCACCCTAGTAGTGATGTGGGGAGAGAGCGCCATCTACCCACCCGGAGGGAGCAGGGCCAATTTTGCTCCCACTGAGCGCCGCGGGCAGCTTGATGGCAAAGCTGCATGAGCGGGGGTTCAAACCTGCGACCTCCTGCTTATAGTGGCAGCACTTTAGACCGCTGGATCATTCGGCGCCCCCTCGATCGTTGTTTTTTTTTTAAATGAAGTAACTCGAATTACTTGAGTAATCGTTTCACCCCTTATTAAAAGTGTCAGAGCCCTTAAACGGCTCGTTCTGAGTCATTTTGGGAGGAAAAAACTTCTATTCTAAAAGATATAAAAGATATATCTCTCATAACTGTGTTAAATTAACGTCTATTAATATGCACATCATGCCCGCGCTGCTTGTTGACTGTTTGTTTCTCATTCTCTCATGTTATCCTCTCTAATTAAATGAGTCTGTCTATCTGTGTGTGTGAGTGCACTGTGAGCGTGTCAGCCTTTTATAACTTTCTTTAAAACCCCTCTCTCCCTGAAGCGACGCCAAACTTTTAATTGCTAATACCTTTGTGTGCTAATTAGCATAGTCACGCATTTGTACTCCAGCGGCTTGCCGCGCTTAACGAGCGTACGGCAGGCGCTCTTTTTTTTTTTTTTTCAATCCCGAACCCCGACGTCACCAAAGCACAACCAGCGTTCTGACCGAGCGACCTGCGTGAACCGGTTCGTTCCACACCATTACGCTTGCGAGCGAGAGGTCTGCGCATGCACTTAGCCTGCTTTTAACTCAGGGCCTCATGTTAAGCATGGGTCGAAAAACATGAAATACTCCGTAGGAGTCAGGGAAAAGAATTTAACACTTAAAAATGATGAGTTTCTTAGATTTTACCAAATTGAAAACCTCTGGAATATAATCAAGAGGAAGATGGATGATCACAAGTTCTCAAACCACCAAGCTGAACTGCTTGAATTTCTGCACCAGGAGTGTAAAGAGCATAAAGTTATCCAAAAGCAGTGTGCAAGACTGGTGGAGGAGGAGAACATGATGCCAAGATGCATGAAAAAAAACTGTGATTAAAAACCACCAGGGTTATTCCACCAAATATTGATTTCTGAATTCTTAATATCACTACTAATATATTTGTCTGAGCATGCAATTTCAGTTAGAAGCTAAAGATGTTCCAGCTTGAACCAACCCTTCACAGCTAGAGCAGCTTCAACTCTTCCGGGAAGACTTTCCAGAAGGTTTAGGAGTGTGTTTATGGAAAATTTTAGAACTGAAGAACTGAAGATTTTGTGCTATTATAACAGTGACCAATCACAAGTCTGGATTTGGCAGTTGCAAGAATAATGGTACTTGTCCAATGATACTTGACTCCATTATGCAAAGTGTAAAGTTTGGTTGAAGAGGGATAATGGTATGGGGTTGTTTTCAAGAGTTGGTGTCAACTCCTTAATTATTCCAGAGAAAGAAACTTTAAATGCCTAAGTATATAAAGAGATTTTGGACAATTTATATGCTCCCAACTTTGCGGGAACAGTTTGAGGATGAGCCACTTCCTGTTTTTATTGTGAATACGCACCAGTCAACCAAGTAAGATGAGCAAGTTTGGTGTGGAAGACTTTGACTGGCCTGCTTGAGTCGATTTGTTCCGTTCCACACCATTAAAGCATGAGAAAATGTGTGACAAATGTGCTTCTGGAAGAATATTGGTAACTTTTTTCCATAAACACACTCCTAAACCTTGTGGAAAGTCTTCCCAGAAGAGTTAAAGCTGCTCTAGCTGTAAAGGGTTGGTTCAAGCTGGAACATCTTTAACTTCTAACTGAAATCGCATGCTCAGACAATTGTGAGTAGTGGAGGGCCAGGAAGGATACATCAGCTGCGTCCTCGAATCACTTCCAGTGTTGGAACAAAATCCTGAGGCAGAATTTTACTCTCTGGACCTGATTTACTCGTTTTAACTGAGTTTTAGTCTGTTAGACTCTGTATAGTGTGGAAACCCCAAATCTTCAGTTCTAAAATTTTTCCATAAACACACTCCTAAACCTTGTGAAAAGTCTTCCAGGAAGAGTTGAAGCTGCTCTAGCTGTAAAGGGTTGGTTCAAGCTGGAACATCATTAACTCCTCACTGAAATTGCATGCTCAGACAATTGTGAGTAGTGGAGGGCCAGGAAGGATACATCAGCTGCGTCCTCGAAATCATTTCCAATGTTTGAACAAAATCCTGAGGCAGAATTTTACTTTCTGGACCTGATTTTTCCAGCAGTGAATTTGAATGATTGGAGTAGTTTAGCTTTCCGCTAAAGTTCTGCTAACGATGCTCATGTTTCATTGTGTCCAGAGTGCTTAGCAATGTATTATTCATGTTTATAACTGACCTTTAAAGCAGCTTTTCTTCAGAAGACGCTCTTATTTGCTGTGCACGTTTAATAAAATTGATCGATCGGCCAATAAAACTGTAGCGCTCGTCTCATTTAGTAACCTTGACCTTGGAAATCAACATAAATGGGTAGATTCACAGGTATTCACTCTTAATGTTCTTCAGGGCCTTGGCGGAATACGGGATCATGTATGAGATAATGAGGGGTGTGTGTGTGTGTGTGTGTGTGTGTGCGCGTTGGGGACTCCTCCTCAGAATGGAAATGAGATTCTTAACTACAGTGTGTGTGTGTTTGTGTGTATCCATGTAGAATGTTAATATAAAAGTAACTAGTTACCAGTAAAATAACTGTTGCGTTACTATTGCATTACGTTCTTTTGTATTTTTACCTTTAAATATACACATAAGAGTAGCACGGTTTGACAGGGTGGCACAACTCGACAGAACACCTGATGACCCGGGTCACCGTGTGGGCGTATCCGTGTAGGCGTATCCGTGATTTTTATTTTTATTATTCAAATCAAGCAACAGGTGTAGTCAGTCGTAAGTTTAAGATTTTTTTATTAACCTCACTGTGATCTATAGTTCTATAAATCTGTTTTCAGCTTCTCCTCCGCGGTTGAAAGGCAGCTGTACTGTGTGTGTGAGGCTCGTATGTGCCTCTCTCACACACAGCGGAACTTTTTGTCGGAGGGCGGGGCTGCGCTCATGCGGGCGCTCTCAATTAAAATGAATAGGATGCGCTGTGCTGGTGAACGGGGAGAGGGCGCATCTTTCTAACACTAAAATTTGATTTCAAGTTGCCGGCCATAAAATATAATTCTACGGGCTTGAGCGGCTAAAGTAACGTGCAGTAACGGGGTGTGGGAAATGGTAACGGCGTTATAGTTACAGTCAGAGTAATTAGTTAGATTACTCCTAACTGAAAAAAGTAACGGCGTTAGTTTTTTTGGTAGCAGCAGTGTGCACTATTAAAACAGCAATGTGCAACATAACATAAATAAATAATAATAAAAAAATACAGGAACAGTTATGTACAAAATAATAGAACAATTAGAGGCTTAACAAACTGAACTCTATCCTACTATAACAGTTAAACATGAAAAATAAGACTCGGTCCCTGAGAATGACAAGTTTTTTTCTTTAATGAAGATATATTATTAACTTTATCTGAGAGAAAGATGCTCCTTAAGGTACCAAAACTATTAACATATTTGAGGCTAGACAAAACAACTGTTATTTTTTCCAGAGCTGTTTAGCTTCAGGTAATAAAACTACATTGGTTGTTTTCTAATATTCTCTGTTCAAATATTATTTATTTTTTTGCGTCTCTGCTTGTCTGGGAAGCGTCAGTAATTTGAGTGTCAAGCTAAATTTAACACACATTGCTGCTTTTTATTAATCTGTACTTGTAGCACTTTTTTAAACGCATGCTGTTCTTTTTACTGCCTCATTCAACTACATTCATTCTCAAGCTATTTTCTCTTCAAGTCTCACTGTGAGTAAATTCAGCACTCACACACACACACACACACACACACACTCCCCATTCATTCATAATCATCACCCAGCCGAGTTCACTCCTCAGCACACGTACCAACTCTTTAATAAACCCGCGCCCTTCAATTGACCCCTGAAGCCGTGAAACTGAAACCTCTCCCGCTGAACGGAGAGAGGGAAGAAAAGAAAGAGCGAAAGAGAGAAAGCAATCTCTTTTTTTATTTATTTATTTATTTATTTTCAGTTGTTGGATTCATGGAGCTGACGTAAAAAAATTCCTTATCTCTAAAAAGCCAGTCTGGAGACATTAGCGGACCTTGAGAGATGCTAGCAGTGCAGTTAGCGCGCTACGCCAACGTCCGTGCCTATGCATAGCCAATGAGAGCGCTGCGCTCCAGTGTGCTGTGTATTCTGAAATGTGCAACGTTCCAATTTCCCAAAAGTATCCAAAGGAATGGATAATAGCTTTAGCGTCTCACTGTGGTATTTTTAAGACTCTTTTACCTCTGACTAACTTATCCTCTTTCTCTTCCTTTCCTTGTTCGCTCCTGATGAGTGCCAGTTTCATCCTTCAAAAAGTTTTTTTTAAGGTCTATGCAACTACACTTGAGGATACTTTCAAAGTTCTTGAAACTTTTCTGATGGATTAACCTTCATTTCTTAGTGTGCTTTCACACCTTCCTTGTTTGGTCCGAACCAAAGTAGCAGGTGTGAAAGGGGCCACGAACCACGGTCTGGACCAAAGAACCAGATTTTGGTCCGACAAAGAGAGGTGGTCTCGGTCCGGATCTTCTGAACCATGGTCCGGTTCTCCTGCAGTGTGAAAGCGCTTTTCTAGATGGTTCAAACTTTCAGACCAATTACAGGAAGCTGAGCAGGCGTTCCTCAACAACGGCTGCAGAAGAAGAAAAATAACCAACTACTACTGACTGCAGCCTGCGGGAAGACGGAGTTAGACGTCCAGCGCGTCCAGTCCCGCCCACTTTGTCAACGCCACGACTTGTCAGTCTCGCAAGCTTGTAGTGTAACAGTTTTTAAGCCGGAGGACGCGGCACATTATATTTAAAGTCTGCTACCTGCCCTGTGCATTGTTTATTTCTGTTCAGAGGCGGAGCTAAGACATGACGCTCACAAAGTGAGCGGAGCTGGACGCAGTGCACGTCCAACTCCGCCGTCCTGCAGACTGCAGTCAGTACCCTCTCAAAATAACCGGAAAAGCAGGGAAAATGAGGCATGGATACAGCTGCTTCAGGACGAGCATGTTCGCTCGGCTAATTTAAACTAACCTAGAGTACTGTGCCTGAAGTTACTGCTGCTGCTGCTGGTATAAAAACACAATAGCAGCAGCACTACTGTGGAGACAAAATGAATCTGTTCTGTTCATTTTATCCTGATCCTGGAAAGGCTTTCCACCGAATGAACCACCCGCTGAATTGTCAACACGCCAACGTCAGACTCATGTCCTTCTAAAACCAATCGGCGTCAAGTTAAGGAAAATGCATCGATACGTAAGTGATGATTAAAGGATGTAGGAGGTCTTTGGTGCGCTCCCTAAACTGCAGTGTGAAAACAAAAATAAGCGCACCAAATATATACAATGTAGCAACACATGAACCTTGATTCGGACAAGTCTGACAGCATGATAACCGATAATTGAAAATTCGATATAATTACACTTTATAACTGAACGAGAGTAACACTGTATAACTAAAACTAAAAAAACAGCACTCCTCTTCCCATTCCGCTCTTGTTTAGTGTAGATACACCAATCACGTGCAACAGAACATCCCACAGGTCCTTGCAGTGTGCCAAAAGTCATGGGACACTGCGCTACTTCCTGTCCCTTGGCATTTGGCTAGTCAGTGTGGACCAGAGACTGTAAAAAAGATGGACGCCGTGTCGCCGTTCCCATTCATTTAATGAAAATGAAGCTAAAATCTTTCTCCATGTTGACGATCCTGAAACTTGAGTCTGTAGAGTGCAGTAGAGACCAGAGGAGGGAGAAAGACTGTGCAGAGACAGCCTACTCATTTAAATAACTCCGCCCCTGAGGGCTGCCTCAAGGTCACAGGCTGCAGAGCGGAGCTGACGGTCTGTTATTGGTCCCGCCCATAAGCAGCCCTTTTACCATAACCACACCTTTTTTGAATATAGCTGAATAATTTTTTTAAAAATGAATTCTTTGGGGATATACAAATGTAACAATATAAGCAGAGGTTACACTAGCTGCTGCATTTAAATAATGGAGCTAGAATTACAGTATATTGTATATAAAAAAAAACGTGATTGAAAGTTGTCTTGTTGTTTTGCCATTGAAACCTATGGGGATGGGTGGAGTTACACAGATTTCTGCAACCAAACAGCAGGGGGCGCCCGACCTGTGGTGGCTTCACTTTTGAGAGGCGATGCTCTGTCCAGCTACACACACAGTCTATGGTGTGGACTCCTAATGGAAGGGTTGACCTGGTGCTTTGAGAGGTTTGGCATGGAATCGGATTCTGAAGACACATCAAGGAGCTTTCTAGAAGCGTGCAGCTTTCAAACACACACACACACACTCTCTCTCTCACACACACACACACACACAGAGAGAGACAGAGTGAGAGCGGATGCGGAAAAGCTCTTCACAGTAGGCCGCCGGCGTTCCATTGAAATATCTCAAACGCCACGGCGGCTCTTTCCTCCTGGATTCAGAGGAAGAGATGAGAGAGTCGGGAGAACATTTGCTTTTCGTCGCTCTGACTGTCTTTCTATCTCTCTCACGCACTCCTCCCATCTCCCCGCTCTCTTAAACGCAGTATTAATTCAGAATTTTGCCGTTAAAATCTTACAGAGTCACCGGGGACTCTTCAAAGCTGCAGGTTTCCTTCTCTCTGTCGTTTCACGCTCACCTTCCGCTGACCCCCTTCCTCACCTCCGCATGCTCTTTGTAAGCTAATGCTTACTTATTCTCTTCTGTGTGTGTGTGTGTGTGTGAGAATATATTAAGGGTGAAACAATTACTCGAGTAATCGTAAAAAGGAAGCAGGTTAGAGGAGGCGGAGGTTTTTAAAGCGGTGAGCAGATACATTTTTCTTATAATAAAAAATCAATGAGATTAACATTAGTCTACCCTAATAACAAAACGACAGTGCTGTGGAGTCCAGATTATTAGGAATACTGTCTAATATATGTGTGTGTGTGAGACACGTTCTAGACTTAAGGCTTTTGGTAATCAGTAAACACAGTTATAATGAACTGTAAAACTATAAAAATACAGTTTATAGTCACCTATATGACCATAACTTTTAACAGTTTTTAAGACAAAAAAAATGGATGATAGAAACCTATAACACTTGTTCTTGAAAATGTTTTATGGGCTGGTCTGAACAAATACTGCCTGAAAGGTCTAAATTATTATGTGGAATAATAGTTCATTAAAAATTATTTAATTTATGATTTGTTTTTACTTTTTTACATCAAATAATTAAAAGTAACTAAGTAACTTTTACTCAAAGTAAATTTTAAATTTAGATTTTTATTTTTAACTTTTACTCGAGTAGATTTTTAGATGGGTACTTTTACTTTTACTTGAGTAGAATTTTAGCAAAGTAAAGGTACTTTTACTTAATTACAATTTTTCAGTACTTTTTCCACCTCTGATTATTATTTCCTATAAAGAAATACATATAAATGTGTATTTATAGATGTAAATGTTTGATTGAGCTTCATTACACTGTCTAGTGTTTTTTTATTTAAAAATGTATGTATAATAAGAAAAAAGCCATTACTTTTTTTTCACTCAGCTGTATATTAGATGTGTTAACTGTACTGGATTCAGACAGGCATTCATGTTTTTTTTTTCAGGTGTTTCATTGAAGAAGTTGTGAGATGTTTATAGGGGAAGAAGCAGCACTGAGGCACACTCATGCTCTCCTGTGGACAGTTACAGTCACTGCATCCTTCAAAACTCTCTCTCAAGTCAAGTCAAGTCAAGAGGCTTTTATTGTCATTACATCTGAGTACAGGTACACAGTGTGATGAAATTACGTTCCTCCGGAACCATGGTGCAACATAGAACAACAAGCAATAGACAACAAAGTGCAGGAGTGACGACAGTGCAACATAAAATTATAAAATTATAACACTAAATAACAATAAATACAATAAATACAAAAGACGAGACAATTTAAAGACAGGACAGTGCAGTACCGATACGGTATAATAAAGTGTATAGTGGGCATAAGGTGCAGAGATGTGTAACATACTGTAACATATAGAACATATATAATCACAGCAGTTACTGAGGTAGAGTTTATAGTTTTTTTAGAGTGCAGCAAATAAAGTCATGTCAGCCTCTGTGTGCTGACTGGGTGTGTGTGTGTGGGTGAAGTTCAGTTCTTGTGAGTGTAAAGGGGGGGGGGGTGTACAGTTTAGTTTTGTGTAAAGGGGGGGGGGTGTACAGTTTAGTTTTGTGCGAGTGTGTTGGGTGAGTGGTGGGTGGGGTGGGGGTTCAGTTCTGTCTCTGTGCGTTGAGAAGTCTGACTGCCTGGTGGATGAAGCTGTTGCAGAGTCTAGTAGTGGAGGCTCGGATGCTCCTGTATCTTCTGCCGGACGGCATCAGAGCGAAGAGTCCGTGTGAGGGATGGGTGGGGTCGTCCACAATGCTGGTGGCTTTGCGGATGCAGCGTGTGGTGTAGATCTCGGCGATGGAGGGAAGAGAGACTCCGATGATTTTCTCAGCTGTCCGCACTATCCGCTGTAGGGTCTTGCGGTCTGAGGTGTTGCAATTCCCAAACCAGACGGTAATGCAGGTGCTCAGGATGCTTTCTACAGTCCCTCTGTAGAACATGGTGAGGATGGGGGGTGGGAGATGTGCTTTCCTCAGTCTCCGCAGGAAGTAGAGGCGCTGCTGGGCTTTCTTGGTTATGGAGCTGGTGTTGAGGGACCAGGTGAGGTTCTCTGCAATGTGAACACCGAGGAACTTGGTGTTATCCACAATTTCCATAGCAGAGCCATTGATGTTTAGCGGGAGGTGGACACCTGGAGCTCTCCTGAAGTCAACAACCATCTCCTTGGTTTTATCCACGTTAAGAGATAGGTTGTTGGTTCTGCACCAGTCCGTCAGCCACTGCACCTCCTCTCTGTATGCTGACTCGTCGTTCTTGCTGATGAGGCCAACTACAGTTGTGTCATCAGTGAACTTGATGATGTGGTTTGAGCTGTACTTTGCAGTACAGTCATGAGTCAGCAGAGTGAACAGCAGTGGGCTGAGCACACAGCCCTGGGGGGCACCAGTGCTCAGTATGGTGGTGCTGGAGGTGTTGTTTCCAATCCTGACTGATTGTGGTCTCTCAGTCAGGAAGTCTAAAACCCAGTTGCAGAGGGAGGAGTTCAGGCCCAGCAAGCTCAGTTTTCCGATCAGATGCTGAGGGATGATGGTGTTGAATGCTGAACTGAAGTCGATGAACAGCATTCGAACATAGCAGTCTTTGTTGTCCAGGTGGGTGAGAGCCAGGTGGAGCGCCGTAGAGATGGCATCATCTGTTGATCTGTTTGGACGATACGCAAACTGCAGAGGGTCCAGTGAGGACGGGAGCTGGTTTTTGATGTGCCTCATGACCAGCTTCTCAAAGCACTTCATGATGATGGAAGTAAGTGCAATGGGACGGTAGTCATTAAGGCAGGACACTTGAGACTTCTTCGGCACAGGGACGATGGTGGTCGTCTTGAAGCACGTCGGCACGATTGCAGTACTCAGAGAGATGTTGAAAATGTCCATGACAACATCCGTGAGTTGTTCTGCACATCCTCTGAGCACTCTGCCAGGTATGCTGTCTGGTCCTGGGGCTTTCCGTGGGTTGACTCTGAGTAGAGTTTTCCGCACATCAGCTGAGGACAGGCACAGTACCTGATCGTTTGGAGGAGGTGTAGTCTTCCATGCTGTCGTGTAGTTCTGTGCTTCGAACCTTGCATAGAAGGAGTTCAGCGCATCTGGAAGGGAGGCATCACTGTTACAAGCAGGGGGGGGTGACTTGTAGTTGGTGATGGTCTGGATGCCCTGCCACATGCGCCGAGTGTCAGTAGTGTCCTGGAAGTGGGCGTGGATTTTCTTTGCATAGGTGCGCTTTGCCTCTCTGATCCCCCGGGAGAGCTTGGCTCTAGCTGTTCGGAGGCCAGCCCTGTCCCCTGACTTAAAGGCCTTGTCTCGGGATCTCAGCAGCACACGCACCTCTGCAGTCATCCACGGCTTCTGGTTGGGGTGGGTTGTGATGGTTTTGGAGACAGTAACATCCTCAATGCACTTGCTGATGTAGCCAGTCACTGAGTCTGTGTACTCCTCCAGGTTGATGGAGTCATCAGAGGTAGCAGCTTCTCTGAACATGTCCCAGTCAGTGTGCTCAAAACAGTCCTGAAGAGCAGAGATGGCTCCTGGAGGCCAGGTTGTAACTTGCTTCTTCTCTGATTTGGCACGTCTGATGAGCTGTCTGTATGCTGGGATGAGCATGACAGTGATATGATCAGAGTAGCCGTAGTGGGGGCGGGGCTCTGCTCTGTACGAACCGGGAATGTTAGTATACACACAATCGAGCAGGTTAGCTCCACGGGTTGGAAAATCCACATGTTGGTGAAAGCTGGGCAGCAGAGCCTTCAGATTACTGTGATTGAAATCACCAGCAACAATAAACAGTCCGTCGGGGTGTTATTTGGAGATAATAGTGTACAGTTCTTGCAGAGCGTTAGCATTAGCACGTTAGCATTAGCACTGGGTGCTACATACACTGCTATTATGTACACGCTGCTAAGCTCTCTGGGCAGGTAGAATGGCCTGGCTCTGACTACAGCAAACTCCACCAGCGGCGAGCAGTAGCTGGAGATCAGCGCAGCGTTGTTACACCATGCTGTGTTGATGTAAACACACACCCCACCTCCACGTACCTTGCCCGAGAGGCCGGCGTCGCGGTCCGCACGGTAGCATAGCATGCCACTCACCTCAATCGCGGAGTCCGGGATGAAGTCCGTTAACCACGTCTCCATGAAAACGAACACACAGCAGTCTCTGAACTCGCGCTGGGATGTCCGCTGGAGCCGGAGATAGTCAATCTTGTTCGGCAGGGAGCAAACGTTGGAGAGATGGAACCGCTGGCCGGCTGGAGTTAGCCATTAGCTTAGCGCGGACACCGGCTCTCTTACCGCGCTTTCGGCTCCTCGCGCAACGCTTGCGGAGAGACCGCTTCCGGATAGCAGGCTCAGGAAACGCCGCGGATCTTAGCAGGCCTAGCGCGCGTAGCTCCGCTCGTAGACCGTCTGTAAGTACAGATTTTTGTTGATTTTGCAGGTCTAGCAGGGTCTGTCGGTCGTAAGTTGTTCCCATAGCGAACTTTTGCATGATTGCGAGTTCAGATCGGATTATTTACACAGAAAAACAAACAAAAGCACCGTGTTTTGCTTCCGGAGTAGCCGCTGCAACTGCTCGCGCCGCCGACAGGAAGTTAGATCTTCCTTACCTCAAAATCTAAACCATAATGCATTATTATATAACAGAGGTCACTAATAAACCGATAAACTACTGAGAAGGATTTAATTCTGACCGTGTTCATTTAAAGCAGCGGAACGTTTGTCTTTACGGTTTACGTGCTTTGTTTCAGCGCAGTAAACTGAAGTTACAGACCAATCAAGTGTGCTTTAAAATCACAAAACGCTCTCCTCAGCCAATCAGATCTGTGCAGATGCGAGTGCGCGGAGCCACACAGACGAAGCAGGCGGAGAGAAGTGGGAGAACAAAGCGAGAAAAGATGAGAATACAGATGGAGCGCAACAGAAAAATAAATTAAAATACTACCTTTATAAAACATATTAACAGTAATGTAACCGAGCGGTGTTACTCAGAGAAATTAAAGAAAAACAACCGAGACAAGAGTCCAAAATTTTCCACTTTACGGCACCTGATCAGAACTCCTCAGCAAGAAAAAAAAACCCTCTCTCTCTACTCCCAAAACAACCCTACCTCAAAACTAAGGCAGCCCCCAGGGGAGAAAAAGCATTGGCAAATCCCCCCATCAGTTTTACCCACAACATAATAAAGTCTGATACAGTAATAATAATAAATAAAATAAAACTGCTGATATTTTGGCCAAGTTCAGCAAACATTTCTCCATATATTGTACAATTTAGGCGCAAATCTAATATAAATAAAATCAAATAGAATAAATATAGCATTTTGAAACAAAGTGAACATAGAGATTCACATTAACAGATAAATTTAGGGTTTTTCCATTTATTTTATGATAGGTTGATAATGTAATTATTGTGACAGGCCTATTTAAAACAATATATATTGTTGAAATATACTGAATAGTATGTGTAATTTGTTTTGTCTTTCAGTTGTTGATGACATATTAATAAAATACTGATAGAACCAATAGGCTTCTTCAGCATACAGTAGAGCTGGGCGATATGGCCCAAAAAAAAAAACTTCGATAATCTCATCTTCTATTGTTTATAGTTAGGTTTCGGTTGCAAGCCAAGGTGTTAATATGTTAAACCAATGGAAAAAAAATTAAGACTTGTCCAATCAAGACTTTTTACTATTTAAATTCATGTTACTCATATGGTTCTCCAAGTTCAACCCAACCACGCCAACCAAATCACAGAACATACATAGAGAAACTACCTTTTTTAATGTTCTACTTCTCTTCTAAAGCAAATAAAATCGGTCAGGAATTTTTACGATGAAATTAACCACTTTGTCACATACCACCACCACTTCCCTACCATTTCATTGTGTATATGGCTGTCATGTCTACATCAGAAGGATAACTAAACGTTCCATGGGTCAGTTTTTTTAAAACTTCCCTAAACATCTATCGATTGATATTTGAAATTAAGAAGAAACTGTGTGGTTTGTAGCGTTTGGCCCCAAACTTCCCAATCGTTAACAAACATACAGTTCCATCCCGTCAGAGAGGTTGAAGCAAAGACAGGATGACGAGGAAGAGTGAATGGAAGTGAATAAGGAAAGTGATGCAGAGACAGAGGAAAAAGGGTAGGAATTGAGAAAGCGTAGAGAAGGGGAGGAGTAATCTGAAGCGAGGGCAAATTCATTAGAAGAGACTGCGAGAAGAGGAAGAATGAGGGGTGGATGGAGCGAGCGAGTGATTCTAGTTAGAGAGGGAGAGAGAGACGAGGAGGAGGAAGAGAGGAAGAGAACGCACGGATGCCTGAAGTGAAGAGAAAGTCATTAAAAGTGGACTTGGGTTTGCTGTGTCACGTTGGCTCCAGAAATAGCCTCCACGTGTCGTGGATGAAGCTCCACATGTCTCGTCATTAGGCACGATGGGGGGGTGGGGGAAGGGAAATGGACCACCTCCACTTTTTCCGGCCAGCAGCTGCCCAGGACAATGACGAGACGTTCTCACCTCTCCATTCAGCTTTCTTCTCGTCCGTGTCCGAAAACACGTCTGCGATTTTGTTTTGTTTTTTTACCTCAGAATCCGGAAATGGCAAACCATCGCGTCTAATCTGATCCTGGTCGATCTTGATTTGATCTGCTGAGAAAAACGTCTCTGCACGTGGCTAAACTCAGAAGTCTTAATCATGGAAGTAAATCTAGTTTCAGCTCTATTTTTATCCTTTCAGTGTGGCCGGAAAGTGGAACGTGCCCATGTTCTTTGGATCCAAGGTTCTCGGAACCCTGTATTCCTTCCAAGAATCGAGATACACTTGCTGTTTGGCCACATAAGGGTAAACATAAGGGTTGAGGGTTCATATATAGTACTTTCGTACTAGGCTTAGACTCTTTGCTACTTTACACCTCCTCAACAGTATTTTCATGCCTTAATAACATCGGTGTTTAGGAAAATAAATCTACACTAACGGGTGTGGAGGTCTGGAAGTGAGGTGTGTTCCGGTAAATTTCTGCCATGTTCCGTTTTTGGTGGTGGAAACACTGAGATGCACCAAGCGCCACGCTGTTAAAATACAAATGTGCCAAAGTCAGAGCACCCCTGGCTCTTAAAGGGAACGTGAGGTGACTGGCACATTGTTTTATTGGTTTATTTCACGTTACACCCAAAACAAACTCATGCTTAATTTAGAGAATTTGTTCACGCCGTACAAGACATACTTTTTGCACTGTTCACGATACCAAAAAGATACTGACGCCCTAAATGCAGCTGTGTGATGTGCAATTGACCAGTGCACTATAGACTATAGATTGCTAAAATAGGGCCCTTGGTGTGTTTACCTGGTTTTGCTGCACCAAGAGACCAGCTGCTTGACCTCCTTCCTGTAAGCAGACTGTGCAATTCTTTTTTTTTTTAAACTGATTCCTTGGAGATGTAGTCATTGGTGTTGAAGCTAAAGAGAAGGGGTGATAAAAACATAACTTTGTGGAACTCCAGTACTGAGTTTCCAAAGGTCTGAAGTGCATTTGCCTAGTCTCCTATTGGTCAGGAAAGTTGCATGAAGTAGAGACACATTCCTCCAACATGCACCCCAGAGACTCAAGACTCAACTCAGACTCTAGTCTTAGGTCGATGGTGAGACTCGACTTATGCCAACCATATACTGTTCTAATATTGGAATTTTTTTTGCAACTTGACTCAAATTTGACATGGACTTATGCATCAAAGACTTGGATAAAGCCCTATCCGGACGGGATTAGTTTGTCAGGGGGTCCTGGGGTAATTTTATCTTATATGGGGGTCCTCTATGATTTTATTGCTGTCCGGAACGACCATGTATGAAAAAATAGGTCATGGTATAGTTTGGGTCGCAGAAGTTTGCAGCTTACCCTGTGTTTACACTGCGACCATGCATTTCCTATGGCAGGGCGCGATTTGTCACCGTGACATGCGAGAGGCGAAAAGCGACAGAGCGACAAGTGACACGGAGCTGAATTTTTCTCAACTTTATGCAAAGGAATTATGACGCCGTGAAGCGACATTCTAACCTGATTGGCTTCTAGCTTTTCTTTGGACCTATCACATACAAGGCTGTCCGACGTCCTCAAGCTTCTGCTCTCTGAATTTCTAGTTTTTTTCCTTGTTCATTCTGTTGAACGGGGTGAACCCACGTCAATCTGCGGGAACAGCTGCGTTTCCAGTGCAGGTAAATCGCAGAAACGGCCAAGAGTCTAGCAAGTTTGGGAGTTATAGCTGGAGAATAAAGTGGCCAAGCGATTTCTTTTTTTTGTGCCTTTTTTCTTGTCGGAGGCTGGACTTTGATACACTCGCGCATTGAGCTTGATACGCCCACAAGCGACAAACGTGGCACGACACAAACGACTCGCCGCGTTCCAGTGTGAACGCAGGGTTAGTGTTAGTGTTTGTTAGCATTTGTTCCTGAGGAGAAACACCTTGGACATTAAAGCTAGCAGCTAACTAGCATGTTTGCAAAGGTACATCACAAACGTGGAGTACTTTTCTTATTTTAAGTGAAAAAACGTAATTTTCCACTGAATATGCTGTACTCCTGATCTCCTCCGCTCATTCCTCTTGTCAATAACTCATTACTTAGTTGACACAGTCGGGTCACATTCATTCTTCACTGTATTGCATCAGCTAATGGCCCCTAACTAGCGATGCGTCTTTATCAGAGAAGAGTCATTAGCATGCGGGCATTTGTTATGCTGTCATTCCTTTAATTGGAAGTTCTTGCGCTCTGACATCTCTGACCTATAAACTGAACTGTGAGGGGATACATATTTTTAATATCCCTCTGATTATTGTGGAGGTCTGGACTGGTGGGACGCTTGATTATTATCTCATGAACTTGTGATTAAAGAGTTTTTGTCTTACGTTTGTCTTTTGTTGTGGCGCGTCAATGCCGTGCTGTGTCCTGGAAATTGAAACTGTACTACTTAATGATGGTCCAATTGAGGCAGACTTTCAACGTAAAGTGTTTATTTTTTTTTATTTTTTTTTTAGCAGAAGCAAAAAATGTTTTCTCCGGCGTAGTGCCTATAAATGGCTCCAACGTAAACTAATAAGCCCACTTTACCTCAGAATAACTGGGTCACTTAGTGTTTTCTCGTGATGTTCTGGCTTTTGTTTTATCTTTGTCTTCTAGTGTATTGGCGGCATCTTTGTTTTAATAATAAAAAAATAAATTTGTGAGGAAGCCCCACACCAGTTACCCCACCTTTGCAGTTACCAGCCTATAAACTATAAACTCCAGCATAAGCTAATAACCCAACTTTACCTCAGGAAAACTTCAAATATTCAAAATAGTTCAAATATTGTCCTCCCCCGTTTTGCTCGTCTTTTTTTTTTATCTTAGTCTTCTACTGGCAGCACCACACACACACACTTCCTAAATCATGTTGATGCTCCAATGATGGCATTTCTGGTCATTACACTGCTACTGCACTATTTAACTTTGGTGGAGCTGCACAAGAACTCTCTCTACAACAGAGTAAAGCTGCATATTAGTCATATTATCAGTCATGTTAGTATTACTGTATATCCCGTAAGATTATTCTACTGTCTCCACAGCTTCTCTCTCCACAACTTCTCTCTCTCAGCTTGTCATCAAACGCATGTGTACAGCTGTCCAAGAAGGGGCAATACTACAAGCATGATTTGTATTTACAGCAGTGGAGTAAAATTGAATCTCACTTTATAGCTCTATAGGGAGCCCAAGAGCAAAAAAATACCAAGTTTCACTAACCACAGCTTTTAAATGTTATGTTAGCCTGTATAAATTTGTATTTACCTTGCTAACGATGATATCCTGGGATATAAAAAGAGGTATATATTTTAGTTGGATTTGCAATGAAACACTGATAAAAATATCAGACCAATTGTAGTAAAAACTCTTTGCTTAACAGCTAAAATGGATACTGTGGATAATACAGTGTGTGACCCAGTTCTCCTGAGGTAAAGTTGGCTTATTAGCTTATGCTGGAGCCATTTTAGGCTAGTACAATACAATAGAGGACTAATATAAAAAAATACCAGCAAAAAACAAGGAAGGACAATATGTGACCATGTTATTCTGAGGTAAAGTTGGGTTATTAGCTTATGCTGGAGCCATTTATAGGCCAGTATTAACACGTTCATTGTGGGATGTTTCACAAGAAATTTTGTTTTAAAATTTGAATAATGACGCCGCGACCAGCAAAAACAATGGAGGACAATATGTGATCAAGTTATCCTGAGGTAAAGTGTCATGGAAGCTTTGTTGTTTTAAGATTTGAAGAAAGATGCTGCCAATACATTATAAGACAACAAAAATAAAACAAGACCCCTAAAAACAGGAGAAATCAGTAAGTGAGGTAAAGTTGGGTTATTATAGGTTATTAAATGCTGGAGTCAAGCTATGCTGAGGTAAAGTTGGGTTATTAACTTATGCTCGAAGCATTCATTGGCTGGTAACTGCAAGGTTGGTATGGGGCAGCCATTTTTTTTTTAATTAAAATAAAAATGGCACCAATACACTAGAGGACAAAGATAAAACAAGACCCCACAAAAACAGGAGAAAACACTAAGTGACTCAGTTCTCCTGAGGTAAAGTTGGGTTATTAGCTTATGTTGGAGCCATTTATAGGCTAGTTTTAGCAAGTTTAGTGTGGGGCGTGTCATGAGGAACTTTCTTTCTTTAAATATTACAATACAATAGAAGACAATTATTGAATAAGACCAGCAAAAACAGGGAAAGACTTTATGTGACCCAGTTATCCTGAGGTAAAGTTGGGTTATTAGCTTATGCTAAAGCCATTTATAGGCTAGTTTTAGCAAGCTTAGTGTGGGGCGTGTCATGAGGAACTTTCATAAAAAATTACAATACAATAGAAGACACATAGACACACACAGTAACGGTGAGCGTTAGTGAGCTCCGGTGAAAAGTACACATACCTAATAAACAATTAGAGTGAGCCGATGAGAAAGATGTCAGATGTTTTTTTATTGCACAGTCAAACCATACAAGACCAACACTGTCCATTATAAACTCAACACAGCTGCCTCAGTTATACTGAACTCTTTCAGTATACAGTGTTTTAAACAACACCAGTGTAGTTTCCAGTGTACTGTGTGTGCGGGCGTTAGCATGTTAGCGCTTTCTCCTCTGTAGCGTGATCCAGATGCCCTGCTCTGGTCTGAGGACCAGCTCTCCCACTGGCATTAGCTCCTC
Organism: Astyanax mexicanus; assembly: GCF_023375975.1. Taxonomy (NCBI): domain Eukaryota; kingdom Metazoa; phylum Chordata; class Actinopteri; order Characiformes; family Acestrorhamphidae; genus Astyanax; species Astyanax mexicanus. The sequence continues at coordinate 6,346,995 of NC_064432.1, read as the reverse complement.
CCTCTTCTGACACGCCACCACATCAAAGTAGCGCAGGATGGAAGCCAGGACCACCTTCTCCTCCATGATGGCGAATCGCTGACCTACACAAGTATAGAGGCATATGGAGCGCTTTTAGGCCACGCCCACGTCATGGTGGGGGAAAAAAAAAAAATCTGCTTCGTCTGTTTAATTTCATAACAGATTTATCACAATTGCTTGCAAGCTGATAAAATTAACATTGCAAAAAAGCTGTAATGTGGTGGGATGCAAAGAAAATAATATATATAATGTAAAATATATATGATATAAAGTTTTTCATGATTCCAAAACTCAACTCGAAACTTTCAACAAACAATGGCAGGTGGATTTAGGGCTACTTTGAAGGGGGCAGGGGGATTTCCCCTGGAGAGCGGAGAGCACCAGTAGTGGCATAAAGTTATCCAAAAGCAGTGTGTAAGACTGGTGGAGGAGAACATGATGCCAAGATGCATAAAAACTGTGATTAAAAACCAACCAGGGTTATTCCACCAAATATTCATTTTTTGAACTCTTAAAACTTTATGAATATCAACTTGTTTTCTTGTTTGAAGTCTGTAAACTCTGCATCTTTTTTGTTATTTCAGCCGTTTCTCATTTTCTGCAAATAAATGCTCTAAATGACTTAAATATTTTTATTTGGAATTTGGGAGAAATTTTGTTCTGTGGTTTATAGAATAAAACAGCAATGTTCATTTTACTCAAACATAAACCTATAAATAGCAAAATCTGAGAATCTGATTCAGAAACTGAAGTTATCTCATAATTTTTTTATAGAGCTTTATATATAATATAGCATAGAATACAACACTAGACTGCTCCAAAAAAAAAGAAAAGTTTTTGTTCCATTATGAGGTTGACTTCCTTGCGTGCTTTGAGTCATTGTCATGTTGCTTATCCCAACTGTGCTTTGGCTTCAGGTCACAGAAAGATAAACTCATTTTCTTTCATGGTTTCTTTAATACAGATCATCTAGAAATTGACCAAAACCAAAAAAGAACAATGCTGATTTCAGCTCAACTATGGTCAGTGTTCCTGACTTAACTGTGAAGCATGGTGGTGGTGGAGTTAAGATGCATTGATACCATTTGCTGTAAAAACCGTACTGTAAATCAGGTTATTGGTCGTAGTTGTGGTAAAAGTCGTAGTAAGACCAGCGTGTGCGTGTGTGTGTGTGTTATGGTTAGCAGAGGTGGAAAAGTAATGAAAAATTGTAATTGAGTAAAAGTACCTTTACTTTGCTAAAATTCTACTCAATAAAAGTAAAAGTACCCATCTAAAAATCTACTCGAGTAAAAGTAAAAAAGTACTCAATTAAAAATGTACTTTGAGTAAAAGTGACATAGTTACTTTTAATTATTTGATGTAAAAAAAGTAAAACAAATCATACATTAAATCGTTTTTAATGAACTATTATTCCACATAATAATTTGGATCTTTCAGGCAGTATTTGTTCAGACCAGCCCATAAAACATTTTTTTGTTTACTGTTAAAAAGTTATAAAACTGTATTTTTTATAGTTTTACAGACAATTGTTTTGTTTTACCCAGCATTTTATTTTGTACTCACTAATTGGGAGTTTTCCAATGTAGCAAAGTAAATTACTTGTGTTAAAATGTACTTGAGTAAAAGTAAAATGACCTATTTTAAAAACTACTCAAAAAAATTACAAATTACTCATAAAATCTACTCAATTACAGTAACGCGAGTAAATGTAATTCATTACTTTCCACCTCTGAAGGTTAGTGTGTATGGGTAACTGACCGATGCAGTTGCGCAGTCCTGCGGAGAAGGGGATGTAGCAGTACGGGTGTCTGCCTACACTGTTCTCAGGCAGGAAGCGCTCGGGCCGAAACTCCTCAGGGTCCGGGAAGTAGCGGGGGTCTCGGTGCATGGCGTACGGCATGATGATGACGTTAGTTCCTTTAGGCACTTTATAGCCCCCTGAACACATGCACAAATAGAAGATATTTTATATATATATATATATATATAATACACACAGAGTGATCTATTTTAAGTGTTTATTTCTTTTATTGTTGATGAATATGAAGCTTACAGCCAATGAAATCCCAAAAAATCAGTGTCTCAGAAAATTATAGAATATTATATAATACTAATTGGTACTTTTGGCAGTGTGCCAAGTCCTGCTGAAAAATGAAATCTGCATTTTCATAAAAGTTGTCAGTAGCAGAGGGAAGCATGAAGTGCTTAAGTAAGATTTTGTGGAAAACTAAACTGCACTGAGGGCTTGATAGAACACAGTGGATCAACACCAGCAGATGACAGACATGTCTCTCCAAACCATCTCTGATTGGTGGGAACTTCACACTAGACCTCAAGCAGCTTCTCCACTCTTCCTCCAGACTCTGCTCCCTTGATTTACAAATGAAATGTAAAATTTACTGATGATCAGTGATGGTTTGTTTGGAGAGTCATGTCTGTCATCTGCTGGTGTTGATCCACTGTGTTTTATTATCAAGTCTAAAGTCAGTGCAGTTTTGTGTTCCCACAAAATCTTACAGCACTTCATGCTTCTTCCCTCTGCTACTGACAACTTTTATGAGGATGCGGATTTCATTTTCCAGCAGGACTTGGCACACTGCCCACACTGCTTACCAAAAGTACCAGTTGGTTTTATATGATATTCAAATTTTCTGAGACACTGATTTTTTAGGGTTTTCATTGGCTGTAAGCCACAATCATCAACAATAAAATAAATAAACGCTTAAAATAGATCACTCTGTGTGTAATACATCTATAATATATATATAGAATTAACATATAAATGATGTTTTATCATGTGTTACAATAAAATGAATAATAGTGAAAATTTATTCGATCAGTGTACTAAATGCAGTTAAACAAAATGCACATATAGTACATAAAATTATAATAAAATCTCTATAAATTGGTGCAGTTTGACACATGTAACTAATGCCCAGGATTCTTATGACAAACATAGAGTCAAGTTATAATTGATGCTCAGGTTAAATAAGTAAAAAATAAGTATTAAATAAATGTATAAATAACATACATATATTATAACTGTAAATGGCTCTAATATAAGTGTGTGTCCTCCCGGGGTTTTCCTCTGTGTTTAGCATAGCTGGCTTAATTCTAAGCGCAGTAAGTGTGCAATAAATAAAAGAGCATCCTAAAAAAATTATGATTCTGTAAATAAAATGTATCATTATGTAAAATTATTTATTAATTAGTAACTTATTTTTTTCTGTCCAGCAAACCTATAAAATAAATAAAAAAAATAACCTATTTTTTTGTAGTTTACAGTTTTTCGTCACTGAATAAGATATATATATATATATATATATCAAAGTATATAATATTACTGTACATATATTAATGAGATATACTCTTTTTTTTTTATGAGTTTTACTGACCGATGTTTGTGTCTTGGCAGATGCTGCGGGCGAAGAAGGGGACGGAGGGGAAGAGCCGGAGAGCTTCTTTCACCACACACTCCAGATAACGCAGCTTCTTCAGATCCTCAGTGTTGATGGGTCTCTCTGACTCACCTGATATCAACAGGTATGTTAATAAAAAAAAAAAAAAAAAATGTGCAAACACATGCATTCATATATTCACACATTAATTTACTTTATTATTTAAGTTGGCTTGGAAAAATCAACCTGCTGTTCTTTGTAAATTTCCTCTTGTTATTATTATTATTATTATTATTCTGCACTCACAAATATATTCAAATTAAATCTCCTCCCACAGCTTGTGACGTAAAAACACAGAATTTGGCTGGATCGTCCCTAGATAGATTGCTTGTACTTTTTGGCTGTAAATTGTTCAGGAATTCCTAGAGAAGATCATAACTAGTATGTATTTTTCTGTAATTACGACGTCTTATATACAGATCTGGAAAAAAAAAATAACTTAAAAATTATGAGTTTCTTTGATGTGATTTTACCACATTGAAAACCTCTGGAATATATTTTTTGCACCAGGAGTGTTATCCAAAAGTTAATAAAGTTATCCAAAAGCAGTGTGTAAGACTGGTGGAGGAGAACATGATGCCAAGATGCATGAAAACTGTGATTAAAACCCAACCAGGGTTATTCCACCAAATATTGATTTCTGAACTCTTAAAACTTTATGAATATGAACTTGTTTTCTTTGCATTATTTGAGGTCTGAAAGCTCTCTTACTTTTTTTTGTTATTTCAGCCATTTTTTTTTTTATTTTCTGCTCTAAATGACTATATTTATTTTTGGAATTTGGGAGAAATGTTGTCTGTAGTTTATAGAATAAAACAACAATGTTCATTTTACTCAAACATAAACCTAGAGCTGGGCGATTAATCGATTTTATCGATTAATTCGAATTTACAGTTAAGGATGATGTGTTTTTTATGAAAATCGATTTTCTCTGAGTTTTAATTTTCACCGACGACGCTCCCCTGAGCTTAGCCCCGCCCCTCTCTCCCTCGCGCAGCCCCGCCCCTCTCTCCCTGCTCTTATAATAACAGTTAACAACACGGCAAAAAAAATATTTATGTAATTTACGTAAAAATAAAGTAAGTGACTGCCTATTTAAAAAGCAACAGAAGTTGTTCATTCGTTGGAGTTCATTTGTATCATTTCTAACATATTTAGAGTGTTTTTTACTCACTTTTTTCTCTCTCACAATGTTAGTCCTTTACAGCTTCAAAAACATGTATTATGCAAATTAGGCGATGACGTCATTTAGCGACTTTTAGGAGATTTTAGTAGGGGAAAAAATCGATTTAAATCAAAGACCTCTTTTTTTTTTTTTTTTTTTTTTTTTTTTTTTTTTTTATCGAAGATTTTTTTTTTGGGCCATATCGCCCAGCTCTACATAAACCTATAAATAGCAAAATCAGAGAAACTCTTGATTTTTTCCAGAGCTGTATATCAAAAATTCTAAACTGTAAGTATTCTCTTTAAGTACAATCTATAAAAGACTCTAAATTAAATTGTATAATTCTTTAGTAAATAGTATACTATATACTTTATTCAGTAGATGCAATTACTGTTTATACTCTTAACTTTAACACACATACTCTACAAACAGGTGAACTTTAACACGTGTTCAGTGTTACCTGAGTTCAGCAACTGTGGACCTAACTGTACAAAAACATCAATATTTGCACACGCAGTACATTCCATTTAAAAGTGCTGATCCTGTAATATTACAGTATCGATATTCAGATAACAGACTGTACGGACTGTAAACTGGGATGGGTAGAAACTGGTTCTAGATCAGCTCTTATCAGGCAGTTTGCTCACCAAACACTTCGAAAAGCTCCTGCTGAACTTTCCTCTGCACTTCTGGGTGGGAGCCCAGCAGGTGAACGGCCCAGTTCATGGCAGCGGCGGTCGTGTCGTGTCCCTGCCGCAAGGGGGCGAAAAAAAACGTTCGATACAATTCCAAAAATGTTTATAAACATATTTTAAACTACTGATAATATCGAATAAAAGTATCATTAGCAGTTAATAGTGTTCAACTAATGCACAAAAACATGACTTTTCATCTTATTCAGGCTGCTGCGCCTGCGCTCATCTCCACAGCGAGGCGGAGCTTTATGCCAGGTTCACACTACACGACTTTCTGAGTGGTCAAAATCGTTGTAAAATTACAGGATTTCTCGCTGTGGGAAATCAACGACTCACCTAGCTGCTCTCCAGAAACACGTTTTGTCGCGAAAACACACCAGAACTAAACCCACGAGAACTAGCAATGCCAAACCATAGAGTCTCTATAGAGGAGAATACGCACTTAAAGTCCAGAGTCCAACATGAATGCCTTCATTTAGTTTATAAACGTCTCACCAACCAATCAGCTCAAAACAGTAGCAGTAATGCTAGTAGTGCTTTACAGAGTAAAACTTGTATCTAGCGAAGCGGAGAGGGTGGGCATTTCTAGCGCAGAAAAACGGGCCAAAGAGTCTAAAAGCGGAGAGAGTGCGCATTTCCAGCGCAGAAAAACGGGCCAAAGAGTCTAAAAGCGGAGAGACTGCGCATTTCTAGCGCAGAAAAACGGGATAAACTGTCTAAAAGCGGAGGAAGTGTGCATTTCTAGCGCAGAAAAACTGGGCAAAAGAGTGTAAAAGCGGAGAGGGTGCGCATTTCTATGCAGAAAAACGGGGTAAAAAAATCTAAAAGTGGAGAGAGTGCGCATTTCTAGCGCAGAAAAACGAGCCAAAGAGTCTAAAAGTTGCCGTAATTAAGGAGTTTAATATTAAGAGACATCATGAAATTAAACATCTTAGTTTACACAACACTGTCAAAGATAAAGATAGTAAGTCAAGTAAAATGGTGTGTAAATGAAATAATCTGGAAAATGTATTATTGAAAGTGGTATATTTCATTATTTGTTTTATTATAGAGTCTTTGGCCCGTGACTTCAAATATATTTCTCCTTCTGGCCCCCAACAAAAAAATTTGGACACCCCTGATTTAACTGATATAACAGGGGAGAAAGAAAGTGTTAAGACTCTCCATAAACGACTCTGGAAATGCAGGTAGTGTGTTTTGGACTTTCTCCATAATTCAATTGGCAGTAAGCAGCTGCTGCTCTTGACTCCCGGTCACAGACTGAGTCAGATATCTAGCATGGCAAGTATTTGCCAGGCCTCTGCCACTGGTCGGCGATAAGTTGGCGACGGATTTGCGAGCGCAGATTGATCCCCGATTTGCCTATCGATTTGCAAATCAATAAATAACTGTTGGCGACTAAAAACTGGGGCTAAAATCTTGTAGTGTGAACCTGACATAACACCTTTTAAACTCTGTGCTCTGGCTGTAACTTCACAGCATCAGCTCTCCAACCAATCAGCAAACAATATCATTCTACCTTCCAAAATTAAAGAAATACCCTGGCAAACGGATAGTTGCTATTTTAATTTGTGTTTTTAGCCTATAATACTAGCATGCTAATTGCTTATACTGACTAGCTCAATAGCGAGAACTGCTGACTCTAGATCAGCCGGACACTGACCTCGAACATGAAGGTGTCCACTTCTTCCTGGATGTCCCGATGGGTGAGTTTATTCCCCTCCTCGTCCTGAGCCTTCAGCAGCATGTCCAGGAAAGCACGTCTCTTCTTCATGCCCTGATCTGATTCGCTGTCGGACTCGATGTAGGAGATGTACTCCGCCCGTTCGTAGATCACCTGAGTATCCATTAAACAAAACGACGAGTGAGGGAGACCACAGGCTCGGGCAGAGTTTCCACTGATACATGGAACATATGGTCGATGTTACGCTACACCCACTTTCATTGATTGGTTGATGTTACGCTTCACCCACTTCCATTGATTGGTCGAGGAACCAACAATTCAGCAACACTTACGCTTTCAGTGAAGGAGTGTAGAATCTTGAGGCTGCGGTTGTGCTCCCGGCCCTCCCCAAAGTAGTTGTACACAAAGTCCGGCCAGTACCACGGCATTCGCTGGCGCCTGGTGATGATGTCACTCATTCTGGACCAATCAGAGATTAAAATTATTTCACAGTCACCTGAAGTCGAGCCGAGGTTTCCCACCACTTTCCTCAGGCCAGGTTGAATCGGGCTCAAGAAAATAATCTGTGACATAGGCATCTCGGGCTTGGTCAGGCTGGATATTTTGGGCCCGGTCTCTGACGCTAACTTGCGCTGTCTCTCGCTAACTTGCGCTAACTCAAGCTGTCTCTCGCTAACTTGTGCTGACTCACGCTAACTTGAGCTGTCTCTCGCTAACTCGCACTGAACTTCGCTAAATCGAGCTGTCTCTTGATAACTCCCACTCTCTCTTCCTCTCTCTCACTCGAGCTGTTTCTCGCTAACTCATGCTATCTCTCGCTAACTCTCACTAATTTTTGTTCTTAATAAAGTGCCACAAATATGCTCACTGTTTCAACAAGATGTCTCTCACTAACTTGAGCTGTGTCTTCCTCTCTCACTCCCTCTCTAAAGCTAACTCGCGCTGTCTCTCTCTAATTCGTGCTGACTTACGCTAACTCGTGATGTCTCTCGCTAACTCGTGATGTCTCTCGCTAACTCGTGATGTCTCTCGCTAACTCGTGATGTCTCGCGCTAACTTGTGCTGTCTCTCGCTTACTCGTGCTGTCTCACGTTAAATCGTGCTGTCTCTCGCTGTCTCTTGCTGTCTCTCGCTAACTCGTGCTGTCTCACCCTAACTCGTGCTGTCTCACCCTAACTTGCACTGCCACTTGCTAACTTGCGCTGTCTCTCCCTCTTTCTTACTTGCGCTGTCTCTTTCTCACTTGCGCTGTCTCTCTCTCTTTCTCACTTGTGTTGTCTCTCCCTCTTTCTCACTCGCGCTGTCTCTCGCTAACTCTTGCTAATTTTTGTTCTTAATAAAGCGTCACAAACATGCTCACTGTTTCAACAAGATCAAAAAAAAAAGAGTGTCTCTCTCTCTCTCTCTATCGTTGAAAAATTTTTTGGTTATAATTTTGAAAAATGTATCAAAAAAATAGTAAAATAGCATATTTTTCATAATCGGTATCGACCTCAAATTATCGAATCAGTAGCGATATCGGAAATTCCAAAACAAGACCCAGTCCTAGGTGGGACCCCTTTGAGAGAAAAGTGGAATGACTGGTAATGAACCTCACGTATTTTGTGGTCAGTGTAGGTTATTCCAGGACAGGGCTGGAAAATTGTGCTTCAAAACACCCCCCAACACACACACACACATACACACAAACACACACACACACAAACAAATACACATGCACAGACAAGCACACACTGCCCTAAGTCTGCACAGATCAATACCTCTGTCTCTAAAGCACTTAGACCAATGTGTTGGAAACAATTATTCTATCTCTCCATTTCTTTTTATCCATTTATTCCTCCATCTGCTCCAATAATCTAAATTCACTCGTTAACACTCACCGGTACACGCTCCGCACGTACTCCGAGTCGTAGTTGCTCTGAGCGTAGATTTTCTTCCCCATTGCAGTTTCTATAACAAAAACGGACAGTAGAAACGTTAAAAGTCATTAAAAACAACAATTTAGTGACTGAATGACACTATTTAGGTAGTATTAACACTACAGTTATAGGCATCAGCAGCCGGAGTCCGAGAGAGAAGACAAATTTGGCCTTGCTCTCTCTCTCTCTCTTTTTCTGGGTGGGTAGATGGCTCTTTCTTTTCCCTCATCACTCCAAAGGGTGATGTCGATCAGCACAAGGCTGCGTCTGTGAGCTTATGTATCAGAACCTGTTACGGTACTGGGAGATCGCTGGTTTGAATCCCGGTCATGCAGCTTGCCGTCAGCTGCCGGAGCCCTGAGAGAGCACAATTGGTCGATTGGTCGTGCTCTCTCTGGGTGGGTGGATGACGCTCTTTTCCCACATCACTCCAAAGGGTGATGTCGATCAGCACAAGGCTGCGTCTGTGAGCTGGTGTATCGGAACTGAGTCGCTGGGCTTTCCTCCGAGTGTTCTGACTACCCGGAAATGCTACAATATTTTAATTGATAATTCAGATTTTATTGCTCCTCAGCTGTATATCCCCTATCACTAGTGATCCCACAACACAAGGAGAAGTGGTGAAGGCTAGAACACGCCTCCTCCGACACATGTGAAGTCAGCCACCTCTTTTTAAACTGCTGCTGATGAAGTATTACCGAGTAGCATCGCAGCAACTCAGTTCATATACATCAGCTCACAGATGCAGCCCTGTGCTGATCCACATCACCCTTTGGAGTGATGTGGGGAAAGAGCACCATCTACTGTTCTCACCCAGAGAGAGAAAGCAAGACCAATCGTGCTCTCTCAGGGCTCTGGCAGCTGATGGCAAGCTGCATGACCGGGATTCAAACCAGCGATCTCCCAGTACCGTAAAAGGTTACACACCACAGATGATGTCCAGGGCGCAGAGGGTGATGTGGTTGAAGCAGTTGAAGGGTCCTTTGTCCACCTGCTTCTCCAGCTTCTCAATCAGCACCTCCGCCTGCTCGTTCATCACCTCCAGAAACTCCGTCAGGATGGAGAAGTGAAAGGTGGGGGTCAGCAGCTTTCTCCTGCGCCGCCATTTGTCGCCAGTACTGAGAGAGAGAGAGTGAGAGAGAGAGAGAGAGACAATGAGAAAGTACAGTAATGTGTATTGTCTATTGATTTAACAAGTTACATTTTGGTAGTAACTTTGTAATCCAACAAGTAACTTTTTGGTAGTAACTTTGTGATCCAAAAAGTTACTTTTTGGTAGTAACTTTGTAATCTAACAAGTTATTTTTTGGTAGTAACTGTAATCTAACAAGTTACTTTTTGGGAGTAACTTTGTAATCTAACAAATTATTTTTTGGTAGTAACTGTAATCTAACAAGTTACTTTTTGGGAGTAACTTTGTAATCTAACAAATTATTTTTTGGTAGTAACTGTAATCTAACAAGTTACTTTTTGGTAGTTACTTTGTAATCTAACAAGTTATTTTTTGGTAGTAACTTTGTAATCTAACACGTTATTTTTGGTAGTAACTTTGTAATCTAACAAGTTATTTTTTGGTAGTAACTGTAATCTAACAAGTTACTTTTTGGGAGTAACTTTGTAATCTAACAAATTATTTTTTGGTAGTAACTGTAATCTAACAAGTTACTTTTTGGGAGTAACTTTGTAATCTAACAAATTATTTTTTGGTAGTAACTGTAATCTAACAAGTTACTTTTTGGTAGTTACTTTGTAATCTAACAAGTTATTTTTTGGTAGTAACTTTGTAATCTAACACGTTATTTTTGGTAGTAACTTTGTAATCTAAAAAGTTATTTTTTGGTAGTAACTTTGTAATCTAACAAGTTACTTTTTGGGAGTAACTTTGTAATCTAACAAATATTTTTTTGGTAGTAACTTTGTGATCCAAAAAGTTACTTTTTTGAGTAACTTTGTAATCTAACAAGTTATTTTTTGGTAGTTACTTTGTAATCTAACAAGTAATTTTTTGGGAGTAACTTTGTAATCTAACAAGTTACTTTTTGGTAGTAACTTTGTAATCTAAGAAGTTAATTTTTGGTAGTAACTTTGTAATCTAACAATTTATATTTTGGTGGTAACCTTTTAATCTAACAAGTTAATTTTTGGTAGTAACTTTGTAATCTAACAATTTATACTTTGGTGGTAACCTTTTAATCTAGCAAGTTTTTTTTGGCAGTAACTTTGTAATTTATTAAGTTACTTGTTGACAGTAATTTTGTAACCTAACAAGTCAAAATTTGCCAGTAACTTTGTAATTTAAGTAGTTACTTTTTGCCAGTAACTTTGTAATCTAACAAGTTACTTTTTGGAAGTAAATTTCGAATCTAATAAGTAACTTTTTGGCAGCAACAAAAATGTTACTTTTTGGAAGTAGCTATGAAAATTAGCAACTTACATTTTTGCAGTGTTTTTGTAATTTAATTTTGTAATGTAATTTTTCTAATTAATTTTGTCATACGCAAGATACATTTTGGCAGTTTTTTATACTATAGAAAGTTATTTTTGTTGGTAGTTATATATATATATATATATATATATATATATATATATATATATATATATATATATATAAAATATATGTTGGATTAAATGTCTATGTATTGCAATAATGTTAGCAAGCAGTACTGCCATGATCCACTGAGGAAATGCTAAAAGTGATTTTTAAAATAATGTTTTTTTTTTTTTGTTTGTTTTTTTTTTTTGTGGAAAACGTCACAATTCCTCTACCTGGTCAACAGTCCAGTGCCCAGCCAGGGGTGCAGAAATTTATAGGCATAGGCTTTATCCATGTGCACCGGGTTATTCAGCACTGTCTGAGAGAGAGAGAGAGAGAGAGAGACAGATTAACCATATATTAATATATATTTTATATTCTTTATATATTAAAGAATGTACTCAACCCTAAAGGTGTCACCCCTGATACTGAGGCTAATCGGCAGCATGATAAATGCAAGATAAAGTATGATAAATGTACAATAAATCATCACTGCTATTGCTGAGGTTATTAAAATCTAGTCAGTCGATCTGTATTATGACTCCATAATACAGCCATAATCTGCACTTATATAACACTTCCCTACAGGTACTGTATTATACTGTATTATATTATACAGTATTATATATTATATTATATATTTTATAATACTGTATTATTAACATTTCTCAATCCACTGGCTCTGGAAACACACCTGATTAATCTAATCAGCTCAATAACAGAGCGTTACTGAGCTACAGTGGGTGTGTTGAAGCAGGGAAACCACTAAACTGTGCAGGGCAGGGTGTTTCCACAGATAGATAGAATAAGGCTAATAAACGTCAGTTTAGAGGGTCATGTTCTGACACTGAACCTTGAGCTCTGTGCTATCTACACAGAACGTTAAACACTGATCGATACACCGCGGGAGAGAGAGATGGAGAGATAGAAGAGAGAGAGAGAGAGAGAAACAGAAACATTGGCTTCTTTTTTTTGCAAATCTTTTACTTCACAATATTTTTTTATTTGTATTGTATTTTAACAAATTATTTTAATAGCAGTAATAATTTTCAGTAGTAACTTTTTATTTTTTGGAAGTAACTTTGTAATCTAGCAAATTACTTTTTGGAAGCAATTTTGCAATCTAGGAAAATACTTTTTGGAAGTAACTTTGTAATCTAGGAAATTACTTTTTAGAAGTAACTTTGTAATCTAGCAAATTACTTTTTAGAAGCAATTTTGTAATCTAGGAAATTACTTTTTGGAAGTAACTTTGTAATCTAGCAAATTTCTTTTTAGAAGTAACTTTGTAATCTAGCAAATTACTCTTTAAAAGTAACTTTGTAATCTATAAGATTACTCTTTAAAAGTAACTTTGTAATCTAGGAACTTTGTAATCAAGTAACTTTGTAATCTAGGAAATTTACTCTTTAAAAGTAACTTTGTAATCTAGGAACTTGTAATCAAGTAACTTTGTAATCTAGGCAATTACTTTTTGGAAGCAATTTTGTAATCCTGCGAATTACTTTTTTGGAAGTAACTTTGTGATCTAGGAAATTACTTTTTAGAAGTAACTTTGTAATCTAGGAAATTGCTTTTTAGAAGTAACTTTGTAATCTAGGAAATTGCTTTTTAGAAGTAACTTTGTAATCTAGCAAATTTCTTTTTGGAAGTAACTTTGTAATCTAGGAAATTACTTTTTAGAAGTAACTTTGTAATCTAGGAAATTGCTTTTTAGAAGTAACTTTGTAATCTAGGAAATTGCTCTTTAGAAGTAACTTTGTAATCTAGCAAATTTCTTTTTGGAAGTAACTTTGTAATCTAGGAAATTACTTTTTAGAAGTAACTTTGTAATCTAGGAAATTGCTTTTTAGAAGTAACTTTGTAATCTAGGAAATTGCTTTTTAGAAGTAACTGTTTGGAAGCAATTTTGCAACTTTGTAATCAGGCAAATTAGAAGTAGAAGTAACTTTGTAATTTTGCAATTTAATTTATCTGTACAGATACAGTAACAATATAGCATATTGAGATTAAAAGTAGTTTTTTAAAGTAACTTTTAAGGGATTTAACAAGTTTATTTTATAGGTTATTGGTATGTAATGGCATTAACATTTTAATGTAACAAGTAACTTGTAACAGCAGTAATGTTGCGATACTTCACTGGTCAATATGTTGTAATTATAAAAAGCTATTTTGAGGGCTGTAAAAACTTTTTTGCTAAGTAACATTTTTAATTTTATTGTGTTATTATTTTAATCATATTATATTTTATGTTATGTAGTTTGTCATAAGTTTATTTATTTGTTTATTGTATATGGCTAGAGAAACTAATTTACATAGCAGTGCAGGATAAAGAAAAAAAGTACAGCAAGATTCTCTTGGTAATTTTTACATTTTGAAGAATTAAAAAATAAATGATTAGTGAATAAACTTGGCTTTACCTCGATGGTTTCTGCATGGTAGAGGATCAGAAATGGCACAGGCCCGATCCACACTTTCAGCATAGGAGTGTTTCTGAATTCCTGAGCGTACCCGACCACCTGACGGAAGAAATCTGCAGAGAATTTTATTTTTATTTATTTTATTTTATTTTTTATCATTATTACAAAGCCTTATTTGTTTAGAAGTAGGTAATTTTCTGAATCTGGTGTCTTTTAAGTCCACAAAATCCATTTTATAATCAACATTTAATAGAACCAAATGTCTTTACATTATGATTAAATAAGAAATACATTTAATAAATACAGACTTGTGGTCTAGTACTAAATTGCATTTGAAATTTTAATTTCAAAACACAGTCCCCAGTTTTATTTCAACCTCATAAATATCTAATAAAATCTATTTGCAAATTTATTGCATCATTTTGGATGAAATATGAAGCTATTTAAGTATATTAAAGCTTTACATCTTTGCTCATAGTTGCTTCGCAGTTATGTTATTATGTTACGAGTTACTGTAACTATTTTTGTGATGTTTTAACATCGAATTATATAAACAGTATATGTCATTCTTCAAATTATGTAAGTGGTTTGTGGTTTTAAAAAATCATTCATCAATGCATTCATAAGGCATTATAAACATGGCTGTACATATTTATAAAACTGTCTATAATTCATCATAGCCATGTTTATTATGCATCATGAACTGTGATTATAATGCATTAATAATGTGTTTGTGTTTATAACATGTTATACATCAATACCAAGAAACTCAAGCAAGTCCCAGCTTGTAGACTCGTATCATAGAACTAAAAAAAGCTTCCAACTTATAAACACACCCTCAGTAATCCTATAAATATATTTTTAACCACTCATGAATTACACTTGTCTTGAATATAATATTAGTTATAGTCAGTTATAATGTATTATAACAGGTCTTTGTGCATGCGCTCTAAGTAAAGTGACAGACTTTCATTGTGGGACTCGATGTATTTTTAACGATGTATTATGATGTATATCATAAGCATAGCTTATAATGTATTATAATCACAAGCCTTATGAATGCTTATGAATTATAATATGTTATGAATGTTGTTATAGAGTCTAATAAAGATGACATTCGTAGAAAGTGTTACCGTGTAAGTGTAAATATTGGTCGGGGAAGGAGATCTCACTTTATTTTTTATTTTTATTATTTTTTTTTTAAAGTTGTTTTTCTCAGTGGGTTTCTTGTAGATTTAGCTTTACCGCACTGGGATGTGATCGCTATTTTTAGAAGTAGTTTAGAGTAAGCTCCGCCCTTTTTTTAACCATATATGGATTATGCTTATGTGTGAAGGGATTCCTGAGTAATTTAGCTGAGAACACAAGGTGCGATTTTGCATGGAAAATCCGTATGTAGGGTTCTAAGGGTTAATAATGTGGCTACAAGAACATTATATACGTATACACGTGCATTATAGCATAATAATGACACTAGGGATTATTTATAGAAATTTAAAATTATTTAATTTTTCTTCCGCAGGTATAAACCTGACCTCTTACCTCCTGCATTGGACTTGAACTGCAGCGCGTTCCCCAGGAACGGGTACGAGACTCCGATCCCCTGGATGGGTTTCAGCTCCTTCCAGCTGTGCAGGTAGTGGCTCAGCAGCTGATAGGTCAGCCAGGTGAGCAGCAGGACGCAGACGGCTGCACCTGCGAAGCCCAGCGTGTACGCACCCACTACCACCCCCATCCTCCTGCAGTGAAGCAGCGCGAGAACCTCAGCGCTGTTTTATTAAGCCCCAGACGAGCCCACCTGATCCGGGATTGGTCAGGATCGAGCCCTGCGTCTGACTGTGATGCGCAACAGCACCCAGCTTGCGCAACAGGCTGGATACCGTCGGCCTATCTGTTTAATCTTTTACAGAGTCTGGAGTTCCATCTGCACTGCATGTTATAGTGTTTTCATTCTTATCAATAACACTCCCTGATCATCTCAGGAAGAGGCTGTTAATGATTGATTGGTTGTATCGTCTGTGCTGGAAGCTGCAAATAAAGTCAAATGTGTGTGTTCGTGTTTTTTTTTTTTTTTTTAACAGGCGCCATACTGTATAATGACATTCGGACCATTTTAAAAACGCTAAAGTAATATCATATATAAAATATTATGGTTTTTCATAAATGCACTAAAATAAGCACAGTTTTCTGTTGTTTTTGCTGTTTATTATCTGAATAGCTCTGCAGGTATTTAAGTTTATCTTTTCATGGAACAACACTGAAAAATGACATTTTGACACAATGAAAAGTAGTCTGTGTGCAGCTTATCTTATATAACAGTGTAAATTTATTCTTCCCTCAACATAAAAATCTAAATAATAAAAATAAAAACAAAATCTGGTAAACATGGCAGTGGTTTTAACATTACTACGTTTATTTTTTATAATGTATGGACCAATAGAAATGCTCCAAAATGACCTGAATTAAAATGTTTGATTTAGCGCTGACTTTTACAGTCCATTACACGCAAAGACCGCTAGAGAGCAGTATATTACAACTTACAGAGACTGAGACATTCGAGTCATTTTTCATGGAAAAAACAGGGTTTCATGAATGGTCCAAAATTACACCAAAACCTAGTACTATGGCCTTTCCGAATTTGGCGATTTTGGTGAAAAATGAAAAGTGTATTTTATTGCATATCTGAAAGAAATCACACACAATTCACCATGCTCAGGCATTTTCCTACTGATTTGAGTCATTTTTAATGGATAAAACAGGGCTTTATGAATGGTCCAAAATTACACCAAAACCTAATACTATAGCCTTACCGAATTTGGCGATTTTGGTGAAAAATGAAAAGTGTATTTTATTGCATATCTGAAATAAAGCGCACACAATTCACCATGCTCAGGCATTTCCTATTGATTTGAGTCATTTTTAATGGATAAAACAGGGTTTCATGAATGGTCCAAAATTACACCAAAACCTAATACTATAGCCTTACCGAATTTGGCGATTTTGGTGAAAAATGAAAAGTGTATTTTATTGCATATCTGAAATAAAGCGCACACAATTCACCATGCTCAGGCATTTCCTATTGATTTGACTCATTTATCATGGAAAAATCAGGGTTTCATGAATGATCCAAAACTTCACCAAAACCTAATACTATATAGCCTTACCTAATTTGGTGATTTTGGTGAAAAATGAAAAGTGTATTTTATAGCATATCTCAAGTAAATTGCACACAGTTCATCATGCTCAGGCATTTTCCTATTGATTTGAATCATTTTTCATGGAAAAAACAGGGTTTCATGAATGGTCCAAAATTACACCAAAACCTAATACTATAGCCTTACCTAATTTGCCGATTTTGGTGAAAAATGAAAAGTGTATTTTATTGCATATCTAAAATAAATCGCGCACACTTCACCATGCTCAGGCATTTTCCTATTGATTTTAATCATTTTTCATGGAAAAAACAGGGTTTCATGAGTGATCCAAAACTTCACAAAAACCTAGTACTATAGCCTTACCGAATTTGGCGATTTTGGTGAAAAATGAAAAGTGTTTTTTATTGCATATCTGAACGAAATCGCACACAATTCACCATGCTCAGGCATTTTCCTATTGATTGGGGGCTATTTTAATGGAAAAAACAGGGTTTTATGAATAATCCAAAATTACACCAAAACCTAATACTATAGCCTTACCTAATTTGGTGATTTTGGTGAAAAATTAAAAGTGTATTTTATTGCATATCTGAACGAAATCGCACACAATTCACCATGCTCAGGCATTTTCCTACTGATTTGAGTCATTTTTAATGGAAAAAACAAGGTTTCATGAATGGTCCAAAATTACACCAAAACCTAATACTATAGCCTTACCGAATTTGGTGATTTTGGTGAAAAATGAAAAGTGCATTTTATTGAATATCTGAATGAATATGCACACAACTCACCATGCTCAGGAATTATCCTACTGATTTGACTCATTTATCATGGAAAAAACAGGGTTTCATGAATGGTTCAAAATTACACCAAACAGTAATACTATAGCCTTACCTAATTTGGTGATTTTGGTGGAAAATGAAAAGTGTATTTTATTGCATATCTGAATGAATATTCGCACGATTTACCATGCTCACGCTTTTTTAAACTGATTTGAGTCATTTTTTACATGGAAAAAACAAGGTTTCATGAATGTTCCAAAATTACACCAAAACCTAATACTAAAACCTAATACCTTACCTACTTTGGTGATTTTGGTGAAAAATGAAAATTGTATTTTATTGCATATATGAATGAATTGCACACTATTTACCATGCTCAGGCATTTTTCATGGAAAAAACAGGGTTTTATGAATGGTCCAAAATTACACCAAAACCTAATACTATAGCCTTGCCTAATTTGGTGATTTTGGTGCATATCTGAACGAAATCACACACAATTCAGCATGCTCAGGCATTTTCCTACTGATTTGAGTCATTTTTCATGGAAAAAACAAGGTTTCATGAATGGTCCAAAATTACACCAAAACCTAATACTATAGCCTTACCAAATTTGCCGATTTTGGTGAAAAATGAAAAGTGTATTTTATTGCATATCTGAAATAAATCGCACACAATTCACCATGCTCAGGCATTTTCCTGCTGTTTTTCGGCATTTTTCATGGAAAAAACTGGGTTTCATGAATGGTCCAAAATTACACCAAAACCTAATACTATAGCCTTACCTAATTTGCCGATTTTGGTGAAAAATGAAAAGTGTATTTTATTGCATATCTAAAATAAATCGCGCACACTTCACCATGCTCAGGCATTTTCCTATTGATTGGGGGCTATTTTAATGGATAAAACAGGGTTTTATGAATAATCCAAAATTACACCAAAACCCAATACCTTACCTTGCCTTACCGAATTTGGTGATTTTGGTGAAAAATGAAAAGTGTATTTTATTGCATATCTGAACGAAATCGCACACAATTCACCATGCTCAGGCATTTTCCTACTGATTTGACTCATTTTTTCATAAAAAAAAACAGCGATTTATGAATGGTCTAAAATTACACCAAAACCTAATACTATAGCCTTACCTAATTTGGTGATTTTGGTGAAAAATGAAAAGTGTATTTTATTGCATATCTGAAATAAATCGCACACAATTCACCATGCTCAGGCATTTTCCTACTGATTTGAGTCATTTTTTCATAAAAAAAAACAGCGATTTATGAATGGTCCAAAATTACACCAAAACCTACTATAGCCTTACCGAATTTGGTGATTTTGGTGAAAAATGAAAAGTGTATTTTATTGCATATCTGAATGAATATTCGCACGATTTACCATGCTCAGGCTTTTTTAAACTGATTTGAGTCATTTTTTACATGGAAAAAACAAGGTTTCATGAATGTTCCAAAATTACACCAAAACCTAATACTAAAACCTAATACCTTACCTACTTTGGTGATTTTGGTGAAAAATGAAAATTGTATTTTATTGCATATATGAATGAATTGCACACTATTTACCATGCTCAAGCATTTTTCATGGAAAAAACAGGGTTTTATGAATGGTCCAAAATTACACCAAAACCTAATACTATAGCCTTGCCTAATTTGGTGATTTTGGTGCATATCTGAACGAAATCACACACAATTCAGCATGCTCAGGCATTTTCCTACTGATTTGAGTCATTTTTCATGGAAAAAACAAGGTTTCATGAATGGTCCAAAATTACACCAAAACCTAATACTATAGCCTTACCAAATTTGCCGATTTTGGTGGAAAATGAAAAGTGTATTTTATTGCATATCTAAAATAAATCGCGCACACTTCACCATGCTCAGGCATTTTCCTACTGATTTGAGTCATTTTTCATGGAAAAAACAAGGTTTCATGAATGGTCCAAAATTACACCAAAACCTAATACTATAGCCTTACCAAATTTGCCGATTTTGGTGAAAAATGAAAAGTGTATTTTATTGCATATCTGAAATAAATCGCACACAATTCACCATGCTCAGGCATTTTCCTGCTGTTTTTCGGCATTTTTCATGGAAAAAACAGGGTTTTATGAAAGGTCCAAAATTACACCAAAACCTAATACTATAGCCTTACCTAATTTGCCGATTTTGGTGAAAAATGAAAAGTGTATTTTATTGCATATCTAAAATAAATCGCGCACACTTCACCATGCTCAGTCATTTTCCTATTGATTGGGGGCTATTTTAATGGAAAAAACAGGGTTTTATGAATAATCCAAAATTACACCAAAACCCAATACCTTACCTTGCCTTACCGAATTTGGTGATTTTGGTGAAAAATGAAAAGTGTATTTTATTGCATATCTGAATGAATATTCGCACGATTTACCATGCTCACGCTTTTTTAAACTGATTTGAGTCATTTTTTACATGGAAAAAACAAGGTTTCATGAATGTTCCAAAATTACACCAAAACCTAATACTAAAACCTAATACCTTACCTACTTTGGTGATTTTGGTGAAAAATGAAAATTGTATTTTATTGCATATATGAATGAATTGCACACTATTTACCATGCTCAAGCATTTTTCATGGAAAAAACAGGGTTTTATGAATGGTCCAAAATTACACCAAAACCTAATACTATAGCCTTGCCTAATTTGGTGATTTTGGTGCATATCTGAACGAAATCACACACAATTCAGCATGCTCAGGCATTTTCCTACTGATTTGAGTCATTTTTCATGGAAAAAACAAGGTTTCATGAATGGTCCAAAATTACACCAAAACCTAATACTATAGCCTTACCAAATTTGCCGATTTTGGTGGAAAATGAAAAGTGTATTTTATTGCATATCTAAAATAAATCGCGCACACTTCACCATGCTCAGGCATTTTCCTACTGATTTGAGTCATTTTTCATGGAAAAAACAAGGTTTCATGAATGGTCCAAAATTACACCAAAACCTAATACTATAGCCTTACCTAATTTGGCAATTTTGGTGAAAAATTAAAAGTGTATTTTATTGCATATCTGAAATAAATCGCACACAATTCACCATGCTCAGGCATTTTCCTACTGATTTGAGTCATTTTTCATGGAAAAAACAAGGTTTCATGAATGGTCCAAAATTACACCAAAACCTAATACTATAGCCTTACCGAATTTGGTGATTTTGGTGAAAAATGAAAAGTGTATTTTATTGCATATCTGAAATAAATCGCACACAATTCACCATGCTCAGGCATTTTCCTACTGATTTGAGTCATTTTTTCATAAAAAAAAACAGCGATTTATGAATGGTCCAAAATTACACCAAAACCTACTATAGCCTTACCGAATTTGGTGATTTTGGTGAAAAATGAAAAGTGCATTTTATTGAATATCTGAATGAATATGCACACAACTCACCATGCTCAGGAATTATCCTACTGATTTGACTCATTTATCATGGAAAAAACAGGGTTTCATGAATGGTTCAAAATTACACCAAACAGTAATACTATAGCCTTACCTAATTTGCCGATTTTGGTGAAAAATGAAAAGTGTATTTTATTGCATATCTAAAATAAATCGCGCACACTTCACCATGCTCAGGCATTTTCCTATTGATTGGGGGCTATTTTAATGGATAAAACAGGGTTTTATGAATAATCCAAAATTACACCAAAACCCAATACCTTACCTTGCCTTACCGAATTTGGTGATTTTGGTGAAAAATGAAAAGTGTATTTTATTGCATATCTGAACGAAATCGCACACAATTCACCATGCTCAGGCATTTTCCTACTGATTTGACTCATTTTTTCATAAAAAAAAAACAGCGATTTATGAATGGTCTAAAATTACACCAAAACCTAATACTATAGCCTTACCTAATTTGGTGATTTTGGTGAAAAATGAAAAGTGTATTTTATTGCATATCTGAAATAAATCGCACACAATTCACCATGCTCAGGCATTTTCCTACTGATTTGAGTCATTTTTTCATAAAAAAAAACAGCGATTTATGAATGGTCCAAAATTACACCAAAACCTACTATAGCCTTACCGAATTTGGTGATTTTGGTGAAAAATGAAAAGTGTATTTTATTGCATATCTGAATGAATATTCGCACGATTTACCATGCTCACGCTTTTTTAAACTGATTTGAGTCATTTTTTACATGGAAAAAACAAGGTTTCATGAATGTTCCAAAATTACACCAAAACCTAATACTAAAACCTAATACCTTACCTACTTTGGTGATTTTGGTGAAAAATGAAAATTGTATTTTATTGCATATATGAATGAATTGCACACTATTTACCATGCTCAAGCATTTTTCATGGAAAAAACAGGGTTTTATGAATGGTCCAAAATTACACCAAAACCTAATACTATAGCCTTGCCTAATTTGGTGATTTTGGTGCATATCTGAACGAAATCACACACAATTCACCATGCTCAGGCATTTTCCTGCTGTTTTTCGGCATTTTTCATGGAAAAAACAAGGTTTCATGAATGGTCCAAAATTACACCAAAACCTAATACTATAGCCTTACCAAATTTGCCGATTTTGGTGAAAAATGAAAAGTGTATTTTATTGCATATCTGAAATAAATCGCACACAATTCACCATGCTCAGGCATTTTCCTGCTGTTTTTCGGCATTTTTCATGGAAAAAAATGGGTTTCATGAATGGTCCAAAATTACACCAAAACCTAATACTATAGCCTTACCGAATTTGGTGATTTTGGTGAAAAATGAAAAGTGCATTTTATTGAATATCTGAATGAATATGCACACAACTCACCATGCTCAGGAATTATCCTACTGATTTGACTCATTTATCATGGAAAAAACAGGGTTTCATGAATGGTTCAAAATTACACCAAACAGTAATACTATAGCCTTACCTAATTTGGTGATTTTGGTGGAAAATGAAAAGTGTATTTTATTGCATATCTGAATGAATATTCGCACGATTTACCATGCTCACGCTTTTTTAAACTGATTTGAGTCATTTTTTACATAGAAAAAACAAGGTTTCATGAATGTTCCAAAATTACACCAAAACCTAATACTAAAACCTAATACCTTACCTACTTTGGTGATTTTGGTGAAAAATGAAAATTGTATTTTATTGCATATATGAATGAATTGCACACTATTTACCATGCTCAGGCATTTTTCATGGAAAAAACAGGGTTTTATGAATGGTCCAAAATTACACCAAAACCTAATACTATAGCCTTGCCTAATTTGGTGATTTTGGTGCATATCTGAACGAAATCACACACTATTTACCATGCTCAGGCATTTTTCATGGAAAAAACAGGGTTTCATGAATGGTCCAAAATTACACCAAAACCTAATACTATAGCCTTACCAAATTTGGCGATTTTGGTGAAAAATGAAAAGTGTATTTTATTGCATATCTGAAATAAATCGCACACAATTCACCATGCTCAGGCATTTTCCTGCTGTTTTTCTGCATTTTTCATGGAAAAAACAGGGTTTTATGAAAGGTCCAAAATTACACCAAAACCTAATACTATAGCCTTACCTAATTTGCCGATTTTGGTGAAAAATGAAAAGTGTATTTTATTGCATATCTAAAATAAATCGCGCACACTTCACCATGCTCAGGCATTTTCCTATTGATTGGGGGCTATTTTAATGGAAAAAACAGGGTTTTATGAATAATCCAAAATTACACCAAAACCCAATAACTTACCTTGCCTTACCGAATTTGGTGATTTTGGTGAAAAATTAAAAGTGTATTTTGTTGCATATCTGAATGAATTGCACACAATTCACCATGCTCAGGCATTTTCCTACTGATTTGAGTCATTTTTTCATTAAAAAAAACCAGGGATTTATGAATGGTCCTAAATTACACCAAAACCTAATACTATAGCCTTGCCTAATTTGGTGATTTTGGTGCATATCTGAACGAAATCACACACAATTCACCATGCTCAGGCATTTTCTTGTGATTTAAGTCATTTTTCATGGAAAAAACAGGGTTTCATGAATGGTCCATTTTATGTGCATCTCTTTTCTTTTTTGTTGGTTTTCTTTTTGTCATTTCGGTTCCAGTCTCTGTTGCTCTCTCTTCCGGTCCATTTCACTCCACATTTTCATATTACCTGATCCAGTCCACAGTCCTGCAGGTTTAGCGCCATCTTCCACTCCACTCCAAAGATGCGCCAAAACCCACATTCACCAGAACTGTTCTTGTTTTGTTTATTAGTGTTTGTTCTTTGTATTGTTCTTGCTTTGAGAACTCATGAAAGATTTTTGTTGGCTTGTGATCAATTTATGTGTATGTTGTGTAATCCCCCATAAAGAAAATGAGTCCCAGTCAAAAAATGTGTTTTACCATTTTATTGAAAAAATCTTCAGAACAAAACAGAGTTTTTGGGATGCAATGGATAGGTAGGTAGGCAGGTAGGTAGGTTAGCAGGTACGTAGTTCAGCAGGTAGATAAGTAAGCAGGTACGTAGGTCAGCAGGTACGTAAGTTGGCAGGTACGTAGGTCGGCAAGTAGATAAGTCGGCAAGTAGATAAGTCAGCAGGTATGTAGGTCGGCAAGTAGTTAGGTCTACAGGTATGTAAATTGGCAGGTACGTAGGTCGGCAAGTAGATAAGTCGGCAAGTAGATAAGTCGGCAGGTACGTAAGTCGGCAGGTACGTAGGTTGGCAGGTACGTAGGTCGGCAGGTAGGTAGGTCGGTCGGTTGATTGATCGATCGATCTTTATTCTGACTCGGGAGTACATTTTTAATGTAGCCAAGCATTTACAGAAACAGGGATTGACATGACAAAGAAAATAACAGCTACATTTAATCATTTTAAAATAACAGTATATAAAAATATTGCTGAAAATTAGAAGATTATATAAGAGCAATCAGTACTTTCGGCAGTTGGGGAAATGAGTCAAGTCCTGCTGGAAAAAGAAATCCAGCATCTCCATAAAAGTTGTCAGTAGCAGAGGGAAGCATGAAGTGCTGTAAGATTTTGTGGGAAAACAAAACTACACGGACTTTAGACTTGATAATAAAACACAGTGGATCAACACCAGCAGATGACAGACATGACTCTCCAAACCATCACTTATCATCAGTAAATTCTACATTTTATTTGTAAATCAAGGGAGCAGAGTCTGGAGGAAGAGTGGAGAGACACACAGTCCAAACTGCTTGAGGTCTAGTTAATGCACACTTTCTGTAAATCCTATAAACTTCATTTCACTTCTCAAATATTATTGTGATAATCTGCTATATGATATACTTAGCTGAAATTGCTGATCTGAACAACTAATGATTTATAAAGGAAAATCATAAAAATGATCAGGGGTGCCCAAACTTCTTTATACCACTATAAAATCCTATTTGAGCAAGGTAAATAAGAAGTTGTACTGCCTGCAGTGGAGCAGAGGATCATCAGTACCTGGAACTCCATCTTCTACAGTCCAGCGTCTCTGAGCGTCTGGCTGAGATGGGTGAGTGTGTTTAATCCACTGCAGGAAAGTGTGGATAAACGCGTGGATGTATTTCACTGTGTGTAAGCATATTGAAATGCTTGAGTTTGCATTTTAGCAGAAAGTGCCAAGATTTTATCTAGTTTTTTGCTCTCTCTCTCTCTCTTTCTCTCTCGCAACACACATAGACTGTATAAAGTTTTGCGCAACAGTGAACCAACCATGATGGTGACTCGTGATCATATAGCTGTAGACAGATTCACACTTTAGTAAATACAGTAAGTAAAGTAAAATGTTTCCTCTTGTGTTGTATTTTCTCCGTCTACCAAACTGACCTTGTTTTCACCAATTGTGCGATTAGTTTGGGCAGGTGTAAATACAATAATGGCACTCCAATGCAGACCAGAAGGAAATACCAAAAAACTTTTCCCTAGAACCTTTAGTAGAAACTCCTTTCCAAAAACTGAATTACCTGAACTTCCGTGTTCTTCCGTGGGGATGAGCAATGGTGGAGGATCTCTTTTTCATTTTTTTTTTTTTGTGAAGAGTTATAGGAGAAGATTTAGTGCTCTGTTGTTGGCAGAAGGAGGTTCTACAAAGTACTAAGGCCAGGAGTGCCAATAATTGTGGTGCACATAAATCAGAATCAGAATTGCCTTTATTGTCACATGGTCACAAGTACCAGAGAAATTAACCATCAACCCATCCATACATACAATTACATACAAAGGGGAAAATAGGACAGGAAAGGAAGACAGGGTAAGCTGCAGCGTGTGCACGGGCAGCCAT
Source organism: Astyanax mexicanus (assembly GCF_023375975.1). Classification (NCBI taxonomy): domain Eukaryota; kingdom Metazoa; phylum Chordata; class Actinopteri; order Characiformes; family Acestrorhamphidae; genus Astyanax; species Astyanax mexicanus. The sequence goes on along the minus strand of NC_064432.1, from coordinate 6,320,868 downwards.
CATTTCTTCAATTAGAAGAGATAAAAAGGGGAGGAAAAGTGGAAAGGTGTAGGAACATCAAACAACATAAAAACACAGATACAATACACACAAAGCCCAAGCAATGAAGGCGTGGGAAAGGGTACGGGAGGTGAGGGGGGGGCTGAAAGTTTGCCATGGCCAAAAGCAGATTAAACTCTAATTGTTTGGGCGAGTGACCACTAAACAGTTTAGCACGGACACTCAATATTTTTCATCACGGTCTCAATTTTCCCCACTCTCCTTTGCAAAGCCGTTTGCTTCTCCGAGATGTTTTCCATGTTGCGGTTAAAAGTCACAGTCTGAGTGCCGACAGCTCTGCCCATTGCATCAATCATGTCGGGCAGCTTTTGGGGGCCCTTGACAGCTGTCCCCACACCTGCAATTTCACAATACACCAGGGCACTGCCCAATCCAATTAGCAAAAAAAAAAAAGGTAGACGTCTTTGATGTCCTGTTAAAGTTGCCAGGCACACGGTCCGCCACATCTCCCACGCGTCCCTTGTGTAGCCAGCTGCAAACGTTCCTTCAGGACAAGCAGGTTCCCCCAAACCCAGGCTTCTCGTCGAGAAGATGGTGTCAATTGCATTGAGAGATGATTCAAACAAATCCATTTCATTTGGTTTTAAGAGCAGGGTGAAGAGGGTCTCTTACGGAATAGCAGCGCAACACGAGACAGGAGAAGCCAAGCAAGAATTATGAGGGGAGGAAAGCAACTTTATCTACTTTTAGGACTTCTGATGATATTTCAGGTCATATTTACGCAGAAATCTAAAGGGTTCACAAACTTTCAAGCACTGCTGTATATAGAGCTGAGGAGGAGAAGATCTCCCAAAATGTTGTTATTTCACAACACCTATGGCATGGTAAGGCGAAGATTAACCACTTAAAATTAGAAATATTAATGTTTGGACGTTTTAAGATCTACTTCTCCGGTGGAAATTCCAAGTAAAGAGCTGTGTGCATTTGTGTGTGTGTGTGTGTGTTCTTGTGCAGTATATGCGCGAGTATATGTCACCAGTGATGTGCAAGGATCTATTGCACAAGAAAAATGTCATGTGAGATGGAACAGAAATGAGATTAAAATCTTCAAGCACAGTTATGGACTCAAACACACACTCGTAGAAGTTTGCACAATCACACACTCTCCTGCAGTGGAGTGAACACACTGGTTTCATCCAGACGTAGAGAGACGCTGGACTGTAAAAAAATGGAGTTCCAACCTCGAGCAGCCGTGATAACTGCAGTGATACTGATGTTCATCTGCTCCACTGCAGGTAAGACTCAACCTTGCTCCAAAAGGATTTTAATTCATAAAAAAAAAAGACATTAACAGTAATGATTTTTTTATGTTGCGTCTCCTCTTCTCTGGTTAGAGACGATCGGGGTCAGACTGGTAGACAGTGATGAGCAGTGCTCTGGAACCCCAGAGGTCTTTTATAAGGAGGAATGGAGGAGAGTGTACAGCGGTAACTTTGACTACAGAAATGCAATGGTGGTTTGTAGAGAGCTGGACTGTGGGAATGCAGTCAGTGTCACTTGGAGAACAGATTTTGGGAGCTGGGATGAAAACGAATGGGAGATTTCCATGAAATGTGAAGGAAAAGAGGCTGCTGCTTCACAATGCAGTCAACGCGACTTCTATCATAATGTCAACTTGAGCACAGTCGTCATCTGCTCAGGTGAGGGTTTAATCTTTTTAGACTGTGATATTTTCGAAAGACAAACTCTGACAAACACCACCCTGAGACAAACAGAAACACATACAATATTTTTCACACTATAAGCCTCACAAAAAAATTCAGTCAGGATGTAAGAAGCAGTAAAGCCACTCTGCTGAAGTACAGCATTATAAAAGAGTTTTAGTAAAGTTTCTCCAGCGCCAAGGCTGGAGCAGTATTAGCATTAGCCACTTACCGCACTAAGCGCTAGTTCTTTTGACATTTATAGGTAAGTATATCGGACTGTAGTCTGCGTTTTTACCGTGTTACAATGACCGCGTACCCTACGCCGTAGCCTAGGCTATAGCTCGATGCGCAACTTCCTGGAAATGTAACTACGCGTCGCACCACACCTGTGATTGGGCTGCCGGGCCTCGCGTTCCCGCCCACACATTCCCAACTTCGCAGTTTAAACTGCAGAGCAATGCAGAGCCACTGACACGCATGAGCTGAAGTGTAAACATTTTTCACTTCGTAGCACACGCTCACTGGATTTACATTTACACCTAGGACCTTGTAACCACATGACACCTTGGAGGGAAATGGCTAAAAGGGGTTTAGACATTAAAAGCTGTCTGTTATGTTGAAGGTACAGCAAATTTACAAGTTGTTATACAAGCTGTACACTGACTACTTTACATGTCATATATTTACTGTTGTCGCATGAAAAGGTTTAATAGATTATTAACAAAAATATGAGGGATTTGGCCTCGTGCCCAAAGACTTGAAACTTGATTTGGACTTGTGCCCAAAGACTTGAAACTTGATTTGGGCTTGTGCCAAAAGACCTGAAACTTGATTTGGACTTGTGCCCAAAGACCTGAAACTTGATTTGGACTTGTGCCCAAAGACCTGAAACTTGATTTGGACTTGTGCCCAAAGACTTGAAACTTGACTTGTTCTTGTGCCCAAAGACTTGCAACTTGATTTGAGAAACGTTCTTTCCAATGATCCTCAGTATCTGATGCCACAATACTTAGGTCCATACTATTTACTCTTTACTGTTCTGTGTGTTCTCTCAGAATCTGTGAGGCTTGTGGATGGAGATGGATTCTGCTCTGGGAGATTGGAGGTAAAGACCCATCAGTCCTGGAGCAGAGTGTGTGAGACTGACTTTGACTGGCAGGATGCAGAGGTAGTTTGTAGAGAGCTGGGCTGTGGGACTCCACTAACTCAACAGGGGGTGCTCTTTGGAGAAGGGACACATCCATTTGGAACCAAAGAGTTCCAGTGTAAAGGCACAGAGGAACATCTACTTACCTGCAGTACATCATCCAGAGAGGAACGCACCTGCACACATGGCAAAGCTGTAGGACTCGCCTGTACAGGTAAGGAGTTACAAACAGATCAAATGGGGCACCATTTAAAATCATCAGAAGTAATGGTATCTAATGTTCTCCTCTGTATGTCCAGGACCTGATTATGTGAGGCTGGTGGATAGGAGCAGTCGCTGTGCTGGAAGTGTGGAGATGTTTTATGGTGGACAGTGGATGAAAGTTGGAGGTGAAGCGTGGTCCATGATTGAAGCAGCACTGGTGTGCAGACAGCTGGACTGTGGCTCTGTTATTGCAGCTCCATGGAAAGAGAATAATGAAAATGACACTAAACTTAGTGTTCTGATTGAGTGCAATAGATCTGACTCTGCATTGAGGAAGTGCAGGACTCATTATTATCAATTTACATCGATCCAAGCCAAAGTGATCTGTTCAGGTAAATCTCCAAAAATTCAAAAGAGATTTCAATGCCACATTCATGTGTTTTTTAGGGAAGTTTCTTCCATTTATATCAAGACTTTAATTGGACTTTTGACCAGAGACTTGGGTCTTGATTTGAACTTGTAACCTTGTTGTAAGTCTTAAAATCTTTTTTAAACTTGTGACCAAAGACTTGAGACTTGATATAAACTCATGTCCAAAGACTTGAAACTTGATCTGGACTTAAAAACCAAAGATTTGAAACTTGATTTTTACTCGTACCCAAAGACTTGAGACTTGATTTAAACTCATGTCCAAAGACTTGAAACTTGATTTGGACTTGTGACCAAAGACTTGAGACTTGATTTAAACTCCTGTCCAAAGACTTAAAACTTGATTTGGACTCATGACCAAAGACTTGAGGTCTGACTTGGGCTCGTCACTAAAGTCTTGAGGTTCAACTTGGATTTGTGACCGAAGACTTGAGACTTGACTTGGGACCAAAGACTTGAGACTTGATTTAAACTTGTAACCAAAGGCTTGACTTGGGACTTGTGACCAAAAACTTGAGACTTGATTTGAACTTCTAAACAAAGACTTAAAACTTGAATTGAAATGCAAATATCTGCACATTTTCAGAATCTGTGAGGCTTGTGGATGGCGCTCCTTCTTTCAGAATCTGCTCTGGGAGAGTGGAGGCGAAGACCCAACAGTCCACCTGGACCACAATATGCGAGACGGACTTTGACTGGCAGGATGGAGAGGTAGTGTGTAGGGAGTTGGGCTGTGGTACTCTACTAACTCTACAGGGGGCGCTCTATCGAGAAGGGACACATCCATTTGGAACCAAAGAGTTTCAGTGTAAAGGCACAGAGAAGAGTCTCCTTACCTGCAGCACCTCATCCAGAGGGGAACACACCTGCACACATGGCATGGCTGCAGGACTCACCTGTTCAGGTAGGAATGATTACTGTACACAACATGTTGAATCAGAGGGAACACGGTGGTAAAAGTTGTGTCCTCTTTGTCCAGGACCTGGAGATGTGAGGCTGGTGGATGGGAGGAGTCGCTGTGCTGGAACAGTGGAGATATTTCATAGTGGAGAGTGGCGGAAACTGGCAGTGGATGGATGGTCCTTCGTAGAAGTTGATGTGGTGTGCCGCCAGCTGGACTGTGGCTCTGCTGTTGCAGCTCCATGGACAAAAAATGGTGGATACGATAGTGGAAGGATTGTTCAAATTCACTGCAATGGATCTGAGTCTGCACTGAGGGAATGTAAACCTTTTAGTTATGAACTTAATGGGTTCTATGCTGAAGTGATTTGTTCAGGTAATCCATCAAATGAAATTTGGGAATTGCTTGACAATTCAAAGAAATGGTAAATTGTCCTTTTTGCTTTAAAAAGAGACAAGAAAAAAATAGTCAGTTTTGGACTATTATTCACTCAGGTTTCTAGAGCCATACAAAATAAAAAAATAATAACCAGATTTCTGTTGCATTGTTTGTAAATATTTTAATAATTATCTCTCAGAATCTGTGAGGCTTGTGGATGGAGATGGATTCTGCTCTGGGAGATTGGAGGTAAAGACCCATCAGTCCTGGAGCACAATGTGTGAGACTGACTTTGACCGGCAGGATGCAGAGGTAGTTTGTAGAGAGCTGGGCTGTGGGACTCCACTAACTCTACAGGGGGCGCTCTTTGGAGAAGGAACACATCCATTTGGAACCAGAGAGTTTCAGTGTAAAGGCTCAGAGAAGAGTCTTGTTACCTGCAGCATCTCATCCAGAGAGGAACACACCTGCAAACATGGCAGTGCTGTAGGACTCACCTGTAAAGGTAGGATTTCTAAGAAAATGTACAGTGTTTAGGGTGTTTAGGGTCGTTGTCTTGTTGAGATATCCAGCCCCGGCACTTTAACTTCAACCTTCTCGCTGATTCTTGAACATTGTTCTCAAGAATCTGCTGATATTGACTGGAATCCATGAGACCCCACAGCATGATGATGGAACCACTACCATATTTTACTGTGGGGGGCAGTAAAGTGTTTGTGTTGAAATGCTGTGTTCTTTATTTTCGTCCATGCATAAATAACCGCCCTCCAAAAAACTTTTTAATTTTAGTTTCACCAGTCCACCTTCATCAGCGCCTTATTCCTAAATGAAGCTGGCTTGTTCAAATGTGCTTTAGCTTTAGCATACCTCAAGTGTGACTCAAAAAAGGCTTCTTCTGCATTAATTACTCTCATTTCAATTAAATACAGCCACTCCTTGTGCAAAGTGTGCTGAATAGTGAATAGTGAACTATGCACAGTGACGCCATCTGCAGCAAGATGATGATGATGTAGGTGTTTGGAGCTGGTCTGGAGGTCTGTGGTTGTGGTTGACTATGACTGTTCTCACCATCCTTCTCCTCTGCTTATCTGAGATTTTTCATGGTCTCTCGGGTCTTAAGACTTCGGGTCTTAACTAGAACTGTGCCTGTGGTTCTTCCATTTCCTTACTACGTTCCTCACAGTGGAAACTGCAGCTGAAATCTCTGAGATTATTGAACTTTTTGTATCTTTCCTCTAAAGCATGATGTTAAATAATCTTTGTTTTCAGGTCATTTGAGAGTTTTGTTCTCTTTAGAGGAGAAAAATTTGCAATTGGCACCTTAACCCTTTCTCATAATTAGATTCACCACTTTTTCATACCACTGTTTTAAAGAAGATGTGTCAAATGAATGTAAACCCTGGACTGAGCATTTTGTGTCCTCTCTGTCCAGGACCTAGAGATGTGAGGCTGGTGGATGGGGGCAGCCGCTGTGCTGGAACAGTGGAGATATTTCACAGTGGAGAGTGGAGGAAAGTAAGCGAAGATTACTGGTCCATGAATGACGTTTCTGTGGTGTGCAGGCAGCTGAACTGTGGCTCCGCTCTTGCAGCTATAACGAGAAGGTCCAAGAAAAAGCAGAGTGGGTGGAACGTTGGCTTTTACTGTAGAGGTTCGGAATCTGAACTGAGGAAGTGTATAAGCTACAATAATGAACTATATCAGATTAACGCTGGAGTGATCTGTTCAGGTTGGTACTTTTTTCTGTTGAGCTCTTGTGCCATCACAAAAAAAAAGTCTGATTGAAAGATAAATGAATGAATGAGATTTCCTACCTTTACTCAGATCTCCTGGAGCCGCCCACCACTTCCTTCTCTACTACCATAAGAGTGCGTAGAGCTCTTCAGGTGTTCGAGGTTTTCAGGGGCCACAGCTTCAGCATCACCTGTTCCATTGAGTCAACGTACCCAGGAGGTTTCTTCCACCTCAAACTGCCCTGGACCAACAGAAGCCACACCCAGACAGCTGTCAATCACTCAGCCTCCTTCCTCTTTCCTGCTGCAGATGATTCCCACCAGGGGAACTACAGCTGTGTCTACGACAACCAAGTCACCTTCGAGAGTGAATTACTCGTAAACGAGACTACATGGAGGGCATGGAATGTCACTCAGAATTTCTCCTCTGAGAGTGAACCTCTCTCAATCACTGTTACAGGTAACCTGCTCTTTAAAACTGAGGAGATTATCACTTTATTAGTAAAACGATTCTTGATAAAGTTGTGTGTGTTCCAGATTCTCCGTTACCTGCAGTCATCATCAGAATCCTGCTGGTACTCTTTCTGTTGCTGTTGAGCTGCTTGATGATCTTCGTGATCTTCAAGAAGTGCGGTCATATCTTCATTGGAAACTCATCATCAGGTGAGTGAACCCAGATTAACACACGCACACTGAAGTTCTGGAAAGAGGAATAACAAAAAAAATGTGTTGCAATTGTTGTTCCCAGGTCCCAACAGTTGTATAAAAAATAAAAAAAATAAAACACACACAACATACCTCATGAACCTTTTTTGAGTTTGTGACAGTGGCCTACATCATGATCGGGAGAGCGCTGGTTCGAATCCCAGTCATGCAGCTTGCCATCTGCTGCAGGAGCCCCGAGAGAGCACTATTGGCCTTGCTCTCTCCATAGGTGGGTAGATGACGCTCTTTAGCCTCATCACTCCTAGGGTGATGTTGATTAGCACAGGGCGTCTGTGAGCTGATGTATCTGAACCGAGTCGCTGCGTTTTCCTGCGAGTGCGCTGTGATGCTACTCGGTAATGCTACATTAGCAGCAGTTGCAAAAGTGGCGGTGGCTGACTTCACATGTATCAGAGGAGGCATGTGCTAGTCTTCATCCTCCTTGTGCTGTGGCATCACTAGTGATTGGGGATAAAGAGCTAAGAAAAATCTGAATGGGTCGGACAACCGGCCTAAGCAAACTAGGGAGAAAAATGAGGAAGACTTGTTTGACTTGTGCTTGTGCTTTAGGAACAATCCACATTGCACTACAAATTATTATTATTATTATTATAGTTCTTGATTTGTAACTGTACTGTACATCGCTTTCTCAGAGAAGGCCAGTTCTTTATGCAATAGTGTGTATCCAGGCTGTGCCAGAGGCAAGAAAAACATGGAAAATTTGTGTATCGGCCTTGGAGGCTCATCAAGATCTACAGCATTTTAAAATACTCTAATCACAGGGCTCCTGAGTTGTCCAGCAGACTAAAGCCCAATTTATACTTCTGCACCGAACTGATGCTATGGCCTACGCGTAACCAGCATGCTATGCAGCAGAGCATATTTATACCTCTGCATGCGCGTATCAGTTGTCACGTAGTTTAATTTCCAAAAAGGTGCACGTTGAGGGTACACTGCGATGCATAGGCTACGGCGTAGGTTTGCCGCCAAAGTATAAATTGGCCTTAAGCCACTATGATCAAAGTTCAAATCTCGGATTATGCTGCTCGCCATCAGCAGCCGGAGTCAGAGAGAGCACAATTGATCTTGCTCTCTCTGGGTAGGTAGATGACGCTAACTCCCCTCATCACAGGCATCTGTGAGCTGCTGTAATAGAGCTTGGTCGCTGTGCTTGTGCTAGTCTTCACCCTCCTGGTGTTGAGGCATTTCTACTGATGTAGTGGGTGGAATAATCCGCATAGATAAATTAAAGAGAGAAAAGCGTGATGAAATAAATCATCACTGATTAAGAAGATTCTGATCATCATTGTGGTGTGTTGGTGTGTACAGGAGAAGCTGCAGTTCGGTTTGAGAAAATACAGCTGGTCTCGCTACAGAGAAGATCTGGAGAGATGCCCACAGATTTGGAGCAGGAGGAAGAGGAGGAGATATAGTAACTAGAGACTTTAAAACATTGTGTTTTTGGAGTTTGGAAACTTTAAAGTTGTGTTTTTAACATGTGTTTATATTTCTTACATTACAGAGTGTGCTTTAATCATTTTAATCCAATCTTTACACACAAGGGAGTCATCTGGAACGACCATGTAGGAGTTTTGATCAGACGTCCTCTGAGAAAATTACAGGCTGAATTATCTGCTGTTTTTAGCTAAACTCCTCTGTAATTTTAGTCCCGTCCGGACGCATATCACTGAGTTTCATCTCCTCGCGTTTAATAAAATAGCTATTTGTCCACTGCCACGCATGGAGATCCACATAAACAACAGCGAGTGGAAATGGAGGAGCTACTGAACGCGATGTCATGTGACCGAGAAAAACAAAAAAACTTGCTGGTCCTCCTGTTTTTTTACTGCAGTCCAGATGCAAGAGTTTTATCACTGAGTAGAAGTGTGAAATATTTTTCACAGTCGTCCCCCTGAGAAACTAATCCCATCCCATTAGGGCTTTAGTTTGCTTTCATTTTTTATTCAACACTGATGAAACTAATTTATGATTTTTTTTTTACTGTTGTAAAAGAATGTTTCTCACATATTAGTGCATCTTCACATTAGAATATCATTAAAAAGTTGCTTTAATTCAGTTTATAATGTGAAACAAAAATCAGTGGATAAGAAAATTTTAATATTATATAAGACCAATTAGTACTTTTGTCAGTGTGGGCAGTGTGCCAAGTCCTGCTGGAAAATAAAATCTGCATCTCCAAATAAGTTGTCAGTAGCAGAGGGAGGCATGAAGTGCTGTATGATTTTGTGGGAAAACAAAACTGCACTGACTTTAGACTTGATAATAAAACACAGTGGATCAACACCAGCAGGTGACATAATAAGTAGCAGTATCTAGATTTACTTGTTAACTAGCTACTAATGTTTTAATGCTACATTAAATGTTTGGTTTTGATGTATCATTTTATTACAGAACATATTAAATGTCCACATTGGCTGAAATAGATTCAAGCTATCCATCGTTTCATTGAATCTAATTTGGAGAAATTTGGACAATTATCTGATGTGTATATATTGCTTTGTTTACCATTGTCTATGTTTATAGATCTTGTTATATGCTGTGTTAAATTTTAGATTTATTGGTGTTTGCCATTATTTTGTCACCTATAAGCCTCTTTATATGAAAGTTAGTTGCTTTTATAGTTTAAATATGTTGACTATATATATATTTTTTTCATAATTTACAATTATTAATTGTACCCTTTAAAATGATATATTTTTAACTTACAGATAGGCTGCTTTAAAATAAAATGAGTCATTTACTGTTAATTCTTGTGCATGTGTGTTTTTATTCAGTTATGTGCCCTGTGAACGTTTTAAAACACATAAAATATTTTGATTTATATATATATATAAATGCATAAAAGACATAATTCAAGTAAATTCTCTTTAATAGAACATATTGAGTACACAAGCTGTCATTACATAAAAATTACAATTTTTGGCCAATGCAAGCGTGAACATAACTTCCTGACCAAAATGGTACCACTTCATTAAAAATCTAAATATACCGTATTTTTTTGCACTATAAGTTGCACTTAAAATCCTTTAATTTTCCCCAAAATCGTCAGTGCACCTTATAATCCGGTGCTCCTTATGTATGAATTTTACCAGTCAGGTATTAAGGAGCAGTAAATCCACTCCACTGAAGTAAAGAGTTATACAGTGAAGTTTCTCCAGCACCAAGGCTGGAGCAGCATTAGCATTAGCCACTAACTGCACTAAGCGCTAGCTAGCTCTTTCGCCATTCAGAGGTGAGTATTATCGGTCTGTAGCCTGCTGCTAGCCCTGGCTAGCCCTGCTGGAGCAGTATTAGCATTAGCCACTAACTGCGCTAAGAGCTAGCTCTTTCGCCGTTCAGTGGTGAGTATATCAGACTGTAGCCTGTGTGTTTACCATGTTAAAACAAGCTACGTGGGACGAACCGCTAGCTAATATCACCCTGGCTTACCAGAACACTCAGGGTTCCTCAGTGTAGCGCTGTCAGGCGGCATTAGCTGCTAACCGCGGTTAGCCTTAATGAAAATCTGAAAATCTAAGCTTACTGTAAATAAACTGAAGCACTTTACTCACCCAAATAAACAGTTTTCAGGACAGAAATCTGTGTAGATTAACATTCAGCGTATGTTTCACTTTAACATATATATATATTAATTTTTTTTTGAATTGCAGTTTTGTTTACTTAGCTTAGCTAAGGAAAACATGGCAATACCCCTGTTCTTTACTACTGTCGTATAATGCACCTTATAATCAGGTGCGCCTTATAGTGGGAAAAATACGGTATACTAAAATGGTCCTCGGACAGAAAGAAAGCCTAATTCCTGGACTGTTACTCCTCTTCCTCTTCCTCCCGCTCCATGTCTGTGTGCGGCTCCAGGAGCTCTCCAGACCTTCTCTCCACCACGTTCTGCACGTTCTGCAGGGACACCAGCTCTATGTTCTCATACCGCACTGCAGCTTCTCCTGTAAGTACCAATACTATACTGTAAATGCATACTGCAGTACATAAATGACAAACTCATTCCACCCGCTAATGCAGCACATACCAGCAATGCTATTGGTTGCCACCATACATATTTAGGGCAAAGGTCATCCAATGATGTAATCTTGGCCTAAAAATTTAATTCATATTCCAGTAAAAAAAACAGTAATATACACCAGTTTATTGATTCACTGCATGAATATTTGAGTTGACTGTGGAACTACTCATATACTCTATTAGTGTATTGTTCACACTTTTCCTTCCACCTTAAACCTTTTTTTGCCTTCTAGCTTAAAACATAACTCCCGCAGGTGTTACTGAGGGCGTTTTTTTTTTAAAGCAGCACTATTTGGTCTAAAAGGGACTCTGGTTTTGTTTTGTTTGTACCCTTAGTGCGGTTCGATTGAGCAGGTGTGAAAACAGTAATCAAACTCGGATGCGAATCAAAACAAACCCAAACAAATACTGGAGCGGTTCACTCGTAGCGAGAAAGTAATCCGGTCCTGATCTCACCCAGCTATCAAATGCACTCCTTTTTTTTCTAGCTATTTGAGCTAAACTGCTGATAAGGCTCAGTTTAATCTGATATATCAGCCAAATAATGCTAATAAGAGACCACAGCTATGAACAAACGCTGTTTCTGCTGCTCCATGCTGTTTACACACGCGGTCTGTGCAGTGCTCACTGCTCGCAGCTGTAAATCTGCACAGCACGTCCCACTGAAAACACTGTGTTTGAAAGCGCAACGTTTCAGCGTTCAGTGTTAAAAGCAGCTTCACAGATATACGCGCTGGAACACAGAATGTTCTCCATATTTTTACTTTATAGCTCATGCGCCAGACAGCTCTGACCAATCAGAGGAGACAATGTGCTCGCATGGTTTATTGTTGCGTATTTTGGTGTAATACAAAAACAGAGGGAGAAAACGCTACAAACTCAACTGATCCAGACCATAGAAACCAACTACAAAGGCGCCGAGTGGTCCAGCGGTCTAATGCGCTGCTACTATGAGCGGGAGGTCGCAGGTTCGAACCCCCGCTCATGCAGCTTTGCCATCAGCTGCCGGTGCTTAGAGGGAGCAAAATTGGCTCTGCTCCCTCTGGGGTGGGTAGATGGCGCTCTCTCCCCATCACACTTAAGGTGGCGCCGGGCGGCACGAGGCGTCTGTGAGCGGATGAATCGGAAACCTAGCTGCTGTGCTTTCCTCCGAGCGCGCTGGCTGCTCAGGTAATGATTCATCAGCAGCAGCTCGAAAAAAGGGGTGATTGACTTCACACGTGTCGGAGGAGGCGTGTGCTCGTCCGCATCCTCCGAAGGTCACGGGCGTCACTGGTGATGGGGACGCACAAAGGGGTGGGACAATTGGATATCCAAATTGGGAGAAAATGGGGAAAAATCAGAAATAAAATTATAAAAAAAGAAACCAACTACAGGGGTGAAAATGAGTTTGCAATAGATGTTCAGTGTTTTATGAGTTTTATACATTTTTTGCTTATGTTGTGCAAGTCCACATAAAACTAAACCTGGATTCTAATTTAAATAATTTGTTCCACCTTAAAAGCGCCTAAAAAGCGCCTAAAACACATCTTCAGCCTGAAGCCTGTGTGTTGCCAAAGCTGCATTTAAGGTGGAATTGTAAATTCGAACAATCCGACATTAGGCAAGAGGAATGGTAGCTAACATGCAAAGGTATGGTCCAAAATATTACAAGATTTTCCCATGGTGTTTGCAAAATGTATTGCGAAATGTAACATTTTAGGTTAAAACTCTTGCTTTTTCCCCTTTTGGGGGGCTCAAGTCCCCCTAGACCCCCCCCCCCCCTCCTCCATAATATGCACCCTGAACTAGCACATTTCTGCCCTTCCTTTTTTACTGCATCCAGACCTATAGGGTGTGTGTTAATCTGTGTTCACTGCTGTTTGACACTAATCTTTGAGTAACGGAGTAACTTACCAGATGATCTGTTGCTGGATCTGGAGATATGACTACATTTTTTGAAGACCATGAAAATCAACAAGCTGCTTATCAGCAATAAAAATATCACGATGAGGATCCTGATGAAGGCTGCAGGCAACGAAGAATCTGAAACATACACACATTTGGCCTGAGAGTATTGTAGCACAACTTAGGCTATGTTCTCATTCGCAGGCTGAAGTGACTTAAATCAGATTTTTTGTTCAACCTGGCTCAGATCTGATTTTTTTTTTATGGCTGTGTGAACGTGCCAAATTTGAGTTTTTCGAATCAGATTTGAGTCACTTTTTTTTTTTTTACGTGGTCCTAAATTGGATACGTATTCGATCCATGGACAAGCGACATGAATGTGAACGATCACACATCTCTTGGTGCAGCTGTAGCTATAAAAACAGCAAAAGCAAACCGCCTGGCCTTTTTTTTTACCTTCTCGACTTGAGCATGTACTTCAGACCAATCCAGCAAAAGATTCTCCACGTTTAGGGACAGATTTGTTCACATTACACACAGATACAGATCACTTACATTTGTGAATGTGAACCGTCAGGACAGCCAAATCGGATCTGAGCAAAAAAATCAGATTTGGGCTAATGTGGATTGTAATGTGAACGTAGCCTATGGTGAACAGCATGCGTTGAGAGTGGTTTTTAGCCATGTCCTTCGCTTCGGACACATCTGAATTAACTCTGAGGGGACAGACATCACTTATATAGTGCTTTACCACCACTGTGAAACCGGCACCGTTCTGGTTTGCAAACCTTATTTGGAAGCGGTTCACTGCGTTTCCACCAACAAAAGTAGGTTCCGGAAACAGGAACGTTTGTTCACAGCGGGAACCGAAGAATACTAGGTTCTTCAGAGCGAAACCTGAAAACATATGTGGGCGTGTCTGTTTGTACAAGAGCATTTGATGTGGTGTTTTTAAGGTTCCACTAAAACTGGTGGAAATGCGGGCTGGTCCGCTGAAAAGCACCACGGTTCGTATAAGTCCGAAAGGAACTGGTTCAAGAACCAGAGTTCTTTTGGTGGAAAAGCGCCAACAAAGACATGGTTCAGAAGTGACTAGAACAACAGGCAGTATGGAAAGGTTACCTGTGATTGTAAGGAAGAGAAGCTCACTCTCCGAGGAAAAATTATGGTAGAAAAAGCTAATATAAATCCGGCCGGGTTTATATGCTGATTCCTGAATTTCGACTTGGTTCTCATAGACACAGCTGTAGTTCCCCTGGTGGGAATCATTTGCAGCAGGAAAGAAGAAGGAGGCTGAGTGATTGACAGCTGTCTGGGTGTGGCTTCTGTTGGTCCAGGGAAGTTTGAGGTGGAAGGAACCTCCTGGGAGCTGTGGCCGAGTGATGCAGGTGATGGTGAAGCTGTGGTTCCTAAAAACTGTTGAGCTCTGGAGACCCACAGACACTCTTATGGGAACAGACATCAAGATGGTGGGTTGCTCCAGGACACCTGTGAACGTAAATGAACGTAAAAAACACTGGCTGGCTGACAGAAATGACTCCAAAAGGGCATGGATAACTCATCTATGAGGTCACAGAATAAGATCTAAATAACTAAAGGCCTCATATGCTTTAATAAATCAATAATAAGAAACAGACTGGGCATGGTTAAAACATGGTTAAAAAAAACAAAACAAAAAAAACACAAAAGGCCAGTATCACATTTGTCAAAAAAACATTTTGATGATCCCCAGGACTTTGGGAAAAGATTTTTTGGACTTGTGAGACAAAAGTGTAACTCTTTGGAAGATGTGTCCTGTTACATCTGGTGTAAAACACCACACCATTTCAGAAAAAGATCATTATACATGTAAACGTATGAATGTAAAACATGTTGGTGGTAGTGTGTTGGTCTGCTGCTGCTTTGCTTCTTTGATAAAAACATAAATTCTGCCCTCTATGAGAAAATTCTGAATCCTTCTGAATATCTATCTAGCCCATGGCTGGCATTAAGAAATTTCTATATTTCGGCATAAATATGACCTAAAACATCATCAGATTAATAGAAACCCATTTGTCTGTACAGAACAGCTTCAACTCTGAGATGTTGGCGGGTTTTCTCACATTAACTGATCGCTTCAAGTCCTTCCGCAACATTTCCATTGTCCAAAGGTGAGGACTTTGACTTGGCTTTGACCTTCCAAAACATTAACTTAGCTCTTCTTGAAACCCTCTTTGGTAAAACGGCTTGTGTGCTTAGGGTCGTTGTCTTGCTGCATGACCCACCTTCTCTTGAGATTCAGTTCGTTGAATTTTCTGATATAATTCATAATTCATGGTTCCATCAATGATGGCAAGCCGGCCTGGCCCAGACGCAGCAAAACAGGCCTAAACATGATACTACCACCACCACGTTTTACAGATGGGAGAAGGTTATTATACTGGAATGCAGTGCTTTTTTCCATACTTATGCAGAAATATAGAACATTCTAAATGTTCCATGCCCCAATGTAGAAGTCACACAAGGTAGTCAAATGGTACATATATTAGATGTGGTGTCCACAAACATTTGGACCTTAAGTAGGGTGACCATGTTTTTATTTGGGTAAACCAGGACACCTGGCTAATTTAAAAAACAGGACATTTCCTCACTTTTTGAAAAAAAAAAACCCGGGACGCCCGGGACAGGACGTGAAATCCGTCCCAGGAAATACGGACGTTTGGTCACCCTACCTTAAGTATATCATATTTCCAAATGTTTTTTGTGGTTTTAGGTCCCAGTTTTGCACAATTACCTGAACAGAGCACTTGTATAACGTAGCCAGGATCTGAAACACTCAGAACTGTGCATTCCTGCAGTGAAGACTCAGATCCCTTGCAGCTAATCCGGACATTCTCTCCAGTCTTATCTGTAGCAGACTCTGTAATCGAAGATGCAACTTGAGTGCCGCAAGCCAGCCGTCTGCACACCACAGCAGCCTCGTTCTCTGTCCACTGACCTGCTGACACTTTCTTCCACTGTTCCCTGTGAAACACTTCCACAGTTCCATTACAGCGGCTTCCCTCATCCACCAGTCTCACTTCATCAGGTCCTAAACGAAAAAAAGAACCATTTACATAGAAAACACTGTAAAACAAGTTTTTTTTTTTTAGAACTCTTTTTTTTCGTAATGATGTATCTTACCTGTACAGGTGAGTCCTACAGCACTGCCATGTGTGCAGGTCAGCTTCTTTCTGGATGAGGTGCTGCAGGTCACGAGACTCTTCTCAGTGCCTTTACACTGAAACTCTTTGCTTCCAAATGAATTTGTCCCTTCACCAAAGAGCGCCCCCTGTAGAGTTAGTGGAGTTCCACAGCCCAGCTCTCTACACACTACCTCTGCATCCTGCCGGTCAAAGTCAGTCTCACACACTCTGCTCCAGGACTGATGGGTCTTTACCTCCAATCTCCCAGAGCAGAATCCATCTCCATCCACAAGCCTCACAGATTCTGAGAGAACACACAGGACAGAACTAGAGCTGTCAATGTTATAGCGTTAACACACATGATTAATTTGGAATTAGTAACGCGCTAGTTATTTTTTTTTTTTTACGTAAATTAAGTTTACTCCAAATTCCAAGTTTGACTCCAAATTTCACTGTAATCTGCCCCAACCCCCTTTCTGCTAAAGCTAGTATGATGATTAGCTCTCCGTTAACCATAGTTCTCTCCCAGTAATGTTAGCTAGCTCTCTGCTAAAGTTAGTGTGTTGGTTAGTTCTCCGTTTACAATAGCTCTATTATAGATAATATTACTTATCTCACCACTAATGTTAGCTAGCTCTCAGTTACCCATAGTTCTCTCGCTGATAATGTTGGAGAGCCAGATAACATTAGTGTCGAGATAACTGTTACCCATAGTTCTTTCCCCGATAATGTTAGCTAACTCGCCCCTAAAGTTAGTATGTTAGCTAGATTGTAACTTAAGTTAGTATGTTAGCTAGTGCTCCATTAACCATAGTTCCCTCCCCGATCATGTTAGCTAACCCACCACTAAAGTTAGTATTTTAGCTAGCTCACCACTAAAGTTGGTATGTTAGCTAGCTCGCCGCTAATGTTAGCAAGCTCTCTGCTAACCATAGTTCTCTCTGATAATGTTAGTTATCTCGCTGCCAATGTTAGCTAGCTCTCCGTTACCCATAGTTTTTTCCCCGATAATATTAGCTAGCTCACCACTAAAGTTAGTATTCTAGCTAGCTCACCACTAAAGTTGGTATGTTAGCTAGCTCTCCGCTAATATTAGCAAGCTCTCTGCTAACCATAGTTCTCTCTGATAATGTTAGTTATCTCGCCACTAATGTTAGCTAGCTCTCCGTTACCCACAGTTCTTTCCCTGATAATATTAGCTAGCCCACCGCTAAAGTTAGTATTTTAGCTAGTCCACCGCTAAAGTTAGTATTTTAGCTAGTCCACCGCTAAAGTTAGTATTTTAGCTAGCTCACCACTAAAGTTGGTATGTTAGCTAGCTCGCTGCTAATGTTAGCTAGCTCGCTGCTAACCATAGTTCTCTCCCCGATAATGTTATTATTATGTTATTATGTTAGCTAGTGCTCCATTAACCATAGCTCCCTCCCCGGTAAAGTTAGCTAACTCACCACTAAAGTTAGTATTTTAGCTAGCTCACCACTACCCATAGTTCTCTCCCTGATAATGTTGGAGAGCTAGCTAACATTAGTGTTATCCATAGTTCTCTCCCCGATAATGTTAGCTAGCCCACCCCTAAAGTTAGTATGTTAGCTAGATTGTAACTAAAGTTATTATGCTAGCTAGTGCTCCATTAACCTTAGTTCCCTCCCCGGTAAAGTTAGCTAACTCACCACTAAAGTTAGTATTTTAGCTAGCCCACCACTAAAGTTGGTATGTTAGCTAGCTCGCCGCTAATGTTAGCTAGCTCTCCGTCACCCATAGTTCTTTCCCCGATAATGTTAGCTAGCCCACCACTAAAGTTAGTATTTTAGCTAGCTCACCACTAAAGTTGGTATGTTAGCTAGCTCACCACTAATGTTGGTATGTTAGCTAGCTCACCACTAAAGTTGGTATGTTAGCTACCTCGCCACTAAAGTTGGTTTGTAGCTCACCGCTAATGTTAGCTAGCTCTCTGCTAACCATAGTTCTCTCCCCGATTATGTTAGTTAACTCGCCCCTAAAGTTAGTATGTTAGCTGTATTGTAACTAAAGTTAGTGTGTTAGCTAGTGCTCCATTAACCATAGTTCCCTCCATGGTAAGCTTAGCTAACTCACCACTAAAGTTAGTATGTTAGCTAGCTCACCACTACAGTTGGTATGTTAGCTAGCTCGCTGCTAACCATAGTTCTCTCTAATAATGTTAGTTATCTTGCCACTAATGTTAGCTAGTTCTCCGTTACCCATAGCTTTTTCCCCGATAATGTTAGCTAGCCCACCACTAGTTTGTGCTAAAGTTGGTACGTTAGCTAGCTCGCCGCTAATGTTAACTAGCTCTCCGTTAACTTTAGTTCCCTCCCTGGTAACGTTAACTAATTCACCACTAAAGTTAGTATGTTAGTTAGCTCACCACTAAATTTAGTATGTTAGTTAGCTCACTGCTAAAGTTGGTCCATTAGCTAGCTCGCCGCTAATGTTAACTAGCTCTCAGTTAACTTTAGTTCCCTCCCTGGTAACGTTAACTAATTCACCACTAAATTTAGTGTGTTAGTTAGCTCACTGCTAAAGTTGGTATGTTAGGTAGCTCACCGCTAATGTTAGCTAGCTCTCTATATTTTTTTAAGCAAATTAAATACTTCACCAGTTTGACCCCAACTTCTGCCATAATCTGCCCCGCCCACATCCAACACGTATATTTTTGTGGTAAGAACATGATCTGGTCTCGATCTGACCCAAATATACTCTTTTTTTGATAAGGCACGGGTTAATCTGATATATTAGCCAGATAATTAGACTGTCTCTGCTGCTGCTCCATACTGTTTACACACAAAGTATGTGCAGCGTTCACTGCTCACATCTGAGCTGCATGTCCCAATAAAAACGCAAATTTTCAGTGCTTTGTGTTAAAGCAGCTTCACACCCCACAGATATACGTGTTGGAACACCCATTACGTTAGATAAGCTCTTTGTTTTCGTCTGATGAAGTACCTGAACAGGTCACTGCCGCAAGGACCTCTGTTTGCAGATGAACGAAAGTAGCACATTCCCTTAAAGCAGGCTCAGATCCTCCACAGTCAGTCGCAACACTCCACCCAGGTTCACTTGATAAAGGCCTTTTCACATTAGCTACAACTGCAGAGCCACAATCCAGCTGTCTGCACACCACAGCAGCCTCTCTTCTGAACCATGCTTCTCCATTCAGTTCCCTCCACTCTCCACTGTGAAACATCTCTACTGTTCCAGCACAGCGACTGTCCCCACCCACCAGCCTCACATCTCTAGGTCCTGGACAGAGAGGAGAGAGCATCAGCTACCACTCATTCAGGAAACACGTGACTTCATACACTTTATACACCTTAAAACACTTTTTTTTTTTTTTTTACATTTTGTCATCTTGCAAACGCAAACTTAAAGGAGAACTCCGGTGTGAAATAGACTTTGGGTGTATTAAAAAGTGGTAAAAAGTACTTACCTTTGTTGAATAGCCCTCCTCCGCTATCCTGCAGCTTTTCTGAGACTCAGTATTTTGTGCACTTTGCCCAAACAGTCTTTAGAATAAGTGAGACGGGCATATTTTGCCCATACATATAAATCGCTTTCTACGTTATCCAGGCTCAAAGTAGCTCCACATTTCCATGGTAGAATCTGGAGAGCTCTGACATTTAAAACGAGGCATTAATAACTTTAAAAGTGCACTAGAAGCTGATTAAAAAACACTGTTTACATCCCTTAGTGCAGGTAAATCTCCAGGAGCCTCCATCTTAAATTTAAGCCACAATAAGTCAACCTTTTGACCACGTTTGCTGTGTCCCTACATGACTTGTGGAAAACTACAAACCTTTCTTCTTGCCGCTCTTCCATGAAGTCCAGACTTGTGAAGTGCACAACTTATAGTTGTCCTGTGGACAGATACTCTCATGTGAGTTGTGGATTTCTGCAGCTCCTCCAGAGTGACCATTGGTCTTTTGGCTGCTTCTCTGACCAGTGCTCTGCCCTCCTTGCTCGAGCTGTTATCCCTTAGTGGGTATGCAGTTGTAGAATTCTTTTTCTATTTTTGGATGATGGATTGATCAGTACTCCTTGAGATGCTTAAAGGTTGGGACTTGTTTTTATAATCTACTAGCCCTGCTTTAAACTTTAAACTCTGACCTGTCTGATGAGTTCCTTGCTCTCCACAGGATGCTGTATATTTATACTGAGACAGAATTTCTTAAGCGACTTCAGTGGCAATTGATTGCACTGGATTTTATTTAGGGGTTTCAAAAGTATGTTTATTTGACTATTATGTGTTCCTTTGTGTTGGTCTATCACTGAAAATCTTAACAAAATATATGTAAGTTTGTGGTTGTAAGGTGAAAAAATGTATATATATATAAAAAAAAAAAGTTCAAGGGGAATGAATACTTTTGCAAGCCACGGTATGCAACTCCTACCTGAACAGGCGAGTCCTACAGCTTTGCCATGTGTGCAGGTGTGTTCTTCTCTGGTCGATGCGCTGCAGGTTAGTAGATGTTCCTCTGTGCCTTTACACTGGAACTCTTTGGTTCCAAATGGATGTGTCCCTTCTCCAAACAGCTCCCCCTGTAGAGTTAGTGGAGTTCCACAGCCCAGCTCTCTACACACTACCTCTGCGTCCTGCCGGTCAAAGTCAGTCTCACACACTCTGCTCCAGGACTGATTGGTCTTTACCTCCAATCTCCCAGAGCAGAATCCATCTCCATCCACAAGCCTCACAGATTCTGAGAGAGTATCAGTTCAAATCAGTTAAATAGAGGAAAACAGAGTAAAAAGAAGTAAAAAGTAAATGTACTTAACATCAGACCTCTCACCTGAGCAGACGACCCGAGTCCTGATGCTGACGAAACCAGAATCAAGGGAAATTTGTTGTTGTTGGCATTGTGAAACTGCAGACTCATGCCCTGTGCAATCAATCATCTGTACATACCCACGATTCCTTCCTTCTTCCGAGGTTTGTCTCGCAGTTGTAACCCTGACTGCATTCCCACAGTCCAGTTCTCTACACACCACCATAGCAGCTCTGAGATCAAAGCTCCTGCTGCTCACGTCAGTCAATATTTCCATAGAAAGGACCTTTGGTGTCCCTGAGCACTGCTCATCGCTGTCCGCCAGTCTGACCTCGATCATCTCTAACCAGAAATGGGAAGATACAGAGGTACCGTCTGTCACGCAATCGCCTACCGTATTTTTCGGACTATAAGGCATACTGGATTATAAGGTGCACTATCGATGGACGTCTGTTTTCTGGTCTATTTTTCATACATTGGTCTAAATTCGAACAGATATTATGTAGGTTTAACCCCTTAAGGGGCACTAAACCCCTACATTCTTGGTAACTAAAGGCTTAAAACATGGAGGAGTAGTTTGGAAGGGTCACTGGGTGATGGAGACAAATGGCTGGACGTCAACAGAGAGGGAGGGGGGTGGGCGGTATTACTGATTGCTATAGGCTAGAGGATGACAATAAGCAAATCAGAGACAAAAACTACCACAATAAAAGCTGTTTTCAAAGGTTAGGAGTAGGACTGGTATGTTTCCTTACTTCAAAAGGAACACATTTCAGCCATTTTATCATAAAACATCTCAACCACCAACGGCACCATGGCATCAACTGGACTCGCCATGTTTGGAGGCAGAGAAATGCAGGATATGACCCCAAGAACACCATCCCCCACTGTCAAAACATGGAGGGGTTGCATCTCTGGTAAAGGTACAAGACCACTTCTTCCGATTGAGAGGCTGAGGAACGGGGCCATGTACTGTAGAACCCTGAATAAGAACCTTTTGGTCTCAGCCAGAACACTAAATACCAGTAAGGGATGGGCCTTCCAGCATGACAATGACCTAAATCATACAGCCAATGCAACAAAGTAGTGGCTTAAGAAGAAGCACATTAAGGACCTGGAGCAGCCTAGCCAGTAAGTTTTTTCACCCCTGCCATTCCAACAGCTTGAGTTCATTACTGCCCAAAAAGTTTCAAACCAATGACCCCCAGAGTAAACCAGCTGCTATCAGTCCAGGAATTCAGTGAGATCTTCAAATTTAAGGTAAAGTCAGTCCTACCTGCATTGGAGCAGATGATCATCAGTATCACAGCAGTTAGCACGGCGGCTGAAGGTTGGAACTCCATCCTTTCAAGTCCAGTATCTCCGAATGTCAGGATGAAACCAGTATGCATTTACTCTATTGCAGGAGAGCGCGTGATTGTGTAACCTAACCATGTGTACGTGTGAATATATGCATATGAACATGCTTACATGAGTATTTTTTCAGGATATGTTCAAGATTGTATCAAACTCCCTGACCCTTTTACACTCTAAGCTCTTGTGCAATGTTTTCGATAGCCATCTGAACATAAAATATATATATATCTACAGGTGCATGCAGCATCCTGTTTTTCTATTTATCCTTCAGACAAGCTAGCGTACACACACTGTGAACACCTACATATTTTCCAGTTGTGCTGACTATATACAGTGGTGTTTGGAAGGTTGTGAACCTTTTAGAATTTTCTATATTTCTGAAAAAAATATGACCTAAAACATTATCAGAAGTCCTAAAATTAGAGAAACCCCAGTTAACAAATGAGACAAAAAAAAAATCCTTGGAGGATTAGTTTCTCAGGAGGTTCTGGGGTAATTTTCTCTTTTATGGGGGGTCCTCTGTGATTTTATTCCCATCGGGAACGACCATGTATTTTTTTTTTAGACATCCTCTGAGAAGATTACAGGCTGAATTATCTACTGGTCACACAAATTATCTACAGGTCACACAAATTATAGCGTACAAATAGAGGAAATTTAAGACTACTGTTACCCTCCACAGGAGTGGTCGAAAAACAAAAATCACTCCCAGGACAATGTGTGTAATAGTCGGCGAGGTAACAAAAGGCTAATTGGCTAATGTTAATATTCATGAGTCCACCATCAGGAGAACACTAAACAACATTGTTGTGAACGGCAGGGAGGCAAGGAGAAAGCTACTTCCCTCCAAAAAGAACATGCGGCTCATCTACAGTGTACTACAGATCACATGGACAAAGCCACTAAATGCTATTGGAAGACTGTAATGCAAACAGGTGGTTTCAAGGAGGTCAAAACTACACAGAGGGAAAATGGGAGGAAATGGACAACAAAGAAGACAAACAAAAGCTGTTAGATTTCAACCATGTTTTAATCAGAATTAAGTTCAGAGAACGACAAAAGGTACAACAATCAAGGTACAGTTCTGTTCATGAACAACTAGTTGTGTTTCTGTTTCCACACTCGGAGATACTGGCGCACAAACCCCCCCCCCCCCCCCCCCCCCCCCCGGACACACACGATCACACGCGCACAAACGCACGCGCACACATACGATACACCTACCATCAGTATACAACATACACGAGACACTTTGTACTTCATTCCTTGACAGCTCGGAGAAGAAATGCATAGATTGATAAAGTCACGAATGCCATACGCAGACTCTAAATGGAAACAAGAACACACTTATGGAGTTTGGTCCGTTAAACAGATGCCAAAAAAACAAACAAAAAACAAAAAAATAAAAATAAAACCAATCTGCATCTTTAAGCATCATTTCTTTTTTTATATATATATGTATATATTTATAGATGGAATATATATATGTATATAAACATATATAGATATATCTATATCATATTACACAAGGATATCATATAGATTATTTATATATGAAAACAGGTCTCAAAACCTTTAGGACCACAGCCACTTAAAAACTGAGGCAGCAAGGCCTGCAGGCTGCTGGGAGTTGTAGTTCTGTGAAGTGTGCGGAACTGAAATGCGAGGAGGCGGGGCTCCTAGCGGACCAGCGGGGACTGTTTAAGCGAAATGAGAACGGAGCGCATGCGGGAGACGTCCTTGGCCTGCTTGCTGGACTTGGGGTTGAAGTCGCAGAGGCGCGCCACGCGCTCCCACTCTGTTCCGGGATTGTTCTCATCCAGCTCCGACACCATGGCCTCCTCTGCCGCCCTGTCGACCAAAACACAGTTAGCGTCTCTCGTGCAACCGCTTACTCGCTCTCTCACACTTACCACACACACACACATATTACACACGCACACCACGGCCTCAGAGTCTCCCTACTGACACACCCGCAGAGACCCACTTACCTCCTCCCAAACATTAACATTAGTGATGACTCAACTAGGCATTTTTAGATATAAGCAGATTTTATATTAACTACATTATTTCTACAGTAAATTTCTCACCTCCAGACTAATTAAGAAGCTTTAAATTTAGGAGTCGGTATCTCAAACAAGGAGTGTCTCAGGTCTCGCATTATGTGCAGTCCATTTTTGGGATAGGCGGGACCTATTTTTATATAAAAACTCGATTTCTCTCTTTAAAAAAAAAAAAAAAAAGGCACAATGTATCTTTTTGATAAAAGACAACTAAACCCCTAGCTAACTGACTGACAAGCAGCAACGTTCAGCTATTAAATATTCATAATAATAAGGCTGCAACGATTAGTCAACATAACAAACAACGGCAACTATGAAAGATTAAACTTATCGGGAGAGGTCTGTTGCTCTCTGCATCTCTTTAAAACCGTAAACACACCAGATAAGAGACAAGACAACACCTATACTCGCTGTACATCAGCTTGTTATACATTTAAACATATTCTCAACATGCGAATCCCACATATACTGCCTTCTCTGTTGTCTTTGGGGCGATAGAGAGAAAGCAGACATCATGAGCGAGTCATCATGAGCTACAGCCAGGGTTGCCAGGTCCAGCAATAATAAAAAATAAAAAAAAACTAGCCCAAAATCTCTGTCAATAATTGAACTCTAGTTATAAATGTTTTAAACATGTAGGATTAGCTTGCCAACCAATCCGCTCACAGTAGCAGCATTTTTTAGCTTTTAGCTCCATGCACTCCATTCTTAGATGACTCTGCATTATATATTACATTTCACGATATAACAAGAGGACAGGTTGGTTGATTGTTGGGGTTTTATTGCCACTTCAGCACATATTTGGCTATTTTTGGCCAAAAACTCTTCTTAAACAGGTGAGTTTCGGACCTGTGGTTCTCTTTTTCTCCATGATTCCATTCGAAGTATGTAACCGCTGTTCCTGACTCCCAGTCGCCAACTGAGTCAGATATCTAGCAAAATGTCTGTACCTGGTCAATCTGCGACAAATTGGTGAGAGCGTCACAGTCGGAGACTAAAAAACAGGGCTAAAATCGTGTAGTTTGAACCTGCCATAAAATTGGCGGGTTAGCAGACATTATCAACTGTCTCAATTTTAAGTCTTCTAGTATGAGTGTTCTGGGCAGGAGGTAAGAGTGAGGTCAGAGTGTGAGAGTGAGGGTGTCTGAAGGCCAAAAAAAAAAAAAGTCCATCCATTCAAATGTTCCCATCGACACAAACAGCATGAACAGAAAAACGGCCGTTAAAATAAAAACAAAACAAAAAAAAACTGCAGACCAATTTAAAGAAGTTATTCCAAATCTACAGCATTCCCCCACCCAACAAAAACGTAAAAAATAATAATAATAACAAAAAAAAACAAGGTTCAGATTTGACCTTTAACCTTTACGATACAGGAGGATGGCTAAAATAAGTAAATAAATAAATATATAAATAAATAAAAACAACCACAAAAACAACAGAAAATGTGCTAATAGTTTAAAAGCGATTTGGTTGGTTAAATTTGGTTGGCATTTAGTGTATTTAAAAAAACCTTGCTTTTGTTCATTAAACAGCAAAGATGAATACAATTTAAAGATTTTTTAAAAATGTTTCTTTTTTTTTTTTTGAACCACCAAATCGCTGTGCGGAAGCTGTACGCGCCAAGCAATGGCAGTCCCAATAAAACAGAGCTCATGGGAGAATGACTGGCAAGCCAAGCACTTGATATATTACTAGTAATCGGCATGATAATAATAATAATAATAATAATAATAATAGTAATAATCTTCAAAGCTACGCTTGGCTGTTGGGAACGATGTTGTTTTTGGTCAGTTTTTCTCGTCCCGTTTGCCATGTCACAGTCAGAGATGAGGATGATCAACATGGCAGAGTGTCCTTGTCCAGCACAACCCCACACTCCTCCTACTGCCACAGCCTCGGGCCAGCTGGCGGCTGACGCACACATACACGCTCCCACACACAGAGCAAAATGAGGATGAGAGCCAGTGAGAGAGTTTCACGCTCACAAACCCAAGTTACACGAACGCACAAGACCAAAAATAATCACCAGCACATCAATCACCACATAAAAAGAAACAACATCCAGGGTCTAGCTAAGAGTAGCAGTGAAACATTCGGACAGGAACAATACAGCAAGTAGAACTGTGCATCCATCTGCAGTTAATTAACACTGTTCCCCTAAATGCTTCTTCATTACTATTATCACTACTACTGATAATATAGATCATTATCATCAATATTAGTATAGTTTGTCCTTTTTTTTTGTTTTTGTTTTTTTACTTAACTGGTCTAGGCGGTAGCAAGGATGGTTAATATGAGTGCTTAAAAGGTGCATAGAGAAAAGAAACACAAGGAGAAACAGAGCACAAGTCAGATATAATATAGAAAATGAAAATAAATGAGATTTATGCAGATGACCAAAGCAAGCATGCATTTGTCAACAGAAAAACAGAAAGAAAGAAATAGCCAGCAAATAAATAAAGACCATCTTAGGATTGCTCCTGATTGTGCTTAGCTTGCAGCCTTCAATGACCGATCTGGAGCCACCGCTGAACCCTTGTCCTTACTGTCCTTTTACAATATTTTTTTTTCCCCCATAAAAAAGGCCTGATAGCAACATGCTGGAAGAACACAGTGCTTATTTAAACAATAAAAATATGAGTAAATGTATTAAACAAAATATATATTTAAAATAGTAATTGAACTATAAGGTGCACTTAAAATACTCCGGTATTAAGGAGCATGAAGCCACTCTGCTAAAGTACAGAGTTATACAGGAGTTTCAGTTTAGTTTTTCAGCACAGAGGCTGGAGCAGCATTAGCACACTAAGCGCTAGCTCCCTTCCCATTTAGGTGAGTATTATCAGAATGTAGCCTGTTGCTAAGCCCAGCTAGCACTGCTGGAGCAGCATAAGCATTAGCCACTAACCACGCTAAGCGCTAGCTCTTTCCCCATTCAGTGGTGAGTATTATTGGACTGTAGTCTGCATGTTTACCGTGTTAAAACAAGCTACGTGGGACGAATCGCTAGCGGATATCGCCCTGGCTTACCGGAACACTCAGAGTTCCTCAGTGTAGTGCTGTCGGACGGCGTTTACTAGTGCTAAGTGCTGCTGCTAACCACGGCTAGTGCTGCTGCTAACCACGCTACCATATTGAAAAGCGACGATACCTGCTAAATTAATAAAGATAAACCTTGTTCCTTACTAGTGTTACATAAAATGTGTCTTATGCATGAAAATAGCCCTTCATTAATAGTGTGCCTTATAATATGTCTGTAAAATACAGTAGATATTGGTGTGATTACTAAAGGTTTTATTGTTTTTTTGGGAGCCTGCTGCACATTGAATAGTTCATTAATAGGGTATGGATATGACATATAAAAATATTTCAAATTCAAATAAACAAACTTAATTACAAAACAGGCAAAGCTTACCCAAAAAAAAAAAAAAAATAAATAAAAAATACTAGCGTTTCTCACAAATGCAATGCTTATTAAATGTATATATAGAAAATGAAATAAAAAATAATAATAAAAATATTGCTCAAATGAAAGCACTAACTGTACAGCACAAACAAAAATCACTGCACTAAAATAGTAAGCAATGGTCCAGAACTATTTCTTTCAGCATGTTGAGCACAGACTTCTTTTTTTCTTCATTTGTTGGGACCAGCAGTGGTCGTGATGGTTTTGAAAGCTGGGCTGAAGCAGCACTGGGATGAGAGCTGCAGAATTAAGCAAATAGCTAAAGCTGCAAATAAGCTACACCACACAATAAATAACTCTACAAACCCAACTAAACCTACAGCCACACTTGCTAACCACCAGCATTTATAACAGCAGCAAGGTGTCCAGCAAACCATCCACCCACAAGAGTAAATAACAGCAATGTGCCAACACTTATATATGTATAGACACGGGTATATAATAGCAACAAAATAGATATCAGGGATGTGTATGTATATCAAGGCCTCTCGAAGGACCAACAAATACAAAAAAAAAAAATCAAAGTTCATTTAAAGTTGTAGCTAGATGTCCGGTGGCATGGTTAACCTTGGCTATATGTTGGGTCTTCTGAATGACCTGGGCTAAAGAGAGAGTGCTATGACAGACCTGGGATAAACGTTAGGCGGTCTGGTTGACCTGGGTTAGATGCCGGGTGCTACGGTTGACCTGGGTTAGATGCCGGGTGCTACGCTTGACCTGGTTAGATGCCGGGTGCTACGCTTGACCTGGGTTAAATGTTGGGGGCTCTGGTTGACCTAGGTTAGATGCCGAGTGCTACGGTTGACCTGGGTTAGATGCTGTGGGCTCAAACTGACCTGGGCTAGACATTGGGTCCTTTGGCTGATGGTGTCTAAATGTTGGGCGTTCTTGCTGACCTGGGTAAGAGGTTGGGTGCTATGGCTGACCTGGGCTACATGTCAGATGCTCTGACTTACCTGGGCTAGTCGTCGGGTGGTATGGCTGACACTTTCTCTGGCCGACCTGGGCTAGATGTGACGCTTGCTCTGGCCAACCGGGCCACTGGCTGATGCTCCCTAAAATGTCAGGCATTCTTGATGACCTTTGTTAGAGGTCGGGCGCTATGGCTGACCTGGGCTACATGTCAGTTGCTGTGACTTACCTGGGCAAGTCGTTGGGTGCTAAGGCTGATGCTTGCTTGATGTCAGAGCTTGCTCGCTCCGGGTGACCTGGGCTAGATGCAACATTTGCTCTAGCTGACCTGGGCTGGATGTTGGAAGCTCAGGCTGACCTAGGCTAGGTGTTGAGCACTCCGACAGACACTGGCAAGAAGTGACGTGTGCTCTGGTTAACCTGGGCTAGATGGCAGGTGCTTTGGCTAACATGAGCTAGACACTAGGCGCTCTGACTGGCACTGGTTAGATGTTGGGTGTTCTAATTAGCATTCAACTCTGTATTGGCCGCCCATCTTAACCATTACTTTGACACAAAAACTTGCATTAACCAGTAAGCCAAAGATCTTACACTTGTGCAAACAGCACAATTAGCGACAATACACATCCCTATCGATATATGTACATTTAATTTAATAATAAAAAAAAACATAGTCGACTGCTTAACTATTAAAATTACGAATTCATCCATTTTTAAACTATACCGTCAAAGTTATTATGAAAATATAAAGAAACTATGAACGTTTTGGGCCTGATGTTTGCTGGACACATAGCTGCTGAAAAACAAGCCTAAAGGAACTCTGCTAAAACTACTACTCTACAAATAAAACTACAGCAACACACTACAGCAATCTAACTGTGAAGAAAATGTCACAAATTTAAAGTAAAATCAATTTAGGCACACATTTACATATCTATAATTCATATAAAATAAAAAGGTGAATTGGTGAAAACATGGCTGAAGCACATGACAATGCCATACGATGGAAAATGAAAAAAAAAAAAAAAAAAAGTGTACATTTTTTTTAATAATCCACAGCATGAAAAGTCACAAATGGCCTTTAAAATTTTGATGTAAAGACAAATGAATGGCATGCGGAACGTCAGTTTTCTTTAAGCTTACACTCTTAAAAACAAAGACGTTACAAAGAGTTATTTGAGCAAAGCCAAACAGAAAAACTTTTGGTAGCATATTTTTCTTAAAAAATAGAAAATTCCATTCATGTATTTAAACATTTAAAAAAAATCTTTATGTAACCAAAAGTAGTTCTTCTATGGCTTTGCTCAAAGCTCCATCTGCAGCACCTTTGCTCTAAAGAGTACAAACCGAAAACTGTGAAGGAAAGAAAAAAGGCTCGGTTCAGAGAAAGATGGCGTGATGATTGGACGAAAGGGCAAAAGCAGTGATGGACGAGTGTTAAAAAGAGAGATGAATGTGAAAAGAAAGGATGTTAGTTGAGCAACATACACATAACCAATCAGGTGAGCGAAGGGTTGTTTGTAGAAATCCTCATCCAAAACCCTGGGAATCCCAGAAGAGAGCAGCCAATCAGGAGAGAAGAGAGAGAGCAGTGAAAGGAGAAGAAACACTTCATACAGTGGAGCCAGCACACACAGACAAACACACATACAGAGAAAAAGATACACACACACACACACACACACACACACACACACACACACACACACACACACACACACACACAAACACACACACACACACAAACACAAACACAAACACACACACACACACACACACACACACACACACACACACACACAAACACACACAAACACACACAAACACACACAAACACACACACACACACACACACACACAAACACACACAAACACACACACACACACAATTCCATTAGCAGACAGAGATATAGGTTAATACACACAGAAGAAGACAGTTGATTATAGGGGTGTTAAAACACATATCAGTAACCGGCGATGGTAATTCTAGAGCAGGAGATAATTCAGAATATCTGATATTAAAATGTTACAGAACTATCTGTGTAGTACTGTGAATATCACGGATGTGCCTTTTTAGTACTAATTTAGTACTATACTTGTGTGGTGCTGAAAATTACAATAACATAACAATAACAATTAAGTTACTGCCAGTAATAAATAGCAAGATACAGGAGTGTTTGTTTCTGTTTATATCAAATCTGTCTCCTCATTTTCCTTCATTGATACTGTGAGATTTGCACAATATTAGTGATATAGCCCCAATGACAATACAAGACAACCTTAGCCAAAAGCTGTCGACAGGCTTAGATAGAGCAAGTCTTGTGGTGAAAAAGATTCAGATTTTTTTAAACAAAATATCGGTTTTCCCCCCTTTAATGTGCAGCCCAGGCAACATCAAGCTCAGCTTGGTACTGTCGATACTTTTTTTGTACGAATCATGTTCTCTCCTCCACCGGTCTTACACGCTGCTTTTGGATAACTTTAACCCACTCCTGGTGCAAAAATTCAAGCAGTTCAGCTTGGTGGTTTGATGGCTTGTGATCATCCATCTTCCTCTTGATTATATTCCAGAGGTTTTAAATTAGGTAAAATAAAAAATAAATAAGAAATCATTTTTAAGTGGTCTCTTATTCTTTCCAGAGCTGTACATCTTTGTAACCTTTAACATCTATTTTGTTGCTGTAGCATATTCTTGAAATTAATACAGTCTTTTTCTGTGTTAGTCATATCAAGAAATCAACAAAAATGTGCTGAAATTTGGTAATATTCTTTAAGGGGATTATTTTGCCCATCCTGACTGGCTGTTATTATTTTATACAGATTGTCCTGTATAATCTAAAGAGAACTCATGGTTTAAAGTCTCTGACTATCTCACCCAGCAAAATTCTGAATGCTTATTGACGTGTGTGTGTGTGTGTGTTGAATTGTCTGTTGGTTGTACCTGCAGCTGGTCTGCATTGTTGTGTGCCTATCGCTGTGTGTTGTGTACCTGTTGTTGACTTTGGTCTTAGCTAGCTGCTCATCCTGTCTGGCGTGCCACTCCTCAAGCTCCACCTTCGCCTTCTCCTTCCACTCAGTCTCCTGCTGACGCGAGTTAGCATCTGTCAACACATAGCATAAAAAACATGTCTCCAAAATGTTACATTTACAGCAGAAGGACTTGCAATTGCACATCTATGTCAGCAATAGGTGCTGTTTTTATTACCATATTTTTCGCACTTCAGGTGCACCATCAGTATACGTCTATTTTCTGGTCTTATTTTCATACATAAACTGCACCAGATTATAAGGCGCATTATGAGACACTAGTAAGGAACAGGGGTGTCGCCATGTTTTCCTTCTAATTTCTAATTCTGCAGGTCTCGCCGCTGGTGGTGAAAATATCGTTTTAGATATTTTCAGATTTCCAGATTTCAAATAAGGCTGGGTGCAGCAGAATTAAGTCACAATTAGCGCTAGTCAACATGGCTTGACAGCGCTACACTGAAGAACCCCGAGTGTTCCAGTGAAGCAGGGCCATATTAGCTAGCGGATTGTCCCACGTAGCTTGTTTTAACACAGGAATCACGCAGGCTACAGTACATACTGATATACTCACCTCTGAACTGTGAAGAGCTAGCACTTAGCGCTGTTAGCGGCTAATGCTAATGCTGCTCCAGCAGTGCAAGCCAGGGTTACCAGCAGGATACATAGCGATAATACTCACTTCTGAATGGTGAAAGAGCTAGCACTTAGCATGGTTAGCAGCTAATGCCAATACTGCTCCAGCCTCGGTGCTAAACTAAACTGAAACTTCACTGAAACTCCTGTATAAAAGCTGTACTTCAGTGTAGTGGCTTTACTGCTCCCTACAACCTGACTGGTTAAATTCATATATACAGACTCACCGGATTATAAAGTGCACCAACGATTTTTGGAAAAATGTAAGGATTTTAAATGCGCCTTATAGTGCAAAAAATACGACAAGCCTAGTTCAATGGAAAATCTCCATTCAACATGCTGTGCAGTCCAAGACTAGGCCTAATGCCAGTTTGAGAATCTGCCCTATAGTGTCTGTAGATATAAGTCCAGTCCCCTTACCCAGTTCCTCCAGTCTATCGCTCTGCTCCTCCCTCCACTTGCGCAGGCTCTCCGGCTCCGCCTGCAGACGGTCAGCGCTGGAGATGGCAGCGTATGCGTCAGATGGCCCGTTACTCTACAGAACACACACACAGAAAGAGATTTACTTTTTGTTGAGTCAACAGTGCACTGTTTGAATGAGTTACAGCTTTCTGCCAAAACAAATAATAGCTATTGTTCAGAGAAACTGTGAGAAAACAATAGGTGTTCTCCATGCTCCACCCTAAAGAACCATTACAAGACGTGAAGACCGAGCCCGTAATGATCCAGTTCTGATGTAAGAGAGAAAAAAAAAAAGAAAGAATGCATAAAAGAATATAGAAAGCAGATCCCAGGAATTACAATGCAATATATTCTGATATATAGTGATTAGGGCTGCATGATATCGGAATGAAAAATATAGGTCATTGCGATATTGTGTGATCCTGCCATATTAAAAGATTTTTCACCAGATTTCTCCAGACATCAATGAATTAACAGGTCATAATATTAAAACTGCTTTAGAGATCTGAGAAATCAAATATAATCTGCATTTGATTGAAAAAGGTGTTAAATTTCTAGCATAATAGAACTCAGGAAGCACTGTTATTCCTTCTCAGCAGAGCCTCAAGCCAGTATTTTATTACTAGAACTGTGCAGTACGTGATTGAAAAGCCATGGAAGCTAAAAAGCAAATTTTAGCTGTTACACGGCCTAAAGCCTCGGCATTCATTGTAAAAGCTCAGTGATCAAAGATGGAAAAAAAGGGAGTAAATTTAGGCAGTGAGTGTGACAGATGGAGAAAACATACCAAATTTTCGCTCTAAAAAGGTGCACTTAAAATCCTTTAATTCCTCAGTGCATCGTTGTTGTGCAACATTTACTAGGGGTTAGCCGCTAATTCTAATGCACCCAATCTTAGTGGAAATCTGGAAATCTAAGCTTACTGTAAATAAACGGAAGCGCTTTACTTTCACCCAAATGAACAGTTTTCAGAAGAGAAATCTGTGTAGATTAACATCCAGCGCTTGTTTGCGCCTTATAATGCATAACCTGGTGCATCTTATGTATGAAAATAGACCTGAAAACAGACATTCATTGACAGTGTGCCTCATAGTGCGAAAAATATGGTATGTATTCAGAACTTGGATTAACAGATTATACATTGTAGACCTTAAGTTGTAACCAAAGCAGAAATTAAATAAAATGTTACCTCATGCAGATCCCCATTCAGTGCTCCTCCTAAAAAATATGAGAGTAAAAGGAGTCATATAAGAACACAGAGCTTCAAAAATCAGCAATTCATGTCAAGACTATTCTAATTAATCAGTTTAGGACAATACTCTCATTTTAATACACATATTAATCTATATACCACGTTAGTTAATATATAACACTAGGCTAACACCACTACATTCTCTTAAATGACATCTATTACACCTCCCTCAATCAAATAAGAGAATTCTGAATTTTGAAATTAACAGGTTCAATGAACGAGTCATTCTATATTGCTCAAACTAACTACTCCAGAAGTATGAAGGCCAACACTTCACAGGAAACCCTCTCTTAAGCCTTCTTCAGCAGTTCTGAGCCTTTTGTTTTGCTGACAATTTCCTGCCCTTTTCCTTTTCAGGCGGAAACATTTCACAACACTCATCTACTGGAAATACCTATACGCATCACTGCTGTCAGGCAGAACTTCATAGCAGCAAAATTACAGGATCAGCATCTTTACAGAAGGACAAATTTTAAATCGTAACACATTTATTTCATTTTTCCTTGTCTGATCTTGTCTTTACATCATTCAGCAGTTTAAAGCCCAGGATTCCATGTGTAAAGTGTTCTTCACATAATGAAACCTGGTTGAAGCAGTAACGGTTGCATGTTTCAGTCGCTGTAACGAAATAACTTGAGCTCATGATTTATTCAAAATGGTTGGCCTGAACTGAGCGAAAGCCAGGAACCAAGCACCAACGAAGGAGGTGACCGAAGAAACGTAAAGAGATGGGAGCATTCAAAAGAAATCTCCCTGCAGGCTGGAGACTAGAGATGCACGATTCTTATGTGCAATATATTCATTTTTTGCACTGCATATACTGTAATCTACTATTGGAATAATATAAACAATGTTGGGCAAATACTGTATAACCTAGCTCAGGTAGCTCATAGAAAACAGTAAAAAGCATGAGATGTATGACTCAAATTATCTTCTAAAAGAGATTAAAGGTTAAGCTTTGCAAATATTATTCCACATGCACAGATTGCAACTAATTCATTCACTGAAATTAAATGCTGTGAATTTGATTGCACTGAAGCCCGACAGCATTAGTGAAGCGATCAATCAGTAAAACTGATGATTAATAAGCTCTGCCACGCTCACTCATCCCAAAGATATTGATTGAATGGAGCTCCATTATCAATCCAGACGAACAAAACATTTTTTTTCCATCCCTTTTCACCATTTTTTACAAGATATAACAGACAGTTGATTTGTGTTACATTAAAGAGGATGTAGGGCAGTTCTAAAATCAAATTCAGCTCTTGTGATACAGGTTTTAATGGATATTTCACTGATTCAGGATTGCAGTAGCTAATTAGTCAGCTAAGGGAGTGTCTGATAAGTATGTATCGTCAGTTCAGCTAGGGAGCTCAGCTAGGGAGCGTCTGAAAATTGTCTGGCTTTTTTTTAATTCTATTTAATTTAGACTATATTGCAATTCTTTGATAAAACTGCCATAAAATATTAATTATAGGCACACTGTATTTAGAAGGATTGTGTCACAGACCCTTAAAAATCCATATAAATTTCCTTACAGCCGCAATCTGTCCACTTTAACTCAAAGTCCCCATGTTATATATCCTGAACATCCTGAGATAATCACAGGACAGCATGTAAGATCATGTGACCTTATTTAAAGACTGCTGGATATAAAACTAGCTCCTTTTATAAGTGCAGATTTAGCTGTTCCAATAATTATAACAATTTTTATGCTTTAACGAAATGTATTTACAGTCATGTGACCTATCATAATAAATGAACATAAACGAGCTGCTTAATTAACTTTATGAATTAATTTAATTTATTCAAGTTTTAAGTCAATATTCAGAACTGGTCCAGCTCGGTTAAGAGTTGATGACGTTCAATTGTGTCAAAAAAATACAAATTTAATCAGATAGGGTCAGCTTTTCATAAAAAAGCACACTATTTTCAGACGATCCCTAAAAGGTTAACTGACGCCACGCACTTATCAGGCGCTCCCTTAGGTAGTTAATTACTGCATTTCGCTACTGAATCAGCGAAATTTACAGTAAAACCTTTACTACAAGAGCTAAATTTGATTTTAGAAATAACCTACAGGCTTTTTTTTAATGAACACAACCAAACGTTTAATTAGTAAAAATATAGAGAAACGTCTTTTAAAATGTTATAAAGTTCCGTCTCATCGGCCTCAACGGGAGCAGAGTCCACTAGACAGCCTTTACGTTACAGTTAGCATGCTAACTAGCGTTAGCTTAGGTAATTTAACCTAGGTTAACGAATAAAATAGCTAGGTTGGGTTAGTTAGCGTTATATAGTTTAAAATAACGTTAAATAGTCATTTAAATACCACATAAGTTATTTTACTTGTAAAATAAACAGATACACGCTTATAAAAAGCGCTTTCCTATTATTAGCTACTCAAACAACCGGTTATTAAATTCGCCGAAGCTAACTACGGGAATTATCCGTTCCACCTTAAGAAAACAGTGTAGCGTTTATTACATTTTCTCTATGTGGCGTCTATACGGAAGCACAGTAAATGCTGGCCGATTTAAGGTGGACTGGACCAATTAAAAAATACAAAAAACAAGCGAATTTAAGCTCCACTGTGAGACAGCGACGCGACAGGGGTTTATCTGATTTGTAGAGAAGCTGGTGGTGGTTCGAAGGTTAGTTAAACGTTAAAATAATACTGTAGGTGAAACGCACCGTTGTGCTGGTCTGCACCGAGGTGAGAGGGAACCTCTCCGCCGTCCAGGATGCTGAAGCCTTCGTCCTGCTCAATGCCCGCAATCTCGCTCTCCTGCTGGGCCAGAAAGGCCGCGGCCGGGTCCTCCTCCGTCCCGACGCCGTTCCCCGCGTTCCCCAGCATGTCAAAGTCATCCATGGCCGCCTGAATAAAACCTAAAGCTAAACTAGCGCTACACTGGCTGTTAAAGCGGCGGAAATGGCGGCCCGGCTCGCTGGCTATTTAGCTATCCCTCTCTACTGTCTTCTTCAACGGTCAACGTCAGTGGGGGAAGAGAGGGCGGGACTAACGAGGGAAAGGAGCGCCGCGCGACCAATCAGCGACGTAAGATTACGACACGCAGGAGCTTTGACCAATCGCTGAGGGAGTCACTTTAACACGCAACCAATGAAATGACTTAACCGTGTGCATGCAGGTCCCGTGATCAGGCGCATGCGCAGTTAGGATGCTGCAGCAAAAAGCTTCAAAAAGGGGTTAAAAAAGGAGAAATATTAATATACTAGTGAATCTAAAAATAATAAGAATATAATTGAAAAGTTTATTTTAATAACTTTTGAACTAAGTTCAAAATGTGAAACTCATATATTATATAGATGTGTTACACAAAGAGTGATGTTTTTTATTGTTGGATGATTATGGCTTACAGACAATGAAACTTCAAAAATCAGTGTCTCAAAAAATTTTAATATTATATATTAAGACCCATTGGTACTTTTGGCAGTGTGGGCAGTGGGCCAAGTCCTGCTGAAAAATGAAATTCATCATCTTTGGAGAGCCATGTCATCTGCTGGTGTTGGTCCACTGTGTTATATCAGCACTTCATGCCCCCCCCCCCCTTTGCTGACAACTTTTATGGAGATGTGGATTTCATTTTCCAGCAGGAAAATAAATATATAATGAAATATATAATATATATATATATATATATATATATATATAATATTAAACGTTTCTGAGATATTTTATATCTGATTTTTGGGTTTTCATTGGCTGTAAGCCATAACAATCAAAACATTGACTCCACAGGACCACTAAAGAAAAGCTGTTATTTGGATGGTGGATCATTCATTCTTAGCGCTGCAGCGAGTAGATTGTGTTGTGCTGGAGGCGGATCAGATAGAGCAATGCTGCTGGAGTTTTTAAACACTGTGTTCACTCACTGTCCTCAACTCTATTAGCCACAACTATAATCTAGCTGATCCACCTTGTAGATAAAGTCAGAGACAGATGCTTTTAATCTGTGGCTCCATAGCTTGTGGTCATCATCTTCCAGTTCTTCACCAGTGCTGACAGGACCCTGCCCACAGGACAGTCCCAACATTATGCTGTGTGTGAACTAGTCTCAGTCCAGCACACACTACTACTAGCAAATCCATCATTACTATACATGCAGTGTTACTGCAGTGCTTAGAATATTGACCCACCACAGAAATAACAGCTGATCTGTGGTGGTCATAATATTCTGATTGGACTGTGTATAGTCTATAACACACACACACACTCCTACCTAATCACACAAACCTGGGTTGGGTTTCCATTTACTTGCCACTTTACTTACAGCTCTATTATACAGGTGTAGAGTTACAGACTGCAGTTCATCTGTTACCACACTGTTTATTAACCCCTGAGAACACAGAGGACAAGAAACTGGTTAAGAGAAAAAGAAGGCATTCTCAGTTAAAGCTAGTATATTTACTGCGTAATACCCGTTTACTGTAGAAAAATGGAAAAATACAGGTTAGTTTTCTATGCCTTTTTAATAAAACACTTTATTCTGCTTTCTAATATTAAAGGGGCATCTACTTAATTTAGCTCTTAGCCAAAAAGTCAACTTTTTTTTTTTTTTTTTTACTTTTTAGCATTAAAAGTCTAAGTGCAGTTCAGCCACTGAACTAGTCTTAGAATAACTGTAAAACGCAAAATCCACCGGCGATCCTATGTAAACCTATAGTTACTTACACACAGAGGTGGGCAGTCCCGGTCCAGAAAGTAAAAATCGTGGAGCTGCAGCAGAGCCACCCAGGCAATTGGAACAAAAGCCTGGGGTGGATTTGTATTTTGAACTAGTGTAAACAGAACTGTTCTAAAAATACCATTTATTCCTTAGCTCTGAGTTACTGGGCAAATCATAGAACATTGATGTGTTATTTGCACAAACTGCCATGTTGTTCCTAGCACTGTTAGCTCCTATCTGACGAGATGGTGTTACTGCCTGGCTTCAGCGCCGCCTGTGGGCGGTCGCGAGCCAATGTGGGCGGGGCTTTTTCTGATCAACTCGTTTTTCTGAACATTTTCTTTTACTATTTACTGCAGACAGTGGAAGTTGAAGAACAGTTTCATGCACAGCATCATATACAACTCAGAGAGACCTATAGTATTTCACAAAGAACAAGAAAAAGTGGATTTTAACAGACAGTAAGAAAGAAACAAATATGCTTGTGGTTATTAACTCGCAGTTTATTTAGAGTTTGGCAAAGTGCTTTGATTCTTCACAAAACAGTAACATTTTCTCAGTAACTTAAGCCCAAAATCAAACCTGTCCAATACAGAATAAGTGAAAGGACGTTTCTGCAGGACGTTTCACATTTTGGGCTCCATTTGATACCAACAGCATCTGCAGCGTTCTGGAGATTCCACGCTGTTCCAGAGTTCCAGCACTGAGGTTGCCGCTGCCCCGCTGTAGCTGATAACAGCAGATCTCGTGCTGGCTGTCAGCAGATTCTGAGCTCCATCACACTTTGGCTTTTTTGCCGTAACACTCGACCGCGTCCTCGGTGACGCTCTCATCCTCCCCGATGTCCACCAGCACTTTCTTCCCCACCAGCTGGAAAATGTCCTCTGGAGCCACACCCTTGGGTTCGGCCACCTTCACCGTCAGCAGGTCCAGGGTCAACTCGGTTCCTTTAGAAATCGCTGATTTAGCCACTACGGACTTACCCAGCTACCCAAAGAGAGAGAGAGTGAGAAAAAGAGAGAAAAAGAGAAAGAGAGAAATGGAATGAAATGTTTGGATTTTAATGGTTGGATCCTAATAACTAATGTCTAAAAATCATTTTGGTCCCAAAAAGTCACTTGGTCCCAAACTCTTTAACACGATTGGTTAGGCTCTTCTTGTGAGTCCTTCAGGTGTTGTGACCTTCACACTACACAAGGTCACAAATCACGCAATTTTTCACCATGGGAAATCGTATACTTATCTGGCTGCTCTCCAAAAGCTTTTTTTAGTTGTTTTTCAGTTGTTTTTGTCAGGAGAACAAGCCAGATCTAAAAAGACGTTCAAGAACTAGCGATGCCATGCCAGAGAATCTCTATAGAGGAGAATACGCACTTGAAGTGAGTTCAAAATGAATGGGTTCATATGGAGCAACTGAAATATGTATACTATGTATACATATGCTGAAATATGTAAGTTCTCAACACTGAACAATATCCAATTTTGGTGCCACTAAAATAAGACTACCTTTATAAAGGGTATATAAATGGTTAATTACAATTAGTTTATTAATGGTTACTAATTAGGTTGTAAATGCCTTAAAAATCATTAATAATCAGTTATTAATAACACATCTGTAGAAAGGGCAACAATGACCTGTTGTTTGCCAAATAGTGAATCCACAGCCCTCTATACTCTTGCCCTTTCTACGTATGCGTTATAACTGATTATTAATGATTTTTAAGGCATTTACAACCTAATTAGTAACCATTTATAAACTAGTTGTAAATCGTTTAAAAACCCTTTATAAAGGTAGTCTTATTTTAAAGTTTAAGTATTGCAGTAGCATTTTATGGTTTTAAACTCCACTTATAAATCGTTTAAACTCAAGCATCGGCTTATCAACCAGTCAATCAGCTCACAAAAGCAGTAATGCTAGTGTCTTTACTGTGTAAAACCTGTATGTTGTAGAAAAATGGAATTTTACATGTATGTGTTCTTTGCTTTTTTAGTAAAATACATTATTCTACTTTCTAAAATTCAAGGAAATCTTAAATCAAGTAGTTAGCTACTATTTTTTTCACCCCATTCATAGAGGACTCACTCGTAAGCTCCCCCTAGAGTTTAACAGTCATTTACTGATACAACAGGGGAGACAGAAAGTGGTCCAAATCTCCATAAACGGTTCTGGTCATGCTGGATGCGTTTTGGACCCATGGTTCTCTCTTTCTACATGATCCCATTGACTGTAGGTAGTTACAGCTCTTGAGTCGCCAACTGGGTCAGATATTAAACATGCTAGATATTAGCCATAGTTCCATTCTACTAACCTTGTCATGGCAGGGCACCTCGCAGGGCAGCATGTGTTTAACCCCGCTGCCCAGCGCTCTCTCCACGGTCCGGATGGCCTTCACCAGCTCGGCCAGCTCTCCGGGCTCCAGCGACGCCGCGTGGTCGCTGCCCTTCCAGCTTTTATCCAGGGTCACGTGGCGCTCCACCACCTTGGCCCCCAGAGCCACTGCAGCCACCGTGATGCTGATGCCCGACTCGTGACCGGAGTAGCCAATGGGAATGTCCGGGAACTCCTTCTGGTATTCCTAGTGGGTGGAATAGGGATGATTATTGCCACATGATCACATGTTATGATCACATTTTCACATTAACTGATCAAGAATAACAGCATACCATATTTTTCAGACTATAAGACTCTCTATCAATATACATATATTTTCTTGTCTATTCTCATACATAAGACGCATTAGATTATAGGGTGCATTAAGTGACACTAGTAAGGATGCCTACATAGAAGTGAGCAAGGATGTCGCCATGTTTCTAATAGAGAAGTAAACAAAACTGCAAAGTCAAATGAGAGCTGGATGTTAATCTACACAGATTTCTCTCCTGAAAACTGTTTATTTGGGTGAGTAAAGCGCCTCTGTTTATTTAAAGTAAGCTTAGATTTCCAGATTTCCAATAAGGCTAGGTGCAGCAGCATTAGCATTAGCAGCTAACCACTAGGGCTATCCGCAGTTAGCGGCTATTATCACCAGACAGCGTTACACTGAGGAACCCTGAGTGTTCCAATAAGCTAGGGTGATATTAGCTTGCAGTTCATTCCACATAGCTTGTTTTAACACAGTGAACACGGAGGCTGCACGCCTATATTACTCACCTCTGAATGGGGAAAGAGCTAGCACTTAGCACGGTTAGCGGCTAATGCGTATACTGCTCCAGACTCGGTGATGTAGAAACGCTGCACCTTAGTGGAGTGGCTTTACTGCTTCTTAATACTTGACTGGTAAAATTCCTACATAAGGCGCACCAGATTGTAAGATGCACTGACGATTTTTTTTCTCGGCAGCTGCTATGACGTTGCTATAGCGTCACTTATGGTTGCTATGATGTTGATTGCCACAGTCTTCCAAGTGGTTCATAAGATGTTGTTAATTGATTGATATGATGTTTTACGCAGTAGAGTTTGTAGAGTTTTGCCGTGGTTACTGTGGTACTCCATCTGGTTGGTTGGGTGTTACAACGTTTATTTATTTCTATAGCACTTCAGAACAAAAATCTGTATAAAAGCCTGAATCACATAATCAGATGGAACAGTCTGTGGAACATATACACACTGTGATGACACGCAGGTTAACGTCCTCGGCCTCCAGAGGGTACGCACTCGTACACTGCAGGATACAGAAGTTCTGGTTGTGTTTCTTCACCGTCTGATAGACTCGCCGCATCGTCTCCATCGACTGCATCCCACTGGAGACCACCATGGGCCGACCTGCCAGACACAACGCAACACTTCCAACGTCTTACATCACAAAACACCTGGAGATACTTACTGTACAATATATAATAATAAGATTGTAAAAAAGCTAAAGCCCTATCCGGACGGGATTAGTTTCTCAGGGGGATAAACGTCTGTGAAAAACATTTCACACTGAAATAAAAAAAAAAAACAGTTCAGTAGCTCCTCCATTTCCACTCGCTGTTGTGTTTTTTTACATGGATCTCCGTGGAAATGCGCACCCAAAGTGTGATTACGATGTTTGGCAGTGAACAAATAGCTATTTTATTATACGCAAGGAAACAAAACTCAGAGATGTGTGTCCGGACGGGACTAAAATTAA
Source organism: Astyanax mexicanus (assembly GCF_023375975.1). NCBI lineage: Eukaryota > Metazoa > Chordata > Actinopteri > Characiformes > Acestrorhamphidae > Astyanax > Astyanax mexicanus. The sequence continues at coordinate 6,277,821 of NC_064432.1, read as the reverse complement.
CAGAGGACCACGGACTTCAGCGAAAAACAGTAGATAATTCAGCCTGTACTTTTTTCTTAGAGGACATCTGTCAAAAACACGAACATGTTATTTTTGTACGGGAATAAAATCACAGAGGACCCCCCTATAAAAGAGAAAATTACCCCAGAACCCCATGAGAAACGAATCCCATCCAGATAGGGCTAAAGATTGTAACAAAAAACAAACAAAAAAATATATCGCAAAGTGGTAACTAATGTGTAAATAGTAGCACATTCCTAAAGTGAATTACCAATGACCAACAATGATTAACAATAATAAATATCCAGTAGAGTTACTGAAAACAAACCTTTCTGAGCCGTTTTCTCCAGATAGGGGAAGTTGTTGGTGTCACCGGAGCCGACTTTGAAGAAAGGGACGTCAAGTTCATGGAGGAACTCTACAGCCATCTGCCAATCAACACACAGATACTGTCAGGTCAGGGATAAAGTTGTGAAAAAGTGTGTGAAGCAGGGTTAAGTATAAAATTCAGAGGTGGACTTTTTGTTTGTGAGCTTTGGGTCATTGTCCTGCTGCAGAACCCAAGTACACCTGAGCTCGAGGTCATGAACAGATGACCGGAAAACTTTTCACATTCTTCTTCAGGATTGACTGGTAAACTTCCATTTATTGTTGTCCATCCAAGCAGGAAAGCATCCCCAGACCATCACAACACTACCACCACCATGTTTTACATTCAGTATGATGATCTTTTTCTGGAATTACCAAAAAAATCCACTTTTGTCACATCAATCCAAAGAATATTGAGATCGAAGTTCTTTAAATGTTCTTCTGGGTTCTTTTGTTTATGACCTCCTGGATGAGTTGTTCATGCCCTTTTGGAGTAATTTCTTTTGGTCGGTCGGTCGGTCACTCCTGGGAAGGTTTACCAGTGTTCCATTCCGGTTTTCTCTATTAGTGAATAATAATAGTGAATCACTGTAGTTCTCTGGAGTCTCAAAGCTTTAGAAATGACTCTGTAACCCTTTCCAGACTGATAGATGATCAATGACTTTGTTTTCTCATCTGTTCTTGTATTTCTTCATAGAATTATTCACTACAGGAAACATTGATGCTCAGCTCGCTGGGATCACTGAATCATTTAAAAATTTTAGTTTCTAATCACCATCAGAAAGCCTGTGTTTTAAATGACTTTTTTATTAGTTTATCTTTTTTTCTTATTTCATTAATATTTTTATTGTTTTGTTTTCTTAATTTATTTTATTTATTTTTTGTTTATTTACTATTATTTTTATTTAATTTTAATGTTCATTTTTCATTCTTGTTCTTAGTTCTATTATTCACTTAATCACTTATCATTTTACTTTACTTTTACTATTATCTATTTACTTATAGTATCTTTTTTACTGTATTTTAGAATTTTCTGTTTTACAAATATATATTTGTATTAAATGTTGATTTAAAATGACTAATTTTAAATTAACTAACTAATTAACTAATTTTAAATTCACTATTTTATTTCTTATTATTTCTAAACTATTATTAAATTAAGTGTTCAATCCCTTTGATGTTACAGAGGCTCGGCAACATCATGAGGGTCACCCTTAATGATTTTTCCCTGAGTGAAAAAAAAGGTTGACTGATTGATTGATTGATTGATTGATTGATTGATTGATTGATTGATTGATTGATTGATATTCACCTCATCCATGCCTGAGGCGGTGAAGAAGATTCCAACCTCAGCAGCGTATTTCTGTAGCTCCTTGTACTGCTCATGACTGAACTCCAGGTGGCGCTTGTGCTCTCCGTATGTCTTCCCCCAGGAGTGCTTGGATGTGTAGGGTCTCTCCAGAGCGCGGCGGTTAAACTTGTGCTCCAGCTCACTCTTCTGGAATTTAGCGCAGTCTGCCCCGCAGTCCTAAACACACACACACACACACATACATATACACACTTTACTACATTTATAATGTATATATTTATATTTATACTAACATGTATACTGAATGCATATCATGATAATAGTGGTACTTTGTCTAAAAAGCAATATACAGCTCTGGAAAAAAAATAAGAGCCCACCTGAAAATAAAAGTGAAAACCTCTGGAATATAATCAAGAGGAAGATGGATGGTCACAAGCCATCAAACCACCAAACTGAACTGTCTGAGATTTTGCACCAGGAGTGTAAAGAGCATAAAGTTATCCAAAAGCAGTGTGTAAGACTGGTGGAGGAGAACATGATGCCAAGATGCATGATTAAAAACTGTGATTAAAAACCAACCAGGGTTGTTCCACCAAATATTGATTTCTGACTTCTTAAAACTTTATAAATATGAACTTGTTGTTTTCTTTGCATTATTTGAAGTCTGAAAGCTCTGCATCTTTTTTTTGTAATTTCAGCCATTTCTCATTTTCTTCAAATAAATGCGCTAAATGACGATATTTTTATTTGGAATTGGGAAGTTCTTGTCCAATTATCGAATTTATTTATTTTTTTCCTATATTGTAAATGAATACTGAAGTCATCCAGATTATTAAGGAACACATAAAGGAATCATGTAGTAACTTAAAAGTGTTAAACAAACCAAAAAAAAAAAACTCTGTGAAGAAGCTTTTAGGTGATCTTATCTGGGGAGCTGTTACTTTTAGCAGGTTCTGAGGCTGGTAACTCTGATTAACTTTTTCTGTGCAACAAAAGAAACTCTTGCTCTTCCTTTCCTAGGCTGTCCTGATGAGTGCCAGTTTCAGCATTATGTTTTTGACGGTCTTTGCGACTGCACTTGAAGATACTTTCTTTACTTAGTTGAGAAGTTCTTGCGATAATCTGGATTAGAACATTACTCAAATATTCACTATTCACTTTATACCTGTTACTCTACCTCTTCTCTACTTTACAACTGATGCCTTTAAAAAAAGAGGCAAGACATTCAAGTAATTAACTCTTGACGAGTTCAGCACAGCTGTTAACTGAAAAATGAATATTTCAGGTGACTTTACCTCATAAATCTGACTGAGAAAATCCAGCCAAGATGTGCAAAATGTTTTCCTTTACTAAACAATTCCATGTTTTTCTTCATAGTTTGGATGACTTTAGCATTAATCTACAATGCAGACAATTTTAAAATAATGAAAAATTCTTGAAATTAGTGAAGGATTTAAAACCAGCAAATAAACCAGTGTTTTTTTTCACATAATTACAAAAAATACCCTAAAATATCTTGTTATTATTTTAGGGCCATATTATATCATTATATCACCCCTAATACGGGGTGGGAATGGGGTTGATAACTGGAGAAATAGCCTACTTTATATCTTAATTAGTTGTCATTCCATACTAGCACTTACTGATTATAGCCTGTCACAATATCTACTCAGTTTTGTATGGAATTTTTTCTCAGGAATAATTGGAATAAACAAGGTTATTAGTGTGATTTTGAATTCATTCCGTATTAGAAGTCCATATCTCAACTGTTATCATTATGACTGGCCTTACTGATTAAATAATCCAATATTCAGTATTTTAACAGTGAATCTGCTTTTGTGTTTATTGTTTTAATATAAATAAAATTCTGTATCTGTATTATCTCATCAGAATTTCAATGTCACAGCGGTAAGGCCAGAGTCTGACATTGACAAATGCAGACTTTAAAATATAATCTGGTACAAAACAGCTTTCAGTTCACGCTGAAAACCCTACTATTCTTTGGTTCCAGCTGGGAACGAACCTTTCAGGTTCCAGATCCTATTTTTGTAGGTGGAAACACACCAAACTGATCCACAAACCGGAATGGATTCTGATTCACATTGGTGGAAAAGGTCTATATTAGAAACAGATATGGTGAAAGCAGTGATCTGTCACACTGTAATGTATTAAATTTTTCACTGTATCTTGCTGCAACTAATACAGTACTTAACAGTTATTCTTTATTATGTACTCCATATTTCAATATCGGAATTGTGTCAGTATCGTCAAATACTCAAGATTTTAATATCAGGATGGTAGAGTATTGTCCAATACTGCATTTTTTAAGAATTAAACAATGCGGTATCATACAATGTTCTACATTTTAATAGAGCAGTCGGGTGTTGTTAGCATCTGATACTTATTTACATGTTTATATTAACATAACATTTATATTAGTACATGCCTGCATTTAATTTCTTATATATATTAAAAAAACAAGAAAGACACAAAGGAACAAACACAAACACTTTATGTCTTGTGGAGATACTGTAACTATTAATAGCTATTAATTAATACCTATTTTTATGCATATGAGACAAAGAAAATCTCATCTAAAGTGAGTGAATTCCACATAAAAAAAAAATTAATAAACGAATGCAAAACATAATACAGAAAAATTACAGTTTTCATTAATCGTATGGTTAACACTTAAAAAAAATGACACTAAAATTTGGGACTTTTTTCAGACCATTATTTCGTTTAATTTAGATAAAAGGATGATTTCTTTTAAAGCTTTTGAATCACCATTGCTTTTTTCACAAGGGCCCCAACAAAAGTGATCTACATAATGTTGCGCTTTTGTAACAGTGACGTTCTATTAAAAATAAAAATAAAGTAAATAACGTTAAATACATACTTACTATACAAATATATTGTAAAAGGTGTCATAACCAAAAGATGGTTTGCTGCATGAGGGAAACACTGTGCTATAGTGCGTTAATAAAGCCCTGAGAAACAGAGAACTCTATAACAAGTAAGTTAAATGAGCTCTTATATTATATTTAACGTTACATTTTAATTTCAGCAGGGTAAAGTTTAGCATTTTAGCTACTTGGCTAGCTATAAGTGTATAACCTGTAACGTTATTAGCAAGCTAACAAAAAAACCGACAGTGTTAAGGTGGAAAATAAAAAGGTCCAGTAAGATAGTGGTGTGGTTTAATTAGCTGAATATCTTTAAATATAATGAACTGTGCTGTATTTAACCCCTCGGTATCACAGAGACAGACAGAGTGCAGGTCTTACTTTGGCCATCCGGATCATTTTCTTGGCTGTGTCCAGATCTCCCTGGTGGTTCTGTCCGATTTCAGCGATGATAAAGCAGGGGTGGTTCCCCCCGATCATCCGGCCCGGACATAACTCGAATTTTAGAGGCATTCTCGCCGATAAACCCGATATTAAACCCGGATTTATAATATATGGTATTATATTTACTGCTACTGCTGCTACTGCTCTCAGTCCTCCACCACTCAGCTCCACACCAGCCTACAGCCAGGAACAGCCGCCGGCCCGGCCCCGCCCACACACTTCATAATAAAAGTCCTCACTCAGTCTTGGGTCATGACGTGGAGCAACTGAGCAAAATAAGAGTTTATAAATATCTGACCATTTTTATACTAGAAAATGTACTAATTACCTCAAACCAGAACAAAATCACATGTTTCATGCTTTTAAACTCTAATAATAATATGCATCTAAATATATATATATATATATTATTAAAAAGTTACTTTATTTCAGCGATTTAGTTCAAAATGTGAAACTCATAATATCGATGTATTAAACACAGAGTAATCTATTTTAAGCGTTTATTTCTTGATTTCTTGAATGAAAACCAGTAAACCAAAAAACAGAATATAATATCATATAAGACCAATTGGTGCTTTTGGCAGTGTGGGCAGTATGCCAGATCCTGCTGAAAAATGAAATCTTCATCTTCATAAAAGTTGTCAGCAGAGGGAAGCATGAATTGCTCCTGTAAGATTTTCCGGAAAAACACTGCGCTGACAACTTTCTGCTGACAACTTTTATGAAGATGCGGATTTCATTTTCAAGCAGGACTTGACAGACTGCCCACACTGCCAAAAGTACTTAAATAATATTCTGAGACACTGATTGGCTGTAAGCCACAATCATCAACAATAAAAGAAATAAATGTTTAAAATAGATCACTCTGTGTGTTTAATACATCTATATAATATATGAATCTTACATTTTGAACTGAATTACTGAAATAAAGTAACTCTAATTTTTTGAGATTTATCTGTCTGTCCACCTGCCTATCTGTCTTTTTGTTTATCTGCCTTATCTGTCTGTCCACCTGCCTATCAGTCTTTCTATCTGCCTTTATCTGTCTGTCCACCCACCTGTCTGTCTTTTGTCTGTCTATCTATAGCATCATCTCACAGTAGCAGTAAAGTAAAACAAGTCATTAATTACTATTTCTAATTTAATCTCGTGTTTAAAGCAGTTTGGTGAATCTTTACATTTGTACAAGTTTAACGATCAGTAAATCAAATAAAAATCTAATAAAAGACAAATAAAGAAATATTATTATTAAGGAACAATGGCTTTAGGACACATGAAAAGCTTTAACGTATAGGACCTTCCTGAGTGAAGTTAAAGGGGGAATCCATCTATTTGGGTTGGAAATTGCCCTTTAAATTTGTGGTCCACTGTTGCACACAGTACTATGCTATACTCGTACCAGGCCACTGTAACAGTAGCGTACACAGTCGTAATTGAGGTTTGTGTCTTAATTTACATGCTAAAATATGTGTCAATGACCACTCTTTGAGTGGTCCAGCATGCTAAGCGCTGCCACTATAATCGGGAGATCGTTGGTTTAAATCCCGGTCATGCAGCTTGCCCTGAGAGAGCACAGTTGGCTTTGCGCTCTCTGGGTGGGTAGATGGCGCTTTTTCCCCCTCATCACTCCAGTCTGTGACCTGATGTATCGGAACTCAGCAATGCTGCATCAGTAGCAGTTGGAAAAGAGGTGGTGGCTGACTTCACATTTATCAGAGGAGGCATGAGCTAGTCTTCACCCTCCTGCTGTTGGGCAGTCCTAACGAGTGGGTTGGGTAATTGGCCATGTAAATTAGGGATAGAAATTTGAAGAAAATAAAAAAAAAATGATTAAACATGGGATGAAACAGTCCTTATAACTTCAGTGTGAAGCATGAATGGGTGGGGCTAACCTGTTGTAGACATTCAATTTAATATATACTTCTTTGCAGTTTCTTATGGAAATGAGCTTTGCTCTGACTGGCAGACCAATACTACCCCCTGCTTACAAAGCCTAGGATGAAACGGTCCTTATAACTTCAGTGAGAATGGGCGGGGCTTAACTGCTGCAGATTGGATAGGCATATGTTCACTTCATGTAAATGTGCGATTGGATTTAGTGAGGACATCGACTGGAGAGAAAACTGGTTGTTGTGTATGCAAATAAGCTCTGTTCTGATTGGCAGGGGTGAAACAGTCCTTATAACTTCAGTGTGAAGTGTGAATGGGCGGGGCTAAACCGATACAGACTGGATATGCATTTGTAGGTTTGCTGTAGGTAAATTTGCTACATTTTGTGACATCCCATAAACAATAAATTCAAAAAAGACTTGTTTTGAGGTGTAGTTGCTTTTTATACGTACTGGGGAATAAAAAATACATTCGTATTTTACAAACAGTGTTTTTACCCTCCACCAAACTACGAAACATTCCAGAACATACATAAAACAATACAGTAAAAGCTACAGTGGTGAGTAACTGAGAACACACTACACATTCTTACAGCAATGGCACATCATAGGTATCTTTCAGTAGATCTTCAGTAGATGTTGTGCCACCACAGGGACACGCACAACTGTAACACAACTGATCCCAGGCCTGACCCCAGTACCTTCAGCATCCATTCAACCCAGCTTACAGGTTATACTCCAACATTTTTAGAACAAACTTCAGCAATCAGCTGCATCTGTAACAGTGTGCCCACAGTTTGACCCATACATAATATTTGATTTGATGGCCTTTGGTTGGTTGGACTTCATTGATTAAGTTAATTAAATAACAGAAAACACATATAAATAAAGAACAGTCACATGAGCTTCATTCTTCAGTCATCCAGTAGCTATTAATGAGATAATGAGATAATAAGAGAAAGAGAGAGAGATAAGGAGGTAGGGATGTCCTGATTACCGTATTTTTCTCACTATAAGGCGCAATTAAAACCCTTAAAGGTCACCTTCCGTCGTTTTTTCTTTCATTTTAAAATGTCTAGTTGTGGTCTCTAGTATGAATGAATGACATGTGAGCCGTTTTTGTAAAAAAAAAGTGCTCAGGTGTCTCTGTATAGCTCTTTTTTAATGGACTGTTTTAGGGGTGTGTCCAAAATGACCGGATTCCAGCTTTGCTCATGAATATTCATACATGCAAACACCATGCAAATATCTCTCCTCTGATTGGCTAGGAGCACTGCGACGCCCCTCCACCGCTCTGCCGCTCACTGCCTCCCACCTCCTAACTGATGAGCGGTGATGTTGCGTCGCTTCAGCTCCGCCTCTGGGAGTTTCTCGAGCCAAGGTGGGCTGGTCTGTGAGTTTCTGCCTACGTAGGCAGAAAGATAATTCAAAATTCACCCGTTTTTCGGAGGGGGGGAGGGGGGATTTCTTTGCTTAGCTCCTGCAGACAATGGGGGCTGCAAAACAGTTTAATGTGCAGGTGTACACATTCAACTCGGAGAGACCTACTGTATTCCACAAAAAACAAGAAAAATCGGATTTTCGCGGAAGGTGAGCTTTAAATTTTTCCAAAAATCGTCATGCGGGCAGAGTTTACTAGCGCTAACCGCGGCAAGCAGCAGTTAGCCACTAATGCTAATGCTGCTGCACCCAGCCTTAGTGGAAAACTGAAAATCTAAGCTTACCGTAAATAAACGGAAAGGCTTTACTCAGCCAAATAAACAGAGAAATCTGTGTAGATTAACATCCAGCATTCGTTTGACTTAACTTACCCACCCACCTGCTGAATTTGGCAGAAAAACATGGCCACACTGTTCCTTACTAGTGGCACAAAATGCACCTTACAATTCAGTGCGCCTCACAGTGTGACAAAATATGGTAGGTTGTTTTGTCACCAATACAATCAGAGTCTTCTAATGAGGACTATGAGCTAATACCAGTCCCATCTTATCTATTGTAAACACTGCAATTAATTCACTTTTTTTGTGTGTGTATTGGTACACACTCTGGACTGACATTTGTTTTATAGTACAGCGTTACAGTAAAAGGCGTTTCAGTGAAGTTTCTCCAGCACTGTTCAGAGTTGAGTATATAGGACTGTATCCTGCATGTTTATCGTGTTAGAACAAGCTACCTGGGATAAACCGCTAGCGCTGCTGCTAACGACGGCTAGAAAAATATTGAAAATCAAAGCTCACTGTAAATGAACGGAAGCACTTTACTCACCCAAATAAAGAAAACTTGTGATTATATTAAAAACATGGAGAAAACATTGTTTCTTACTAGTGTCGCTTAAAATGCGCCTTATAATGCGGTGTACCTTATGTAAGAAAATAGACCCAAAAATAGATGTTTATTGATAGTGCGCCTTATAGTGTGAAAAATACGGTTTATATTTACTTATAGTATTTACATCTTTTAGTATTTATATTTCACTTTGTATTGCGCTCTTGAATTGCCTTTGTAATCTAAGTTGCCACATCCACGGTTTTCCCGCCGAATTTTTTTGTGTTGTTTGAGTCACGATTGAAAATTGAAAAAGGTTACTTTTATTATTTTTATTATCGCATCCCCCAAAATGCAAACCTTAATTACAAACGATTAAAAATTAATATGTATAGTGTTGTGAGCATCTGTCGCAATCTTAGATGGTGGACTAGTTTATGCTTCTGACAGGTGGATTGTTTTAGACAGATTTTAGGCAGGATTATTTATTAATTTTTTTGCAGGACTTGGCAACCCTGGCTGCAGCTGAAGGGAACTTGCTTTCAGTCTATCGCTTCAAAGACAACAGAAGGCACTAAAAGTGGCATTTAAAGATTTAAATGCTGATAATATGTTTAAATGTATAAGTGAGTACGGGTGTTGTTTTGTCTTTTATCTGGTGTGTTTACATTTATAATACATTAATTAACGCATCAACAATGTAATTCTGTGTCGACACATTTTTATAGTTGCCGTTAACGATTACGTCGACTAATTACTGAAGCCCCACTGATTGGCTTTGTATACTAAATACAGTGCATGGATGTTTGGACCCTACTGTAGAGAAATCAAAGTAAACCAAAATTTTACACCAAAACCCTCAATCTGATCTCAAACGCTGAATTATTACGCTGTAATGTTTAGTGTAACTTACGCTGAACAGATTTTGGACAGCTTCTATTATTCCAAAATCCCAAAATTGACACATTTTCTCTTTATGGCGTAATTTATCAGATCTAACAGACATCCCATGCACTTTATATAAAATACTAAAATAAGACTCAGAAACGTTGATCCCAAATACTGTCCGAAAGCACCGACACTCCACTGTAAGGATGAGCTGATGTGCTCACTAATGTTTGACCAATCACATCATCATCATCATCATCATCACATGATCAGAAACGCCCTTCAAAATAAATATTTCAAGAAAAAAAACATAAAAAATAAAACACAGGAGACCTTCAGCAGCAAAGTTCTTGGAACACCTCAGGTAACAGTTGACAGTTCCAGACAGACACACACAGTGTTTCATTGGCCCTCTGTCTGAGCCTGTGGCTCCCGATTGGCTCCTCGCCTCAGAGCGAGTGTACTGATTGGCTGAGTGCGTCAGTATATGCGGCGGGTGGCGTAGTCCAGCACCATGCTGGCGGCCCCCAGCAGAGCGGGCTCCTCCAGGTCGGAGGTCACGACCTTGACGTCCCTGGTGGAGGACAGGGCCCGCCGGCCGATGACCTGCTGGACCGGACCCTCGTAGTGCTGAGCGAGAATTCCCGACAGGATGACCAGAGACGGGTTCACCGTGTGGAGGATGTTCACGATCCCGACGCCCAGAGCCGTGCCGGCTGTAAGAGAGAGAGAAGAAAAAGATTAAAGAGGAGGTGAGACGGAAAAAAAAAAGAAATATATGGAAGAAAAAGGAAGAGAGAAAGAATACACAAAAGAAAAGAGATGAAAAGAGAAGAGAGGGGTAAGAGATAGGAGAACAAAAGGGGGAAATAAAATGAGAAAATAAGGAGAAAAGAAAGAAGAGAGCAGGATAGTAGTGAGGTGAGAGAAAGAGTGAGAGAAGAGATTAATTAGGAAGAAATTTGAAAATAAAAATAGAAAAAAAAAATATATATATATATGTAAGGGAGAAGAAAAAAAAGAATACAAAGGAGAAGAGAAGAGAAAGGTAAGGGTCAAACAGCAAAAGGGAAACATTTAAAAAAAGAGATGAGAAGAGAAAAACAAGGAGAGAAGAGAAAAAAAGAAAAGATGCAAGAAGAATATATGGAAGGGGCAATAAAAGAGAAATATTATAAAGAGATTAAACAGGAATGAATTTAAAAAGAAAGAGATGGAGAGAGAAAATATACATGGAAAAGAGTAAAAAGAGAAAGCATACTAAAGCAAAGAGATTAGAAAAGAAGAAAGGGGTAAGAGGAAAAAGAGGAAAATAAACCAAGGAGAGGAGAGAGAGCAATAAGGAAAATTAGGAGAAAGGAGAGGGGAGCAAGAGAGAGAAGAAAAATAAGAGAAGATGAGAAAAGAGAGGGAAGAAAAAAGAAAGTGTAAAACAACAAACAACAAAAAAGAGGAAAGAAAAGTGAAAGAATAAAAAAAGAGAGGGGTAAGAGGAAGCGAGCAGAAGGAAAAATAAAAAGTGAAAATAAGGAGAGAAGAGAGCATAGGAAAAAGGTACAAAACAGATGAGAAGAGAAAAACTAAAAGAAAAGAAGAAAGAAAATATATTAAAGGACCAATAAAAGAGAAAGAATACAAAAAAAAGAGATGAGAAGAGAAGAAAGGGGTAAGAGGTAAGAAAACAAAAGGGAAACATAAAAAAGGAAGTAGAGACAAGAGAGTGCAAGTGGGAGAACAAAGATATAGAAGACGAGTAGAGGGGAAAAAAGAGAAAGAGCACAAAAGAAAAGAGAAGAAGAGAAGAAAGTAAGAGAGCAAAAGGGAAAAATAAAATTAGAAAAAAGGAGAGAAGAGAGCAGAAGAGAAGTGAAGTGAGAGAAGAAACAAAAAGAGGAGAAGAGAAAAACAACAACGAACAGAAATTAGAAGAAGAACCAAAAAAAAGAAGAGAAAAATGTATGCAAGGGGTAAGAAAAGAGAAAGAACAAAAGAAAAAGAACAGGGAAAGAGGAAAAAGAGCAAAATAAAAGAAAAGAGAAAATGAGAAAAGAAAACAACAAAAAAGAGGAAAGGAAAATAAGTGAATATAAGAAAGATGAGAGGAGAAAAACAAAACATGACAGAATAAGAGAAGAGGGAATGAAGAATAGAAGAGAATAATACAAGATGGGAGAAGGGTAGAGAAGGAGAGAAGAGAAAATAGAAGAATGAAAGAACAGAAAAGGAGTAAACACATCATCACATCGCTATTGTTTTAAACTGTGTGAATGTGTTCAGTTATTTCTGAAATACTTGATTATGTGTTTGCTGACACTGTATGACTCACTGTTATATACACACTGTGTGTGTGTGTGTGTGTGTGTCTCACCTGTGTGCAGTACTGCCTTTGCTTTGGGGTTGCCGTGGTGAGCAGCGTTGATGAGATGGACAGCGCTCACCTGCTCCTTATTGTTCACACTCATCCCATCCACCAGCAGCACATCATCTACAAACCAATCACACGACCAATAAACACTTACTAACGCATTATATTACTATATTACTACAGTGGCTTGCACATGTATTCATACCCCTTAAAATTTTTGACATTTTTTCACCTTGGCATAAAAACGCAAAGCGCTATGTGCTCATCACCCATCAAACACACCATTCCCGTGTGTGTGTGTGTGTGTGTGTGTGTGTGTGTGTGTGTGTGTTCGCTCACCATCGTGCAGTCTCTTGGCCTCTCTCTGCAGGGCCAGGCCGGAGGAGAAGGCCTCGATGCAGCCTTGGCTCCCGCACGAACACTCCGGCCCATCCAGAGAAACCTGGATGTGTCCGAGCTCTGCGGCACAGAACGTACTGCCATGGATCAGCTCTCCGTGCTGAATAATACCCCCTCCAATTCCTGCACACACACACACACACACACAGAGGAACACGATAAGAGATACATTTTTAGAGATTGTGATTAATGAGACGCCCATTTCTCTTTTATACTTCTACCCCTCGTTTCCGAGTGTAACCCTTCTACTTGAAACTACTTGAGGTTAACGACAAGAAGAAGGAGTAAAATCTTTTTCCAAAGAATTGGGAGGACCCTAAAGTTCAGCAACCTAGATGATGCTTAACTAGTTAACTTTAGGGAATTGCATTTTTAGAAAGGGTGCAGGGGGTGCAGCAATTTATTATTATTGACCATTCCTTAATTCCTCTGTATGAGGAGCTGAAATTATTCATTTTACTTCATTTTTCTGTTCCACCTTAAATGCTGCAGCCTCTGCCATCTGTTTAAGGCTCTATTTAAGGCAGGGGTCGGCAAAAGGAAACATCTGCACCGTGAGGTTGTTTGAACTATAATGAATGATAATGAAAAAAAAAAGAAAAAATTAAATGCGTCTCTGGTGAGCATTTGTTTACATTCCTCCCCTGTCTTTATCTGTGCCGTGCTCTCGTTTTCTGCCTGTCCTTGGGCTCCCTATCTCTTTATAAGGACGTTTTTTCCCGGCCGTGTCCCAATTCACTAGCCTAAGCAGCGGTAGTGTATTGGAGCGCGACTTTGACGACACGGTTTTGATCCTGCATAAGAAGTGGTCATTTTTTAAAATTTATTTATTTTCCTTTCTTCTTGGATGAACCTGCTTTGAGATCAGCTAACTGTTCTGCAATTGGGTTCAACAACCCTCTGGGCTGGAGAGCTACTATTCCACTACTAGCAAGCCTTATAACTAATAATATATTAATTATTTACAATTACAGTTTCCCTTAACTTTGATTAAAACAATCGCAATACATCTCTTTACTTGCAATATCACAAAACACTGCGACATATTGAATTCTAACCTCTGTATCGTGATAAAAATCTTATCGCCAAGTTCTTGCAAATACAAAACCCAACTGTACTCATAGATATTCAGAGCTTTCCAACCTGGGTCTACAGAACTGTACCTGTGCCCGTGATGACGGTGACAAAGTTCTCCACGCCTTTTCCGTGGCCGAACTTCTTCTCGGCGAGAGCGGCGCAGTTTCCGTCATTATCCACCCACACAGGCAGGTGCAGAGCGTGGGAGACTGGAGCGCGCAGGTCAACACCACTCCACTCGTTTATCAGCTTAGTGCTGTCCAGCACCACCCCATCCTGAGGATTCACTCTCCCACCTGTACTCACTCCTACATACACACACACACACACACACACACACACACAATAATTAATAATTTAACTCCACGCCTCTGAATACCATAGATGGAAGGGTTGCTGGATAAATAACCTAGAGAACATAAGAATTTCTGTATAGAAAGGTGGATGTCATTAGAAATAGATAGCAAACTAGCCCCTACGAATGATTTGAGGAATGTGTGGATAAAGGAGTAGATGAATAAATGAGTAAATGACTGAATAAACTAATGAAATATTGATATTTGATTATTTTATATAAAAAAAACACACCGACTCCCAGGATCCGGCAGTTCAGGTGGATGGCCTCGGCGATGGCCTGTTTGCACATGCTCAGTATGAGCTCTATCCGCTCCTCATAGGTCTTTGGGTTTGGCTGAGTGAACTTCTTCAAGACTTTACCCTGAAACACACACACACACACACACACCCACCCACACACACACACACACGATTCAGTATTGTATTACACAGCATGCAAATTATTCACGTATCCTCATGTACATACACTGATCCGTAGTCACTATATTTAAAGAGCAGAACAGGAACAGCAGGACGAAGAGCAAAGATGGAACAGGACGATTAGATCCTGTTTAGATCTCTATACACACACAGAAACTCTGACACACACACACACGACAGGCCACGTCAGCACCATCACACTGCAGAGGAACCTCAAAAGCCCACTGTGGACTTGACTCCAGTGTTTTTTTAATAACTAGGTCAAATTTAATACCATGTTAAAATAGCAGTACTTTTGGCAATGTGGACAGTGTGCCAAGTCCTGCTGGAAAACGAAAGCCGTGATATCTGGCCTACGAGTTACTGTTTTTAAAGAAGTATTTCAGAATTTAGATTACTTTTTGAAAGCATCTGTGCCATCATTGGCCATTACATTACAGTACATTATAGTAATCCATTAAAGCGTTTGTGAGGCGTGTACCTTCATGCTAACTATGGCCACGCGCAGGTTGGTTCCTCCCAGGTCGACGGCCAGCGCGCTCTGGGTCTCCAGGATGTGGTCGATGTCCTGAGAGCAGCACTCTCGCACAGCTGGGAAGCAGAACTTCTTCTGCAGCGGCTCTGCCAGGTCGATGGACTGCAGGAACTTCAGGATACGGGGAACCGCGTTACCGTCACCATAAATCTTAGAGCTGCAGGAACAGGAAGAAAGAAGACTAGCAGCAGGCTACAGGCAGATAATACTCATCTCTATATGGCCAAAGAGCTAGTGCTTAGTGCGGTTAGCAGGTAATGCTAATGTAAATGCTGCTCCTGCAGTGCTAGCCGGGGTTTACAGCAGGCTACACATCGATAATATTCATATTTGTATGGCCAAAATTTGGTTAGCCAATGCTTGTCAATGCTGCTACAGTCTTCGTGCTGGAGAAACTTTAATGAAACTCTTGTATAAAAAGCAGTGGAGTGGCTTTACTTCTCCTTAATACCTTACTGGTTAAAAATTGAGTTTTTTTCTTCCGTTCAGTAAGTACCAGAAAAAAGGGCTTAGTAGTGATTTTTTTATGTACTGGGTGTGTCTGTGTGCTGAGATCATGATGTGCATACCAGGGGTAGCGTTTGCCAAACTGCAGCTCCAGGGCGTGGTAGATTTTATTTTGAGTGTCAGCGTCTCGTACATGAAGCACGTTTTCCCCTGAAACACAACACACATCCGTCAACATGCCACACAAATTATCCATCCACAGAAAAAGGACAAGGTCAGTTTGTTCTCTAGCACTTCCTGCCACTCTCAATGGGATATTAATCTAATATAAAGCGGGCGGCACTGAGATAGTTGTGCCACTTGCGAGCATGTGGACAATATAAACATTAATAGAGCATTTAAGAGCTCCCCCTAGCTTCTTGTAGTGTATTACAGTATGTCAGATTGAATTTATGGATCATATGAACATTACAGTGCTCCCCCTAGCTTCCTGTAGTGTATTACAGTCTGTCAGATTGAATTTATGGATCATATGAACATTACAGTGCTCCCCCTAGCTTCCTGTAGTGTATTACAGTCTGTCAGATTGAATCTATGGATCATTAAACCTGACCGTGCTCCCCCTAGCTTCCTGTAGTGTATTACCATCTGTCAGATTGAATTTATGGATCATATGAACATTACAGTGCTCCCCCTAGCTTCTTGTAGTGTATTACAGTCGGTCAGATTGAATTTATGGATCATATGAACATTACAGTGCTCCCCCTAGCTTCCTGTAGTGTATTACAGTCTGTCAGATTGAATTTATGGATCATTAAACCTGACCGTGCTCCCCCTAGCTTCCTGTAGTGTATTACAGTCTGTCAGATTGAATTTATGGATCATATGAACATTACAGTGCTCCCCCTAGCTTCCTGTAGTGTATTACAGTCTGTCAGATTGAATTTATGGATCATATGAACATTACAGTGCTCCCCCTAGCTTCTTGTAGTGTATTACAGTCTGTCAGATTGAATTTATGGATCATATGAACATTACAGTGCTCCCCCTAGCTTCCTGAAGTGTATTACCGTCAGTCAGATTGAATTTATGGATCATATGAACATTACAGTGCTCCCCCTAGCTTCCTGTAGTGTATTACAGTGTGTTACAGACCTGTTGGCTAGGAATATCTTTTGTACAAAATGTGTGGGTTTTTTTTTTCATAAAATCAGAGCAACCCTGTATAACATCTTCATTTTTCACTATTTATTTTGTTTTGCTCATTGGAGTGTTTACCAGTCTCTCGTCCAGTCTGCCGTGTTCCCAGGTTGATGACCGGCGTCCCGAAGGCTCCGGCCTCGCGGACCCCACAGCTGCTGTTGCCCACCATGCAGCCAGCGTGCGCCACCAGCTGGATGAACTGATCGAACGGCACGTGCTTCACAGCGCGGAAGTTCGGGTGCTGCTCAATCCCCTTCTTCCTCATCACACGGACCATCTCTTTACTGCCTACACACACACACACACACACACAGCACAGATTAAATACTGAGAGAGAGAGAGAGAGAGAGAGAGAGAGAGACAGTAACATAGAAAGAGAGAGAGATAGGGAGAGTGCTCACCAGCATCTATGTTGGGGAAGAGGATGAGTGTTTTCTTATTAAAGGAAACGAGAGCATCCAGCATCAGCTCATAGATCTTTATAGAGTTCTTGATGTCGGTAGTTACAGGGTGCTGCAGCGCCACAATGTAGTCCTGTTCCTTCACATCGTCACCTTTAGAATAGACAGAATAAAAAAATAGTGTAAATATCAGGAAAGTATGGATGCACTGACTATCTGACAATCTCTCTCTGCAAATTTCACTTACATGTGACTTCAGTAGCACTACTGAGGTAAACATATGCATAGGATGGCACTGCTGAGGTAAACGTATGTCTAAAATAGCAATGCTAAAGTAAATTTGTGTGATTATAGGAGGACTGCAAAGATTAAATGAATGGTGTTTTGTTAGTATTTTTACTGGGATATTCAAAATGTTTGGGGTTCAGACATATTTTATACTTTAGTTCTGTATATGTTTTCACAAAAATACAAGCAAAAAGTGGCAAAATTAATGGAAACGTTTCATTTTGTTCTTTTTCAGTTTCTGCCAAAACCATTTATTTTTGCTGCATTATTAAAGCAAAGCTTACTGTATTTTTCAGACTATTAGGCGCCTTTAATATCCTTTAATTTACCCAAAAATCGTCAGTGAATTGCCTTACAGTCAAGTTGTAAGGAGCAGTAAAGCCAATCCGCTGAATTACAGTGTTATAAAGGTGAGTTTTTACTGAAGTTTCTCCAGCACTAAGGCTGGAAATAGCAGCATAAGCATAAGCTGCTAACCACAGCGTTAGCTCTTTCGCTATTCAGAGGTGAGTATATTGGACTATAATGGACTGTGTGTTTGCGGTGTTAAACCAAACTACGTGGGATGAAACACTAGCTGATAGCAACCTGGCTTACCGGAACACTCAGGGTTTCTCAGTGTAGTGGCTAATGCTAATGCTGCTGCACCTAGCCTTAGTGCTGGAGGAACTTTACTAAAAACTCAGACCTTTACTAAAAAACCTTGGACAAAATATTGGAAATCTAAGCTTACTGTAAATAAACAGAAGTGCTTTACTCCCCAAAATAAACAGTTTTCAGGATAGAAATTGGAAACTAGAAATTTTGACTCCAAAATAAAATATAGTTTTTTTAAATTATGGTTTTGTTTACTTAGGCGCTTCCCCCAGCTTCCCCTTTAGAAAGGAAACATGGCGACACCCTTGCTCAATTCGATGTAGGCATCCTAACTATTGTAGCTTTATAATACGCCTTATAATCCAGTGCGCCTTATATTAAAAAAAAAAAGGTATATGAACCACTCATTAACCACTCTCAGACCTTCATTAGGAATTAGGCATATGGTTTGTGTAAAGTAATAGTTAGGAAACACCAGATGGTGCAAAGCTCTAACCTGGAGATCAAGTTCAGGCCTGAAAATACATGAAAACTTTCACTTTCAGGGAACTGCTCATAAGACTGATAGATGGCAAATCAAAAGCCAATGAAACACTATTCTACTGTGCAGCGACTCTTGTAGTCCACATTTCTTAAAGCCTGCAAACAGCAGAACTACACAATCCCACATCAAAGGTGGCAAAAATGGATGCTCTGGTCCACCTGATTACTGACCGAGCCAAGCCTTGATGATGTCCACGTAGTCTTCTCTCTGGTGAGCGCTGAGCAGCTTGTCATACGATGGGCATCCGGCCAGCAGGATTCGGTCATGGTCTTCACACATGGCGATGAGGTGGCTCTCGGCGGAGCGCGTGCAGACAGCGTGGTAGTGCGCCAGTTTGGAGATGGCGTGGCGAATGGAATCGTCGATGGTGCCGCTGACCTCGCCGCCCTCCAGGTGCAGGATGCGGATATTCATGAGCGCCGCCGCCGTGGCAAGAGCCAGCGCATCAAATCGGTCGCCGTGGACAACCAGAACATCTGGTGCCAGACGCTGCAGGACATCGGGGAGCTTGACCAGCGCCAAGCCGACCGACTCTACCATAGCCGCCTCGTCCTCTCCGCGAACTATAGTGTGCAGCTTGGAGCCGATGTCAAAGTCGTCCTGCTCAATCATGCGAAAGGTGTTCCTGAGAGATGGAGAGAACATATATGTAAACATTATAGTGCATTATAGAACATCTTTTGGGCTATATGTAGTGTATTACAGTCTGCCAGATAGAATGTGTAGATCATATCAACATTACAGAGAATTATAGAGCAACGCCTATGGTTTCCGTAATGTAATACAGTCTTTCAGAATAGGTAAATGGATCATTGTAACATTATAGAGCATTATAGAGCACCCCTATGCTTCCTGTAGTGTGATACAGTCTGTTGGAATAGGTAAATGGATCATCTGAACACAACAGAGCATTATAGAGCACCGCAATGCTTCCTGTAGTGTATTACAGTCTGTCAAAAAGAACATGCAGATCATATTAACATTATAGAGCATTATAGAGCACCCCTATGCTTCCTGTAGTGTATTACAGTCTGTCAAAAAGAACATGCAGATAATATTGAACATTATAGAGCACTATAGAGCACCCCTATGCTTCCTATAATGTATTACATTCTGTCAAAGAGAACACGTAGATCATATCAACATTATAGAGCATTAGAGATCAACATCTATTCTTCCTGCAGTGTGATACAGTCTGTCGGAATAGGTAAATGGATAATTTTTGATCATTCATGTTAAAATAAGCTACGTAGGATGAACTGCTAACTAATATCGCCCTGGCTTACTGGAACACTCAGGGCTCCTTACTGTAGCGCTGTTGGGCGGCATTAGCCACTAACCGCGGCTAGCGCTAGCGTTTAGCTGCTAAAGCTAATGCTGCTGCACCCAGCCTTAGTGGAAATCTAAGCTTATTGTAAATAAACAGAAGCGCTTCACCAAAATAAACAGCTTTCAGGAGAGAAATTTGTGTAGATTAACGTCCAGCTTTCAAAGAAAATGTTTTGTTTAAGAATTACAGTTTTGTTCACTTAACTTAGCACGCCACCCAGCGGCGAGACCTGCTAAATTACAAAAAGAAAATATGGCGACACCCCTGTTCCTTATTAGTGTCACACAATGCACCTTATTTGTTGTGGCTTATGTATGAAAATAGACGTTTATTGATAGTGCGCCTTATAATTCAGGGAGAAAAATATGGTAAATGGATCATTTGAACATAACAGGGCATTATAGGGCACCTTCTAAGCATTCTGTAGTGCTACAGTTTCTCAAAAAGTATGTTTGGATCACATGAACCTTCCTGTAGTCAATTAGAGTCTTTCAGAA
Organism: Astyanax mexicanus; assembly: GCF_023375975.1. Taxonomy (NCBI): domain Eukaryota; kingdom Metazoa; phylum Chordata; class Actinopteri; order Characiformes; family Acestrorhamphidae; genus Astyanax; species Astyanax mexicanus. Next base: position 6,257,288 of record NC_064432.1, on the reverse strand, counting down.
CGAGTGTGTGAATCATAAACATTATAGGAAATTTGTTCCAAAATATGATCCACTTGTTCCAGTGAACATGAGTCAGAAGTAACTGAAACATAAGACACAGGGTTTTAAGCCTTATTTGCTCTGTTGGACACCCAGAAGGGAGGCGAGGTCGTCAGGTCACAGATAAAAGTGTTTGGCCAGTCATGACCGGCCCGGCCCACTGTGCTGAGAGACGGTGTTACATTCCAACGTTTCCATGGCAACATTAAAGAGCTCGAGTTTGAGGCCCACAGACATTCAAGAACAGGAGTGTTGCGATATGGAGTAACTGAATATATATATTCTATATATATATATTTTGTACACAGTTCATCCATTTTTGACTATGTGATTTCATAATTACCATATTTTTTTGCACTATAAGAAAATAGATCTGAAAATAGCTGTTTATTGATAGTGCATTTTATAATTCCGGTGCGTCTACAGATTGTAGATTGTCTTCTCATGATCTTCAGAAGAACCAGCTGATGTCACTTCCTGTTGTAGATGTGACTACAACAGGAATGTTCCAGATGGTTCAGATGATCAGGGTAATGTGTTACGGTAAGAGGACTGAGTGGTAACTTAGGGACGCAACTAAAATGTGTATTTTAACCCAAATATTATACATTTATTATGAAAAAATATATTTTTAAAGTATGTTTATATTTAAAGATTTGGATATGGAGTCAAACAACAAAGCGAAACAAACTACATCTCTGAAGGATTTTAATAATTATATTTCATGGTAAACTTTTTGGGTTCGAGAGTGGGGACAGGTAACAAATGCTATTTTTTCAGTGTTCTTATAGTAGTTTTTATTATTACTATATTTTTTATTACATTTCTTATTTTGCAAATATATTTTGTGTGCACATTTATACATGTAATTTCCTGGGGACAGAAATTGCACAGATTGACTGTATAATATGCCATTTATATATGATCTGTGAATATTCCAGTAGTATCTGAATTACCGGTCTGCTCTTACCCATAGTCGTCGATGAGGTGGGAGCCGAGGACCACCACCTCCAGTTCAAACAGCTCAGGCTGGGCCTTCAGTCCGAACATGATGGGAGCGAGTTTGGAGTAATCTGCTCGGTTGCAGGTGGCCACGCAAACCCTCAGCCTCCGCCTCGCCCCCTTCTCCAGCTGCTCCATCTTCTCCACCGCCCGCTGCATCGTCAGGTAATACAGCTCCTGCAGAACCAAACAAAAAAGAAAAACAGCTGGAGTCAGCAGAGTCTTTTTTCAAGTGTCTGTGTCCCAAAAACCTCATAACCATGATTAGCATGCCTTTTTTTTGTATAAATCACTACTAAACAAACATCACAACTCTCTGAAGTAGGTTAGTGTTTACTTTAGGGTTGTAAAGGAACCATAAATTAAGGTTTATGAGCTTCTGTTACTGATAAACCAACCTAAGCTAACACACTTTATCCACGTCAGAAACCACATAAATAACTCCACTAGAGATTGCCCTTTTTTCCCCATTTTCTCCCTAATTCACACGGCCAATTACCCAACCCACTCATTAGGAGGGTGAAGACTAGCACATGCCTCATCCGATACATGTGTAGTCAGCCACCGCCTCTTTCAGAACTGCTGCTGATGCAGAAAAATGCAGAGACTCGGTTCTGATACTTCAGCTCACAGACGCATCCTTGTGCTGATCAACATCACCCTAGCTAGGAGTGATGTGGGGAGAGAGTGCCATCTACCCACCCAGAGAGAGAGCAAGACCAATTGTGCTCTCTCAGGGCTTCGGCAGCTGATGGCAAGCTGCATGACCGGGATTTCGAACTGGCGATCTCCTAATCATAGTCGGAGCCCCCACTAAAGATCACTTCCATAGGGTTTGTAAAAAATTGTGTAAAAATGGTATAAAATCTTCTTCTCCATCAGTCTTCCAAGGTTGTATTCCCACACTGTAACTAGCCAAGCCTGTAACCTGCTAATTGTTTATCTAAAACTGGTAGCTAACCGCTACCTGGTATCTAAACCCTTCAGTTAATGGAGCGATTAAAAGGCGCAAGATCAGGTTTCTGACAGATTAGCTACCAGATAACTTCTCGCTAGCATGACTAAATAAAGAACAGTGTCACTGTGGTAAATAAAGTCTCTCAAGATCTTATCGCTAATTAGTTGCTGGGAAATTGAGGAACATTTGATTTGAGATTAGCATGCAGGCAAGCTGAACAGGCTAAACTGGATGGGAAGCGAGTAACTGTGGAGCCGAAGACTAGGCTAGTTAAGCTACATACTTTTTTTTTTTACAATCCCAGCTGGAAAGCGTGAGCATTCATGTTTGCAGTGCACTGCTAATCATGCAAACCCAGGAGCATGAGCTGGAGGTTCCAGTCCACTTGAGGAATACTTCACCTCAGTAATGTTAGCGTAGCTAAAACTGAATGCTAACAGTTTTACTGTAAATATGCTGCATTCCATTTTAACTCGGATGTCGGAATGTTGAAACGTCCTGGTTCCAAGTAGAGAATTTAAAATAGAATATTCCCACAAGTCAGATTTCCTACTCAGAAATTTCATTAGGAGCTTATTAGTAGCTTGTTAGTTCTTCTGTTTCTTTTCCTTATCTCATTAAATTAGTTGTACATTTATTTGCAGAAAATGAAAAAAATGACTACAAATTACAAAAAAAGATGCATAACTTTTAGATCTCAAATAATGCAAAGAAAACAAGTTCATATTCATGAAGTTTTAAGAGTTCAGAAATCAATATTTGGTGGAATAACCCCGTTTTTATGTTTATCACAGTTTTAATGCATCTTGGCATCATGTTCTCCTCCACCAGTCTTACACACTGCTTTTGGATAACTTTATGCTTTACACTCCTGGTGCAAAAATTCAAGCAGTTCAGCATAATATTAAAGTTAATCTAGCATAATAAAAAAAGTTAACTGTTTTGAAGTAGTATAAATTTCTCTGAATGTTTAAAGGTCACCTTCCGCGAAAATCCGATTTTTCTTGTTTTTTGTGGAATACAGTAGGTCTCTCCGAGTTGAATGTGTACACCTGCACATTAAACTGTTTTGCAGCCCCCATTGTCTGCAGGAGCTAAGCAAAGAAATCCCCCCTCCCCCCCTCCGAAAAACGGGTGAATTTTGAATTATCTTTCTGCCTACGTAGGCAGAAACTCACAGACCAGCCCACCTTAGCTCGAGAAACTCCCAGAGGCGGAGCTGAAGCGACGCAACATCACCGCTCATCAGTTAGGAGGTGGGAGGCAGTGAGCGGCAGAGCGGTGGAGGGGCGTCGCAGTGCTCCTAGCCAATCAGAGGAGAGATATTTGCATGCTGTTTGCATGTATGAATATTCATGAGCAAAGCTGGAATCCGGTCATTTTGGACACACCCCTAAAACAGTCCATTAAAAAAGAGCTATACAGAGACACCTGAGCACTTTTTTTTTACAAAAACGGCTCACATGTCATTCATTCATACTAGAGACCACAACTAGACATTTTAAAATGAAAGAAAAAACGACGGAAGGTGAGCTTTAACTGACATTTCATTTCTATTCAATATTTGCCATCTTAGGTACATGGAATGCAGCAATAATATTAACAGTAGGACTGATGACTGTTAGCCTTGTAAATAACGCATAAAGAAAATATACGTCTTCTGTGTTTTTTTTTTCCATTGAAAACCATTGAAAACAAGCTAATGCTAAATAGCATGTAAGCATGTAAGCATTCCTTTAAAAATGCAGGCCTTGCGTCTCCATGCCAGGGTGGCCAGGTTAAGAATTGTAGTACTTACATGCGTGTTCCTGCCACGTGAACCCTTCGGCCATGAAATACAAAAAAAAAAAAAAGAAGAAAGGACAAAATGTGGAGGGAAAAAAATAGCTTAGTCATTGTGGAATTAACCTGAGTGTCAGAAACTGCCTCACTGCTGCAGTTCTTTGCTCTTTATGTAGGTTGAGTTACTGAGAAACCTTTTTTTTTTTTTTTTTCAGGTTGCCATATTTGCGCATCTGTGCGCCTTTTTTCCGAGATTTCAGCGGCAACTTTGCCAAAAGCTACAAAAGCAATGATGTCAGTGTGCCAGGATAAAAGTACATCCATTTCAATTGACTGAATTCAGATGCTTTAGGCTGCACGCATTGCTAACACATATGTGCAAACGGACACTTACAGTTTGTCTATTCGCTGTAGAGAGAAGTGATGCCAATTTAATAGAAAACCATCCAACATCCTGACCTTACTACAACTCATCACTGAACGCAATCAAATCCTCACAGCAATGCTCCAAAGCTTATTTTACAGACTTTAAGGTGCACTATCAAGTGACATCTATTTTTTTGGTCTATTTTAATACATAAGGTGCACTGAATTATAAGGCACATTTTAAGCTACAATAGTAAGGAAAATTGGTGTCGCCATCTTTCCCTTCTAATGGGAAAACTGGGGGATGCAACTAAGCAAACAAAACTATAATTCTAAAAAAACGTTTTAGTAGTAAACTATTAAAAGTCCCATGTAGCTTGTTTTAACACGGTAAACATGCAGACTACAGTCCGACATACTCAACACTGAATGGGAAAAGAGCTAGCGCTCAGTTAGCAGCTAGTGCTAATACTGCTCCAGCCTTAGTGCTGGAGAAACTTCACTGAAACTTCTGTATAACGCTGTACTCCAGCAGAGTGACTTTACTGCTCCTTACAACCTGACCGTTAGAATCAGACTGTGCATAGCTGGACAGAGCATCGTCTCTCAAAAGTGAAGCCCCCACAGGTCGGGCGAGTGTTCGAGAGAACGAAATTGGGATGCAGTCAGCGTATAAATTCAGCTAATCTGAGCCAAACATCTGACTGCAGTTTGAGGCCCCACGTTCTACAATGTATGCTAATGTCTGTAAAGCTCACCTCTGATCTGATCTGGCCTGCAGGCAAAGTCTCAGCAAACGACCTTGTTTGGTCAAACAGGCAGACGAAGCCTCATGTTTGCTGACAGCGAGAAAAATAAATAGCGGCGCAAACAGTCACGCTCAAAAAACCTTGAACAATCATCAGAGCTTCGCCCGTATATATTATCTCTTTACCCTAAAGAAAGATCAGTGAGATATGACTGATAAAAATATGTTCTGTAGCCCTGTTGTTGGCCCTAATAATACACAGATATGACAAAAGTCACGAGATCTCTCAAAGCTGTGTATAGTGTACATATATAAATACATATAGTGTGATGTGTTATCTTGTGAGTAAGGCTGAAAGCTTACTGACCAGAGAGCTCAAATTACAGAGTGAATTAAGCCCTTATCAAGTTTAAGCGAGGCCTGAGACTGGGTGCCAGATGGATGGGAGAATCCATATTTGAAGTGGTTAAGACTTTTAACATTCCTCAATCCACAGAGTCCTCTGCTATCTGTGTGAATATCATAATATGTCATAAAAGGGCATTACCAACCACAGTGGACAGCAGACGGAAAGCATAGGTCTTTCAAGGGACATGCTGCAAGTCATATGACACAATACTAGTTCCTGTCTCTTGACTTCTGGCTCGTCAGTGTATATTATTCATGTATAAACTACAGGAACAAAGCTGATCTCAAATCTACTGTTTCTAAAACACATAGAGTCTCTTCTCACTTCAGCCATTTTCTCCATATTTAGTTGCTAACGCCCTGGCTAAAATGAATCCATTAAAATCCACTGGAAAAGATTGGGCTAGACCCCTTTTTATTGCGTCTTATTTTACTTAATCTTATTTATTCCTAACTTTTATTTCTAATTTTATTTCTTTTCTTAGCACCTGTTTTACTTAAATTATATTTATTCCTAACTTTTATTTCTTTCCTTTTTATTTTTACTATTATTTTTTATAGTTTTGTACTATTGCTTTTTAACTTATTTTTATTTTCTTTTATTATTATTATTATTATTATTGCTATAATTATTACATTTTTAATTCATTTATTTATTTGTATTTGTTATTATACTATGTAAAAGTTAGTTTTAGCTTGATTTCAATTGTTTTTTGTTGTATTACTTTTATCTTCTATTACTCTTAACTTATCTTCTATTCTAATTTTGTGAGATGCACCTGTATAACTAATAAAACAATGTATTATGAGTACAAATGGTGTACTGTGTGATGCCAACATCCTGGCTAATCACAGGTGTTCCTGTAGGTGTTCCCTTAGGTTTTCCGGTTTTACAGAGCTGACAATACTGTAACAATACTCTGAGGCAAGGCTCAGTCTGCGGTCGTCCTGAGAAGACATGTTTGCGGAGGAACAGCAACAATGATTGACGGGTAGAGGGCAGAGAGCGGGGCGTTATGTCACACAAAAACAAACACAGCATGAGTGCTTTGTAAACTGAGTTTTGATGCAATTTCACGATTCAACACGTCTCATTTTCCCTGCTCTGAAGACGGCAAACGTTAGCCAGCTGTATGAATAGAGTTCTTTCTATTCTTTAAAATGAAGTTACGCAATTGTTTTTTCATCTATTTTTTCCCAAATTATCAGAAGTTGTAAAAAAAAAATATTGTGTGAAAATGTGCCTTTTCAGAATTGTTCACAATCAAGTTGAATGCATCAATATTAAAAGTTATTACAACAAATGGATAGGAATACAATGCCTAATGTACAGCTCTGGAAAAAATAAGAGACCACTTACAAATGATGAGCTTCTTTGGTTTTACCAAATTGAAAACCTCTAGAATATAATCAAGAGGAAGATGGATGATCACAAACCATCAAACCAAACTGAACTGCTTGAATTTTTGAACCAGGAGTAAAGGCATAAAGTTATCCAAAAGCAGTGTGTAAGACTGGTGGAGGAGAACATGATGCCACGGTGCATAAAAACTGTGATTAAAAACCAGGGTTATTCCACCAAATATTGATTTCTGAACCTTTAAAACTTTATGAATATGAACTTGTTTTTATGGGCTACAAAATTTGTTCTGTATCCCTGTTGTTGGCCCTAATAATACACAGATACGACAAAAGTCATGAGATCTCTCACAACTGTGTATAGTACATATAGTACATATAGTACATATATAAATACATATAGTATGATGTGTTATCTTGTGAGTAAGGCTGAACACTGACTCTAAAACTGATTCAGAAACTGAAGTGGTCTCTTCATTTTTTCCAGAGCTGTTTAAGACCCTGGTCTGTTAGGTTTCTAAGAAAGATTTGGGTCTAAAACATGATGAAAATGTGATAAAACCTCACAGACGCCTCAGAGCCCAGAGAAACTGATGCCAATTCTGAACATGGTTAACACAAGGCTTCTGTTTTGCACAATAAAGGATTGAAAATACAATAAAATACAGTGCCCTACTCCACGAAACATTTAAACATGTCTTAAATGGTGGAAGGATACATGCTACAGTGTGGTGTTGTGTGACAAAATATAGTCCCTGTACTTGTTACAGACAGTTTTAAATATTAGTATTCCATTTTAAACTCTCAAATATTACCTAATAATTTAGAGTGTTTTATGTATTTTTATGTATTTCAATACAATAGCATTAACAGAAGGTTGTGGATGATGTTTTTATGTTCTTTAGTACAACAAGGCCATTTTCAGGACACCAAACACTTATCTGACGCACAAGGACTGTTTGTTCGAGCTGCCAGAATGGAGCCTGTTATGATTAGAAAATGGAACAACATCAATAGATTGTTTTTACAAGATTATTCATAGATAATCATGCACTTAGACATTTTGATTTACAACCCAAAATCTGGAAAAGTGACAAATAAATCAAGGTCCACCTTATTTTGACATTTATTTCATTGAACCCAAGATATATTGCTTAATTGAATGTTATTTTTGTTATGATACATCAATCTATTTCAGACCTGCTACACATTACATGCTACACAAGTTCCAGTTAAGCATTTACCATTTTGTAATGTTGCGATTCGTTCTCACAATTAAAACAATCAAAGGCTATTTTTGGCGCTGAGGTTGACGAGCAATGTTATTTTCTCTCTTTCTTCCGATACATCAGCTCACAAACACCTTGCGCTGAGAGAGCAAGGCCAATTATGCTCTCTCAGGGCTCCGGCAGCTGATGGCAAGCTGCATGATCGGGATTCAAACCAGCAATCTCCTCATCATAGTGGCAGAGCTTTAGACCACTTGACCACCTGGTGCCCTAAGGTCTGGAATTCTGATTCAGCTGATCATAACACACACTGGAACACAAAGTCTTACAGGACTGAAATGAAGAAACGGATGATTATTGACAAATAAAACGAAGTTGACTAGACCAAACAAATAAAAAATCTCGGGTTATATTATGTTTTGCAGTGAAATAAAAGTCAAAGTAAATATAAGAAATCACAACTTTTTTATCTTAGTCATGCTGTGGTAAATTACCCAACACTACAACCAACAGTGAAGTGCAATTTCACACCAATCCCCACCCTGAATTACTGTTTACTTCTCAGCTGAGCCGTAATTATCTGTATAGATGAATGGTTAACTAGTTTAGAGCCATAGAGGTTCTTATAATTACATTCCTATTTTTCAGAGCCATTAATCAAATGGAATTTTGAAGAACCTGCTCACAGTAACTCTTTAAGGCACATTTTCTGCATATTTCTAGAGTGTAGGCTAATGCAACATGGGATCAGGGAGGCACTAAGAACAACCGCCAACTCCAAGGCCAATTCCAGACATTCCAGGAACCAGCATGTGGTCTTCTAAAAGCCAACAAACAAGTTTGGCCTCTTTCATTGTGAATGATCTTTATGCTGGTATCAAGTCAAACTTGCAAAACCATTCAACTGTCACCTTTGTCCTGGATCTAAGATCTAAGATCTATTATAGCACAAGCCAGCAAAGCCGTGAAGTTTGGAGGAAGTGGTAGCAGCAGGAAGGAACCAGTAAATATGTTCTTTCGTAGATTAACTGACGGCTGAGCACTCAAGAAGAATCGACTACTAAACAAAAAGAGGGATTTTAACAGTTTAGCCCAATTTCTACTTCAAATCATTGATCACAACCAGAGACGCCAAGCTAAAAGCCTCAGTAATAGCAATTCTACCACATTAGCTTCAGGCTATCCAAGTGTCCAGGGGGTTCAACCCCCTGGTTGACAGCTGACCCCAGCAGATAAAGGGAAGCACCCACTGATTACAGGGCAATAAACCTTTTATCTTTGGAAAGAGACTCACAAAGATCACTTTAAACTCTTTCCTTTCTAACTGACAAAGATGATTCCCAGACTTGAAACCTGAGACTCAAGTCTGAGAAAACCTGGGCTAAAAGAGCTAATTATCCACAGAAGAGGTGGAACAGATGGACAAGTTGATAACCAGTGTTTTTGGGCCTTCATTCGCAAGACCTGGTTTGCTTTTGCTGCTGTGGATAAAGACAGAGACACCCAATAAGCGTCTCCAGAATCTTTGGTTCGCTTCCACTTTTGGTGCGATTCAACTGAGCAGTGTGAACAAGGTAACTGTACTCGGATGTGGAGTCAAACAACTGCACTGAGACCCTTGAGAGTAAGATGGTCTTGGTCTGGTTCCAAATAAACTCTGGAGAAGCTCATTGGTCATGGGAATGACCTCAATGATCTGACGTCAATCCGAAACAAATATCGAGTGTACACAGAAATATGCAGTAAAGCATAGTGATTGACAGGGTTGGGTGGTATGACGGTATTTCGGTATACCACGGTATTTAAATATGGTGACGGTATTGTAAAATGGTGGCGGTATATTAACCATGTGACGTGCCAAATCTGTACTTTGAAAAACGGGACATTTAAGACATTCTGCGCATCCGCAATGAAAGAGCAGTAGGAGGGGTAAGCAGTTGGAGCTCACTGATTGGTTTTGGGGTGAGGGTTCTCACTGAGGAGATCATACAGCAAGAAGACACAATGGCGAGCGTTAGCTGCGAGTCAAGCGAGCTAATTTAAAAGAAAAACACCACTGCTGCAGTTTGGCAGCATTTCGGATTCGTTCCAAATGAAAAGATAGAGCCAACAAACCTAGATGAACCATATGAGGGTATTCTATCTGTAATTTCAGTTTGTTTTAGTTAGTTTTATAGACACACAATACAGTTCCAGTTAGTCAGGTTTTTCTTTTAATTACCGTTTTTATTCATTTCAGTTAAGGAGAACTTTCACTTTCAGTTATCATTATTTTGTTTGTTTTCGCTAACAATAATACTTGGTTCCTTAGCTATATGGTGATTATCATCTGTAATCTGTTGTACTCATACTAACGTGTCACTCCTAAACCGTATTTTTCGCACTATAAGGCGCACCAAAAAAGGCACATTATGTGACACTAGTAAGAAACAGGGGTGTCAGCGTTTAGCGACTAATGCTAATACTGCTTCAACAGTGCTAGCTGGGGTTAGCAGCAGGCAACAGGCTGATAATACTTACCTCTGAACGGCAAAAGAGGTAGCGCTTAGCATGGGACGACCGTTAGTTAATATCACCCTGGCTTACCGGAAACACTCAGGGTTCCTCAGTGTAGCGCTGCATCAGTCGCTAACGATTAGCTGCTAAGAACATCTAAGCTTACTGTAAATAAACAGAAGCACTTTACTCACCTAAATAAACAGTTTTCAAGAGAGAAATCTGTGAAGAATAATATCCAGCACTTGATTTTAAAAGAAAATTATTATTTTTTTTAAGAATTACAGTTTTGTTCACCTATCTTAGCTTAGCTTTACAGGTCTTGCCACCCAGAGGGGAGACCTGCTGAATTAGAAGGAAAACATGGCGACACCCCTGTTCCTTACTAGTGTTGCATAATGAGCCTTAAGAATCCGGTGCACCTTGTGTATGAAAATATCTACTTTTCGCAGCCATTGCTTCTACACAGTAGAATTTTTCAGTTGCTACCTTGAATTTTACTTTAAAGGAATAAATCACTACCTCGAACTATCTGTACAAACGTCATTTTTAAGATGAAATATTCTAATGATTTTAAAGGGTTGGCCAGGGTTGAATACGTAGCTTTGATTAGGAAGTTCCTGACATTCTTCTCACTGTGCTAGAGGAAGTTTTTTTTACATCACCTCACATAATGAGGTCATTCTAAGGAATTTTCCATTGACGATTGAGCAGATTAATCCTGTAACTCGTCTGGGGGCCTGTACTAAACAATAATCAAGTCTACTTCATTGTCTTCTCCAGGTGAAAGGGCTGTAAAACAGTTCATGCCCCATTAAACCACATGAAGACATACTGAATGTCCTACAGGTGAATAATCTGAACTTGGAGTACTGTTGGCCCTTGAAAATGTGTGGTTAAACTTGTTGGACAGCAATATTATACCAAATAGGTGCGGGAATCACAGGGTCTCTCACAATACAATATTATCATGACACTTTTTCCATGATAATGATGCTATCACGATACTGTGATTCTGTAATACTCTATATATTGCAAGACAATTCTCTATGATACAGCGCTTCCATTTATTTACAGTAAGTTTCGATTTCCAGATTTCCACTAAGGCTGGGTGCAGCAGGATTAGTATTAGCGACAAACCACTAGTGCTAGTTGCAGTTATCGCTAGTCAATGCCACCCGACAGCAGTACACTCCCCCTCCTTTCCTACATTGCCTTAAACTTCTACATCCTCTATTGCTAATGTACGTCATTAGCATTAAAAACGTTGGCCTACGTCACAGATCATTTTCCTTGGGCAGACAATCTAAACTCTCTAAACACATAGAACACAAGGACACATGACATCATCTCTTGTCCCTTCTTCACTATGAAAGTGTGTGTGTGTGTGTGTGTGCGTATTTATTCATCACCTGCACAACTTTAAGCACTAAGAGTCAGAACTTACTGGATCCCTCTGAATGAGCTCAACATCTCATACACTAACAAACCATAGTTTATATACAGAGGAAAAAGGAAAATAACGGAAAAAACTTTAGTTAAATATTGCAGGCCAATAAATAAAAACAAAAGTAGAATTTTTTGTAAAAAAAATTGCCAGGAAAATCTGAAAAAAGCCAAAAAATTATCTAGTAAAAACTATTCTAAAAATGATTTAATAATAAATCGCAAAATATCCTTAAAACATAGCTAAACAAAATAGCTAAAACATTACTAAAACTTAAGAAAAACTAAATAAGTAGCAAAACAACTAAAGCTGGGTTTCTTTTTTTGTAAATACTGAATAATTCGATTTATAGTATAATATAAAATTCTTGGGTCAATACTTTACGCAAGCAATAACTTTATTGTTTTAAAAAAGCTAAAAAAAAACTTTTAACATAATGAAAAAACCCTAAATGAACGATATTAGATATATAGAAATCATAGACATATTAGCAAAAATAATAAAGAAACAGGACAAAAAAACTAATATACAGAAAAATGCTTAAAATGCTAAACAAGTACTGCAAAAGTATAAAATAACAAAAAAGTCTGAAAAAAAATATAATAAATAAAAACTAATATAAAATTAAAATTTTATATTATAATTTTGTACTGAACAAAAAACGTTTAATGGAATGAAAAAAAAAAATCCCTAAATAACCAACATTGTACCAGAAATCAAATCAAAATTCTAATTCTAGGAATCATAAGAATTTTAGCAAAAATTAAAAAGAAACGTGTCAAAATTAGCAAACAAAAATATATACAGAAATATATACAGAACAATGCAAAAAATGCAAAACATGTACTGCACATATATTTATAAAAGTTTAAAAAAACGAGAAAAAAATGTTTTTAAGGCAAATACCGCAAACATACTTAAGATGAATACAAAATAAAAATATATAAAACATGTATTTAGCAACTTAGCAATTATAATTCGCAAAAACGTGACTCTTTATAGCATCAAGCTAGGCTAACAGCATCCCAGTCATCATGAGACTCAGTAATTCATCAATTCACCATCCCCCTCAACACACACACACACACACACACACAACCTGGCATCCTTGTCCCTGCAGCAGCATCACAAGACTTCAGCCTGAGTGGGATCTTTACACATTCAGGCTGGAGGGAGGAGAGAGAGAGAGAGAGAGAGAGAGAGAGAGAGAGAGAGAGAGAGAGAGAGAGAGAGAGAGAAAGATACTGAGAGAGAGACAGAAAGACAGATAGACCGAGGGAGTGAGAGAGACAGAGAGATAAGAAAAGAAGAAGAAAAAGAAAAAAAAAACATGGCAGCTGACTCACATGTGGGTTTCGAGCGCTGAGGCCTCGTAACATTCTGCCTGTCGCTGCTTTTCTCTTCCTCGGTTCGACTGTCAAACTCAATGACCCTCTCTTACTTTCTTTCTCTCTCTCTTTCTCTCCCTCTCTTACACTCTCTCTCTCAGGCTGCTGGCTCTGGTCTGCCATTAAACAGAGAGAAAGAGAGGCACACACAAAGCAGCCACCCTGGCAAAGGGGGTGGGGCTGTGAAAGGCCTGGAGCTCTCATTGGCTGTCTGGTGGTCAGAGCAGAGTGGAGCCCCAGCCCACTTCCTCCTCTAGTTAGGGGGGAGGGGGATGCACACACAGACACATACACACACCCCAAGAGCAGGCCGGAATAATACTGTAACGTGACTTCATTTCCCTCTTCTTGTTTCTCAGATCGGAAAAAAGCAGCAGTCTTAAAGCCTCCACTCCCAGAGCATCAGATCTGCCATAACATTAAAACCGCCTGCCTATAGAAATTTTTTGTGTACATTTGTTGAGACTTAGACTCCACAAGACCTCAGAAGGTCCCTTTTGTACCTTGTAGCAGCACAAGTCCTGTAAGTTGTGAGGTGGGACCTCCAAAAGCATTTTCACTGACAAGCATTGGGCGCCCACAATCCTGTTCCCTGTTTCCTGACCCCTGTATACCGCAAACACTGCCAGATGTTCTATAGATGTAATGCTCTAGTCGTCCAATTATTACATTGGTTTGGTCCTCGTCAAAATGTCAAAAAAAAAAAAATCATACATTCTTAAGACCATTTTTCTCAAGAAACACCAACTTCAAGAGCCGACCGTTCACATGCTGATGGTCACAGTTCCGCACAGTAGAATAGCGCTTTTGCATCTTCCTTGTTTGTACTGATCGGCCACAAACCACAGCCATGACCAAAGGAGCTAAATTTAGTCCAAGCAAAAGAGGAAACTTGGACAAAACCAACTGAACCACAGCAGAGTTTGTCTGCAGTGCAAAATCAGCATAAACAGTGAGGTAGAGTCCTATCTGGACGGGATTAGTTTCTTAGGGGGTTCTGGGGTAATTTCCTCTTTTATGGGGGTCCTCCTTGATTTTATTCCCGTCCAGAGTGACCATGTACATGTTTTTCTTAGACATCCTCTGACAGCTCACAGACCCGTTTCCATAAGGACTTACACATTTTGTGGTTGTGAACTGTCCTTTCGGATTGTTGCTGAGAAACAAATTCCATCTGGATGGGTCTTAAGGACTGAAAGTCTGGCCCAATCCCATTTCACCCCTTGGCCCATTTCATCTTAAATGGCTCAAACAAAATAATAATTGTGGAACAGAAAATAAACAGATTCCCTTTTCCTCTGGTTTATTTAAAGGTTGAGGATAGCCAGCCTCAACTTCCTGTAATTGGTCTGAAAATCTGAACCATCTAGGGAAAAAAAAAGTGTTTTCACACTGCAGACAAACCAGACCGTGGTTTAGTAGATCTAGACTAAGACCACCACTTTTGGTCACACCGGATTCTGATCCTTTAGTCCTGACTGTGGCTCCCGGCCCATTTTCACCTGGAACCTAGGTGTGAAAGTCCTCTTAGTTTGGTCAAATTGAGTGCAGTATCTGGTACAAAAAATCTGGTATTTCATATTATTATCAGGATTAGGGGTGGGCGATGTGGTTCTAAAATAATATCACAATATTTCATGGTATACGGTTGGAGATTCAGAAACACTGAATTAAAAAAATAATAATACACTAAGAATACACTACTAAAAATAAACACTAAGAATAAACTACTGCAGCAAAAGGCAAATTAAGTTTTATTATTGAATACAATATTATATAGCACACCCCTAACTGAGATATTAAGAAATACAAGAATTAAATTTGATCAGATTTGTAAAAGAAGTCAATGATCCCGAATGTCATGATACTAATAATAATAATAATGCACTCCAAAAATCTCCATATATCCAGGATCAAAGCAAAATAAATGATACTGGAAATATATAATCTGTCTCTAGTAAACATATAATGGGAAATAAGAACAGTGTGAATTTTTATTTTAAAAATAGATTAAAAAAATAAATAAATGTTGGCGATATTATTGCGTACAATATGATATGCCACACCCCTCAGGATCAGGATATCCAACCGCGTCATCACATTTTTGGTTAATATCATACACCCCTAGCTGGAACAAAAAAATACCACAAAAACAACACCAGCTTCACACACAGCTCCAGTGACGACATAACACTCTTCACAGTAGAACACAGGCATTACACAATCAGGTATTTATCCAAGCAAACAGTCTTCATTCACGTCTAAATTCACTATAATATCTAAGATAGCACTGTAATGATCAGAGATTGCTCTTGACCCTGTCTGGATTGAAGAAGTCATAACCTTCTGATAAAACAGAACTTCTTATCTAAGAAATGACGGTGTCTTTGTGAAATTGAATGTTCAATTCCCAGTAAATTCACAGTCATCTGTGTCTGAAACTATGCCCTAATCACTTAGCAGTGCACTACTTGGTGGTTCCACCATTGTATTTTTTTAATTAATATTGTTGCAGCCAAGGTTTTGGTTCTGTTTTTGGTAGTCAACTAATCTGACAATTATGTTTCTGATTAACCAATACTTATTAGTACTAGTATGGCTCCTGTTTTTAGCTTTCTTACTTGCTAACAATAGAAACAGCTGAACATGAGATTTTTAATGCAGCTAAAATGTCCGGAAAATTGCCCTTTAAACGCAAAGTGTTGTTTTTTAGTTAGGAAAACTTTTAAAGATGCAGGCTGAGTTGAATGTAAACTGTACGAGTCCGTTATTCTTGTTCCATTGTGATTCTGTCTCAAGTACTTTGTGTAGTTCTACAAATTAATGATTAGTCAATAATTAATATTTCAACTTTTTACCCTTGACATTTTCGATTATATTGACAAAAAATGTGAAGGGGGGAAAACTAAATCGTTATCACAGAAATTGTGGAAAACAAAGTCTCTGTAGCAGAATAAATTTTTAAATGTTTGTTTATTAAAATAAATAAATCATTTCTGGGGCTCCGAGTGGTCCGGCAGGCTAAGCGCTGCCACTATGATCAGGAGATCAGCTACCGGAGCCCTGAGAGAGCACAACTGAGCTCTCTCTCTCTGTGTGTGGGTAGATGACGCTCTCTTCCCTCATAACTTCAAAGGGTGATGTGGATCAGCACAAGGCGTCTGTGAGCTGATGTATCTGAACCGAGTCGCTGCGCTTTCCTCCGAGCTCACTGTGATGCTACTCGGCAATGTTGCATCAGCAGCAGTTTGAAAAGAGGAGGAGTCTGACACATGTAACGGAGAAGGCATGTGCTAGTTAGTCTTCACCCTCCTGGAGTTGTGGCATCACCAGAGATAGGGGGGAGTCCTAATGAGTAGTTAGTGTAATTGGCCGTGTAAATTGATGAAATATTTTATTTAAATAATTTTAAATAACATAAAACAAAAATAATTAAGCTTGTAAGAACCAATTTAAAGCTTTTACTGGGCAATTCTAGCACATAGTTAGTAGGGCTGTGTATTGGCAAGAACTGGGTGATACAACAAGATCACAATACAGGTGTTACGATTCAATATGTTATGATATATTGCGATTCTTTAAACAATTTTAAATCTAATTTCAGGGAAACTTTAATACAAAAAAACCTTGTCGTATTTATAAAATCTGAATAAAAAAGAAAAGTTGCTATAAATTGCTATTTCTTTTCACTCCTATTATAAAATGATACTTTCAACACATTTAATAAAATAAAAAATATAGTGTAAATAGAGGACTTTTACTAATATATGAGGGAACTTTTGAAACGACAATCTGCACTTTAATCAAGTACAGGAGTGGCAGCGACTAAAAGTTGAATGACACCTACTATCTTTACATGCTTTGTATGACATTTCGTCATGCCATCTTCCCACCTAGATCCCATTGTATTACAATCTGATATGGCTTTGTTTCCAGATGCCACTGTAGAACAGACACTAACTGACGTAAGGACACGTAGCGTTAAAGATGTCAGCAGGGTGTGATCACTTGTGGTTAAGTCCCTGATGATGAAAGCAAGGGACATTTGGGGGTTTTGTGCAACTGGGGGAAGTACAGTGCCATCTACTGGAATGCATCAAAAAAGTACCCCACCCTCACTGCAGAACTTAAACTGAATCCCTAACTGATGCTGAAAATGGCAGAGAACTTCACACACAACGAAAGCTTCCAGTGATTAATTGTCATTAGACAGTGGAGATCCAGCCCAGCTCAGATCAGAACACATACATTAAACATAACAGCCAACAAAACAAAGATTACTCTTATGATTTCATACAGTTTACTGTATATCAGAGTATTTTAGTGCTGGGCGATAAAACGATATCGATAGTTATCGAGGAAACTATATATCGCGATAAGTCGGGGCGAGAAATTCGATAAACTAAATTTTCTATTTCCCGTTTAAGTAGCGTTGTGAAAAGGCGCAGCACGAGATCAGGCAGCACGCTGAACTGCTGCTCAGCCCAGTACAACCCCTCCCCTCCCCTCTCCACCATCCCCCTCCGCCCCACCCCCCGAGCCCCTCCACTCTGAACTCCTCACATAGCGGCTCCTTCTCTCCCATTTACTGGATAAACTTCATTTATACTATTCAGCGGCGCTACACTGGAAAACTCACCTTTTAAATATGAGGCATGCGTCTCCAAGATATTTAGAGAGGTGAGCTTGTTCAGATTTCTGAAGGCAGGTAAACGCTGCTCTGTTTGCTGCTAGTTAGATTAGCTTGTCTCCAGTTTAAAGTTAGCGATGTTTAGGTGTAAAAGGGATCTGTGCAATCTGTCATCATTAGCTAAGATGCTTTCACTGCTTTTTACATTCTAATAAACTAATGGGTAACGCACGTTAGCCGTGTTAATCCACGTTTCGTGTAAATTAAGGTTAACTTCAGCACGAGTGAGGGGTTAGTATATAAACACACAGAAAGGAAGCACTTTCCATCTTTTTTCCTAACTCTCACTGTTTCTGTTAGAAAACCCTGAGGGCAGCATTCTCCTCTGTCTTTGTGTTTTATAGTTTTTAACAGATAGAGAGTCTGTTATGCTGGATATTTTACTAAATACAGAAGATTATATAATCTGTCTAGCTGTATTTGAACTGAGCTAAACATTGCTGTTACTGAACTGGAGTTTTAAATACACTTAAGTAATGTAAGTCTAGTCTACTGAAAGCCAGTAATGTTAGTATAAATCTGTACTGCAGTAGAAGTGGATCATTTCAGAAACTTGACTTTATTCCTCCCACCTCCATTATAGGCCACTTTTTTTTTTAAATATTTAAATGTTAGCTTAATTTAAATGAAAAAAAAACTAAAGGCTCTTATTTAAAAAAAAACATAAGCAGTAAATTATCTAAAATTACAACAAATAGAAAATAGAAAAACAGTAAAACATATGTAATACATACTTTTTATATGACCAAAATTAAACTAGACTGAAATCTGACTAAAACTAATAATATCCGATAGACTAAAATGTAACTAAAACTATTATACATTTTAGTGAAAAGACTAAGACTGTATCAAAATCACCTGTCAAAATGAACACTGTGATATACTCTTGTATTTTGCTTTATGTAGTTGCCTGCATTCAGGGAGGGGAATGATCTTTTGATTAAATATAATTTTATAAAAATAAATAAAGTGTTATTGCAATTTAAATTAAACAGACATATAATGTAAAGGGTCTTACATATTTTTTAGTTTATATATTTGTCCCCTTTTTAAAATTAATTTAAAAGCTGTACCCACCTGGCAAGATGTTAACATCCTAGTGTCTGTCCACAAGGCTCTGAGCCTGCTAGTGATTTTGTCCATAACTCCCTTATTCTGTCACTTCTGAGTAAAAATAGAAACCTTTAAGTGTAACAGAAAGTGATTTGATTTATATCGTGATACATATCGATATCGGCTGATATGAAAAACTATATCGTAATAAGATTTTTTTCCATATCGCCCAGCCCTAGAGTATTTATATTATTTATATATTATATATATTTTTTCTTGCATGACTGTTTTTTTATATAAAAAACTTACTTACTTTACTGTAAGGAGTACATATAATATAAAACACTAAGGTTTTAAATTAAGGCTTTGATTACTTTTGGATTCACTTTGTCCCACAAAATGACACAATATATAATAAAGAAATCTGAATTCATTTGCAGAAAAACAGCTGAAGAATGTAAACCATAGACCTTAAAAAGAGATACGGCAACAACTTTAACACTGCTTCCTTTTTAAATAGTTCAATAAACACTATAAACAGACCAAAAATACTAAACATGTAATTATTCAAAAAGATATTTCTCACAAGCTCTATTGCACAAGTAAGACACAAGTTTAATCTTAATTTACAACATGTTATTCTTGAAGCCAATAAAGGCATCACTGTATTAAAATCAGCCACAACTCCTTGCTTTTCCAGTTAACAAATACATTCAGTTCAGTGTGCAATAAACTATCATTCAAGCTACAGTATTAATATATTTAAACAGAGCTATGGTTAATGCTCTTGAAATTTATTTGCACCTCGTATCCAGTGTTTTAGGGAGTTTATCACTTGTGCTCAATAAAAACCATTCTGTACCCAGGACTGATTTTAGGTTCATCTTGGGGGATGAGAGGAACTTTTTTCCAAGCTGTGGATCGATTGCGCAATTCCATTCCATCTCTTTTCTGAGTGAATACCTGCTGTTTGCTGTTGTTTTACTATTTTACTCAGATTAAACCCTCATACTGTGAGGAACAGCAGCAGGAGCTCCTCAGATAAAGTGCTGTTCTCATATTTTCTCCAGGCAGGACAGAGCAAGACGAACATTCGGCTCCACAGAGCTGAGCTATCATTACTACAGTGTGTTGTTATGCTAACTGGTTAGCATTAGCTTGTAAGTTGTATCTGTATTTACAGTGGACATTTCTATCTAAGATAGCCTTAAATATACTTTGTTTGTCCATTTAAAACCTAAGTGTAAGCAATATGCCACCCATACACTACTATACTATACTATACTATATTATACTGAAGTAAAACTAAGATGTAATAAAATATAAGAAAAATATTCAATACTCTCTCAATGTCCATTGACTTTTTGTTTATTTGGGTTTTAATATCCTAATGTTATATAGAGTTATTTACAGGTAGACACTCTCACTGACCATTGACTTTTTATTTATTTGGGTTTAGTATCCTAATGTTATATACAATTAATTACAGGTATACACTCTTACTGACCACTGATTTTATGTATATTTGGGTTGATTCTAATGTTATATAAAGTTATTTGCAGGTAGACACTCTCACTGACCTCTCTCTTTATGTTTATTTGAGTATTTTGCGTATTTTACAGAGAAAACACAGACTAAAGTTAGCTTCTTTTCTGAATTCTTCGTTCCACCTTAAATGGTGCGGCTGTAACGTTGCAGCATGCGAGGCGCCGTGCTGTAACTGCACCATTTAAGGTGGAACGACAAATTCCGAAAAAAAAAAGAAAACTTCAGCCTGTATTTTTTATTTTATTTTTGTGTTTATTTGCTGTTGTTATATACTACAACATTTACAACACGTCTTATACACTTTTCAAAACCATAAACAGATAGAAAAGTAAAGCAGGAGAGTGGTAACAGAAAGTCAACTGAGCAAAAAGACTTTTTTCTAAACAAAATAAGTTAACCGAGTTTAGCAAACTAGCTTAGCTTAGCATAGCTAATTCTAAAAGCGCTGGAAACACCGAGCTAAACACACACACTTTACCTGTATTTAGATCTTTCCTGGCGTCATCTCCTCTGTTCTTGTGAAAAGCGGGTGATTTTTCTGTCCTGAAAACCAGCACACTTCTCCAGAGTTAGCGAGCTAGCGTTAGTGTAGATCCCCATGCGAACCGGAGCGGAATGAATACGGATAGCCTATAGCTTATCTTAGCATAGTCTATTTTAGCTTAGCATAGTCTATTTTAGCGTAGCGTAGCTTGGTTTAGCTTAGCATATCTTAGTTTAGCTTAGCATAGGCACATTTTCTTCGTCCCGTCTTGTTTTAGTGTTTCATGGCAGCACGTGCTCTGCTGCCATCTGTTTCTCACTACTGGCTAGTGACTCTAGGTTTATTTTAATGTTATAAAGAGTTTTACACGTAGTACTGCACCTCAGAAAAAATGAATATTATTAAAAAGTTAATTTATTTCTTTATTATTTTATTATTATGGGTTACTTTTTTTATTTGCTTAGTTGAGTAGCTCTAGCTATAATATGGATTACAACATTACTTATATTGAGCTAATCACTGTATACCACCAACTTTACAACATTAAAAGGGCAAGAAATTCAAATAATTATCTCTGGACAAGTTTATCACAGCTGTTAACTGAAAGCTGATCATTCCATGTGACTTTACCTCATAAATCTGACTGAAAAAATCCAGCCAAGATGTGCAAAACTGTCTCTATCTAAGCAAGAGGTGCTACTTTGCAACTTTGAAAAATCTAAACTTTTTGTTTACTAAATAATTCAATTATTTTCTTTGAGGTTTTGATGACTTTAGCATTAATCTACAATCCACAAAGAAATACAATCAATTTAACATGTGTTTTAACTGGTACTGTATATTTAACTATATGACATATGATAAAATAAGATATACTTTATTGTCCCCAAAGAGGACATATTTCTTGAACTTCACAAGTCTGTCTATCCTTCCATACAATCAAATAATTTTCACGTTTCTCCAAATGTATACATTTATCTACAGTGGTTTGCAAAAGTATTCATACCTTTAATTTAATTATATGTATTTTATTGAGATTTTAAGTGATAGACAAACACAGAGTATTGCCAAAGTGTGAAGTGGAATGAAATGAAACATGGTTTTCAATTATTTTTTCGGAAATATTAAAAGTATTCAGCCCCCATATACAAACACTTTTTCTCTACCAGCTTTGATCATCTAGAGACTGAGATTTTTACCCCATTCTTCTTTACAAAACAGCTGAAGCTCAGTCAGATTGGATGGAGAATGTCTGTGAACAGCAATTTTCATGTCTTCAATTCTCATGCCACAGATACTGAATGTGATTTAGGACTGGGCTATTCTAACACATGAATATTTTTATAATCTAACTTCTTCCACTATAGCTCTGGCTGTATGTTTAGGGTCATTGTCTTGCTGGAAGGTGAATCTCCTTTGTAGTCTCAAGTCTTTTGTTGCCTTCAACAGTTTTCTTCCAGGATTGCCCTGTTGTATTTATCTCCATTCATCTTTCCATCAACTCTGACCAGCTTCTAAACTCTGTTCCTGCTGAAAAAAAATCTCTACAGCATGATGCTGCCAGCACCATGTTTCACAGTGTTATACTTTTCTTCCCCATATAGCGCTTTGCATTTAGGCCAGAAAGTTCAACATTGGTCTCATCTGTCCACAGAACCTTCTTCCACATGTTTGATGCAACTGCAAACAGCAATTCACATTTTTTCTTTTTTCTATTTCTTCTCAACACTTTTCCATAAAGGCCAAATTTGTGGAGGGCATGCCTTATGATAGTTGTCCTGTATACAGATTCTCCCACCTCACCTAAGCTGTGGATTTCTGCAGCTCCTCCAGAGTGACCATGGGCCTCTTGGCTGCTGCTTCTCTCACCAGTTCTCTTTTTGCTTGATCTATCAGTTTGTTTGAATGGCATGTCTTAGTAGGTTTGCAGGTGTAGAATACTTTTTGTATTTTTGGATGATGGATTGTTCAAAGCTTGGGATATGTTTTTATAAATTAACCCTGCTTTAAATTTCTCCATAACCTTATCTCTGACCTGTCTGGTGATGATGTTCCTAGGTCTTCATGATGCTGTTTGTTTACTAGTGTTCTCTAACAAACGAGTGAGGTCTTCACAGGACAGCTGTATTTATACTGAGACTAAATTGGGCACAGCTGGACTTTATTAACTATAATTCAGTGACAGCTGAAGGCTGGATTTTATTTAGGGGTTTTAGAGAAAAGGGTTCTGAATTTTGAGGTTTGTGGTTGTAAAGTAACAAAATGTGGAAAATGTTTAAAAGCACTAGAGCTCAACACCCTTGAAGGAAAATGATAACTCTGCTATCATTTTTGGACCTTGACCTGGCAACCCCGAAGGTCAGTTACAAGCATCACTGGGTCCAAAGCCCCCCAGCATTTGGTTGTGGTCAGCTCTGGAGTGATGGAGCTTCATGCAGGAACTATGGGATGATCTAATCATCCATCTTTAGCGCCTGACCTCAGTGTGACCTTTGTGAGGTCGGATGCAATCAAATTAAATCAGGCTATTGGAGTTGTGAGGGGGGGGGGGCAGTCAGAGCAGGGGTGTCTGTGAGGGTCAGTGAGGCGACAGAGTGACCCCCCCAACAGCAACAGACCGCTGGAGTCCAGCCCGTCAGACTGCAGCATCAGCACAAACACCCACAGCGTCTTCTGCTGACCCACACAAACACACCACTAAACTGATGGATGGCCTGTGATTGTGTGTGTGTGGGGGGGGGGGGGGGGGTTGAGAGAGGGGAGAGTTGGTGGGCGCGAGAGAGAGGGAGGGAGAGAGAGTCACACACTCACTCTCTCTCTGCTGAATCCAGCAGCAGTGCGGTGCTCCAGCTTTCATGCTGCATTGCAGTGTTGCTGCACTCAGGATTACACTCAGCCGAGCGGGGCTCGCGTAAGGGCTGCTGTGGCGAGAGAGAGAGAGGGGGGAAAGAGAGAGAGAGAGGGAGGGAGAGGGGGAGAGAGAGAGAGAGGGAGAAAGAGAGAGAGAGAGAAGGAGGGAGATAGAGAGAGAGGGAGGAAGAGAAGGAGACAAAGTGAGAGGGAAGGAGAGAGGAAGACAGAGGATGCACTTTTTCCAAGTGTTTAATATTCAAGTCAACATGTGGAGCTTGCACAAACAAATGAAATGAAAAATACAAGTAATTTTTAATTTTTAAAAATAAGAAAATAAGATTTTACAGTTCACATCTTTATCTCAGTTCTGAGATAAACAGACAAATCTAAATTCTCTAAATCCAAGGTTTTGAATTTGAAATTCTAAAATCATGAATTGGAATATTTTCAGTCCAAAATCTGATTTGACATTCTGACAGTTTTTTTTAGTTTTATTCTTTTTTTTTTTTACTTAAACCCTATTTTCATACTATCCCCTTGGAGGAAGGATACAAAAAATACAATATGAAGATAAAAACAAAGTATATGTGGGTATTGAGTTCAGAAATCAATATTTGGTGGAATAACCCTGGTTGTTTTTTAATCACAGTTTTAATGCATCTTGGCATGTTCTCTCCTCCACCAGTCTTACACACTGCTTTTGGATAACTTTATGCTTTACACTCATGGTGCAAAAAATCAAGCAGTTCTGTTTGGTTTGATGGCTTGTGATCCATCTTCCTCTTGATTATGTTCCAGAGGTTTTCAATTGGGTAGTTCTGTCAATTTATTTTAGTTCTGACATCAAGACAAGTGTAAATTCTAAGATCAATATTGGACTGTTTTTAATTCTGATATTAGATTTAATCATTTTCAATTCAGAGATCAATATTTACCAAACCTAAATGCTGAGATCAGAATTGACCATTTTTAAATCTGAGATAAAATTTTGAGATCTGAGATCTTTTTTACTTTTGTGGTCATAAATTAGTCATTTTTAAGTCTAAGACAAAAATCTGAGATTGTAATTTAATAGGATTTTTTGTGGATTTTGCAGTATATCACAATACAGCTTCATACAAATACATGTTTCCCTTTTCCAGGATTTTGAGCATTTAAAAAACAAATGTAAAAATAGAAAATGAAGGATAACGCACAACAATAGGTAATCAAAATATTTTCTGTAATCCCTTATATTATTAGATCCACAACATGCCCCCATCACTCAGTAAAAATCTTTTAAAGCCTTAGTACCATCTTTTAAACATCCCTGTGCTTTTGGATCCATAAATTATTTATGGGCCGTCTGGGTTCATGCTTTAATATAGTTTTTGGTTCTGAGATTAAGCTTTGATACAGGTTACAATGTGTATGTGATACAGAATATGTCAATAAAAGTTAATATTTTAAACTATGGTGGACAATTAAAACAATATTATTATTATTAACAGTTGTTCTATTATAAAAGAGAAACAAAGAAAGACCTGTCTTCCCTTCTCCTCTCAAACAGGCCAGAGAACAGTAATGCTGACACTGCCAAAACACACACACACACACACACACACTCGCTCTCTCTGCTCTATTGATGTGCTGGAGTGATCAATAGCTCATCATCATCTTCTGCTTCCTTTCTCACCTCCTGTCATCCCTGAGTCAGAGACAGAGAGAGAGAGAGAGACGGGGGAGGGTGAGACCTGTAGTAAGGAGGACAGATGGGTGGATGAGGGAAAAGGAAAATGAGCTGCATGCTAAATACACTCTCTCTCTGCGCAGTGCAGTGATGAAGAACTGTATAAAACAGACCTCACACACACACACATGCACACACACGCAACAATTTATATTTAAATAACTTTTATTCTGATAAACTGACCAAAGCAGAAGCACAAGATTCAGTAGCAGGTGTTTCAAATAAAGTGGCCACCATTAAGTGGAACTATAAGATTCAAAAGCAGGTGTTTCTAATAAAGTGGCCACCAGTGAGTGGAAGCACAAGGTAGAATAGGTGTTTCTATTAAAGTGGCCACCAGTGAGTGAAAGCACAAGATTCAGTAGCAGGTGTTTCTAATAAAGTGGCCACCAGTGAGTGGAAGCACAAGATTCAGTAGTAGGTGTTTCTAATAAAGTGGCCACCAGTGAGAGGAAAAAGCACAAGGTAGAGTAGTTGTTTCTAACAATGTGGCCAGCAGTAGGTGTTTCTAATAAAGTGTCCAGTGAGACGAGCTGAAATCAGCAGCACGTGAGAGTAGGCAGAAGGGGGCGGAGCCTCTGTTTTTTTTTATGTTGCTTGAGATTCTGAGGAAGCCCCTGTTGGTTAGATCACGTGATCAAGTCCCAGCGAAGAAAGGAGCGCGAGAGCATCCATCAGCACAGTGTAGGCGCGAGCAGGAATGATAGGACAGTCTCGTGCTTCACGCGCCTAGAAAGAGGAAGAGGAACGCACGAGGCAGGCGAGTCTCTCTGTCTGTGTGTGTGTCTCTCACACACACACACACACACACATACACACACACACATACACACACACACACACACATACACACACACACATACACACAGTGTTATTGGGTTGGTATGCTTATGCGTTTTGTTGGAACTCTACGTTCCACCTTAAATAGTGCAGCAAGAGCAGTATCTGCTGCACTATTTAAGGTGGAACTGAGAGTTCCAATAAGACGCCAATTCAGCTTCGTCAGCAAGAGGATGCGCGCGCGCACACACACTAACATACACACTAACACACACACACACACACTTCTATCCTGTCACTGTACTCTGTAGCCCATCAGTAGTGTGGAGCTGTCCGCGCGCAGCGGTGCTGAACGGTTCATCTGAGGTAATGCGCCACGCTGCGGGGAAAGAGCGCGCGCGCACTCCGCACAGCACGGGGGGGTAGGGTGGGGGGACAGGAGCGAAAGAACCGGAGCAGAAGAGGATCTTAAACTTTACCGCGGGTTAAAACTGAGAGAATATACCCCGCAGAGAGCACGAGACCTCCTCGCGCCGCCGCTGCGCCTCTGCTGCTGCCGAGAGCGCGCGCTACAGTACAGCGCGAGGGTTAGCGCTAGCTGCGTCCACTGCGTCTGCGCTGTAGTGATTCTGCGCTTATTCAAGAGTGTGTGCGTGTTAGTGTGTCTGTGTGTGTGTGTGTGTGTGTATGTCTTGGTATGTGTACGTGTGTGTGTTAATGTGTATGTGTTAGTGTTTGTGTGTTTTAATGTATGTCTGTGTGTATGCTAGTGTATGTATGTGTTGGTGTATTTGTGTGTCATTGTGTGTGTGTGTATGTATGTTAGTGTATGTCTGTGTGTTAGTGTGTATGTCTGTGTATTGGTGTGTGTGTGTGTGTGTTAGTGTATAGGACGTTTCTGATTTGACCTTTAATGTCCTTTAGTACTGCGGCTCACTGTACACACACTCTACTACTATACAGAGAGAGAGAGAGAGAGAGAGAGAGAGAGAGAGAGAGAGAGAGGAGAGGTGGGGGGGAGAAAGAGAAGGAGAGATGAAGAAAATAAATGAGAGAGAAAGAGCAGAAGAAGAAAAGGTAGAGAAAGGACGGGAGGAAAAACAGATAGATAGATAGATAGATAGATAGATAGATAGAAGGATGGACAGACTGACATAAAGACTGATCAATGAACAGAAAGACAGATGGAGTGATAACAAATAGACTGACAGACAAATAGAAAGACAGAGCAACAGAAATATAGCTAGATTGCTACATAGACAGAAGTAAACATAAATAGATAATATAGACAATATAGACAAACAGACGTGTGAGGAACGGAGAGATGGACAGACTTCCAAAAAAAGACAGATCAACAGACAGATAGCCAGGATGGATGGACAGGGACATACAGACAGACAAATATAAAGACAGAGAAACAGAAGGACGGTTACATTATCAGATAGACAGACAGAAACACTGCTAAAAAAACGGACAGAAACATAGATAGACAGACAGACAGGTGTGTGGACAGAAAGACAGATGGACTGACTGACAGACAGACAGACGAATAGAAAAAAGAGTTAACAGAAACAGAAACATAGCTAGATTGCTACATAGACAAAAAGAAACAAAGATAGATATATAGACAGACAGACATAAAAGGGAGATAGATAGATAGATAGATAGATAGATAGATAGATAGATAGATAGATAGATAGATAGATAGATAGATAGATAGATAGATAGAAATGTGTATATGGATGGAGATGGAGCAACAGTCAGACAGACAAATAGAAAGAAAGAGAAACAGAAAGACAGGTAGGTTGCTACATAGACAGAGAGGACATAGATAGACAGAGAGACAGGTGTGTGGACAGTAAGACAGATAGACTGACTGACAGAAGGAAATACAGATAGACAGACAAACAAATAGAAAGACAGAGCAACAGAAAGACAGGTAGATAGATACATAGACAGACAGACAGGTGTGTGAACAGACAGACAGATGGACTGACTGACAAAAAAATATAGATAAACAGACAGACTGACAGACGTCTGCAGTATTACTGAAGTGCAGTGTGTGTGTTTTTTTCTGCAGGTAAACAGAAGAGTATCTGAGAGGAGAAGAACTAAACAACAGAGATGAATTTTGTGATGAAAGCAGCTCTGGGAGGTGAGTACCGTGTCTCTGTGTGTGTGTGTGTTTGTGTGTGTGTGTGTTTGTGTGTGTGTGTGAGAGTGATAAAAGCAGTGTTGAATGATTGACTCAGCAGTTTAAGGGGACTGCTGTAGCAGAATGTGTGTGTGTGTGTGTGTGTGTGTGTGTGTGTGTTAGAGGAGATGACCGCAGAAAGCTTGTGGGTTTATTTTAAAAAGCATGATTCACTCTGATTTACTAGGGACTGGATTGAAGTTGTGGTTCTTAATTAGCCTGTGAACCTACATGTGACTTCTAAAGTTCGTATGGAATATATGATAGGAATATACTTAACATGTATATATTTATTCTGCAGCATGTATCCCTTTAAAATGTTAATTATATGAGAATTTTAAAGCAGGTTTTACAGCCAAAATCATGTACAATCTCAATTACCCAATTTGGTAAATTGCATCGCAACAGTAATTCAATTAACCCCCCAGCACTTACATAACGTAATAACTTATCATTGCAATATTCCGGTATTAGCTTTATATCAGTAGTTATATCAGTAATTATATATGCACCGCCTATTGACCTCCACTGTAAGTGTGTATACATTTGTCTGTGGGAAGGAAGTGCCGGAGTATCCCTGTCAGAGGTCTGTCGAACGTAGAAAGGCCTGCTCTGTGAAATAAAACCCACCTGGAGTCCCTCCTGCCCGGGGAAACCCTACTGAAGTGACCTGCGGTCAGACGGAAACTCAATATGCTGTATAATGAGCTTTGGTCAGCACGTCGCTGCTGCTCTTTTGTGCTGAGATGGTATTATTAGTGGCTCTCTGCATGATGGATTATGAATTAAAGAGCCTATATCCCACATGTTCCTATATATTGCATTTTCCCCACTGAATAAGCCAAAATATCAAAAACAGTCAGAATTCCTTTTACAAAAATAATGCATCATTAAGAATTTGTTGGAATAGAATGGAACTGTATATGTGTGAGTGTAAGTAAGTGATTAGAATGTAAGGAAACTGTATACCGTATTTTTTGCATTATAAGGTGCACTTAAAATCTTTAAATTTTCCCCAAAAAAAATCCACAGTGCGCCTTAAGCCCTATCCGGACAGGATAAATTTCTCAGGGGGACGTCTGTGAAAAATATTTCACACTTCTACTCAGTAATAAAACTCTTGCATCCGGGCTGAAATTGAAAAAACAGTTGGACCAGTGAGTTTTTTTTTTTTATCTTTCTCGGTCCCATGACATCGCGTTCAGTAGCTCCTCCATTTCCACTCGCTGTTGCGTTTACGTGGATCAACTAAGAGATGTGCGTCCGGACGGGACTAAAATTACTGGAGGACCACAGAGTTCAACGAAAAACAGTAGATAATTCAGCCTGTAATTAGCTCGTTCACTGTTCAGAGGTGAGTGTAACAGACTGTAGTCTGCATGTTTACCATGTTAAAATGGCGTCCTGGCTTACCGGAACACTCAGGATTCCTCAGTGTAGTGCATTTACTAGCGCTAAGCACTGCTAACCATGATTAGCCCAGACGTTCATTGATAGTGCGCCTTATAATCCGTAAAATACAGTAATTGAAAGAAAGTTGTTGGACTCTTCTAGCTTAAATATAAAATGAGCTACAGTTAGGAATGAAGGCATACAGGTTATGTATGCCATTCTGCAGCAGCACATTTGCCCATTGATGTTGCTGATGAGCCTGTAGATCATGTCCACTCGTACATATGGTTGCTGAAGCTGGCATCCCAGCTGGTCCCATAAATGCTCGATTAGCAATAAATCTGGCAATCAAGCAGGACTAGAAAGTGTTGCAATCTAGCAGAGACATTCCTGCAAACCTGGGAAACTCTTGCTGAGTTTGGGTGAGCATTATCCTGCTGAAAAATGCCAGTTGGAAGGCCTGCAATGGGAAGACGCGCAGGGTGACCTGCCTATATCTCTAGGCTGTAAATTTCTTCTTGAGGTAAAAAATACTAGGGGTATTTACTACTACTACTGTCCTATGCAATGGCTCCCCAGATCATCAGACCAGCAGTTGGGTTGTGTGTCAGAACCCTCTCTTAGGGCATAATAAATTAAATTTGCTCTAATAAAAGTAGTATATTTGAAAGCTGGGTCGGATTGAGACCGGATCACGTTTTCACTACAAGCGAACCACTCCAGAGTTTGTTTAGGAACAGATCAAGACCACCTTTTCTAACAGGTCTCGGTTCGGTTGTTTTGATCCCAACCATAGTGCGATTACAGTTTTTACACCTGGTCAATGGAACTATTGTTCATTTTAACCGGACCAAGTAGTACTGGTGTGAAAACGCCCTTAAATTCTGTCAATAGGGCAAAATGACTTTGAGCATTTTTAGAGCCATATCTAGCTGTCAACAGTCTCTCGCCAAGAAGTACACTACACAGAAGTTGCCACGGAAAGCCTTTATTATAGAGCAGTGAGGGGAAACTTAAAATGTTATGCCCTCTTGTAGCAAGACCCAGTGTCCAATCAGAACACACCTGTGACCTGTAACACATAGACAAGACAAATAGATAACCAGGTGATTTGGGGACTTTCCCAAAAAGCTGGGCTAATTTGAAAATGCTAGAGAATTGATAGAGAATATTGATTCTAGTGTTGAATATCTGGCAACCCACAGACAGATAGGCCTGAAGAGGCAGCAGGTTTGATGACACAGCTTTGAGAGTCACATTAAGGCCTTATTTGACTGTTCTAAAAAGTGAACGGTTTTGAATGACAGTCTTAAAGAACTGTTGAGGACACATGCTGAGCTGGTTTTTGCTTTTGGTGGAATTCCTGATTCAGGCTCTGCATTTTATTGTATCTTTCGACAAGGGTGTATGTGTGTGTGTAAGTGTGTATGTGTGTGTGTGCTTGACGTCAGTGCTGGCTCAGCGCCAGCTCAGAGTGCTGCAGTGGCCTAAAGTAACGAGGCCAATCTGACACACTCCTGTCCTTCAAGGAGCGAGTACAATCAGTTGAACGGCAACATTTGCAACACAAAGGCAGAACAGACAGTGCTGTTGAAAAAGCAGGGCATCCTTTTTACCACCAAGACATTCTAGTAGATCACAGATTTAAACCCTGAAAATTGGAGAAGGAACCTCCAGGGATCAGATTTGTTGTTCCAGTGCCTCCCACGGGTAGTAAATATAAAGTGCACTCAACTGGTCTACCACTTGATGGAGAAGAAACCAGAAACCAATGGACCAGAATGCCTTCTTCCAGTGCTCCAATGGCCAGTTCCCATGCGTGCGAGTAAATTGTAGATGACTGGGAAGAGAAGTCTGCATGGGAACTCTGGCCTTGAATCTCTTATGCAGCAAGAAGT
The DNA here is from genome assembly GCF_023375975.1 of Astyanax mexicanus. Classification (NCBI taxonomy): domain Eukaryota; kingdom Metazoa; phylum Chordata; class Actinopteri; order Characiformes; family Acestrorhamphidae; genus Astyanax; species Astyanax mexicanus. Next base: position 6,225,445 of record NC_064432.1, on the reverse strand, counting down.
GCTTCATTGTATATCATGACCTCTTTCTTTGACCCAGAGCCACCTCCAACGCTCCAAGGTCTAGTTCCGACACTTGCAAGTAAATTGTAGGCGACCGTGGACAGAAGTCTGCATGGAACCTCTGAACTTTACATTTTCCCAAAGATCGACATGGTAATCCAGTGCACCTTAAGTTAAAATTTTACCAGTCAGCTCGTAAGGAGCAGTAAAGCCACTCCACTGATGTACAGTGTTATACAGGAGTTTCATTTTAGTTCTCCAGCACTGAGGCTGGAGCATTGTTAGCACTAGCCACTAATTGTGCTAAGCGCTAGCTCTTTCGCCATTCAGAGGAGAGTGTATCGGACTGTAGCCTGCGCGTTTACAGTGCTAAAACAAGCTACATGGGACGAACCTCTAGCTAATATCACCCTGGCTTACCGAACAGTATTTATTAGTACTAACCGCAGCTAACACTAGCGGTTAGCCGCTAATGCTGCTGCACCCAGCCTTAGTGGAAATCTGGAAATCTTACAGTAAATAAACGGAAGTGCTTTACTCATCCAAATAAACAGTTTTTAGGAGAGAAATCTGTGTAGATTAACATCCAGCACTCGTTTGACCTTAAAAGAAAATGTTTTCTTAAGATTTACAGTTTTGTTTACTTAGCTTAGCTTAACTTAACTTGGGTTTACTTAAGTTACCCCCCCCATTACCACCCAGCGGCGATACCTGCTGAATTAGAAGGAAATCATGGCAACACCCCTGTTCCTTACTAGTATCACATAATGTGCCTTATAATCCAGTGCACCTTATGTATGAAAATAGACCATCAGTCCAGACCACCTTATTCCAACAATCCAAGGTCCATTTCTGATGCTTGTGAGTAAATTGTAGGTAACTTTGGACAGGGGTCTGCATGGGCACTCTGACCTGTACTTCAATCTGTAACAAGGAATGATGCTTTGTATTTGTATTGTGCACTGTGACTTGTTCCATTTGATGTTCCAGCAGTCCAGTCATCTGGACATAACATTTCGTACCTTATTAAAGTGTCTCTTTTCCCCCTATGCAGACTGTTTCACCAAATCTAACACATGTAGTATGAGAACCGACTGTTCAGTTATCATCGCATAAAGATCCCAGACGGCATGGTAACCTAGTCACTGTGGTATCCATGTTGGTCTTGGGGGGGGTGCTTTGCACCTGTCCTATTTATCGGATTTGTGTTGCTGAGTTCACAGTTACCCTGGAGGGCACAGTTTGTGCTGCTGCTATTTTAGATTTTAGCCTCGCTCACAAAAACGAGTCCAAAAGCTGATCCCAGGACCTTGGACCGTCTCTGTCTGTTTGGGGTAAAGTGGCTAAAACTGCAGCAAACCTGCACTGAAATCCTACATACACTCTGCACATCTATCGTCTGGAGTAAAAGCTGCTGACTCGGGGAATCTGCTCAAATCGACTCTGCTGCTGCTGCTGTTGACAGTCACGATTTGTGGACGAGCGCTTTATGCTGAGCTGTGCAGGTCAATACCAACACAGGAGAAGGTTAGTTTCAGTTCTTCTCCAGCTTGTGTAAGGAGAATACAGTACAATATTTTCTCTTTTAGAAAACAAAAGCACAAAGACTTGCAGAAGTCTTGCAGAATTTCACCAGACACCCTTTTTTCCTGTAGCAAAACAGGAAACAAAGCTTTTTTTGTCTGGGTTAAACAAGTTCTAGCAGAACAAGATTTTGCACATCTTTCCGTGTTCCCATATCAGTGTTGCCTACCAATTTTCAGAGCACTGGGACAGAGTGTCTCTCTTCAGATTCAACCAGAAGACTTGTCTCCTCCCTTATTTCTGTTCTATGGTAGTAGCAGCAGTTCAAAGTCGTGGCTGCATCCTAGGTGGACAGCATTTCTTGGTTGCTAGGTCACAGAAAGCTGTGAGCACTCTCAAGTGAAGGATCCTTCATATACAGCTGAGAAATGCAGCTCTTGGTTACCCACAAATTCTGGGAAAAAAAAAGATAAACAGCACCATGGAAAAAATGGTGGAAAAATGGTGGAAAACTCTGGAAAACGAAATGTTTTCAGGCTAAAGGCCAATTTTTACTTCTGGGTCGAACCTACACCTTAGCCTACGTGTCGGCGTGTACCCTACACCGTAGCTTGACGCGCACCTCTCTGGAAATGTATTGACACGCCGCGCAATGCGGACAGTCACAGCTGTCATTGGTCCGCTGAGCCTCGCGTCCCCTCCCACACATTCCTGTCTTTGTGGTTTAAACTGCAGAGCGACGCAGAGCTGCTGATTTGCGCAAACAGAAGTATAAATGCACTGCAATGCGTAGTGCACTCTCGCTGGATACTCTTGGGCTATGGCGTAGGTTCGACGCAGAAGTATAAATTGTTGAGGAATCACTCCTATATTACTTGATCATCTTGGTGGCATAACAAAGCACTATTTTAAATCAAAACAATAACTCACATTAGACCCTTTCACTGACGCTATGCCCCAGAAAACATGACCATGTGGGACCTTGCATGGGTGGCCTAACTTGGAACCAAAAGGTTTTGCCCCCGGCTTCCATGTTGGCTCCACATGTCAAGTGATGACAATTTATACTTCTGCATTGAATCTATTCCGTAGTCTATACATCACACGGGTACCCTACGCCGTAACTTGACACCCACCTCTCTGGAAATGTAACTATGCGTCACGCGACGCAAAAAAGTCACAGCTTTGATCGGTCTGCCATGCCTCGTGTCCCCGCCCACACAATCCCACCTAAACTGCAGATCAATAACTCACATAAGAGCCTTACACAGAAGACTCGGAACCAGAAGGTTTTGTCCACAGATTCCATGTTGGCCCCACATATGAATGTCAGTGATGACCTTTTCAGGGTCAGTGTTGGGAGCAGAAGGGTATAAACATGGCGACCATCAATAGCAACACATGTACAGACCCCCTTTAGAGCCCATCTGAAGCCCACCTATCCCATGTTCCACCCATGTGAGGCCCACGTGAGCATAGTGGATATGTAGGAACTGAAAGAAGAGTCTTCATGGACATGGCTGTTCACTTGATGTCTAATACTATATATCTCATCCCTAACTCCATGATCTTGTGTGTGTGTGAAGGGGGTCCCCCTGATGTGGGGAAGATGCTGGGTGGAGAGGAGGATAAGGACCCCGAGGCAGAGAAAGAGAAGGAGGAGGAGAGGCAGGAGGCTCTGAGGCAGCAGGAGGAGGAGAGGAAAGCCAAATATGCCAAGATGGAGGCCGAGCGGGAGGTGATGCGGCAGGGCATCAGAGACAAGGTATGAGTCTCAACTATAGCGTATAATAGACTGTATCGGATGTAAATGCTATTAGAAATTCATACTGGATATTAATGTTATTATAGCTTCAAACTGGATATTAATGTTATTAGAGATTCATTCTGGATATTAATGCTGTTAGATCTTCATTCTGAATAACAATGTATCTGGTACTAATTAGAAATTCATACTGATTATTAATGTTTCCAGAAATTAATTTTGGATATTGTTATTAGAAATTCATACTGGATATTATTGATAATAAACTTCATTAAAAACTTTATTCTGGATATTAATATTATTACTGCTTTATACTGGATAACAATGTATCCGATATAATGTCATTTGAGAATTCATCCTGGATATTAATGTTATTAGGGCCGAATATTAGGGATTTTGTTATTAAAGCTTCATTCTGGACATTAATGTTATTAATGCTTCATACTGGATAACTGTGTATTCGGTATTAATGTCATTAGAAATTCTGAATATTAATGTTATTAAAAATTCATTCTGGATATGAATGTTATGAGAGTCGTATACTGAGTTTTGTTATTAAAGTTTCGTTTTGGATAACAATGTATCCAGTATCAATGTCAATTAGAAATTCATACTGAATATTAATGTTATTAGAGCTTTATTCTGGATATTAATTTTATTATAAATTAATTGTGGATATGAATGTTATTAGAGCTTTATTCTGCATATTAATGTCATTAACACTTAATACTGGATAACAATGTATGTGGTATTAACGTCATTCTCGATGTTAATGATTTTAGAGCTTTAATGTTGGATATTACTCTTTTTAAAAATTAATTAGAAATTTATTCTGGATATTAATCCTATTAGAACTTCATTGTAGATTAGGGATGTGCAATATTGTATCGTACATGATAAAATCAGGATAAGAAAAACTCCATATTGTGACACTGCGATATTCTTAAAATCAGACTATTTGGTTTTTGCTTTGCTGTTTTAATGTATTTACTTTTTATTCTGCACTAACATTAATGATGCTACTTGGCAACTCTTTAAAAAAAGAGGCGGTGACTGACTTCACATGTATCGGAGGAGACATGTGCTAGTCTTTACCCTTCTTGTGTTGGTGGGTATATATAGCTGACTAGCAGCTGAACAGCTGAAGATATAAACTGGGGAGAAAATGGAAGAAAATTAATTTTTCTTACGATTCTGTGTGTTGTTGCACGTCAGTACGGCATTAAGAAAAAGGAGGAGGCCGAAGCCGAGGCGCAGGCAGCCATGGAAGCAGCCAGCGAGGGCAGCTTGACGCGTCCGAAGAAAGCCGTACCGTCCGGCTGTGGAGACGAAGACGAGGAAGAGGAGAGCATCATGGACACGGTGATGAAGTACCTGCCAGGACCTCTGCAGGACATGCTGAAGAAGTAACACACTGTTTAACACAGCAACACCCGAGCTTTACATATTCTTCTTCTAATTATTACAATTGTAATGAGCGCTTCCGCTTTCAAACAGCAGAGGACGCACTAAAGCAAAGACAGCCACACACACGACTCGACGTAAGAACACCCCCATCCTTCGTTTCGCAACGGTTCTGTACATAGACTTTAGCCACTGGTTCTAGGTAAGAAGGACGGGCGGTACGTTTCAAAATATAAGCCATATTTTATCTTTAAAGGGAAATTCTTAATCATTTCACGAGTTACGATAACGTTTCTTATTTAAAACACAAAGAAAGGAGAGAACGTGAGCTACGATGTATGCATGAAATGTAGCTTACAGGTCTACTTCACTGTTTTGTATCGTCAACCAGCGAGGTTTACTCAGTTTATTAGCGATATAAATATATATATATATATATATATTTTAGCTTTATTTAGAGTTAATACAAACTGTATACAGTATATTATCAATGATAGAATTAATTATCTGATATTATTAGCTAAACTAATATTAACCAAGTAATATAAGATATAATAGCTAGTCTAACAAAAATAATATTAACTAAATATGTTGGCTAAGTTAATAGTAGCTATATATTAGCTAAACTAATATTACCTAATATTAGCTCAGCTGATCTTAGCTATAAGATTAACTCAACTAATCATAACCAAGTTATTAGCTTAGATAAGTTAATATTAGCTAAAGTAATATTAGCTAAACTTTAACCAACTTAGCTTAACTATTAATAACTAAATATATATTAAAATTATATTTTGGCTAATATTAAATAATAATAGCTATGATAATCGTCAGCTAGAGTAATATTAGCCAAGCTAATATAGACGACATTTTTAACTACACACAGTACGTACCGAGCTATAATTTAACTAAATGTGAAAAACAAGCATCACAATCATTAAAGCAGGAACACGTCATCTATGCATGTATCCATAATGTATGTCATATTTTTGGTGCAAAGAATACAACGAAAAAAAACATAAAAAAACAAAAAAAACAACAACATAAAAGGCAATAAATTTTCAGCGTTCTGGAAGCTAAACCGATGCGCATTGCTGAACATACCAAAACTCAGTCGATCTTGAAGCTAAACTCTCTCTCAGAGGACTGGCCTATAGAGCACAGATTTGAGTCACATGAGGCCTCAACACTCATATCAGTGCAGACTCATTATAAAAAAAATCTTAATAAACCTTTACTTCTTTACATTTTTTTTTTTTAAGCGTGATGTGCTACATTACACACTTCAGGTGCAGCATCTGCCAGAAGGCTAGAGGATCGCGACCTTGTTTTGGCTGTAAAAAAAAAAAAGCAGGTTTAGCATCGAATCTGTGCGTTCAGACTCGTCTCTGAACTTTCCTTCAGACTGTTTTCTGGAACTTTCTTAGCAATAAGTTTCTTCTGTTCTGCTTAGCTTGTGAAAACCAATGATACACCCACATTCTGAGCGAGGGAAGACCGCGGAGACGTTAATCAAAGAAGAGAATGTGAAACAATGGGCATTATAGCAATATAATGATCAATCACGTGCTGTCATTTATTGTCGTTTGTTATTGTCATTTACAGGCTACTCTTTTTGTTTGCTCGCCTTAAAACGATGCCTTTATTATTGATTACGATCGACGGGGAAAAAAAAAAAAAGTGAAATGTATTGTACTGTGTCACTTCAAATCATTAAAAACACTCCTGAGCATCTCTTTCACAGAAAGCATGCTGTTGAATAAAAGTGATTTTCAATGAGAGTCAAGCTACACTGCTTTAAAAACTCTGCAGCTGCCACAGGGGGTCACTGTTCGAAAGTGTCGGGAGCATTATTTAAGCCTAAGGGAAATCCAGTACGCTCAAACTAACCCTGATAATGCATTTATCACCTTTTAAACTTTCTTCTTCATAGATAACAAAAGCTGATTCATACAAATAAAAGATATACAGCTATGAAAAAAATAAGAAACCACTTAAAAATGATACGTTTCTCTGATTTTACCTAATTAAAAAAAAACTGGATGATCAAAAACCATCAAACCAAGCTGAACTGCTTGAATTGTTGCACTAGGAGAGCCATAAATTTCTCCAAAAGCAGTGTGCAAGACTGGTGGAGGAGAACTCATTTTCTGCAAATAAATGCTCTAAATGGCTATTTTTTTTAATTTGGGAGAAATGTTGCACAAACTTTATAGAATAAAACAACAATGTTCATTTTACTCAAGCATATACCTATAAATATCAAAAGCAGAGAAACTGATTCAGAAACTTTAGTGGCCTGTTAATTTGTTCCAGAGCTGTATTATTGGAATTGATCATTATTTATTTTTAATATATTTTTAAAACAACTTAAATTTACCCCAATATGGAAGGTCTTTGTTCATTGGAACTCTCCCCATCACTAGTTATGCCCTCAACACTAGGAGGGTGAGGATGAGTGCATGCCATGTAAAGCCAGACTCTGCCTCTTTTTCAACTGCAGCTGATAATGCACTCTGAGGAAAGCGCTGTATGCCCAGCTCTGATACATCAGCTAAAAGATGCCTGTGCTAACTACAGCACAGCCAACTGTGTTCTCTCGGACTCAGGCTGCTGATATCATGAAAATAAACATTGGATTTGGTCAGAAATTCAGATTTGGGGCACTTTTACCTGCTGTTTTCAACATAACCTGTGTTTTTTTGGGGAATATTCAAGTGTCCTCCAAGGTATATCCAAGTGTCCTTTTCATTTCTGAACTGTGAAAATAGCTTTCAACAATTACTATTACAGCAAAAAAAAAAAAATTAATTTCATCTCAAAGTTACCTTATTTCAGTAATTCAGCCCCATATATGGAACTCATATAGTATATAAGATGTATTAAACACACAAAGTGATCTATTTTAATTGTTTATTTCTTATATTGTCGATGATTATGGCTTACAGCCAATGAAAACCCAAAAATCAGTGTCTCAGAAAATTAGAATATTACATAAGACCAATTGGTACTTTTGGCAGTCTGGGCAGTGTGCCAAATCCTGCTGGAAAATGAAATCTGCATCTCCATAAAAATTTGAATTTCACTTGTAAATTAAGGAACCAGTGTCTGGAGGAATAGTGGAGAGACACACAGTCCAAGCTGCATGAGGTCTAGTGTGACGTTTTCACGAGCAGGGATGGTTTGAAGATGCACTAGTCCTTCAAGAATACAAGAATGTATATCAGTCATCTTGTATCTAATGAAATATATCAGTTATTAAGTGCAGAGTTTAAGAAGTGCAGAATTATCATATGTCTGATAAGACAAACTATTAATTAAACAAATCTATTACACTCAAGAATATTACACTGCTACAACATTTATCATCAACATGATTACACATTGAGTTGGGAAGGGTTAGTTTCTAACAGCACTAATTTAGGAGGACTTTCACTGACACAATGCTACCAGCACTGGGAAAATGAAGGCCTAGACCATGAAATTTCCACTACATCTGTTTACACTGCAGCTAATAAAACAATCCTGGAGCTCTACACCCTTACAGGAGAACGATAACCGCTAATTCTGTGATGCTCCCTGGGACTCACCATGGAATGAATGGTGTTGTGACCCCTGATGAAGTATGTCACGCAAAGCGAACAGAAACTGGACAAAATAACTAGATTACACACAATAATTCCAAACTTTATTAACCAAAACAAACAAGAACAACAAAATACAAGTCTGTGAACTAACACAACCGTACAAGCAAAAGATCAACGGCAACCCTGTGAGTCTGCATTTCCCCGTGTTCTTCTCCACACTCCCAACACCTGAGGGAGTAGAACAGAACGGCCCAGAGTAAAGACAGTAGGAGGGAATTATACACTATAGCTCTGTATCATTTATCAGTGTAAACGTGGCTCAGAAAGCCACGTATCAATGTGGATTTCAGGTGTTCTACCAACTGACCAGTGAGGTACGGTGTGGAACGAGTGCCAGAGTATCCCTTTAACAAAGTCATGTCTGTTCTGAAACCACCCGTACCTCACAACAAGTGCATTTTAACAAGGGTTTAGACTACAAAAGCACCACTTTCAATACCACGGTATGAGCTTATACCTGAGAGAGAGAAAAAGAGAGAGAGAACGAGAAAAAGAGAGAGAGGGGAAGACTAAAAACGAGAAAATAAAGAAAGGTCACACTGAACAGCAAAAGCACTTAAATAAAATATATAAATGTAGAAATACAGTGTAGATGTGCAATACTGTGCATAAGTCACGCCTTCGTCCCAACACAGCTGAAGTGACTCCATACACAGGTTAAAGGCATATTAATAACACGGCCATGCCATGTTAGAACACACTCTCAGTACATTCTGAAAACGAACCCCAAAAAACCCTCAAAAGATCCATTTGATGCATGTTGGGATGTATATCTATATAATATTATATTACACTTTGCATCAACATGCGGTTTTTTTTACAGTATTAGTTTTCCACAACTGTCTGCAATGGTACTGTGTGAAAAGCTAGGCATTCCGAGTACAGACTGTGGAAAAAGCTAGGAAAACTCAGTAGAGATGGTGAAAAGCTAGGGGAATGCAGTATAGAGTGTAAAAAAGTCATGGGAACCCATTAGAGACTGTAAAAAGCCATGGGAGCCCAGTATAAACTGTGAAAAGTAAGGGGAATTCAGTATAGACTGTAAAAAGCCAAAGGAACCCAGTATAGACTGTGAAAAGCCATGGAAACCCAGTATAGACTGTGAAAAGCCCAGGAAACCCAGTACAGACTGTGAAAAAGTGAAGGGAACCCAATACAGACTGTGAAAAGCTAAGAGAAGCCAATACAGACTGTGAAAATGAAGGGAACCCAATATAGTATGTGAAAAGCCAAGGAATTCCAGTATAGACTGTAAAAAAAAAGCCATGGGAACTCAGTATATACTATGAAAAGCCATGAAAACACAGTAAAGACTATGATAAGCCATGGAAACCCAGTACAGACTGCGAAATGCCAAAAGGACACAGTATAGAGTGCAAAAAGCCAAAGGAACCCAGTTCAGACTGTGAAAAGCCAAAGGAAGCCAGTATAGACTGTGAAAAGCCAGTGGCAGCCATTAGAGACTGTTAAAAGCCATGGGAACCCAGTATAGACTGTGAAAAGCCATGGGAACCCATTAGAGACTGTTAAAAGCCATGGGAACCCAGTATAGAATGTGAAAAGCCAAATAAATCTATTAGAGACTGCGAAAAAGCCAAAGGAACACAGTATAGACTGCAGAAAGCCCAGGGAACCCAGTACAGCCATGGGAACCCATTGGAGACTGTTAAAAGCCAAGGGAACCCAGTACAGACTGAAAAAGTTAAGAAACCCAGTGTAGACTGTTAAAAGCCAAGGGAACCCAGTACAGACTGCAAAATGCAAGGAGAACAAAATTAGCACTGGGGATAAAAAAAAAAAAAAAAAAAAAAGACATTCCCAGTATGTAATTGTTTGGCCAAAGTAAACCTAGACACTACCTGAACTCGAAACGCATGTTCACACAAGGTGTAAATATAGGTGTGGCTGTTGTGATCTAAAATACAGTTTTATGCTTTACTGACCTATTTATCAACAAAATGTGTTTTTTGATCAGGGGGAAAACACATTTGCATACCTAACTTTTTTTCCCCCTACATTTGTCGTTTCAAATGTTTCAGTTTAAAAAAGTGTGCGCAGTTGTTCAGTGACAATATTGGTTGTACTGTTACTCTACTGCTGTAAGTATAATAATACAAGTAAGTGTCTTTGTGTATGCACTTGTATACATGTGTGTGTGTCTCTCTGACATGCTTCCTTTAGGATTATATATATAAATCCTCTGACATGCTTCCTTTACCATACCAATCAGCCGATTTCACACAACAGAACCCTAATCATTTCACCATCATTTAAAAACAAATCTAAATATTTACAGTAGCAGTTGACAGAAGAGAGAACGCTGGCCGGCCATGTGAACACAACCAGCGTCAGCTTTAAAGCTGACTATTACTGAGTGACGCTTCTATATAATAGTAAATTTAACACTAAACCTCCTGCCTGGATCTTTAACTCCAAACTCAAATGGGAGCGGCACTGCTGGAGCACCTTCTGCAGTTACTTGTGGCGTTTACGTCATGTAGACGTATGTGCGTGTGTTGGGTTTTAGAGTCTCTGCAGTGGTGTACAGTAAGTCAACAGTACTCTACAGACACCAGCGTTACAAATCAGAGGGAAAGAGGGAAGGAAGTGAAGAGACTTGGGCTGCCGCAGACCTCCAGGCCACAGGGGGCGCCGTCACCGCTGCTGCCACCACTGCTACACGTTTGTCCGACATTTGGGGAAGATGGGACCTTCTTCAAGCCTTTTCTTTCTTACTGCAAAGAGAAAGAGTGAGAGATAGACAAAATATAATCAGTACATTTGCAGCATATCATTAGAGAATACAGTGTTCTAATTTATCTCTCCAGGCTCCGCCCATTTGGTTCCATTGTGGTTACAGCTGCTAGATAAACAGTAGCTCTGTACCTCAGTGTACAGATCTGAAAAAAAAAAATGAAGAGACCACTTCAGTTTCTGAATCAGTTTCTCTGAGTTTGAGTAAAATGAACATTGTTGTTTTATTCTAGAAACTAAGGACATTTGTCCCAAATTCCAAATAAAATAGTAATTTAGAGCCTTTATTTACAGAAAATGTTCATATTTATAAAGTTTTAAGAGTTCAGAAATCAATATTTGGTGGTAATAACCCTGGTTTTAAATCACAGTTTTCATGCATCTTGGCATCATGTTCTCCTCCACCAGTCTTACACACTGCTTTTGGATAACTTTATGCTACTCACTCCTGGTGCAAAAATTCAAGCAGTTCAGTTTGGTTTGATGGCTTGTGATAATCCGTCTTCCTCTTGATTATATTCCAGAGGTTTTCAATTTGGGAAAAATCAAAGAAACTCATAATTGTTAAGTGGTCTCTTATTTTTTTCCAGAGCTGTATATTCACCCTAATTAATGAGAAACTGTATCTCTGTACCTCAGTGTATGTCATCACAATACCTACATTTAGAGTACTATTCATATATACTAAAAACTTCTAAAGTATCTAAATTTGCCACATAATTCCAGATGTTTATAAAGCAGCTTCAGCTCCTTCTCTATTGAGTATGGAATTAAATCTTATTGAATATATATATAGTGCTAATATTTTAGGCACCTGTGGAAATTTCAGTAAAGAAAAAGCTTCTTATCTGTGAAGTAAGTTTTTGTATTAGCTCAGTAAAACACATTAGCTCAGCATTACCATAAATACAAACAGCACATTTTTCCTTATAACATCTCCTAATCTCTCCTCATCTGAGTTTAATAGAGTTTTTTCTAGTTCTCACCATATTAATCAACACCTGGTTCGGTAAATGTGGTAAATCAGGTGAGCTGCTGACGGAACTGAACATAATATACACATGCTGGCTGAGGAGCATCCAGGAGAAATCTGGAATCTCTACACTTTGTTCTTCAGCTTGGCTCACAGGATATAATATACTTAGTTAAAAATGAGAATTCCTTGTTACATTTCACTGTATGTATGTTTATTTGCATCTGTTCAAATCATATGTGGTGCTTTTTTTTCAGGTAAAACTTTTGCACAGCACTGTTTATACACACATTACCTACTGAGCTCTACTCACAATAGCAGCTATGGAGAAACACATCATTGGGCGGAGCCTAGGGACATCAACTTAGTAGATAATAAAGATATTGCAAGCTAAACAAGACAGCAGGTTCCAGAAAAGAAAATAAAGCAGCACTTATTCTGCACTAAGTGCGAGAGACAGAGAGAGAAAGTGCGAGAAAGTATTTAAGGCATATTTGAGGAACAAGGCCGAGCAAAGTTGGAACCCTGAGAGAGAAGCATCTTCAGATCAATAGCCAAAAAGTTCCTAGACAATAAAAACATCAGAGAAGGAATTGCACGCTGGCGGAATGCTTTACGCAGGAGGAAAAACTCCACAAGCTGCAAACAGAGCAAGAAGAAGAGCAGGAGGTGTGGCGAGGACAAAGACGAGAACTCTCAAACTCCAGAACTGGAAAAGAGCAGGAACTGAGCTGCTCTGGAGGCAGGAAATAAAGAGCCAATTTAAAGAGAAGTGCCTGCTTTTACTTGGGTTTGGAGGAGAACTTGAACTTTTTACAGAAGGCTCTCTCCAGCTCGGGGACGGACAGGGTGAAGGTGATCGCTCCGTCCGAGTCCGACCGAACTACACGCACTGCAATACATACATCACACACTCAAAAATACTGTATATCACACTCTAACACACGAGATTAAACACAACATAGCTCATAAAAAACAAGACAATACACATGAGTGTTTGCTCAAGAATGTCCCTCTTTAAAATGATAAAATTCTGGTGTCTGAAGTTGGCTTCTGTAGTTTCTCTTTCTGTCGGCAGAATAAGCGACAAGACTGAGCAATTTATACAAAACAATGACTTGTTTATTTTAATTCATATTGCATCATATAGTTTCCTCTAACATGACTTGAGTAGCACTACTGAGGTAAATGTAGGACAAAAACTGCACTGATAAAATATATATTTTGTTTACTGTAAGTTGCACTTAAAATCCTTTCATTTTCCCAAAAATCGACAGTGCACCTTATAATCCAGTGCGCCTTATGTATGAATTTTACCAGTTAGGTTATAAGGAGCAGTAAAGCCACTCCGTGAAGTACAGCTTTATCTCTTTCGCTGTTCAGAGGTGAATATTATCAGACTGTAGCCTGCTGCTGCTAAACCTGGATAGCACTGGTGGAGCAGCATTAGCCGCTAAGTGCTAACTAATTGCTAGCCCTTTTGCCGTTCAGAGTTGAGTATATCGGGCTGTAGTCTGCGTGTTTTCCATGTTAAAACGAGCTACGTGGCTGATACCACCCTTGCTTAACGGAACACTCAGGAGTCCTCAGTGTAGCGCTGTCGGCCAGCATTAGCTGCTAACCGCTAGTGCCTTATATCGGCGCACCTTATATTCTGTTGCGCTTTAAAGTGCGAAAAATACGGTAGTATAGCACTGAGCTAGCCGAGCTAATTAAGCATTAGCATTTATTCATTTAACAAAAGACTGTGTGAATTTCACTCACGTGTGACTTAAGCAGCACTGCTGAGGTAAATGTATGATTAATTTCACTGATAAAATCCCTTATAGTCCAAAAAAATACGGTAGAATAGGTTTACTGAGATACAGTTATGATATTAACATTGCATTGCTTAGCTATCTATCTAAATTAATTAAATGAAATCATGATTAAATTAGCACAGCTAAATTTAACGAACTGTGATATGTTGGCTTGTCTGCTGGGATATTAAAGTGTCAATGTTTAAAAACCTTTATAAATCCTAGTTCATGAAAAAAGTGGCAGATTGAATGAATATCATCAAAAAATTACATTATTTCATAAACAGATTACAATTTCAGTTATAAGGCTGGTTTAGCCTCATGCTACAGTGCTAACTCATGTAGCTCCATTAGCCTCAAGTAAAGAAACCAAGCATCAGACATCAATTATTTCTCGGCTGACCGACAACATTTGAGAGTAAATCTGATTTAAGAAATTTACCCAAATCGTTGTTGTTCATCATTGCATTGGAGCAGCGTAGGCGTGGCCCCTGCTGGGTGAAGTGGTATCCAAACTTTAGCAGGGTGGTGTTCTTCTCCAGCATGCTGGCAATCTCCATCTCCACCTTATTACCCAGGGGCTGACTCTGTTATTTATACACACAAACACAATTATATAATTATTAATAAGACATTCTGTCTACTAGAGCTGGGTACTGGCTTTATCAAATATTAAATCAAATATACTCCTTTTAATTGAGTTAAACTGCTGATAAGGTGCAGCTTAATCTGACATTTTAGCCAGATAATATACTGCTATGAACAAATGTTGTCTCTGCTACTCCATGCTATTTACACACTAAGCGCACGGTATTGTGCAGTGTTCACTGCTCACAGCCGTGTGACTCTGTTTACTACTATCTGCACTGCACGTCCTAGTCAAAACACACACATTTTGTGTTAAAGCAGCTTTACACTGCACAGATATACACACTGAAACAGAATCCTCTCACTGTATTTACTTTCTTGCACCAGCATCAGACAGCTCTGACCAATCAGAGGAGACAATGCGCTCGCGTGGTTTATTGGTGTGCTTTTTGGTGCGTTTAGGTTTGTGCCTGTGTGAAACCAAACCAAGTAAATGAACTCATCACCTGATCCGGGCCATAGAAACCAACTACAGGTGTGAAAACGCTCTGTTATACTCAGCAAATTAAGATCTAATTCAGAAATCCTTACAACCAAGTTGAGATGTTTATAATAATGTAAAAAAAAACAAAAAAAGTTTCCCCACGTCGGCTTTAAAAAAAAAAAAAATAATAATAATAATATATATATATATATGAGAATGAAATACTATATTTATACCTGGTTGTCGATTTTGAGCTCCTGCAGGGTGGCGTTGTGCTGCAGCGCATCTACAAGTGCGATGATTCCAGCTCCAGTAATAAAGTTGGACTCCACGTTTAGACTTCTCAGAGTTGTGTTGACATGCAGCATGTCCGCCATCGCCTAACACAGCAAATATAAGCAAAACAAACACTAGACATTTTGCCATTTCTGAAATGTGACATTCTGAAGGGTCAAAGCTACTACTGAATTTTGTGCCTCATAATCCAGTGTTCCTTGTGTATGACAATAGGCCAGAAAATAGACATTCGTTGATAGTGCGCCTTATAGAGCAAAAAAAAAAAAGTTTTACTCATGCTGTTTGATTCCCTCCAGCTAAAGCTGTTTTGTAAGGATAAATAGTCCCGTAGTACTTCTTTCTTCCCATTAGTCAGGATTAATGACCAGTTACTTGGAATGTTTGGTTGAAGTTATTGCTTCTTAAGAGGGTCACACTTTACTGAGCTTACTGAAAACAAGGGTTTACACCAACATTCTCTGATATTAAATCAAAAGAAGTAAAGAAACAAATGAATGTAATGAATTAGTTTAAATTTGTGTAATTCTTTAAAACATTATTACCTGTTTTTTTAGACCTGTGATCAAGATTTAAGATTCTAATTTCAAGCCAATTTAATCAGAAGCGCATGTTTATAAGTGTTGGAGTGCGAGTGACTCACATGGGCTACAGGATCGTTGCTCCTAGTTCCCACGATGCTCAGCCGTTCCACCACCGTGTTGTTTTTCAGGGCTTCTGCGTAAGCTTTCAGAGTAGCAATGGGGATATTCTACCAAAACAACAGCACACAACTCATACACAAAGCCTGGCTGATCTAAATACAACACACTCAAGCAGCATTAGTAAAGATTTCAGCATTTCTGGAGAATTTTTATGGTGGCGCAAATGCATTCTTCTGCTATACTAGTGCAATGCAAAAAAATATATATATATAATTAAAAACTTACTTTATTTCATTAATCTCAGTGATATTTTTTTAAACATTTATTTCTTTTATTGTTGATTATGGCTTACAGCCAATGAAAACCCAAAATTCAGTATTTAAAAAAAATATATAGAATATTATATAAGACAGGGTTCATACACATTTTAACCGAAAAATTTCCATTAGTTTTTCATGAAATATCAGACGTGGAAAATAAACCAAAAATCAATAAAAACTGTAATTAAAATTGATTATAGAAGGTATAAAACGAATCAAATAAAAATGTGTATCTGTTAGCTCAAAATAGATTTTCTCCATCGATAAACTGACTTTTCCAAAACCTTCTGTATATTTTTATTCTTCCAAAACTTATCCATGCCCACACTGCCAATATAATATTCTAATTTTCTGAGACACTGATTTTATGGGTTTTAATTGGCTGTAAGCCATAATCATCAACAATAAAAGAATAAACGCTTAAAAAAAGATCACACTGTGTTTAATACATCTATATAATATATGAGTTTCACATTTTGAACTAAATTACTGAAATAAAGTAATTTTTTAATGATTTTTTTATTTTTATTTTTTTTTTTAGATTTCTCGTATTTCTATTACACGTCAGCACCAGGATGGTAAAGAAAGTAACATGTGAGCACCTGGATTTAAGGTTAAGGTTGTAGAAGGCGTGTCTGTGTCTGTGTGTGTGTGTGTGTCCCAGAGTCAAAGGACTGCTGTGCTGTATGAAATATCTTGTGCATTTGATCTGTATTTGGAAGTCATATATTTCAAAAATGATGAAGTACCAACCTTAGTGCTATTGAAAATTTAGGGTTTAAATGCCAACTGATAGTCCTGGTGTTTGGAAGTCTTGGTCACGTGCATAGATTGGCAGTGCGTGGTCTTGGTCTTGGGGGATTAAGTAGAGTAAAAGCTAAACAACTAGTAAAGTTCTGCTCTATTTCAGCGATCACTGGGAGTATGCATATTTGGAAAAGGCGCTGTTTTCTTTATCCATAAGTAGGGAATACATGAAATGTTGTAATACCTTGTATGACATGTTCGGACAATTTTTCTGAAATATTTTGTTTCCTTATTGTTTATTATATTGTATATGGAAACAAAATAAAGTATTTAATGTGTGCGCGTGTGCTTGTGTGTGCGTTTTGGAATTACCCTAATGTTGTTGAGGTTGACCTCCACAAGGTCAGGGTCATTGCGCTTGATCCTCACCAGGGTCTCTTCTACATCAGTGTCATTGGGCTGCTCATCTGGAACTGGCTTATACTGTGTACACTGGATCACACCTGACCAATCACATTTTATGTAATTACACAATGATCAGAATTACAATTCACCTCATAGGAGTGACTTATCACGTGAAAACCGCACTCAGACACACGACTCACTACGTCTCATTACACAATCTGCTTCGCCCCATGAGACGTGACTAGGGCTGCAACGATTAATTGATATAATCGACAATGTTAACTTTTTTTTATTTTTGACTACAAATTTGAAAACTGTGGAAAAATTGTTCATTTATTCGATTAATCGAGATGGGTAAATGACTCAACTTAGTCTGTGACTCTAAAAGTGCCTAAACATAACATATTTTTAAATATTTAAATCACTAAATATCAGTAAACTCCATGTTTAAACAACACCCAGACATTTAAAGGCATTTTAAATCTCATGATCAGCTTTTTCTATCGTTTTTTAGAGATGGAGGACATGGCAGAAATAATCGTTTACTAATAAACTAATTGAAAAAAAAAAAAAAAAAAAAAATCTCATCAGATCAGTCGATTACCAAAAGAATCATTAGTTGCAGCCCTACACGTGACCCACGATACTCGACCAATCACATCCAATTACATGTGACCTGCTACGCTTCCTAAAACATCCAATCATGTGACAAACCACTTGACCAGCTACTTCCTAAACCACGTTCCACTACACGTCACGTGACCTGCCATGTCCCAAATCCCAAATGAAACACTACCTCACAAATGACATTTGATCCAACCACCTGTGAACTATTTTTCTTTTTCTTTTCTTTTTTTTTAACCATAAAACATCTTTTTTTGGACTCTAAAACACATTCATTCTTAAACAATGAAGCTTGTCCTGTTTCTGAAGGGTCAGTGGGCTAAGTTGGAGGTGTGTTGGGGAGAGAGAGAGAGAGAGAGAGAGAGAGACAGAGAGAGGGAGATAGATACTCACTGTTTAATCCCTGTTTATTGACGATGGTACTGCTGGCGAGAGCTTCATAATACTGCTGATTACTCATCAGAGTGTGCATGCCCAGGATAGCTGTACAGCGAGAGAGAGAGAGAGAAAGAAAGAAGGGAAAAAAAAGAGTGACTGTTTATACAGAGTGTGTTTGAAGGAGGGGAGAGAAAGCTGTAAATCTCCTCTAACTGTTGGTGAGTGCTGGTGATGTAAGCAGAGCTCGTGCAGGACAGGGAGAGACAGAGCCGAGACGCCCAGCACAAACAGTCCTGTACAGCACATTACTCCATAAACTGCACTCCACCAACTATTCTACCAGCATAGAGCGGCGTAGAAAAGTATTTGCCCCCTACAGATTTCTTTTGTTTTAGCTTTTTAGTCATACTGACTTTTTTTTTTAATTATTAAACAAATTTTAATATCAGACAAAGATAAAAACTAGCCAAACCAATCTAGCCCTGTGTAAAAAGGTTAAACCTAATAGCTAATAAACTTTATAAGCTTTACCGATAACTGGCAATGAGTCTTTCACATCTCTGTCTTTTCTTCTTTACAGAATTGTTTTAATTGAGACATATTGGAGGGTTTTCCAGCATAAATGTCCTGTTTAAGATCATCCACAGCATCTTAATCAGACTTTGACTAAACCACACCAAAACCTTCATTTATTATTATTATTATTTTTTTTAAGCCATTCAGAGGTGAACTTGTTTGTGCGCTTTGGGTCATTGTCCTGCTGCAGAACCCAAGTACACCTGAGCTTGAGGTCACAAACAGATGGCCGGATATTCTCCTTCAGGATTTTCTGATAAACAGCAGAATTCCTGCTTCCATCTACTACAGCAAGTTGTCCAGCATTCCCAGAACATCACACTACCACCACCATGTTTTACGTTCAGTATGATGTTCTTTTTCTGAAATTATGTGTTAGTTTTATGCACCTTTCAAAAAGTTTCACTTTTGTCACGTCAGTCCAAAAAATATTTAAAAAGTTCTGAGGATCATCAAAATGATTTTTGGTAAATGTGAGATGGGTTGTTGTGTTCTTTTTAGGATAACATGTTCACTCAGTCTATTTCTTATTATTGAATCCTTAAAACTCTGACCTTAACTGAGGCGAGTGAGACCTGCAGTTCTTTAAATGTTGTTCTGGGTTCTTTTGTAACCTCCTGGATGAGTTGTTCATGCCCTTTTGGAGTAATTTTGGTTGGTTGGTTTCTCCTGGGAAGGTTTTTTAACTTAATAAATGAAATCATCATTTAAAAAATTTTATATTTTAATATAATAATATTATATTATATTTGTCTGATATTAAAGTTTGTTTGATAATGAGAAAAATGTAAGTATGACAAAAAAAAGCAAAAACACAAGAAATCTGCAATATCACATCATTGTATATCTGCCTATCAGTCTATCCACCAACTATTCTACCAGCATATTTGAGATATTTTAGTGTACTATTTTAAACTATACTTTTATGGTATAAAAAATAACTAGAAAGGCCTTTAAAGTACGATTCCCCCGCTGAACCCATGCCAGACACTGATGAGATATATAATTGATATTAAAAATAGCCCAATCATTTAATGTTGGCCAAAAATGGATGCATACTTTACATGCAATACACTTGTACTCTTCCAGTGAAAATGGAACCACATCAGTCTATTCCTGCATGTTTTTCATGTCCCGGGCTCTGAACGCTGCACCGTGATCCCACGAGGAAAAAAAATGCCTGACCCAATTTCTATGACAACAGCTCTCCATCAAGCAGGACGAATCAGACGCCTGAAAAACTTTGCTCCCCTTTTTTGGAAGCCATGAGTCTTTCCAGAAAAGCGGTGAGTCATCGCTGAAGAAAGAGAACACTCAATGAGGCATTACAGCAGAGGAACGAGCCCGCAGGGAATTCACCCGCCTCAACATGGCAACCCATGCCCATGTGGAAAAAATAAAAATAAAAATAAAAAAATAATAATAATAATGGGTACTTAAATGTAAATAAAAGAATCCGTGTTAGAATGTTAAAACTGACTTATAGAGAGAGAGAGACAGCACGAGAGAGGACAGTGCAAAAAAGGGAGAGACAGCGAGAGAGAGACAGCGAGAGTGAGCGTGAAAGAGGGAGATACAGCGTGAGAGAGGGAAATACAGACAGCACAAGAGAGGGAAAGACAGCGCGAGAGAGGGAGAGAGAGATAGCACGAGTAAGCGTGAGAGACAGCGCGAGAGAGGGAGAGACAGCACTAGAGAGTGCAAAAAGGGAGAGACAGCGCGAGAGAGGGTGAGAGAGAGACAGCGTGAGTGAGCGTGAGAGACAGCGCGAGAGAGGGAGAGACAGCACTAGAGAGAACAGTGCAAAAAAGGGGAGAGACAGCGCGAGAGAGGGAGAGAGACAGCGCGAGTGAGCACGAGAGAAGGAGAGACAGCACGAGAGAGGGAGAGAGACAGCAATAGACAATGCGAGTAAGCGTGAAAGAGAAAGAGACATCACGAGAGAGGGAGAGACAGCACGAAAGACGAAGATACAAAGCAAGTAAGCGAGAGGAGGAGAGTCAGCGCAAGTGAGAGCAAGCGAGCTAGAGAGTTTGTGTGTGTGCATCAGGGTGCCTCGCAATGTGCTATGCTGCATACTGACAATACTAAATACTTAATTTAAACTCAGCAAGAGAGGGGGGGAGAGAGACAGTGAGAGACAGCGTGAGTGAGAGCAAGATAGCGCAAGTGAGAGCGAGTGAGGGCGAGACAGCAGGAGAGTGGGCAAGAGAGAGAGAGAGAGAGAGAGAGAGAGAGAGAAACAGCACCAGAGAGGGCGACACGGCGCGAAAGAGAGATAAACAGCACGAGAGCGTAAGAAAAAGTGAAACTGAGTGAGAGACAAGGCAAGGGAGGGACAGACAGCACGAGATAGCGACAGTATGAAAGAGGGAGACCTAAGTGATGAACCTTTGGACTTTTATTTTTGCGGGTTAAACCTAAAAATGAACTTAAACCTGCCGTATCTTAGCGCTCACTGCGAAAAGGGGCCTGACGAATATGATTTAAGTATTAGACATGTAGTTAGCACCATGCTAATTGGATCATGGAGCATTGTTTTTTTTCTTAACCTATGCCTTTTAATGATGTTCTGGAGTGAATGTGAGAAATATACAGAGATTAGCACAGCATGCAGCATTAGTCCAACATGCAAAATGACCTGCTAGGAAAGTCCATGGCTTAGAGTCAGGTGAACCAGAGTGGCGGAGAGAGAGTGAGAGAACAGAGGGGTGGAAAATGGATGGATGGAGGCGACTGGAAAGCAGAAGGTGGGTAAACAAACACACATGGTGAGAACAAAATATTAAAATAAAAATAAAATAAAATTATTGGTGAGATTAAATACAGTATTAGATGAAAATAACAAAGATAAGGAGATATGTGGTGAAACAAAGTGCAAAAGAGTAATGTACTAAAAGAGCTAAAAGAGCTTCAGACATGCTGTGTACCTGCGATATCACACAGCTCGGCATCAGTGGCATTAGCCAAGGCCTCTTCCAGCTCCGGTTCCAGGGTGACGTCCTCCAGAATTGGATCAACAACCTTCGTCTTTGGAGTCCATGGTTTCCCTACAAAAGACATTAAAGTTTACATTCATTACACAGGTCTTTGGCTCTAGAAATGGAAAGATCTAAAATGTATTGTTTTCTGATGATTTTCAGCCAAAATTAGACCATTTAGATCATATACAGTTTGGAAAAAAAAGAGACCACTTAATCATGTTTTTCATTGATTTTACCAAATTGAAAACCTCTGGAATATAATCAAGAGGAAGATGGATGATCACAAGCCATCAAACCATCAAACCAAACTGAACTGCTTGATTTTTTTGCACCAGGAGTAAAGCAGCATAAAGTTATCCAAAAGTAGTGTGTAAGACTGGTGGAGGAGAACATGATGCCAAGATGCATGATTAAAAACTGTGATTAAAAACCAACCGGGGTTATTCCACCAAATATTGATTTCTGAACTCTTTCAAAAACTATATGAATATGAACTTGTTGTCTTTTCATTATTTGAGGTCTGAAAGCTCTGTGCATTTTTTTCTTATTTCAGCCATTTCCCATGTTCTGCAAATAAATGCTCTAAATAACAATATATTTATCAGTCTTTCTCCCTCCTCTGGTCTCTACTGCACAGACTCGGGATTCAGGATCGTCAACATGGCGGAAGATTTTGGCTTCATTTTCATTGAATGAATGGGAACGGCGACACGGCGTCCATCTTTTTTTACAGTCTCTGGTTTTTGAAGCAAATCTGTTTGTACCAAGGTTCTGTAGTGCATGTTCAATATTTTGTCTGATTCTCTGTCCTGCTACCACATTTCTGTAATGCTGCTTTGCAACATTGTAAAACAATTGTAAAAAATGATATTTAAATAATTTTGTATACATTGTAAGTATATGTTGGTCCTAAATGTTCACCAAAACATCTGCAACATGACCTTTGAGGTATTAGTGGGATCAGGCTTCAACAGCATAATAGGCTTAGTGGTTGTAATGTGGTCTTTGCTTAATTCTCTGCCTTTTTTTTACCCCCCTGCTCACTGCATACCACAGTTTATTAGCTGTAGCTGGTTGGTTCTCACCTCTTTTTTCGCCTGTGAAGGGCACCAGGTCGTCTCGGTCCGGATGCTCTTTGGCCTGTTTCTCCAGGTGCGCCAGGAGGTTGTCCCGTTGAAACGTTCCAGTCGGAGCTTTCTTAGTCTGGTCTCTCTGCCTCATACCAGCAGGCAACAGAGCATTCTAAAAAAAGAGGAGCACACAACAGTTACGTTTTTTATTTGCTGACTGTTACTAACTTTCTTTTTATGACTTGTAAAATAAAATAAAAAAGTCCACAAACAATATTTAAGGCCCTTTTTACACAGTCTGATTTTACAATTAGAGCCTGTTTGATCTTCTGCTGTGTTGGATGCATTAAACCAGGCTGATCAATTAGAGATGAGCTCCATTAAGCAGCACAGCTTCATTGGCGTTCCTCTGGACCAAACAAATTAGCCTGAAGGAAGCAGCGAAAGAGAAAATATGACTAGCAACACATTCATTTTTCACACACTATAGGTGTGTCCCAATTCAGGGGCTGCATCCTTCGAAGGACTCATTTGAAGGCCAATTACATCACCACAGTGCGACTAGGCTGTCCCATTTCCTCGGAAACGAAGAATCCACCAGGTGCATCCTTCACAGCCTACAGTATCCCAAGATTCATTGCGTGCCGGCTTATTTCAGCAAAAAAAAAAAAAAAAAAAAAATACTTCATTCTAATTTATTCTCTTTTTTCAACTTCATTTCAAACGCCCTTTTATTTGTTTCTGTACAGTTCCACCCGTTCACATTTAAAATATTTACGTAATCACACAGTTAATTAACCTGGACTTAATTAATTTGGTATTTTGTGATCTGAAGCAAAACGAGAATCAAAATCTCTGCCTCATTTCTCAGCTCTGACTTTAGTTGTGGCGGGTAGAATCTCAAACAGGAAACAGGAAATACTCCGTAGGGTAGACCGTCCCATTTCAGTACCGCCATCGCAGCCTATCCATCCTTCCAAGGACACACCTTCATAGACCGCGTCCTTCGAAGGATGCAGCCCCTGAATTGGGACACACTGTATAATGAATGAGTTTTACCAGTCAGATTGTAAGGAGCAGTAAAGCAACTCCGCTGATATAAAGTTATAATTTTCAGTAAAGTTTCTCCAGCACTGAGACTGGAGCAGTGTTAGCATTACACGCTAACCACAGCGCTAGCTCTTTCGCTGTTCAAAGGTGAGTATATTGAACTGTAGCCTCTATGGTTACCATGTTAAAAAAAGCTAACAACGTGGAATACACCAATAGCTAATATCACCCCGGCTTACCAGAAAACTCAGGGTTCTTCAGTGTAGCGCTGTCGGTGGTGGCGTTTACTAGCGCTAAGTGCTGCTGTTTTTTTTTTTTTTAGTAAAGAAATGTGTGTAGATTAACATCCAGTGCTCATATGAGTTTAAAAGTTTTTTTAGATTTACAGTTTTGTTTACTTAGGTGACATTAAAAATGAAACATGGCAACACCCCTGTTTTTTACTATTGTCGCTTAAAATGTGCCTTAATCAAACTAAATTCAAAATCATATACGTTTCTTATGTCCAAACAATGTACATGGAAAAAATAAAAATAAATTCATGTGAAAGAACCTTGGTGTGATCAAATACAGCTGTGGATGAAGTTAAAAAGTAACATTAGATTTTTTTTTTTTAATCCACCTTAAACAGTCCAGAAGCCTTGTTTTGCATAACCACTTAAGGTGGAATGAACAGTAGATAGCTGGCTAACTCCAGTGTAGTTGAAGATAGATAATGGGGATAATGGGGATGTGTTGAATGCTGTAAATTAGTTAAAACCACAGAACTGTGGGGGTTCTTCTGCTGTGGAGCCTTTTGGTGACATCTGTGTAAAGCATATATTCAACATTAAAATTCAAAGAATTATGGATTCTTTTCATTTTTTTAAAACTACTCTTAACAGCTTTGGAGCATTTTCCTTGTTTTATTGGCTTTAACAAGGTGTTAACCATCTGTTATCTTTTTTGTCCATTCTCAATCTATTTTTCTATATATTTCAACTCCATTTAGCAGTCCAGGCCATCCTGCCAGGCACTGCGGCGCTCATGGGAAAATATGTAGAGCACCCCCCCCAACAAATCACACACAAACAGCCTAATAAACATGTCATCCATAACTCAGGGTGGCGAGAACAGCCTTTCAAAAAGCAAAGTGAGCTCCATAATGGAAGTTATGATTTGCAACGTCGTTCACTGCAGACTGCTGAGAGAGGCACTTGAAGAATTACACCAGTGAACAATAACGTTGCCCTGTAAGAGCACCAGGAGGGCACCCGCACAAGCAGTATCTGCCCTCAGCTATTATTAACACTGCACAGCTGGGCCCTATCAGTGCCACAGACTCCGCTATCTAAAGCTGAGACCAGTGTGTGTGTCTGTAGAGACGTGAAAATGGACAATTAGCAGAACACACCGTACCTCAGCCAAAGCCTTATCAGATATTCCAGCTGTTTATCTTCAGACCCATCAGAGCCAAGAAGGAGAAGACCATATGCTAATGGTACCAAATCACAGCACCAAACTAATAATTCAACTAAAAGACAAATAAATCATTTAAAAACAAGCCAATCAACCCATTAAATTCATTCAACCTAAAGCCAACCAAACTAATAATTCAACTAAAAACGACAAAACCCAACCATTCAAACACAAGCCAATCAATCAATTCCACTCAACCTAAAGCCAACCAACCAACTAATTAAACTAAAAGCCAAAACAACCAAACTACTCAACCAAAGGTAATCAGCCCATTAAATCCACCCAACCTAAAGCCAACCAACCAAAAATAAATTAACTAAAAGCTACAATAACCAACTCATCCAAACCAGTCAACCAGACAGCCCCTTAAAATTACCCATAAGCCAACCAAATCAACCAACCAAACCACCCAACTAAAAACAAACCAAACCAAATGATCCAAACAAAATCAACCCATTAGAACCGTTCAAACAAACCCTTTAACCAAAAACCAACCAATCAACCCATTCAAACTTCTTAACCAAAATTCAACCAACTTAAACATTATAATAAAAATAAAACGGGTGGCACACAACCAACTCATTCAACCAAAAGCCAACCAACCAAAACAACCAAACCATCCAATCACAACGATTTAAATCCACCAACCAAATAATTAAACTAAAAAGCCAAAACAACCAAACATAAGTCAAATTAACCCATTAAATCCAATCAACGAAAACCATCCAGACAAAAAAAAACTTAATGAAAAGACAAACAACCAAACCATCTAAACGACTCAAACCAACTGAACACTTAGACCAAAATACCCAGTCACCAAAAAACTCTTCAATAAGACCATTTGCCAAAAAAACAACAAAAAAAAACAAACAAACAACCAATAAACCCATTCTAACACAAAACAACCAGCCAAATAAATCAGCCTTCTCTTCATCTCTTTGGTCTGGAAGTGCAGCACTCATTCTCTGGTCAATTTCAGTCAGCTAAAGAGGAGTTTCTGTACTGAGGAGTTATAGCTGTGTTCTCTCCATGGCAGTATAAGTGCGCCGGACTGTCCGCAAACAGTATTTATGGTCAGTTTTGTCCGGCACCTCTGGCTTTCTCGCTCTGTTTGGGTCTGCCTGGAGTTTTTAATTCCCTCTCTCTCTCTTTCAGCTGCTCATTCATTCTGCTGTTGGCATCTGGGTGTCGACACGTCCAGATAAATGCCCAGAGAGCTGGAGCTCCACCAGATTGGCTCTCTCAGCGCAGCGCTGAAGTGCAGCCATGGTTGGGGAAAACCCTAAAACACACAAGCCACGTATAGTGCAAAAAAAGACACACTTAAAGCTCCACTAGGTAGGATTGAGATTTTGTGCTCGTGGGCTCCCCCTACAGCTGCAGTGTGTGATAATAAATGTTTCAGGAGGATTTTAGTTTCTCTTTCTCGATTTCTGGCTTTCACAAACATATTCGGTCTCTTTCCTGCTTCTGCTAGAGTGTCTGTATGTTAGTTTGTATAGAATGAACCAGTAGTCCTTGTAGAACTATTAGAACTAAAGGTGGGAAAGCAGGTCGCAGTTCTCACGAGCGTTTGGTCGCGGCCGCCTCGGAAAACTTACAGAACCTGGTTTGAGCTCAGAGGAGCTCCGGCACAAACACGAGAGCACTGCTAATCCTCCTATTACACCTAAATGCAGCACTGCAGTGAGTTTCGAGCTGTAATTTTACTTCTTTAAAAAGATCAAAAATCAAGGAAATCCTACCTAGTGCTGCTTTAAACCGTCACTAAGTGTGCATTTTTATCAAAAAAACAGAACAAGTTTTAAAAACCCCATATCCTTCCCCCTTGCTGTGGGTGTAAAATGACCACCAGTGATTTCACAGTAGTGTTTTCACACTGGGGAGTGAGAAGCGGCACCAGCTGTGGGAGGACAAATGGTGCACAGCTGACACGACAGCAGAAGGTGAAAGAAAAACAGATCAGCCTCACAGCTCCAAAATACAGCAGCACACATTGCTATAGTGATGGCTTAGTGGTAAGAGCACTTTCACAAGAGTTTTTTCATTAAAAGGTCTTGGGTTCAATACCCAGGTCTGTTAAGTTGCCACTACTGGTTAGAACTCCAATTAACAGCTCTAGCTATTAAAGTGCAGCAATTTAGTACCTCTACATAGGTGCAATAGTGACTTAAGATATAGAACTCTAGAATATGAACCAGATGGTTGTGGGTTCAATACAGGATACCTTTAATCCCACAGTTGCTTTAAGCGCTGGTTACAAATCCAATTAATAACAAGGCTGTGGGTTTTATACTAGACACCACCCTAAATGCACTGTTGGTTTTGGGTTTGAAACCCAATATCCTTAACATTATTGCTATTTAGAGCATCAGGATATTAAATAACAAGGCTGTGGGTTCAATACCCTAATCCACCAAGCTGCCACTGATGGTGAGCATGCCATGTTATTAATAAAAAGGTTGTGGGTTTCATACCAGACTCCACTGTTGGTTAAAGTGTCAGGTTTTGAAATCACAAGGTTTTGGGTTTCAAACACAGTATGGATAGAGCACAGATATATTAAATAACAAGGCAGGGGGTTTAATATCCTAATCCACCAAGCTGCCACTGATGGTTGGCATGGCAGGCACTCTGACACACATCCACTGTTTGTTAAAGTGTCAAGCTATAAAATCACAAGGCTTTGGGTTTCAAACCCAATACCCAATATCCTGGCATGCTCACAATCAGTGGCAGCTTTGAGGAATTGGAGTTTTGAACCCACAGTCTTGATACCTAATATACTGGTTACCACCGTTGTTTAAAGCACTGGGTTATAAAAAAAATCACAAGGCGTGGGTTCAGTACCCAGTACCCTTAATATTACTACTGGTTAGAGCTGGTTAGAGCACAGCTTTAGAGCTTTTTTTCTTAATCAAAATTGTGGTCATCAGTCAGACCCACTAAACTTACAATGCTGGTTAATACAGTTATTAATTTGAAGGTTATGGGTTTGATACCCGGGTTTCCTAAGATATCCCTGCTTGCTTAATGGGTGCTGAAGCATGGCTGACTACACTGCTTTCTAAGCTGAGATATTTCAAGAGAAAACTGTTGTACTGTACAAGCATTCAAGCCGAATGACAAAGGTAATTTCCAAGGCAGGTTTTTGAATGGGAACTCTCCACTGAATAGAGAATATAGTCCAGAACCAGACTTAATCCCTGCCCGGGCAACAAGCCCTAAATGTCAAGCTAAGTCTGTGTTAGGATGCACACCCCCTTGTGATCTGTAGCCTTGATTTGCAGCCCGTTGCATCACCGGGAAAATGAAACCCAGCTCGGCTTTTCTCCTCTGGGGGAACAGAGACGACGCCTCACCTTCACCTCCATCAACCTCCACTCACAGCTGCTCTGACACGCCTCCCTCAGACCCATGATCAGGTTCTAGAACACTGTGTTCTTCTGGTGGGATTACACTCAGGGGTGTGAAGAAGGTCTTAAACTCGCACCTCATGAAACGCATTAGAACTTCAAAGCAAATGCAACAAAATGGACACGCAAACACTGCTGACACAGATGTGAAAATGCATACATGCAGCTTTTCCCGGCTAGTCTTTGTGGAGAGGTACTCTACCATGAGCAGATGCCTAAGAACAAACTTTCTTTTTAATCCTCCCGCTTTTATGCCTAAACAGGCATCCCATAACTTCTGTCCATATACTGTTCCTCTATTATTTTTTCCTTTATGTCCTATTTTGACAAGTTATTTATATAGTATAAGAATTTTACAGTGAACGGACCAATAGAAATGCTCAAAAAAAGATTTGCACTGACATCCATTTAAAGTTAATTTTGTTTTTGTTTCCCCTTTATTATAGTATATTTTTAACTTAAGATATGAATTTAGCTTAATGTTTTAGCTACTGTTCACTGTTATATATGTGAACAAACATACAATTAAACGCAACAGATACCAAAAATAGTCCATTTACTGTACGATAAGTCGAAAATGTAATTATCGTGACAGGACTACATGCACTAAATATTCTACACCTTAGTATTATGGTCGATTTTTTCATGCTGCGTTACATTATTTATATGTTATAATATTCATTGTGTTACATAATTATTATTTTTGAAAAAACCTTGCTAAATTGCTTAAAAAAACAGACAATAGTTTACATTTATTTTGTTTCTGCTGAATGTTTGAAACTTTATGATTAGAAAAAAGAAACTTTTAAACTTTTATTTTGTTGAAGTATTATATTCTTGAATTGAATAATATATTTCAGTGTTTTTTCATATCGCTAATAATATCGTAATCACTAAAATACCCTGAAATATTGCATTATTATTTAAGGGGCACATCGCTCAGCCCTAGCCCTGACATCTATTTTATCGGTCAGTACAGTACCTTAATTACCCCTTATAGAGAAAATAATATATTATATAAAATACAGATATTGCGTTATATCGCTTTGTTTTTGTTTGCAAAACATTATTGATGTGTTTAGGGCATATCAGTGTGTCTTTGCTATTGTAACCACGGGACAAGTAAGCGTGTGGTGCATCTGCGTTGCCAAGATAAAAATGGACGTCTGACTATTGACTGTTGTCAGGGTTCTAATCAGTCAGGGGCGCACCTGTGTTTTCCACTGCCAAGATAGCAATACGCCAGAAATTTACCTAAACACATCTTACTTCCAGACCACCACGCTCATTGATGTAGATATATTCATAAGCACTGTTGCTATTTAAACATAAAAGGCACGAAAATAGGCTGAGTTGAAGATAGCAATGACTATCGAGACAGATTTTTACAGATCTTTTTCTCAGCATCAGTGTCATATCACACTCATCGTGGGTACTGTATCATAATATTCTCACCCTTAATAGGAATAGAGTTATTCGATAAACATTAAAAAGATCTTACATCAGGATCCAGCTCCTCCAACTCATCCTCCAGCCTCCTCAGCTCCTCCTCACTGAGTTTCTGCAATAGCTCATCTTCATCCACGTCCCGATACTTCTCCATCTCCTTACGGTACGACATGATGAACGGGGAAAGGGAAAGAAGGTGGGGAAAAAAGACAGAAAAGAAAAAAAAAAAAAAAAGGAAAGAATAGGACGCAAGGAAAGTAGGAAGGAGGGGTCGGCAGGAAAAATCAGGCAGCTGATGCCACCCCCTCCAGTCCTGTGGAAAAAAATTTAATAATCATTTTTAAAGACTGGATTTCAAGCAAATAATGAATTATAAAGATGGTAAATCACAACAATATTAAAATATACAAAGCATTAGTGATGTTATCAAGTCAATAGATGGCCTACTTAAACTTCTCCAAATGGGCATGGACAACTCGTCCAGGAGGTCACAAGACAAGCCAGAATAACATTTAAAGAACTGCAGGTTCTTTTCACTTGCCTCGGGTAAAGGGCAGTGTTCAAGATTCAACAATAAGAAAGTGACTGGACAAAAACGGAAACCATGGGAGGAGAGTTCCAAGGCACAAAAAAAAATAATACTTGAAAAAAAAAAAAATAATAAAATAAAATAACTTGATGCCTAGGGCTTTTAGATAAGTCTAGTTCAGAAACACTGTGCATCATTTGTGCTTCATTAGAGGCTCCATATAGAAAAAGATTTCCACTGGTCATATATCTTAAAAAAAAAAAAAAAAAAAAAAAAAAAAAACTAAGAAAAACTAATTCTGGAACATTTTACATACATTAAAAACTTGGAATTCTCTCTCCCTCTCTTTTGTGCAGCAACCATCTCGATGTACTCTATTTTTTTATTAAATGTATTTAGTGTTAGTGATAATCTAGGCTATTGCTTTAAATCTGAGATATTTTAAGTAAATTACCCAGATACCTTAATCTGTACAAGTGGGTCAGTCATATCTCTTATTAAATTACATTACTAGACCTCCTATAATCAACATTAATCCAGCTTAAATAGGATGTTTTTTTTATTGGTTAGGTTTTGTTTCGGTTTTAGAAAATGATATATATATACACGCATACACACATGCATAAATTACGATATAGTATTGTGTAAAATGGCAATAATATCGCCAAAATATCACTATATTCTTGACTGCAGTTGAATTTATTTTTGCAGTACTTATGCTACCCTTTAGTTTTGAGGTAGATTTTTGTTGTTACATTACTGGTTACATTTTTAAAGTTTGGTTACAGTATTATTTTAGACAAAATAAGAGTCTTAGTTAAATTTAATTTGACTTTTTTTTGTTTTACTTGAATGTACAGAATTTACAGTAATACAAAACAAAATGTTTTAAAATCTTTTATTGCAGTAGTATATTTTTTAAAATAATTTTAAAGATGTCAATGTTTTATCATATCGCCAAGAATATAGCGATATAACAGCTTTTTTTTATATTTGTCCTTTTTTCACTTTTTTAAACATGCTTACCCCAATTTAAAACTTCATAACTGCTTTTTGAAAAACTCATGTAAAAATTTTTTTTACATAACTTTAAAAAAAAAAAAAAAAAAAGATACATCTCTCTTCTGATCATTCACCAAACAAATTTCTGTTTAAAAACCCCCCCTCCCAGAAGTGACTGATAATGTGATGATGCAACACAGACTTGTCTCACAGAATTAGCATGTCTGAGAGCAGCAGCGTTTAAGCAGTGAGAACAATGACAGATAAAGCTAAGGCTGAGATTGTAGATCAGACAGCTCAGAGGAAGAGAACAGCTGTCAGCTGGCTGAGTGTATTTATACCCCCAACGTCCTGTTTAACCCGGGAAGGTCAGGGGGTCAAACTAAATAAAAGAAAAAATAAGGTGAACTCTCTTTAAAAAAAAAAAAAAAAAAAAAAAAAAAAAACACAGGCTCCTAAATGGTTCCTGGATTGGACACACTGTTTGTTTTAAGAAAGAAGACACATCATGGATCCATAAACTTACTGTCTAGAGGATTGTGAATGTTTACAGCAGGCCAAAATAGCTAAAATAACCAATAGGCTTTTTAGTTGGTTAAATACTTATGTTTCTCCATAAAATATACTAATGGAAAATTCTAAAAATAAGTATAAAAGTGTTTTTAAAAAGTATATACCGTATTTTTTTGCACTATAAGGCGCACTATGGGA
The DNA here is from genome assembly GCF_023375975.1 of Astyanax mexicanus. NCBI lineage: Eukaryota > Metazoa > Chordata > Actinopteri > Characiformes > Acestrorhamphidae > Astyanax > Astyanax mexicanus. Next base: position 6,192,850 of record NC_064432.1, on the reverse strand, counting down.
CAATAGTAAGGAACAGGGGTGTCGCCATGTTTCCTTAAAATTCAGCAGCTCTTGCTGCCGGGTGGTGGTGTTAGGGCCTTTTTTTTTTAAAAAGTCAAATGAGTGCTGGATGTTAATCTACACAAATTTCTTTAGGTGAGTAAAGCGCTAACGTTTTTTAACAGTAAGCTTAGATTCTTAAATTTCTCCAGCACAAAGGCTGGAGCATCAGCATTATCCGCTAGCTGCTAGTGTTAGTGGCTAATGCCGCATGACAGCGCTACACTGAGGAACCCTGAGCGTTCTGGTAAGCCAGGGTGATATTAGCTAGGGGTTTGTCCCACGTAGCTTGTTTTAACGAGGTAAACATGCAGACTACAGTCCAATATACTCGCCTCTGAACATGAAAGAGCTAGAGCTTAGTGCAGTTAGCAGGTTGCTAATGCTAATGCTGCTCCAGGAGTGCTAGCCGGGGTTAGCAGCAGGCTAAAGAGCTAGTGTTTAGCGTGGTTAGCGGCTAATGCTAATGATGCTCCATTCTCGGTGCTGGAGAACTAAAATAAAACTCCTGTATAACTCCGCACTTCATTGTAGTAACTTTACTGCTCCTTAATAACCTGACTGGTAGAATTCATACGTAAGAATTCATACATATGGAACTATACTATGCAATGTGTGAAAGTAAGAAAAAATTTTTTTTTTATTTTATACATGTGAGCAGTTTTTACATTTTTTGTGTTTTTTTTTTGTACATTATATATTTTGTTTTTCTACCTACTTTTCTTTTCTTCCTTTCTCACCACTTTTGTTTGTTGTCTGGTGATTTCATTTTTTTTAGTTATCTTCTTTTTATTTTGTTTCATTTTTGTTTTTATTGTATAGCATTAAAACCTAATAAATAAATAAATAAATAAACAAACAACCTTTTTTTTTCATTTTTTACCTAAATAATTTTGGTTGCCAAGCTAGTAAAATGTAAATAATTTATAGTATATGATTAACTTATTTTAAGTTGTATACATATTGTACTTTGTTGGTTTGTCTGCTGGGATATTGAATAAATAAATAAAATCACATTAATTATTTAGGCTTTAAACTAATTTAAAAAATTGTTTTGGCAGAAAAAAATATTTTTGCACATTATTTATTAGTTTATTTTTTTATATTAACTGTAACACATCTTCACAAAAAATAATTACATTTCTGAGACTTAAAATGGCAGAAATATATTTACAGAGCATTTACAGGCAGTTTGAGGCTTGTCTGATATTTGATTAGATTTTACAATTTATTCAAATGTTCTCACTGAGAGAGCTGATAGAAAGTGTTTGTTAAAGTTTGTGTTGGTTTAAAACTGAACTGCAACTTTTTAAGATAATTAGAGACCGACAGACAGAGAAGAGAGAGAGAGAGAGAGACAGAGAAGGACAGCCAGAGTTTGACATTAACTGCAAATGAAACTGATCTAAACTCCATCACACTATTTAGGGAGTTTAATCTCTGTGAGAGAGAGTTGACACATACTGACTGAGTGTGTGTGTGTGTGTGTGTGTGTATGAGAGCCCACCGCGTCCCCTTACCTCACACACTGATGATCCGGGCTATATATAGCGCACACACACTCCCTCCCGTGCACTCTCAGGCCGAATACTTTGCCCAGATATGGTTTCTTCTCAGGGTCACAAACCCGCTCCAATGTGCTGCAGCAAGCGACCGGCAGCCGAGTCGGCGGCACACACACTCCGACTGAAACACACACACGGAGGAAAATGCGCACACACACTCACACACAATCTCACACAGCTCTCCAGCCCTGCTCTCGCTCTCTCACCACTGCCTCCTCTTTTCCTCCAACTTGTGAAAGTCCTGCAGATCCACTACCAGCACCAGCTTTCCACAGGAGAGAAGTTTCAGAGACCACGCCCACTCAAACGAGGCCACGCCCACCGATCCGCCCCTCTCAGCATGATGCAGTCAATCAAATGATGTCACAAATCCTGAGGAGGGAAAACAAGCAGATCAGAGAGAGGCTGTCAGTGGGTCCAAGCAGAAAACAGACAGAGTTCTTCGCTTTCTACTGAAGGGCTTCAGATAAAACTCATATAAAACCAAAAACAACTATACAGATATTTTTTATTTTACCAAATTGAAAACCTCTGGAATATAATTAAGAGCAAGATTGATGATCACAAGCCATCAAACCAAACTGAACTGCATGAATTTTTGCACCAGGAGTGTAAAGCATAAAGTTATCCAAAAGCAGTGTGTAAGACCTGTGGAGGAGAACATGATGCCAAGATGCATGAAAAAACTGTGATTAAAAACCAACCAGGGTTATTCCACCAAATATTGATTCCTGAACTCTTAAAACTTTAAGAATATGAACTTGTTTTCTTTGCATTATTTAAGGTCTGAAAGCTCTGCATCTTTTTTAGTAATTTCAGACATTTCTCATTTTCTGCAAATAAATGCTCTAAATGAATGTTGCCTGTTTTTTATAGAACAAAACAACAATGTTAATTTTTCTCAAACATGTACTTATAGATAGCAAAATCGGAGAAACTGATTCAGAAACAGAAGTGGTCACTTATTTTTGTCCAGATACATGGGTAGACATACATATACACATATAATAACAAAAAAAAAAAATCACATGAATTTCATAATAGTTCTATACTAGAATAAAGCACAGCAGATACTGAATAATTTAAAGTGTTCCAGGAAGACAGGAAGGAAAGCAGGAAGGAAAAAAGGAAGGAAAGACAGACAGAAGGAACAAAGGACAGAAGGAAGAAAGGAAGGAAGGAAGGAAGGAAGGAAGGACATAAGCTTTATGGATCCCAGAGGGACATTCTGGGAAAAAAAAAAAATAATAATAATAAATAAAAACACACACAAAGAGACGGACCTAATGGAACAGACAGCCTCTCGAGTCGGTGCTGGAAGTAGAAAAAAGATTCATAGTGAATACTGAATAATAAGGCATCAGTAAAAGAAGGAAGAAAGGACTGAAAGAAGGACAAACGGCCAGAAAGATGGTAAGACGGAAGGAAGGACAGACGGAAAGAGGGACAGACTGAATAAAGGAAGGAAGGACGGAAGGAAGAACAGAAAGAAGGAAGTAAAGAAGAAAGGAAAACGGAAGAAAGGACGGACGGAAAGAGGAACAGGCGGAATAAAGGCAGAAGGAAGGACGGTAAAAGGACAGACAGAAGAAAGGAGGAAGGAAGCAAGAAAGGATGGAAAAAATGAGGAAGGAAGGGAGGATGGAAGGAAGAACACAAGGCAGGAAGCCAAACAAATTTACAGACTGAAAAGACGTCAAGTCAATCAACAATGCAGCAAGTTTCTTTCTCCTGTTCTTCTTTAATAAAATGATGAAGAGAATCAGCAAATGAACAAATCTCCAGAAAACTGAACAAGTTCCTACACAACTCAGCCAATGATTTTCATTTCTGTTTCATCAGAACACATGCAAATCAAAACCTTAAACACACATAATAACAAGTGCAAAACTCAAACCAGTCGCAGCCAGCAAAGTGCAAAGTGAAGCTACACAAAAAAAAAGACAAACAAAGAAATAAACCAACCAATCACAGATAAATGGCTTCGCTGCAAACCTATTAATTAGGAGAACTGTTCAGTTTGGAGGCAGAACAAGTGAACAATGTTAAGAAATCTTCTCAGCAACAGGAGGAGTATTAAGGCTGATTAGGGCTTTTTTTAACAACACAAGAAAAACGGGACAAATTACTTACATACAGAGTCACTTCCTTTTTCATTTCACTTTCTTTTTTTTTTTTTAGGGTCCGATCCTATGGAGACCCTGTAAAGTTGATTAAATGAAAAGCAAACAGAGAGGAAACAGCACCCCCGCTGGACAGAGTGCTACTAAAGGGGAAGCACTACTCAGCTCTGTTGAGCTCATCCATGAACTCAGCCATGATGCTGTGGATCCACAGGTCGCTGTCAGCGGTGGAAGTGTCCACCAGGTAGATGGACAGTCTGCGCTCCCACGGGTGCGCCCCCTCCTGGACGGACTCGATCTGCGCCACCAGCGGGCGCTTCTCCACGTGGTTCCGGAACACCATTGAGGCTTCCGCGTCCCAACCTGCCTGCTGCACACCTGTCACAGCAGCAAACACAAGTCAAACATTTATAAGACATTTATAAGAGGTCAAACCAGAGAAAGCTAGACAAGACAGCTTATATAAAATCAAGTTTTATTTAAGTTGTTTTTAATAAACGCAAGCAGCACTTCCTATTTTACAAACAGCTTTTATATTAAACAAGGTGCAAACATAACGTATTTATAGGTACACCTAAAATCCTTTTATTTTCCCAAAAATCGCCAGTGCGCCTTAAAATCCTAGCTTATTTACCGTTCAGAGGTGAGTATATCGGACTGTAGCCTGCGGCTACCCCGAGCTAGCACTGCTGGAGCAGCATTACTCGCTAACCGTGCTAAGCACTAGCTTTTTCATTGTAGATTAACATCCAGCACTTGTATAACTTTAAAACATATATATATTTTTTTTTAAGAATTACAGTTTGGTTTACTTAACTTAGCTTTACTTAACTTAAAGGCAAGTATATCAGACTGTAGCCTGCTGCTAACCCCGGCTAGCACTACCACACTAAGCGCGTTAGTTAGCTCTTTCATCGTTAAGAGGCGAGTATAAATGTTCTAAATGACAATATCTTTATTTAGAATTTGGGAGAAATGTTGTCCGTAGTTTAAAGAATAAAACAGCAATGTTCATTTCACTCAAATATATATGTATACATAGCAAAATCTGAGAAACTGATTCAGAAACTGAAGTGGTCTCTTCTTTTTTTTTTTTTTTAGAGCTGTATGTATAATAAAGCCACAATTAGAACTAATTAAGACTGTCTAATAGGGGTGGGCGATATGGCCCTAAAATAATATCACAATATTTTGTGTTTTGTTTTTTTCGCGATAACCCTATTCTTGCAGATGACAAAACACTATGACAAAATTATTTCAATAATACACTACGGCAACAAAATGAAAATTAAATTTTATTTTTGCATTCGATATGATATGGCACACCCCCAACTGAGATATAAAAAATAATAAAAAAGAAGAATTTGGTCAGATTTGTAACAGAAGCCAATGATCCAGAATGTCATGTTACTAATAATAATACACTTCAAATATCTCCATATATCCAGGACTAAAGTAAAAGAAATGATACTGGACACATATGATCTGTCTCTAGTAGATTTATAATAGTAAAATGAGAACAGTGTGAATTTTTCTTTTGATATAAACAGTAAAAAAAGTAGTATCCTGATGTCATTATTAGGGGTGGGTGATATGACACGATATTTCAGAATATAATATCGTTCACGATATTCAAAAATGTTGACGATATTATCGCATACGATATGATATGGCACACCCCTACTGTCTAACAATAGTTTAAATAAATCAGCAACATCTGCATCAATATTTTAATGTGTCTGACCTGCCAGTTGTGCTGGGATGCCCTGGAAGGGTAGCTGTCTGAACTCGTCGAGGAGGGGGCGGAGTTGAGAGCGGTGAACAAGCTCGTGCTTCCCATAGTCCAGCTCGTACACAGACACTAACGAGTTCGCCAGCACACCTTTCACCAACACACGGTGCCAACTAGAGACAGAGAGAGAGAGAGAGAGAGAGAGAGAGAGAGAGATTGGATTCCAATTTAATTCTTAAGATCAGTCACATCTTGTTTAACTACTCTAGCAGGCTCTAGTAAATTTCACTAGAGAAAAGAATACAACTCAAGAACAGTAGCTTAGTTTTCTCTTTTTTTTTCATTTTTATTTTAAATTTTCTCCCATTTTTCTCCCAATTTATATGGCTAATTGTCCAACCGATTCAGTTGCTAATCAACTGCCTCAACACAAAGTGGTTGAAGACTAGCACATGCCTCCTCCGACACACGTGAAGTCAGACTCCGCCTCTTTTCAAACTGCTGCTGATGCAGCATTACTGAGAAGAGTCATAGTCTGCTTGGAAAGCGCAGCGACTCGGTTCTGATACATCAGCTCACAGACGCCTTGGAGTGATGAAGGGAAAGAGCACCATATAGCCACCCAAGGCCAATTGTGCTCTCTCAGGGCAAGCTGCATGACTGGGATTCGAACCAGCAATCTCCTGATCGTAGTGGCAGAGCCTTAGTCTGCTTGACTTCACCCCCCCTCATCTCATTTTGAGCTACACGTCAATTCTTGTAAAGGCCACAATTTTCAGACACTCTCCAAATCACTGGTAAAAGATGGCAGCACAAGCAACTAAAGGACTAAAGAAAGCCACAAATTTGAATATTTTTCTTGTTAAAAATTACGATGACCACTTTATAACCATAGTTTAATCTGTTTTAATTTTTTTTTAGGCATTTTCTTCATATCAAGCATTAAAAAAAATGTAAAATGCTTGCATTCATTTCAGTGGTTAGATAGGAAGCAGCATCATTCAAATCTCTTTGACCCAAACAGAGGTAAAATTATATCCCTATTCTGTATAAAAAAAACATCTACCGTTTCTGCGTACAAAAATCTCAGCCAGTAATATTTCATATATAAAAATATTGGCTAATAAAAATGTATTATCCATTTTTAGCACAAACCCTTTATTTCTGAATGCAATAAATGGGCTGAATGGTCACTTTTGGAACGACTCACTTGCTGTCGATCTTGGCGGCGTATATCTGGTTCTTCTCCACGCTGATGTGGATCTCTTCCTGCCGGTTGTAGTACAGGATCATCTCTCCCATCAGCACCACCAGCTTGTACAGCTCCTGCCATGGCTGAAGGACAAAGTGCCCTGGGTGGCAGGCTACCGACACAAACACATCCAGGTTCTGCCCCGGCTGGGGCAGCTGCAGCGGTGGAGGCAGGACAGGGGGAGCGGGTGAGTCGACTGCTTCTGTTTGGAGGGGTGCTGTAACTGTGTTGACCTCATTAAGGTGGGCGTCACGCGGGGTTTGCCACAGGCTTGAGGAGGCCAGTTGAAGGTTAACACTAGAGGAGCGGTCGTGAGATACGGCACCACGGAACAGGTAGACGTGCACCAGTCCTGCTGAGTCCAAACAGGATATCTAAAACACACACACACACACACACACACAAACACACACACACAGTTTACCATACACCCACAGCAGCTTAAGCCTCAGTGAGCAAATTACTGCCTACTACTTTGACTGGTCTATTCTCATACATAAGGAGCACCGGATTATAAGCCGCATTATGTGACACTACTAAGGAACATGGGTGTTGCCATGTTTTCCTTCTAATTCAACAGGTCCCGCCGCTGAGTGATGTGGTGGTGGGGGATAACTAAGTTGAGTAAAGCTAAGCTAAGTAAACAAAGCTGTAATTCTTAAATAAAGAATTCTTAAATTTTTTTTAAGTTAAACGAGTGCTGGACGTTAATCTACACAGATTTCTCTCCTGAAAACTCTTTTTTTGGGTAAGTAAGGCGCTTCCATTTATTTACAGATTTCCACTAAGGCTGGGTGCAGCAGCATTAGCAATAGCAGCTAACCACTAGCCACGAATTGTGCTAGTAAATGCCACCTGAAACCGCTAAACTAGTAGCTTGTTTTAACAAAGTAAACGCACAGGCTACAAGCTGATAATACTCACCTCTGAACAGTGAAATAGCTAGTACTTAGCGCGGTGAGTGGCTAATGCTAATACTGCTCCAGCAGTGCTGGCTGGGGTTAGCAGCAGACTACAGGTTGATAACTGTCACCTCTGAACAGCGAAATAGCTAGCGCTTAGCGTGGTGAGTGGCTAACGTTAATTCTGCTCCAGGTGAAAGAGCTAGCGCTTTGCACAGTTAGCGGCTAATGCTAATACTGCTCCAGCCTCAATGCTGGAGAAGTAAACTGAAACTCCTGTATAACGCTGCACTTCAGTGGAGTGGCTTTACTGCTCCTTAATACCTGACTGGTAAAATTCATACATAAGGCGCACCGGATTATAAAACGCACTGATGATTTTTCAGGGGGAAATTAAAAGGATTTAAGTGTGCCTTATATTGAAATAAAAAAGAAGTCTGTCTCAGTCACAGAGTTACACACCTTCATGCTGCAGTCGTCTGCATTTAGCAACGTCTCTCTGAGCCACAGGACTGCATCAGGAGGCCACACATACTTATCCACCTCCAGCTCCGCAAGACAGCATCTCACAGCCTGCACAAACACACACACATATATATTAATCAACCATTTAATTTTCATCTGTTTCTCTGCATACTCTATCCTCCTCCTTTCTCCTTTGTTCTTCAAACCATAAGTTTGAACAGGACACCATATGAGAGGCCCCCCCCAAAGAGCAGTTATTATTTGGGTGGTGGGTCATTCATTCTCAGCACTGCAGTAACACTGGCATGTTGGTGGCGTGTTAATAGTGCGCTGGTATTAGGGCCGCAATGATTAGTCGGCATAATCGACAATGCAGACTATAAAAAATTGTCAGCGCCAAATTTCGTTGTCGACACGTCGTTAATATATAATGGAGCAAGTGACAGAGAGAGAGTACACGCGAGAGAAACAAAGGGCAAGAGAGGAAGACACATACATAGTGAGAGCATCCTGATTGGCCTCTCCTCATGCTTAATTGTCCAATAAGGACAGGAGACTAACTAACATTAGCTGGATAAGTGTTAGAGATACTGTACTCTGTCTACTCCATTAAAATTGTATTATATGTTATAGTAACTATAGTAAGACTTTAATAAAAACCTTAATTTTCCTAGACAAACAATAATTTCAGGGAGTTATCTTCTTGGAAAAAAGTATTAAAACATAAGTATACTAGAATCTCCTGAGAATAATATCCAGTCTGTGTGAACGTTTCCTATATTAATAATAATAATACTTTGTAATTTTTTGTGTAATATAGGTCTGTCAAACTAGGGGTGGGCGATATGACCCTAAAATAACATCACGATATTTCATGGTATTCTTGTGATAACGATACTCGTGGCGATATGATAAAACAATGAATAAAAAAAAAAATAATAAAAATTAAAAAAAACAGATTTCAGGATTACACTACTGCATCAAAATGAAAATGACATTTTATTATTGCATTCAATATGATATGGCACACCTCTTACTGAGACATAAAAAAATACAAGTTTGGTAACATAAGTCAATGAAGAAGAATGTAATAATACTAATAATCTTAATATTTAATAATATTATTATAATAATATAATTATATAATAATATTTAATAAAAAGTAATATGAATGATACTGGACAGATATAATCTGTCTTTAGTAGATATATAATAGGAAATAGGTACAGTGTGATTTTTTCTTTCGCTAAAAACAGTAAAAAAAATAAAAAATAAAGTAGTACCCATGATGTGATAATTAGTGGTGGGTGATCTGGCACAATATTTCAGAATATAATATCATTCACGATATTCAAAAATGTTGGAGATATCATCGCGTTTGATACAATATGGCACACCCCTACGTCAAACTATCAAAGTGTACTGCAAAATTGGTCTTGGGGCCTAAATTTTAAACATGACAAAAAAATAATCGCGACTAATCAACTTATCAAACAAAGCAGTGGTGAGAATGAATGACCCACAACTCAAAAAAATAGCTGCTGCTCTTTTGTGGGGTCCTGACTATTGAATAACTGAAGGTTGAAAGTAGGATAATGTATAAACTATGCAGAGAAACAGATACAGGACTACAGTTTGCAATTATAGAACTACAATTTGCTCCTATTTTTTTTATTGCTTGGTTTATAAAATAAAATGGCAATAATTAAATAGTATAACCACAGTATAGGCCTACAAGTGTGTACACTTGTGTGTACCTGTGCCGGTATGGTGATGAGCTTCCGGAGGAAGACTGGTGGGATTTCCCTGAGTTCGCTGACCTCCAGAGAGGCAGGAAGACCCAGATCCACAAACAGAACATCCAGAACGCGACTGCCGTGAAGATTAACAACCTGAAAAATTAAAGAAACCAATCAGAACTGTCCAGTGTTGATCAATCGAAACCTCTAAAAGCTTACTAATAGAAAGATTTTACAGCTAATGGTTGATTTGCTTACCTCCACTCTGGCCCACGAGCCTTTGTGCCGAGCCAAACACACTTTACCACAAAACGGCCGAGATACCAACAGATCCCATGACACCTGCACACACACAATCCATCAGCCATAGATCATGTGACAATAATAAATCCATAATTACAGGCGTTTGCTTATTTAGAAGTATTTAAATTTTTTTTTCTGTCACTTACTTTCGTTATAATCTTGTTGTTATTGTAGCTAGTTCTTGATTTTTTAGTCCTCTATTTCTTGATTTGTGTTTATATTTTATTATTTTAATAATAGAACAATGTTTGTCCCAGATGAGTGATTCTTCATAGAACCGAAAGTGCTTCTTCTATAGCAGCGGTGTCCAAACTACGGCCCGCAGGCCATTTGCTGCCCGTTTCCTTTTTTGGAGCGGCCGAAAAACGGGCCAAAGAGTCTAAAAGCGGAGAGGGTGCACAGTTGTAGCGCAGAAAAACAGGCCAAAGAGTCTAAAAGCGGAAAGGGTGCGCAGTTGTAGTGCACGAAAAACGGGCCAAAGAGTCAAAAGCGGAGAGAGTGCTCAGTTGTAGAGCAGAAAAACGGGCCAAAGAGTCTAAAAGCGAAATGGGTGCGCAGTTGTAGTGCACGAAAAACGGGTCAAAGAGTCTAAAAGCGGAGAGAGTGCTCAGTTGTAGAGCAGAAAAACGGGCCAAAGAGTTAGTTTACACAACACTGTCAAAGATAGATAAAGATAGTAAGTCAAGTAAAAAGGTGTGAAAATGTATTATTTAAAGTATATTTCGTTATTTCGTTATTTCTTTTATTACAGAGTCTGTGGCCCGTGACTTCAAATATATTTCTCCTTCTGGCCCCCCAACACAAAAAGTTTGGACACCCCTGACCTATAGAATCTCATTTCCACTAATTCGTTTTAAAAGGAGCAATCAGTAGGAAATAAGAGCGAGTGAGTAAAATGGTTAAAATGATGCAGTCTATGACAATTGTATTGGGAAACGAGCAGCAGGTGGAGACAGAGACCTCACCACACAGTTTTCCATGATGTTCGGCACAGTTCCAGTAATAAAACACTCTGCTGACAAGAGAAAACTTGAACTTGAATGATCCTTAAAGGAGTTACCATTCATCTCTCTTAGGTTGAGGTTGAGTTCTGCTACATACCTGAGAGAGGAGGTAGGACTCGATCTTTCCCATGATGTCTCGGAGCTTGGAGAGGCCACGGGACGGAAGCTGGCAGTACACCCTGCCATCTGAACACACGTTGGTCACGCGGACGCCAGAGTACAAGCTGTTCACCTGCAGAAATAGCAATAGACCTGAAATGTTTATTAATGCTATTTACCACAACATCACAATCATTTTTTTCTGATTATTTAAGAAAAGAATGACACTGCAATAAGTGGGAAGGTGTGAAGTCTGAATACTGGCCTGTAGGGGGTTCTCCATGGTTTTGTCCTGCAGGGCTTGGAGGCAGGCCGAGTTTATGTTGACATCTGTCTGCTGGGATGTGTCATACAAAACCACAAGGGGCGGGGCCTCCCGCTCCACCAGCTCGGCCAATAGTGTTCGTCCACAGGCAATCGACTCCAGAGTTTTTAGGACGGCCGCGTCTTCACTGAAGGGCTCCAGACCTAATACCCACACACAATGTGCACTTAGGCCCAATCCCATTTTACCCATTGACCCTACAACCTAGGGCGTCCCAATTCTTGTTAAGCTGGAGGGGTGACGGGAATTGAACAACGTAGCCCAAACCAACAGAGATTTTTCAGAGGCACACTCACAACAGAGGTCCCACCTCTTACGGAAGTTCAGGGAGTCTCACAAATTTCCCACAAAATCCCTGAAATTATTTTTTAGAGCGAGTGAGGGAGAGAGATGTCTGCCAAAAACGATGATAACCGCTAGCTATATTACCATAGTTTAATGTGTAGTTTTAGGTTTTATGGTCATTTTAGCTCCTAGTGCATCCTGTTCCACTTTGAATGGTGAAAAAGACAGCAGAGCCTGCATCATTTAAGGTGGATCAAAACTATAAAACAGAATAAAAACTATAAAAAGCTAAGTTTAGTTCCTCATCACTGAGGACTCAAAGGTTTGACAATAATCATTCATTACATCATTAGGTTCTTGAAGGGTTGTTCCAATTCTTGGGGGAAAGATAAACCACTTCCCCTTGTTACTCTCTTTCTAGGGAAAGGGTTACAATCAAAAACAAGGGGTAGGGCTACAAAGTAAAAATGGGATTGGGCCTAAATGATCGTTACTAAAATGTGAGCGGTAGGTTTTGCGGGATGCCCCCTGGTGGAGCACCTCAGAACACTTTGTAGTTTTCTCAAGGTTAGTGTCAGACACAAATCTCTCAAATTTTTAACTTAACCACAGGCCCACACACACACTCGTCTCAGGCGAGTTTTACCTGCGAGTTGGCAGCTGGTGGCCTGGAACGGCAGCGTGAGGAACGGGGCAGTGAGCTGGAGGAGTTTCTTTCTGCCCACAACCTCAGAGAAGCCATGATCCACATAGAACACCTGTGAACAAACAACTATGAGCAAAATCCCAGACGGTTTAAAGCTGAAACGCAGCTGAACAGCTTTCTAACATCAGAAGGAACGTCTGAACATCTGAGGAACTTTGCTGTAAAGAGGATTTGAGTGCTTTTGAATTGTCATTTTGATTGATTTACCAGTAGCATCAGTAAGAAGGGTATTAGAAGTCATGGGAAAAGAAAAGGCATGACTTTTTAAGACTTTAGGACCATTTTTGTAAAAAAAAAAAAAAAAAAACACATTGCAAGTATTATTGTTTACTGACTTTACAGTCTCCCAGCTAAAAGCAATTAAAGCTGACGTTCGAAAAATTTGGGATTTGGGGGTTTTAGGGCCCCTTTCTGGTGATGATGGGTAATTGCACAGAGCATGCGGAAGAATCGTTTTAAACTGGGCGTGACAAAGAGAGAGAGAGAGAGAAAGAGAGAGAGAGAGAGAAAGAAAAAGCACGCACAGTCAGAAACTTCACTCTTTTGTTTCTTTGGTTTTGCTATGAGTGAATGAGCTACTGAGCTCTGAGTTTCCTCTTCTGAAGTCTCCACTGCTCCACCAGCCGCTCGTGTTCAGTAAAACTGAGCCGGATCCTCTTTTAGAGACTGTAAGTGTCACGTAAGTATATAAAGACGCGTTGAGACCTGCTCATAGAGCTTTTTTTTTCCCCCAATATGCATGCACTACAAATTCTTTACTTTAGCATTTTACTTAGATTTTTTTTGCTAAACATTATTTTACTTTTATACAAAATCCAACATTTGGTAAGATTACAAAATTCAGATATTTTTGTTTGAATGTTCAAAACTGGTCATACAGTTTTTAGTCGCCTAATTCAATCTAGCAGTCACAACCATACACTCTCATAGACTGCTGGTCTTTTGTACCTTAACAGTGTCAGCTGTGACCTGATGCACCTGCCCTCGGAGGACAGCATCATCCTCAACGGCAACTGCCACAAACTGACCAACTGTAGGAAAGGGGAGGGTAAAGCCCACCCCACCATTGTGGTAAAAATCCAGCATGGCCTCCTCCATTTTCTCCAGAGCTTTAGAATAATCCTCACCAACATACCTAAACAAACAAACAATAAAATATCAAATCACCAGCTTTAACATTCAAATAAATAAGAAAAACAGCACTACCTTCTATACACTACATGGACATATGATAATTTGATTGCATTCGGCGACAAGCCCAGTAAGATCACTCACTAACCTTACCTCACTATCGCCAACTTATCTCATTAAAAAGTATTAAACGGAGCACCACAAATACAAAGAACACAGTTCCACAGCTCCACTGCCTAGACTAGTAGTGTGTGTGGATTTGCACATCTATGTCAGCAGCAATGGGTGTAAATGAGAGGAGCTAAATGCATTAATTAAAAGGGGTGTCCACAATCATTACCGTATTTTTTTGCACTATAAGGGGCACATAAAATCCTTTAAATTTCCTAAAACTCTATAGTGCGTGTAAAGCCACACAGGAGTATACAGGAGTTTTAGTTTAGTTCTCCAGACCCTGTGCTGGAGCAGCATTAGCAGTAGCTGCTAACCACACCAAGAGCTAGCTGTTTCGCCGTTCAGAGTTGAGTATTTTCGGCCTGTAGCCTGCTGCTAACCCCAGCTAGCACTGCTGGAGCAGCATTAGTAATAGCCACTAACTGCGCTAAGCGCTAGCTCTTTTGCTGTTCAGAGGTGAGTATTATCGGCCTGTAGCCTGCTGTTAACCCTGATTAGCACTGCTGGAGCAGCATTAGCATTAGCCCCTAACCCTGCTAAGCACTAGCTCTTTCGCTTGTAAGTGGTGAGTAAATTGGACTGTAGTCTGCACGTTGTCAGGAGGAATTTATTAGCAGTTAGCCACTAATGCTAATGCTGTTGCACCCAGCCTTAGTGGAAATCTGGAAAATTTAAGCTTACTTTAAATAAACAGAAGAATTTTACTTACCCAAATAAACAGTTTTCAGGAGAAAAATCTGTGTAGATTAATATCCAGTTTTTTTTTTTTTAAAGAATTACAGTATTGTTTACTTAGCTTAGCTTTACTAAAGTTACCTCCGCATTACCCAGCAGCAAGAGATGCTGAATTAAATAAATAAAAAAAAAAAACATGGTGACACCCCTCTTCCTTACTAGTGTAGCATAATGCGCCTTATTATTCATTGCGCCTTGCGTACATAAATAGAGCAGAAAATAGACGTTCATTGATAGTGCTCACTATAATGTAATATATAAAAATACAGTAGCCACATATAGGAGGTGGTTTTCTCCTCAGAAAAGCTAAACATACCTAAATATAATACTGTTGGTGCTGCTTGCCTCCATCACCAGCACGGACGGGAACCCTTCTTTGGGCAGGGGCAGCTCAGGCACCTCAGGGTTTCCGCCACAAGTAATGGTGAGAGGGCGTGGCTGTGGGCGTGGCGTGGGCTGGGTGTCTCTGGGCAGTGCATACAGGATGGCCTTGTGACGGTTCTCAGGCATCGGGTAATCGACCACGCATATATCAGCCAGCAGTGTCAGATCATCCAGAACGTGTGACGGGAAATCACACCTGATAAGAAACGGAGAGTATGAAACCTGAGTGACCTGCATCTTGCTACATTAGCCTTGTAGCTTCAATGTAAAAAGACTACGTTCTTACAGTAAGTAAAAGTGGCACAAATCCAATTCTCTCACCAAATCCGATGCTAAGTTCAATCTTTTTAAATGTGACTCGTATCTGACACTCGTCTGAACAGTCTAAACTCTTGTTAATTAAAAAACAGATTTGCAAAACAGCATAGCTTCATGTGAAGTTTTGGTTTAATTCTTTTTAGAAATACAGGACCTATGTATTTGTTCAGGTTGACAGGTTGGACTTTTTAAGCCCCACACTACAGTACTACAATTGAGTATTTATATTTAAAAGCTCTGTTACCTCATTATCCCACCAATGAAAGCCTTATTCACAGCTGTGTTGCATTTTACCCTCTATTTATTTTTCCTTCTTCTTTTTCTTAATGTAAAAAAGCCACACAAATTCTGAATTGAACTGAATTGAAAAGATTAGTTTCAGTGAGGATTCAGATTCAGTAACCCATATGTGTCTGGCACAGAAGACCAGATTTGGGCTACATTTACCTGCTGTTCAAAAGTCACCAAACACATCTCATCTGATCGACCATAGCAATAATTTTTAAGGGTCTATTGTGTGTACTCTCTAATCTGTACCTGAAAACCTCCTGAAAGAGGCAGGGCAGGGCATGAGCCCACAGGCCGTGACTGTATTTCTCCAGAAGCTCCAGAACTCTCTGCTTCACGGCCGGCGCCACCGGCACCACCGGAGGGGGTGTGGAGGGCGGGGTGAGCAGAGAGTGGTTCATGGCGTTAGAGGCAACTGGGGATTTAGGGGTGTCTGGAAGAGAGAATACCAGAATACCAAAGCTTAGACCAATCAGCACACACTACTTTTCAATTCTTACGTAAAACAATCTTCTTTAGTGCACAGAGAAATGTTTCAGAATGTTGAAAAAAATGTCATCTGCTGGTGTTGGTCCACTGTCCACTATCAAGTTTGCTTTCCTCTGCTGACAACTTTTATGGAGATGAGGATTTCATTTTCCAGCAGGAATTGCCAAAAGTACCAACTGGTCTTATATAATATTCTAATTTCCTGAGACACTGATTTTTATATTTTCATTGTCTGTAAGCCATAATCATCAACAATAACAAAAACACTTAAAATAAATCACTGTATTTAATATACATGTTAAACCTCAGTCACTGGTTGTTCATCCCAAGTCGTTTCCTAACAGTGCAAGTTGTTAAAAACAGTTTAATTGTCATTTTAAAAGGCATTTTTAAATGTTACTCACCATCTCCAGCAGAGGGCAGTCTCTGTGCCACCGGACTGAGGGGCTTGGGGCTGGGAGAAACTGGAGACAGTGGGAAAGACAGTCTAACAGAGCTAGACTTGGGGGTGTTTGAGGTTACAGAAGGTTTTAAGGGAGCAAAAGTAGATGGCATGCTGAGGTTGGGGGTCGTCTCTTTAGCAGGATACACCAGACGCCCTACAATGTTATTACTGCTGGGCTTCTCCACCTTAAAATCATGAAAGTAATGGATTAATGTGAACGCTTAGCTGCATAACATTTAAACAGTCATCTTAAAATTTAAGAACATTTACAGGCATTATGGACCTTTAGTCCCTACTACACAGCAATCTCCACTGAAAAGATACTATATAGTCATGTATAGTATGTAATATAACTAAGCTTTATCAGCGAAGTTTAAATGTGTCCCAGATTTTAAAAGCATTTTTTTTTATCTCTTTCTTTCAACAATGGGTGTCTTCTTGCCACTTCTTCTGAAAAAGTTCAAGGGGTATGAATACTTTTGCAAGCCACTTTATCTTAATATTTTTTCTAATTCTTTTTATCATTTAGTTCTATATCTGTATATTAGAGTAGCCTAACATAAGGGACACAAACAGTGTTCTTTTGCATCTGAAGTACTTTTTAAAAAGTAAATAATTAAATAAAAAGAGCAATTAGAGTTTTCTTTAAATCTGGGCTAAAACGGTGTCAGGCATATTCTCATCCATAAAAGAAACACTGTGGTCTAAAGCGCTGCCACTATGATCGGGAGATTGCTGGTTCGAATCCAGCTCATGCAGCTGCCGGAGCCCTGAGAGCGCACAACTGGACTTGCTCTCTCTAGGTGGGTAGATGATGCTCTTTCCCCCTCATTACTCCAAAGGTTGATGTTGATCAGCACAAGGCTGCATCTGTGAGCTGATGTATCAGAACCGAGTCGCTGCGCTTTTCTCAGAGTGCGCTGTGATGCTACTCGGCAATGCTGCATCAGCAGTTGGAAAAGAGGCGGTGCCTGACTTTACATGTCTCAGAGGAGGCATGTGCTAGTCTTCACCCTTCTTGTGCTGTGGCATCACTAGTGATGGGGATATACAGCTGACTAGCAGCTGAATGGGTCGGACAATTTGTCTAGCTAAATTGGGAGAAATTAAAATGATATAAAAGAAAACAAACATTGTGGAATTAAAGCAGTTCATAATTGGTTGTCAGCTAGTAAATTTTACTAGGCAGCTTTTCTTCTATTCAATATTGTCTTATCATATCTCTAGATTGTGATAACTGGACTAATGTAAACAGTTAATATGAGAGAAGTGTAAGTGTGTGTACAGGACATGTTCTCACAGTGCAGATGTGTGTCCATTTCTCCAGCTGAGCATGCGCGTTTGTCGGCAGCTCCTGGTGGAACATGTCCTTGTAGAGGACGGGAAGTTTGGAGTGCCAGACGCCCCTGCAGTATTTCTGGAGGAGCTGTTTAACTCTGTTCTGAATCAGCTGCATGTCACCAGCCGATACTATGGTGCCCTCTACAGGCCTCTGCTGACCTGCAGGAAGACAGAAACATGCCACGCTGGTTGGCTCGCTTGTACCATAGCATCTGTTTATGAGAGTGTGAATGGTGGGGGAACACCTCACCTGCAGTCTGAGGAGTCATGGACAAGTCCCTGTGGATCTTAAAGTTCAACGAAGCACTCCTAACCTCCCTGATACCAGCAAAGAGGCAAACAGTGTTAATAAATATATATAAAGTGTTACTGTTAAATAACAGTTCTAAAAGCTGCACCTAGTGCATCCAATCATTATGACTTTGCACATGCTAATGCTGTTCAGTGGTTGCTATGCTAATGCTAAGTTACAGAGCTACAGTCTCTCAATAATTAAGGTAAGTATATACTAATTATACGGAAGAGTAATGCAGAAGAAGCCTTTTCTGAGCACACGCCACAAACAGAGTCGCTTGAGGTATGCTAAAGCATATTTGGAGAAGCCAGCTTCATTTTAGTTATTTGGAGGGATGTTATTTATGCATGTTGGAAAAAGAACAAAGCATTTCAAGACAAACACTTTATTGCTCCCCACAGTAAAAAATGGTGGTGGTTCCATCATGCTGTGGGGCCAGTGCAGGTACTGGGAATGTTGTTAAAGTTGAAGTTCACATGGACTTTAGTCAAAATCAGCAGATTCTTGAGAACAATGTTTAAGAATCAGTGATAAAGTTGAAGTTAAAGCGCCGGGGCTGGATACTTCAACAAGACAACGACCCAAAACACTAAACACACCGCTCAAAATCTACTAAAGCATTCATGCAGAGGAACAAGTACAACTTTCTGGAATGATCATCTCAGTCCTCAATCTGCACATTACTGATTTCAAATTAATTATGTGCATTAAATTAACACTTTAAATGTTGACAGCCCTAATATTAAGACATTTAAAGGGTAATGGAAGGAATAGTGATATACACTGACCCTGAGGGCACTGTGCTCTGGACGGTGGGACCTCGGCTGGACTGGGAGTTTGTAAAGTACACCTGGCGCTGGTTGCCTTGGACGATGGTCCGCGAGATCCTGGGGTAGGAGGCAGAGCCTTGTGGGAACGAGGTTATGTGCCCAGGCTGCCGCAGGGAGGAGCAAGGTTTCACTTTAGAAGCACAACAAAAAAAGAGTAAATTAACGTAACAAAAACAATAGTATTTTTGGTCAATATATTATCACAACCTTTACTATTTACTATTACTTTTGTACTATATATAATAAAATGTGCTCTGCCCTGATTAGCTCTCCTGCCAGTTAAGCTGCAAAAGAGACTAATTTTATAACATTATACTATTTTATAACATTATAAAAACCTGCCTAACAGCGGGCCAACTTTCATTCTATTTCTAAAATACCTGGATTTAAAATAGGACACTATAAAAGCTCATGAATGTGCAATAATGTTTCCAGTACATCTATCCATGCAACCTATACCAATAAAAAAAAAAAGTCATATCAGGAGTGTGAAGATGCTGGACATTTCTAAACACAATGCAAAAATAGCCTGTATGTATGTGTATGTGTGTGTGTTACCATTGTGTGTAAACAGTGAGGACTTGGTCCTCATTTGGAAATTGAGGAGCTGAGAGCGTCCAGTTTTCTTCACACTTTTCTGTCGGGCGACCAGCTGGGCGATGTGGGCGGTCTCCTCACAAACAGCAGCAAAACACACCACCTATCACCATAATTAGCTTCTTTTATTACATTTATTAGGATCATTTTCAGACAGACCCAGCAGTTCTATTAATATTTTTTCTATTAAAATACAGGTAAGACATTTAAGAAGACATTTTTAATGGATAAATTGTACCTCAGCATATGATAAATAAAGGTTCCAAGCCAAGAACAAGAGGGGTAGAGGGTTAAATGTTAAGTTTGGGTCACCTCTCCGGTACGTGAACGCTCCAAGCGGACCACGCTGGGGATGGACCTCAGAAAGCTCTCCAGACTCGGGTGTCCAAGTACCCGGGGATTGATGTGTTCTCCAGTAAGAGCACGGTAATCAGACTGCAGCCGCGTCAAAGCCACACCATGTTTACTGCTCTGCAGCACGGCCCGCAGCATCTTCTTCACAAGCTCCACATCCGACATCCTGAAAAAGATTTAAAAAAAAAAAAAACAAAAAAAAACAAGAAGAAGAAAACAACACACCAACACTGCTTTACACATTAATGTTCCACATCAATGCAAACTTGCACAATACACTATGACTGAGGGGTTTCCCCGGTTACTCAAGTCACTTTTTTTGATAGAACACTTCTACTTTTACTCAAGCCACTTACTTGTTTGACAGAACACCTCTACTTCTATTCAAGTCACTTTTTAGATAGCACACTACTAATGCTACTAATGTCACTTTTTGAAAGAACCCTCCAAAAAACCTATTAAAATGAGTAGCTACATTGTTTTACAGCTAGACAGTCTGTTAGCTATACTAGATAGTACACTTTTACTCAAGTTTTTTTTTTGACAGAACACTTCTAAAAGTATATTTTTGATAGAACACTTTTACTTTAACTGAAGTCCGTTTTGTAAAAGAACACTTCTACTTAAGTCACTTTTTGATAGAACACTTCAAATTCTACTCAAGTCACTTTTCATATAAGAACACTAAGCTAACTTCTACTCAAACCACCTTTTTGACAAAAAAAAAAACTCAACATTTTAATAACTAGCTAAGATATTAAGTACAGCTAAACATCTTAAATCAGGGTTTGCCGCCTAAACCTATGGCAAATCCTGACTTGCTAGGCTAAGCTAATACTTAATTTTTTACATTTTACATTACTCACTTATTATTATTCCATTATTATTCCAACAGCTCAACTCGCTTGTTTCAGGCGAGTTCAGATATATTCTTTTACTTCTAAAATCGATTAAAACCCTATTAAAATTAGTATTACCGTTGTTTTATAGGTAGCTAATCTGTTAGCTAATATAGCTAGATTAGCTAGGCTAGATAAACTTGCCGTTAGCGAGGTATTTAGCAGCGAGCTAGTTAACTTAGTTAGTAAACGCTAGCATTTGTAGCTAACATTAAAATACAAGACTTAACGTTACAGTAGAGTTTAACGTATGTTAACGTTACTTAACTGCGTAAAACAGTTAAAATAAGATGAATTCACAATCTGTACGCAGTCTTAATATTCATATTATAAATGTTCACCTAAAACGTCAAAGCTAAATTCAGCCACGCTGACAATTTCTCCATTCCACCTTAAATAGCGCTGCGGTAGGTCCTCACCGCTGGGCTGTGGCTATTCAATCTAACGGCATCATTTAAGGTAGACCGGATAGTTACTACTCAGCAAAAACGTAATATTATATTTAAAAAATCTTTAAAAATAACGTTATACGTGTTACCGTCATTTACCGTGACAATTCACCGAAAACACTGCAGTTATTACAGCTGTTAAGGTTACAGGCCTACAGATTAAAGCATAAATTATCTTAACTAAGTTAATAAAATCTGATAGGCTCACCTGAGCTACAGTAAATCAGTCGATTATCTTGGTTTCAGGTTAAAACTGTTGGGATCACATTAATACAGACTGCCACAGTGTGTTTAAATCTCACCTAAAAGAGTGTAAAAGTGCTTCAGATGTTTTAAACCTCACCTGAACGTGTTTTAAAGCAGTAAACTGTGTTAATAAGCTGCTCCAGATCTCTCCATAGACAAGCTCATCTCTCTCTGAGGTCACATTACAGGGTCACAGCGTCAGAGGGTCCTTTAATGCCTGTGAATTTCAGATTTTTCTTTTTTTTTTTTTTTTTTTAATCAGTTTAATTTTCTGACCGTTTGAGGCTAAATGTTAAATGTAAAATTAGATGTAAAAACTCATTATTTATTTTTTACATTTAGGTGCAGTGTAGAAGAAATAAGTTGAGTTTTTCTTTCTCTAGCCCTCATAATCCGTATTTAAGATTAAAAAAAAAAAAAAAAAACATTTTCTTTATTTTCAGTCTTTTCCATTTTTGCATCTTGTAACAAAAGTTAGTAGGGTTATATTGTCAGTGAACGTCTTATGCTAAATTTGAACATAGAAAATTGGGTAAGGCTTTATTTTTTATTTTTTCCATTTACTTTGATGAAGAAATTTATCAGTTTTTCACTAACATAATTATCTTAAAAATATCTATATATTTAGATTGATCAATTTTTGCGTCTTGTAATAAAAAACAGATGGTATAATTCAGTTTACTTTTGTTACAAGATGGAAAATCTGAAAATTAAGAGATTCTAATTGTGATGTGCAAAAATTACAAAAAAAAAAAATAGAAAATTAGAATAATGCATGAAAACCCATTTATTTTATACAATTTATAATTTATACGAGTTATATAATAAAGATGTTTTAGGTCAGTGTAATATTCAAGCAAAATTTAAAAATAGAAAATTTGGTAAAAAAAAAAAACTTAATCATTATTTTTTTACATTCAGTAGACTGGGTTTTCATCCAATTTTTCAATTCTATAGTTTTTAATTTCTTTGGAAAATGTCAAGAATTTCAAGAAAAATTAAAAGTTTTTCTATAATCATCTATCGATTTTCAGATTTGTCAATTTTTGTATCTTGTAACACAAATCTGATGCTATAATCCTTGCAAAATGCAAAAAAATTGAAAAATCAGAAAATATTTTTCTTGATTTTTCCTGAAAATCCGATTGTGAGGGGCAGAGATGAAACAACTAAAATTGGAAAAATAAAAAGTAAATCACCAGCAGATGATTAATCTTGACTTTGCATTTGCCTTTTTACTCTGAAAGTTTAGCACTGTCTCTGCTAAAAACTGAATCACAAACTGTCACTTTGCTATTGATTTTAACATTTTGTGTTTTCATTTTAACTGGCCGTAGAAACCTTTGACTAAGCCTAGACTTTAAGTCTATAACTCATTAAGACACAAAAAGTGGAGAAAATGTTTTTATTTACCAGTTAAACAGTGCTTTACTCACTCACTTACACACTCATTTACACACTCTATATATAAACACCCTGCTTAAAAAACATCTCAAGACCAGCTTCTGCTGGTAACTGGTTTCAGACAGTCTAAGTGGTCTTTGATTATCAGGTTGGTTGAAAAGCTGGTCATCCAGGCCAAACATAGTCTATACTGGTTAACCAGCTCTTGACCAGAATGGTGTACGCTGCATTTGATTTTGGCCCAGTTCCAGTAATCTCGCTGCAACAACACTTGTGTTTTAATTTTTTTGTTGTGGTAATGTAGCGTTACCAGCTAACCTTCCTGGAACTTCTTCAAAACGCTGCTAAACGTTCTTATAATGTTCTCTGTTAGCTGGGGTGATGCTAGTCGACAATCTTGGTCTTGCTTTTCACACTGGTAGACTAGCTAAGCGATGCTGGTTGTGCTGTTTCTTTCATTTGGTCCCAATTATTTTTTTTTGGTTTGTAGAACATTTTTTTAATGTTATCATTAACATTCTTGCAATGTTCAACCTGTCACATTTTCTGGATGTTCTAAAAATAATTTATTTAACATTTTAGAAACGTTTTAACGTTTTAGATGTTGCTAAACGTTCTTATAATGTTCTTATATAGGCTGCAATTCTTGGTCAAGCTGGATATCTAGCTTTGGTTCAGGTTGATTATAGACTATAGATTATAGATTATAGTGCTTGTAGACCAGCTAAACCATTAAACATACTCTATACTGGTCAAGAGCTGGACTGCTCTACCAGCTTAACCAGTTTGAACCAGCCAGGGTCCACTGCTGTCTAGACATTATTGATGGAAGTGGTCTGTACTCGGCACAGACGTAACAGGGAATACATAAGTACCTAAGAAGGTATAAGCGAAGGGTTTCTGATAAAGTGTCACTCTGTGTTTTGACTGGAACACCACCCCAAAATGATCTGGACAGCAGTAGAGGTTGCACATTGAACTCTATCCAGTAGATAGCGCTGATGGAAGCTGTAGACTGTATGGAGTCATTCGCCCAAAAACCCTAAAAATCCACCACAGCCTTTTCTCCCGATGGTCACGGGTTTTTGACCATAGAGGTCATGGCCCGGGCGATGGCCAGAGGGTCTTTAGGGGTGGAACTTCGCCGTTTCCTAAGCAGGATGAGTTTGGGGTTTTTCAGGAGGGTGTAGAATAGGAGCCAGCGCACACGGACTCTGCCCCCGGTTGGACCATTGTCTGGGGAAGACAAGAAATTATTCGCCATCTGTGAATACTACAGTGATTTTACCACAGTTACAAGGAATATTATCATACAGAGAACCACAGTTTATCACCACACCCCACCTCAGAACAAGCTCATCTCAAACAAGTCTAAAAAAAATATGAAGTTTCCCTTTTACAAGTGTTGGTACTCCTCGGTTAATGAAAGAAAAACCCACAACGATCACAGAAATAACTTGAATCTGACAAAAGTAATAATAAATAAAAATGCTAAAAAAAAAAAAAGAAACAAATGAAAAACAGACATTGCTTTTCAATCATGCTTCAACAGAATTATTTTAACTCATTAAACAGGCCTGGACAGAAATTATGGTATCCACAACTTAATATTTTGTTGCACAATCTTTTATGGCAATCACTGCAATCAAATGATTCCTGAAACTGTCAATGAGACTTCAGATCCTCTCAGCAGGTATTTAACTGAGGGGTAGCAACATTTTTGTCTGCGTCTGTAGCACAAAGCAAAGTGGACAGAACTGACGGTAAACAGTTGTTCTGACCTCTGCTGTTGAACTGTGAGTAAGGGTTGGCCGATGCCTGCCGTTCCAGAGTCCGACTGAGCAGCAGGTGGCAGAAACAGACCATAACTGGGTTGCTATGGTAATGATCGGCCATGATCATCCCTATCCACGTCCTATAGCCTGTAGATGCACAAGAAAAAAATTCACAAAGTTGGCACAAAAAAAGATTTTTACTTCAATCCAGTGTTGCATTAATTTTTCACCAAGATCTTGCAGCAGCATTGATGATGGTAGAGTCTCAAAAAGATCTAAATATTCTCAAATGGGTTAAGGTCTGGACTCTGTGGTGAACTATCTCATGCTCCCTGAACCACCTGTTAGTGCCAGCACCATCGGCAGACGGCTGCATTTAGCAGAACTACATGCATACAGACGATTACGACGACTGCTATAAACACAAGGGCAGTTTCGCCAAAGACAGCAGTGGTGTTGTGCTAGACAGTTAGTATTCATGTATTATATGAGGTATTCTGAGCGCACATTTGACACTGTAAATCAAGAAATATCAAATGTCCGCACAATTTCAGGAATATAAAAAAAAAATTTGAGACACTTTTGTCAGTTTTTAGCCAGCTTTGATTTTACCTGGATCCATGGACTCATAGCCCCGCTGCATTATGGTCCGGTCAATCCGAGGCACAAGCCAGGTACCCACAATGCAGCTGTTCAGCAAGCGTAGGATACAGTTGCTGAGCCCCATGATGACGTTGTAGAAGAAGAAGAAGTAGTTAAAGTTGTGAAAGGCCTTCCTAAAGAAGAGAGAAGCACGGTGTCTGTTAGATCAGTGGCTCAGTGATTAGTGTGTCATTTGATACCTGCTCTGTGGTGGTCTTTCTTGTGGGGTCCTGAACAGAAGGATGAAGAACTGAATGGTGAAAAGAGGGTAATGTATAAAGGATGCAGAGAAACAGATACAGAACTACAGCCTCTAATTATATAGAACTATTATTCTATACTGTATGATGAGTAGAGCTGATAAGATAGACAGTAACCAAGGAAACAAAGAGGTGTTCATAATATTCTGACTTGACTGTGTAGACTCTATGATAACAGTATTTACCTGTTATTGAGTGCGAGGGGCTTTTCTTTGTCCTCTGGTGAGAGTTTGTCCTGCAGGAAGAAGATCCGAACCAGCAGGACCTGCAGCACCACCAAGATGATCACTATGAAGATGGTTAATCTGAGGACAGTCACAGACACTAGGGATAAGCTCATACTGTCTTAATGAGTGTCATAAACTGGTCTAAACTCAGTCTTTACTGAGGCAGACTCACAGTATGATGGCAACGTGGGAGAACCAGGGTAGGAAGCCTTCTTTCTGAATGGGCAGAACCACCAGATACACAAACAGCAGCGCAAATATGAACTGGACAAAGTGGACGATCAGGTAACCTGCGGAGAGATGTTTCCCAGGCTGGAATTCACTGTGTTATCATTAAGTTGGTTTGGAAAAATCTGCTTACTGTTGTTCTTCAATAGCGTTTGTAGTAGAACCGCTTCCCACACGCAGAAATCAGATCACATGTGTCCCTAAACCTTTAAATTTGCTTTTTAGTTTATTAGCCAACAGAATCTGCATTCCCACAATTAGACAAAGTTTTTTGACTCCAATATTCAGCCAAAAATGTTTGGACACAGCTTTATTGGTCAATAGTATCAGCATCCCATCATTTAGCCAAATGATTTTGGACTCCAACACTTTGCTAAATATTTTTGGACTCCAATATTTAGCCAAAAATTGTGGACACAGCTCTATTGGCCAGTTGTTTTTGGATTCCAATGCTTAACCAAAAAAGTCAATAGTATTCCCAATATTTTTGAACTCAAATTTTACCCTAATGGTTTTAGACTGTAACATTTAGCCAAATGTTTTTGGACTCCAACGTTTAGCCAAATGATTTTGGACTCAAATATTTAGCAATATATTTTTGGATACCACAGTCAACAGTAATTGCATTCCACTATTTGGCCAAATATTTTTGATTTCAAGCTTTATCAGATGCTTTTTGGACTCCAACATTAAGCCAAATGTTTTTGAACTCCAACATGTAGCCAAAAATTGTGGACACAGCTCTATTGGCCAATAGTATTGGCATTCGATCATTTAGCTAAATGTTTTTTGGAATTCAACATGGTGGCGCTTGTAATCCTCAGATCTGATTCCTCTACTTAAGCTAGATCTGTAGGTATGATCTGTTGTCAGGTTCACTCACCCCACAGTGTGAAGGCTATCTGCCAGCCGGAGTAGCGAGTGATCGCAGCCTGGAGAGAAGAAGTGTGAAGTGGATATTACTGATTATAGATTAAGAAAAAAGAACTAATAAAATAACTAATAAAACATGTGTTAACACACTTACCACACTAACAGCTGAGCTGGGTTTGCGGTATTTTTCAGGCAAAAAGCTCCTTTCTCCTGCCCACAGCCTTTTTATATGCTTTCTTTATCAACACATTCAGTTAATCAATCAATAAAAAATATAATTTGTTAATCAAATAAAGTGTTATGAGTGAGGCAGAGCGAGTTGCTGTACCTGTAACACGCCAGCACATGGAAGGTGTAGGTAACAGACGTCAGCGAGGTGAACAGTGTCGTTGCAAACCAGGCCTCTGGGAAACACACACAGGCACACACACACACACACACACACACACACACACACACACACACAGATACAGATATCTGTAAACATTTAAATGCTCTAAAACTATCTGTAAAATATCATATAAAATAGAATACACTATATAGACAAAAGTATTGGAGCACCTGTCCATTTGTTATTTCTACTCAATTCAAGGCTTTTAAAAAGAGTTTATCCAGTAACTGTCTCTACTGTTTAGGCAGGGATTTCTACTAGATTTTGGAGCATTGCGTTGAGGTTTTAATTGCATTCAGTGACAAATGTAAGGTCAGAATGTTGAATTTTCACCGCTCATTTTATGGAGCACCATCATCCAGAGATCACAGTTCCACTGCTTCACTACTCATGTGGACTTCATGTTTGTTTTTAAGTAGAGGTAAGTACCAAGTAGAGTGAGACAGAGTAAGTAGAGTAAAATATGGCCTGGTAGACTGAAGTAAAGTGTGACAAGGTGAGGTAGAGTGAGGTAGAGTGAGGTACAGTAAGGTAGGAAACAGTTCCACTGCTTTACAGCTCAGTACAGCTTGGGGACGTGCTCCAAACAGTCCTATTCTATTGGTGATACTTGTGCAACTTATTATATTAGAAAGGATGTCCACAAACATTTGGATATGTACAGTAGTTTATGCAGACAGAAAGACAAACAGATACACAGACAGACAGACAGACAGATAGATAGATAGATAGATAGATAGATAGATAGATAGATAGATAGATAGATAGTAGGCGTGTCACGATTTCGATATTTTATCTATATCGATCGTAATTATGTCATGGTCTCCAGCCTTGAATCAAAAAGAGCTCAAAGAGCAGCCCTTTCTCCAGAGAATGTGAACATTCTCATCTTCTTAAAGAAAAACTTAAAAATATAAAAAATAACAGTTGTTTTGTCTAGCCTCAAATATTTTAATAGTTTTGGTACCTTAAGGAGCATCTTTCTCTCAGATAAAGTTAATAATATATCTTTATTAAAGAAAAATACTTGTCATTCTCAGGGACCGAAAAAGTCTTAAAGTCTTATTTTTCATGTTTAACTGTTATAGTAGGATAGAGTTCAGTTTGTTAAGGATCTAATTGTTCTATTATTTTGTACATGACTGTTCCTGTATTTTTGTATTATTTATTTTGTTATGTTGCACATTGCTGTTTTAATAGTGCACACTGCTGCTACCAAAAAAAGCCACTAGATGGCATTACATATATATCTTAATTAAATTACTTAAATTTGACCATTAGTGCCTAATGTGGTGTATTACAGATCACTTGTATCACTTTGCATCACTTATATCAAGCCCACCTTTTGAAATAAGATATTGTAAATTTGATGAATCAAACCAATGACTGACCATAGACTAATCTAAAACTGGCATAGGCCTCTCTGCTGTAAAAAAAAAGAAAATCGAGAATCAAATCGAATCGTGACCCTAAAATAAAACCGCAAATAAAATCGAATCGAGGATTTAGAGAGTCGTGACACCCCTAATAGATAGATAGATGAACTGATTGATTATGGATTGATTATTCTCACTCCATGCCACATGGCTGAACTCGTCCAGTAATGGCAGCAGGGTGAAGAACAGATTGTCCGTCTCGTTGATGGAATGCGCCAGCTCCTCCAGAGAGTCTGTTACAGACACCAGCATCGAGAAGATATAACCACTCACCCTGTAGTCCCCAAGAGTTACCTATACACACACACACACACACACACACACACACGCATACAAATTAGCTTGGTTCCTGACTTTAGCGGTGACCTCACAGAGGCTCCTGACTGAGCAGAGTGCTATTGATTCAGTCTTTTTGAACAAATCGCTTGGGTGAATGACCTAAAATGAAACACACACACACACACACACGGGTGCACACACAGGGGACACACTGACCATGTAGAGTCCGATAAGGGAGATCACGGCGGTGCCAATCATCCTATTAGGAAATTTGAAATAAGGATCCCATTCATAGACCCTTCTCTGGAACCAGGTCTTCTCCAGCAACCTGGAGGGGAATCCAAGAATCAGGTGTGTAAGTGTGTGTGTGTGTGTGTGTGTGTGTGTGTGTGTGTATATAACTGTGTGTGTACCGTCCAGTAGGTCGTCTCAGTAGAGTTTGTACATATCTGAACTGATGAGACTGAACAAAGTTCTCCTCTTCTACCTGTAGAACACACACACACACAAACACACACACACACACACACACACACACACACAGGAGTTACACGTTGACAAAATGTCATGATGTTCATATTAAAGATGTCCTTCTATTAAAATATACTTTTTCTTGTTCTTTGTGAAACACAACAAGTCCCTCTGAGTTGTATATGCATGTTATTTGTGCGAATAACACATAAAATCAAATCAAATCAAATTTATTTGTATAGCGCTTTTTACAACAGGTGTTGGCACAAAGCAGCTTTACAGAAACATGATTACAGAAGAATCAGGCAAAACATTAAACCTAGAAAATACAGAATACAGAACCCCCAGTGAGCGCGGAGGCAAGGAAAAACTCCCTCAGAGCTGCAGGAGGAGGAAGAAACCTTGGGAGGACCAAGACTCACATTTGAGGGGGGACCATCCTACCACTGGTCAAACGGCTTTTAAATTAAAATTTAAAAAGTCCATCCATATAGGTTTTATATATTCAGGAGTATAATAGCGCCACTAATGGCTTGGATGTAAACTGTAGTGGAGAGTAAGATGAACGGTGATCAGTGTTTTTATACTTATATATACCCAGAAATTCAGAGCTACGGAACAAATGGTTAGGATTTGTCCAGGGAAAACACCACCACAGAAGTGCAATTGTATCGATATACCAGTGTATTTTTAGAACAGTTCTGTTCTGTGTACACTAGTTAAAGGTGAAAATCCACCCGCGGCTATGCTGCGGCACAGCCAACAAAACCCTGGAGTGGATTTTTACTTTCTGGATCTGGACTACGTACTTCTGTGTGTAAGTAACTATAGGTTTACATAGGATCTCCGGTGGATTTTGCATTTTACAGTTATTCTAAGACTAGGTCAGTGGATGAACTGCACTTAGCAGGGCATTATTACACATGTTGTAAAGTAACATATGACATTGCAAAGACTGTTATTAGTGTAAAAATGTCTTTATTTTAAAATGAAGCTCACATGGCATTCTTTCATACTAGACACCACAGCTAAAATAAATGAAAAAGACGCTGAGATAACTATTCCAGGTGACTCTACCTCACAAAGACACAAATGTGTGTGTGTATATATGTTTATGTGTGTGAGACCTGTTCATTCTGTAGCTGTAAATGAATTCGGACATCCTTCGCCACCATATATATGAACCGCCCCATCAGAAATGCCAAACACAGGAAACACGGCCACTGCAGGATGATCTTCTCATATTCCCCTAGAACCTACACACATAAACACACACACACACACACACACACACATGCACACAGCATGATACCTGCACTTTGGTTTATGGTTCACATAAAAGGAAGTATGAGCTCCATTCAAACATAATAAAGACAGTGACGTTAACCTACCAAACCTCCAGGACAGGTGACAACATCCCATAATCTCACTATCAACCTAATAAACACACAAACACATGTTCACACATACAGTCACTACAGTTTTCGTCATTTGTGTGTGCCTGTGTGTGTGTGTGTGTAAGGAAAGGAGTTTACCAGGCCAGTGTGTACAGTATTCCTAGGACTCCTCCCAGCGCTCGATGGGTTGTTGACAGACAGACGAAGAAAGGCATGTAGGCCATGCCCACCTCCAGAGCCCCCAGCAGATACAGGAATGCTGAACAACACACACACACCCCACAAACACACAAACACACACACACAAACAGAGATATAACATTTAAAAAAATACTGTCAGCCAATGTGTGTGCAGTCAAGGCACGGAATATGCAGTATCTAACAAAAGTAAGTAGAACAGGGCTGTTAAATGTGGTGTTCTGGGTACAATTCTATCATTCTGGCCACTGGATATTCAGCATGGCAACTCATGGCAAAGAACTCTCTGAGGATGTGACAAATACAAAAAGTATGCTTTCCACAAAGATGATCTAGGGCAGGGGTGTCCAAACTTTTTTTGTTGGGGGCCAGAAGGAGAAATATATTTGAAGTCACGGGCCAAAGACTGTAATAAAACAAATAATGAAATATACCACTTTAAATAATACATTTTCCTGATTACTTTCAATTACACACCATTTTACTTGACTTACTATCTTTATCTTTGACAGTGTTGTGTAAACTAAGATTTTTCAAATTGATGTTTCATTTCATGATGTCTCTTAATATTAAACTCCTTAATTACGGCAACTTTTAGACTATTTTGCCCTTTTTCTGCGCTACAACTGAACACCCTCTCCGCTTTTAGACTCCTTGGCCCATTTTTCTGCGCTAGAAATGTGCACTCTCTCCGCTTTTAGACTCTTTGCCGCGTTTCTGACACCTAGCGTTCAAACTTTGAATCTCACATTATAAAAACCTGATTAACAACGAGCCAACGTTCATTCTATTTCTAAAGTACCTCGCGAGCCGCTCCAAAAAAGGAAACGGGCCGCAAATGGCCCGCGGGCCAGAGTTTGGACACCCCTGATCTAGGCCTATAAGAAGTTTGCTAATACCCCAAAAATGAACTACAGCACAATAATGGCCAAGGTCATACACACATACAGGATATAGAACTGAATCATAACACGTAACATAACAAGTTAACATTGGTGACAGTCCGGACCTTGGACTGACGAAATTTTCTCTAACTGGGCTGTACTGAATTCTAATTAAATACCCCTGCTCTAGACATTTCTCTACCACAGAGCTGATGGAGCAGGTGGACTTCCCGGGATCCTGTGTAAAATTAGGGAAGGATCATGTAACATTAACAAATATCTGAGGTCATGGTGTTTATCTGGTACCTTTGGCCCAGGCCGGAACTGAAAACGGTGTGTAGGACTCGGTGAAGAGTTGGAGCACGCTGGGAGTCACGGCACCGAACGCAACACCATAGGACCAGCGGTTACTCATACTGCCGATAAAATCCAAAGGCCTGACAAAGCAAACAGATTAGAAATGAACACAGAGAAGCTGTGAAAGTTATACTTTTACTTTGAGTTTATTACTGTATACATGAGTTTATCAAAGGTGTGAAAACTATTCACATTCATTACTCAGGAAGAAGTATAGATACTAGGGTTTAAAATCAACTCAATCTTTTTACTTAAGTAAAAGTGGTTTCAATACTACTTAAAGTGTAAAAGTAAATGTAGCATAAGGAAAAAAATGCAAAAGCTTAGGCAATGACACTTCCCAATATACAGCTCTGGAAAAAAAAGAGAGCACTTAAAAACGATGAGTTTCTTTGATTTTACCAACCTGAAAACCTCTGGAATATAATCAAGAGGAAGATGGATGATTAAAAGCCATCAAACCAAACTGAACTGCTTAAATTTTTAAACCAGGAGTGTAAAGCATAAAGTTATCCAAAAGCAGTGTGTAAGACTGGTGGAGGAAAGAACATGATGCCAAGATGCATGATTAAAACTGTGATTAAAAACCAACCGGGGTTATTCCACCAAATATTGATTTCTGAACTCCTAAAACTTTATGAATATAAATATGAACTTATGCATTATATGAGGTCTGAAAGCTCTGCATATTTTTTTGTTATTTCAGCCATTTCTCATTTTTGCCAAATAAATGCTCTAAATGACAATATTTTTATTTGGAATTTGAAAGAAATGTTTTCTGTAGTTTATAGAATAAAACAACAATGTTCATTTTACTCAAACATAAACCTATAAATAGCAAAATCAGAGAAACTGATTCAGAAACTGAAGTTCTCTCTTAATTTTTTTCCAGAGCTGTATATGCAATGCATAATAGTACAATAGGGTGACGTGTGCAGGTGTGATGGATCACAGTATAAACCAATTGGGGGTCGGAATAGTATATGTTTATATATATATCTCTACATCCAATCACAATCAGATTCACTCTATCCGGATGGAGAGATTGATCTGGATAGGTTTTTTTTTTTTGAACGAGGAGAAGCCAGAATAAAAAGAAGCTGAAATGAAATAGGCTATTTTTAAAATGTAAGGAGTAGAGAGTTCAGATAATTAATATATTCTTCAACACACACCATACCAAAAGTGAAGCATGGTGGTGGTAGAATCATAATGTGGGCAGATGTGCAGACGAAATACATATTTTAAACTCTAAAGGCCAGTGTATACTGAGTCACTGGTACGCATGCAATGTGTGTGTGTGTGTGTGTGTGTGTGTGTGTGTGTGTGTGACTCACACAACAAATCCGAATCGCCCTCTGAGGTAGGGGAACCGTTCCTCAAAGGGCTGTGTCTTCTCTCTGTGTTGAACGAATGACAGTATCGCTATGATGCACACCTGAGAGAGAGAGGAAACAAAAAAACACACACAAATTAGTCTTAGAATCTCTGGAATCTCTGGATTTGGATTTGTATCTGTCTTAAATATGTCTTGGGTGCGTTTACACTTGTGTTTTTACGTGGCTTGGCCTAATCAAGATACAATCCAGATCATCAAGATGCTTAAAGTGACCAAGGTCTAAGTGTACTGGGTTAAAAAATGTCCACACGAGACAATTTAAATGGTCAATTTCACGCTAATCCGTTCATAAACAAACAAACACCATCGCAACAGTGAAGCATGGTGGTGGTAGAATCATACTGTGGGCAGGCTGTTCCTTAGTGATGCTTGGGTTTCCTTTTAAAAACTAAAGGGTGCATAGATGGTGTGAAATATATATTTTATACATTTTTAATATACTAGAAAAACAGATTTCAGGATGAATCTGATCATTCAACAGGTCAGTGTTCACAAAAAAACAAGAAATTGAATGTTCTATAATAGACACATTAAATTCAGTTTAAAACTTACAGATGGAACAAGAGAGATGTGGAGGAACAGGTCCAGAGGAACTCCACAGTTGCCTTCCCTATTAAAGAGGAAGATACAGGAAAGATTTAATAAATATATAACTGATATGTTATGTGTGGATCCTTCACTATCTAATGACCTACTGACTCTTATCTTAAAGTCTTAACAGTAATGGCCTGGTTTCTACTTACGATATCTACACAGGACTGTATGAACATGAAAACATCCCAAGATCTTAAATATATTTAATCATCTGCTCATCTGCTAATCTATTAACCACCTTTATTGATCATTTTTTTTACTCCGGTATCTCTGAGTAATTTCAGGTCGATTCAGGTCATGGGCTTAACTTGCCGTCTCCTTTATTGCTCAGATCATAATGTTTACACTATGTGCACACATAAATCACGTGGTTTACGTTATCTCCCCTCATTGTGAGAACAAACCATACCTATTCCTATTTAAACACATAGATGAACTACTTACTTTACAGTCATTCCAAACCTATTTGGTACTTAATAGTACCTGGAATTCAACCAAAAAGATTTATTTCCACACCAAGATTAGGCCCAAGCTTAGAGTAAAGGTCTTTAAAAAGTGGTTCGGCATTAGATGCTGCAATTTTACAATAACCACATAATCCAACACACTTAGTATTCAGGCTCAACCAAAAATGACTGGAGGACTGCAAGATGATTTTACAAAAAAAAATCATTTTTACAAAAGTTGGATCGGTTCAAAAAGCCTAAAGCATAAACATACTATATAGCTCATAATCTTACCTCAGATTTTTTGGTTTTAGCTCAAAAAATTGATCTGTTGAGAAGTTTTTTTTTTTTTTTGAAGTTTAATCAAAGGTTTGCGGACATATTTTAATGTATTTCCTATGGGATTGTTTTGGCCACAATATTATATAACTATACACTCAGTTTAACCACGTTACAAACAAGGTACTGAAACAAACCAGGGCAGTATTTGATTAAAATGGTCTCTTTGGCTATGTTCACATTACCAGTCTGAAATGACTCAAATCTGATTTTTTTGCTCAGTGTGGTTCAGATCTTAGTTATTCATGCCTGTGTGAACATGCCAAATCTGAGTTTTTCTAATCAGATTTGAGTCACTTTCATAAAAAAAAACAGCAAAAGCAAACCCCCTGGCCATTTTTTTCACCTCCTCGACCTGAGCATGAACTTCAGACCAGCTGTTTGCTGTTTCTCCACTCCAGCAAAAGATGCTCCACATATGAGCTGCTAACGCATCCATTTTCCTTTATAAAGCTACGAATCGTCTCTCAAATATGAGTTATTTTATTGTTGGTGGAGGAAGGCGACCTCGAATTTGAGCAATGTGGCTTGTAATGTGAACGTAGCCTACGTAGACACAAGAAGGTCATGGGAATTCCACCCAGGGAAAATTCCTTTCACCCAGGTAGGGACTTAAACCCAAGACCCCCAGCACTGAGAGGCATACCTGCTAACCATCAGGCCACCAGGCTGCCCATCCATGTCCAGAAACCAATTTTAAGTAACTAAACACTCAGTTTCATCCAGTTACAAGCATGCTACTGATAACCTACTGCTGCTGTTCATAGTAAAACAGAAGTTACTCACATTGCTGCCGGAGTGCTGATGTAAACTATTCCCTTCAGCTCTGAAGTTTAAAGTGACGCCTCAAACCGCTTAATCCAAAGAGCTCCGGTTTCACTTCACTTATCTCAACATCAGTGTCAAAACTCTAATCACATGATCAAAAGACTTTTGACCTCAGTCTCCCACAGTAATGTAAACTCTCTCTCTTTATCTAAGTTAATGTGTGTGTTTGTGTATAGGGGGGGTATTTTAAACACTGATAAGAACTGTTTGCTGGTACTGCAGCAGCACTAGTTTCCTGTTGCTGTCTGTAAATCATTGCACACACACACACACACACACACACACACACACACACACACACACACACACATCACTATTTATTGACTGCAATTACACACCACTATAAACTGCATTGGGATACAGCAAGAACTGACTTCCCCATTTCCTATACCAGCAGCACCCCCTGCTGAATCATGCAGTAGCTCATAGGGAGTTCATACCCAATCAGAATTCTCATGTGTGTCTCACATGGGTGGAACCTGGGCAGGGTTGGCATCTGTTGGAATAGGGCATGGTGGGCTCTGAGTGGGTTTTTACATGTGTTGTAACTGGAACCCAGTTGGGATTACCATATTTAACCCCTTCTGGTCTCATCGCTGAACCAGATGATGCGCACCTCTGACAAACCTGTGGACAAAACTTTCTACCCTACCAGGCTACCCATACTTATACATTTGAAAATACTCACCATTTGACTGTCAAGCAATTAACGAGAACATTTTCCATTATATTTCATCCAAAATAATGCATTAAAAGTAAGATTTAGCAAACATTTCGCCTCTGATTGGCTAACAGCACTGTTAGAAACAGTTAAAAATGTTTTAAAATAAAGACATTTTTACACTAAAAACAGTCTTCGCAATGTCGTATGTTACTTTACAACATGTGTAATAATGCCCTGCTAAATTACCTAGTCTCTGTAAAACTGCAAATACACCGGAGATCCTATGTAAACGTAGTATCTTACACACAGAGGTGGGCAGTCCAGGTTGAAAAAGTAAAATTCTGCCCCGGAGTGGATTTTTTTTAAACACACACCTACCTATCTAAACTGTACTTTGCTGGTGGTGTTCCATAGACAAATCCTAAGCTTTCCTTAGCTCTGAATTACTGCGCAAATTATATTACACTGATGTGTTATTTGCACAAATAACACAGGAACGAGCGGCCATGCTGGCCAGCGCTGTTAGCTCCTATCTGACAAGACTTACCTGGCTGAGTGGTTTCAGCGCTGCCTGTGGGCAGTCACGAGGCAAGGTGGGCGAGGCCATGAATACTAATTCACGGCTGATCGACTCGAATTTCTGAATATTTTCTTTTACAAAATGATAAAAAATTATAAAAAAAGGAAAAAATAGCTAGCTAGCTACTGAGATAAACTACCAGAATTTTAGTTTAAGCTTGTTATGTAGAAAATTGCCATAAAACACTGAAAATACACATTAAATTGTTGTATTATAGCGGTTATCGTCACATTTAACAAGAAAAATATTTACATTTGTTGCTTAATTTGGGCGCTTGTTGTGCCGCCATCGTGCCAGTGATTCTCAGTCCCCTGTTTTCAGTGTTTCTCTGAAAATTCTCTGTTTGAAGAGCCATGAAGCTCTAACGCTTTACCCTACACCTCGAACTTAACAAGAATCAGGACCCCTATCCCTTGAAGCGCACGCGCAAAACAGAGATCCAAGGCTAAGTGGTGAAATGCAATTGAGCCCTTCATAGTGCACTACATAGTGAGCAGCCTGCCGTTTGGGACGCGCCCTGCGCTCTACTGGCGGCTTCCGCCTCGGTAAGGGCGTCGCTGAGCAGCGCTGAGCTCCGGGCTGCAGCGGTGAGGAAGAGGAAGTGGAGACGTGTGTTTTAGAGCTGTTTACATCAGATTACATCAGGATTTCACTGAATCAGCGTCGATTAAAACTTCTGCAGCTTTTAAACCGAGTCACAAACTTGAGCAGCACTTCTCCAGGCCTGTTTAGAAGCAGAAACGCCAGTTTAAACATGGAGAAACAGATCTTTCTCTTTCTCCTGCTGAACCTCTTCCTGCCCGGCCTATACTGCTGGAATAATGGTAAGTTACAGTATGATAATTACTCTGATTTATATCATTATCTACTGTTATATAATAACAGCACAGTAACGCTCATTATACACCCCTTACCCGCACAGCGACCTGTGAAACGTTTAAAACTCTTCAGTTTTATCTTAAATGAACGCCTCTGTTGTTTGTTTTTAAGGTGGAATGGCAAGCTGAAGTGTGCATACTGGGTTTTTGAGCACGTATTTATTGATAAATTCTGTGCGATCATAATTACAGTTCAAATATTAGCTTAGTTTATATTAAATATATCCAATAAACGTCTAGTTTCTTTAGTTACGTTATTTTTTTCGCATCTTTTAAGGTTGATGATAAAAAAAACTTTATTATTTAACTTTTCCTAATAGAAATCATCACTTAATGGTATATTCTGACATTGAATCAACCTACATTTAGGGCACCGTATGTCTTTAGAAAGGGACAGGTGCTGCAGCAATTAATTATTATTGTCCATTTCTTAATTCCTTTTTGAGGACAATTAGCGTTTATTTAATTATATTTTTTCATTCCACCTTAACTGTTGAGTTTCTGCCACCTGTTGCACCATTTAAGGTGGAACGGGAAAGTTAGCTAGCAAGCTAGCTACTGAGACAAACTACTAGCGTTTTTGTATTAGCGTG
This sequence comes from Astyanax mexicanus, assembly GCF_023375975.1. Taxonomy (NCBI): domain Eukaryota; kingdom Metazoa; phylum Chordata; class Actinopteri; order Characiformes; family Acestrorhamphidae; genus Astyanax; species Astyanax mexicanus. Next base: position 6,154,193 of record NC_064432.1, on the reverse strand, counting down.
TTGTAAAGAAAATCACCATTAAACAGTGAAACTACACATTTAAAGACTTTTAGTGTAGTAAAACATGATAAAGAGTAACGTTACTAACCTTTGTTGAATAGCACACGGCTGTTCTCCCGCAGCTTTCTAAGATCCAGTAATTTTGTGCTTTTTGGCCCAGCACTCTTTATAACGGCATATTTTGCCCCTGATAAATTGATTTTTACACCGTTATCCAGGCTCAAAGTATCACCACACCTCATTGATAGAATCCAGAAAGCTCTAACATTTAAAACGAGGCATTAATAACTTTAAAGGTGCACAAGAAGCTTATTAAAAACACTGTTTACTTCCCGTAGTGCAGGTAAATCTCCGGGCGCCGCCATTACTTTACTAATAATGTCATAGACATATTTACATAGATACCGCATAGATTTCCTCCTGGCATAGCAGCCAGCGCTCAGTGCATTTATTTACACAGATGAAGGTGTTTAATACACCTATAATAATCACAACTTTAGATTATGCTCTTTCACAAAGACAGGCATAAGGTATGGCATATTATACACCTTCCTCAGTGTAAATAAATGCACTGGGGCCTCCTTGTTGACTCCTTCAATATAGCGGCCGGCTGCTAATGCCTCATTTGAAATGTCAGGGCTCTTCGGATTCTACGAATGAGGTGTGGACCTACTTCAGGTTTTGGTGGAGTAATACATGATACAACAGAGATTCGGTTACAGTGCATTACCGGCTGATAATGGCTCTCATAGTACGCCTCTCGGCCAATCACAGTGCAGGGACAGAACTAACTGTGGTATAATCACAGAATATTGTCCTGATTAATCTGATAAAATTTTTTGATAATTTTTATAGGTGCGGTGTTGCTGCGTGACGTCCAGGTCCTGACGCTCTATAAGGGACGCTACACCGCCGCGCGCCGCACCAGCCCCATTCCTCAGCTGCAGTGTGTCGGAGGAACTGCTGGCTGTGGCTCTTTTGTCCCAGAGGTGGTCCAGTGTCAGAATAAAGGATGGGATGGGGTGGATGTGCAGGTGTGAGAGAACATTTTAGATTAAAGATTAAATAAATAAAGTTCAAAATGAAATTCTGATAAACTGAACCCCTCTTTCTCTCTCTTTTTCCCCCCACTCTGCAGTGGGAATGTAAGGCAGATATGGATAACTGGTACCGGTTCGGTCGGGTGGAGGTGTCGTGTGAAGGTTTTAACAGTCCTGATGACGCGTACATTCTGCAGGGCTCCTGCGGTCTTGAGTACACTCTGGAGCTCACAGCAGAGGGCAAGCAGCACCAGGGCTCCCGTGGCTCTTCTGGGTCCTCAGGGTTCGCCGGTTTTGCTTCCAGTTTCTTCCAAGATAAGGGTCACAGTGGTGGTGGATATTATCAGCAGGGTGGATCGTCAGGTGAGGGTGCTGGGGGTTTAATCGTTATCGCACTCTTCCTGTTGCTGGCGTATGGCGTCTACAAGATATTCCTGTGCAATCCCACCCATGGCCACCAGGGTTTCCAAGGAGGAGATGGGTCCACTGGAGCCTGGAGCGGTGACTACAGCAACACGGGCCCTCCACCGCCCGGGTTTAAGCCGGACTACACAGGTACACTAACCACAAGTTATATGCATAAGCTTTTCACCAGTTTAAAATTTCATTACGTTTGCTACGTTCACATTACAAGCCACATTGCTCCAAACTGATTTTTTACTCAGATCTGATTTGGCTCTTGGCGCATTTTCATGAATCAGATACGTATCCGATTTAGGACCACATATGAAAGTGATTTAAATTTAGCATGTTCACACAGCCATAAAAAATCTCAATCAGATCTCAAGTACCTCAAGTAACTCATTGTTGCACCTTTGTAGTAAAGCACTTTTTGTATGACATGAAACGTTCATGTGTTTTCAGCTAATTCTTCTGGTTTCGACTCCTCTGGACCAAGTTGCGGTTCCTCTGGGCAAGGTTATGGTTTCTCCGGGCCCAAATATGGATTTTCGGACTCCTACACTAGACCTCAGACTGCAGGGACTGGATTTTCCTCCCGCCAGAGCGGCTTAGGAGGAGGTGGATTCTGGACTGGAATGGGCACTGGTGGGGTGCTGGGATACCTGTTTGGCAGTCAGAGGTTAGTAGAGATTTTTATAACCCAAAGATTGCATTATACTAGTGCATGTCAAAAAAATTGAATGTCATTGAAAAGTTACTTTATTTCAGTAATTTAGTTCAAAACGTGAAACTCATTATATAGATGTATTACTCAGAGTAATCTATTTTTAGTGTTTATTTCTTTATATAAGATCAATTGGAACTTTTGGTAGTGTGGGCAGTGTGCCAAGTCCTGCTGGAAAATGAAATCTGCATTTCCAAAAAAAAGTTGTCAAAGTTGTCCGATTTTCAGAGAAAACACTGCGCTGACTTTGGATTTGATAAAACACATGTCTCTCCAAACCATCACTGATCATCAGTAAATTTTACATTTCATTTGTAAATCAAGGAAGCAGATTCATGTTTCCACCAATCAGTGATGGTTTGGAGAAATGTCATCTGCTGGTGTTGATCCACTGTGTTTTATTATCAAGTCTAAAGTCAGTGCAGTTTTGTTTTCCCACAAAATCTTACAGCACTTCATGCTTTTCTTTGCTGGCAACTTTAATGGAGATGCGGATTTCATTTTCCAGCAGGACTTGGCACGCTGCTCACACTGCCAAAAGTACCAATTGGTCTTATATAATATTCATATTTTCTGATTCCTGTTAAGGTTTTGATCATATGCTTCCTTACTAATGGTCAGCATTTTACTATAGGCTTTGTGTGCATGTGCACATGAGCACACACACTTACTTCACACCTCCTCTAAAGAGAGCCTACAGGAAGTTCAAATGTCACACATATATGCACACTGTCAATAAGACATTCTAGTCTACAAACGCTCAAAAAGCATTTATAAGCAGATATACGTAAATAATCGATAACAAACTGTGTAATATGTAGTTTGCTCATGCTAATGTACATCAGTTAGCATGATGCTAACTGCAGGCTTAAATATGTGGTTTCTGATAGTGTTTAACTTAGCATAGATAAAAACAGTAGCAGCATTCTGTGGCGTGAATTTGTTGTGGCAGACTGTAACACATTGGTCCGTTTATTTTTGATTGTAGGCGTCAGCCTCCAATGGGCACGGCTAGACCTTCGTACTACAGCACTCCTCCTGCACCCAGCACCAGCTCTGGAACTCGCACTGCCTCAGGTAAACAACAATAGTGATAGGATGCCACTTGTGCAACAAGTCCTCATGGCTAAATATTCCACAGCCAACTGTCAGTGATACTATAACACAGTGAAAGTAAATGTGGCTTGTCATCAGCTGGCGGAGCCCTGAGAGAGCACAATTGGCCTTGCTCTCTCCGGGTGGCTAGATGGCGCTCTTTTCCCCTCATCACTTCTAGGGTGATGTCGATCAGCACAAGGCTGCATCTGTGTGTATCAGAACCGAGTCGCTGCACTTTCCTCCGAGTGTGCTCTGAGTGATGGTACTCGGCACTGCTGCATCAGCAACAGTTCAAAAAGAGGCGGTGGCTGACTTCACATGTGTCAGAGGAGGCATAAGAATGGGCTGTCACTCAAGTTAAAATGCATGCAGCAGATGACTAATTACTTATTGCCAAAATAGTGTCTTAAAGATGTGTAATCTGTCATTTTCTTTCTCCTTCAGGTTTTGGCGGCACGAAGAGAAGATAAACATTGCAGATGCAGTTACAAACCTGCCATTAAAAAAATGGTGTTCTGGTGTTGAAATGTGAAGACATTTTAAGAGGAAGTACTGTAAAAGAATGATTTTAAAGGATTAGCGAGCTAATTTCCCACTTGTAATTGGAAACGGTGAATTCAAATGCTTTAGGATGTTCAAATCTGTTCCAATCATATACACTGGCATCTCAGTTTAATGCAGCAAGAAGAGGTATGGGTAAAATTGTGCCTTAATGTTTTATTTTCAGTTTATATAGAGCGTACAACTGGGGGTGGTGACGGGACTTACTAAAAAATACTAAAATATATAAAACGTGCAAAAAGAACATTGGTCAAAATAATATTGAGCGGTTCATTGTGTTCAAACTATAAACATTTAATAAATGTTTGTAGAGGTACAACAATGAAAACATAAGAAGAAACTAAACATTGAGTTTGAGACAGTACAGTTAGCTAACCAAAGATGGAGATAATTTTATTAGTTAAAAATGTGGTACAGATATCTTTTGAGCTATTGTTAGCTAAGCTAAATGTTCAGTGTCAACATTTGAATAATAAAAGGAAAAGCATTACATGTAAAAAGTTGAGTGTGCAGTGGGAAGTAAAGTAAAAAATGTAAAAAAGAAATGCTAGCTAATATAGCTAACAGGCTAACAGCGCTAGCATGGCCTGTGAATATAGCCATATTTGAAATTAACATTAGGACTAGCTAAACAAATTAGCTAAGTCTCACATTCGCTAGCTATGATAGCTTTTGTTAGCTCCTCTGTTTGGTTAAATGAGCAGAAACCATTACACAAATTAGCTCGCTAATCAGTGAGTGCAGCTTTTGGCTACTTTTTTCTTTTAAAGGACAATAGCGAGATATTGTTTATGGCAGCGACTTTATTTAATAGTTTATTAAATTCCTGAGGGTGGAAAGTTTGCTGGTTTTGATATGTGACTTTTTTTTTGGGTTCCATAAAATATATATATATATATATATTTTTATAAAATAACTTTGTTTTCGCAGGTTCTTCTATTTGTGTGATGTATTTGTGTGACTAATGTACCAAAAACCTGTGCTGTGCTTAAATATAAAATATATTATATTTATAATATGTATATGTATATATTGTAATGCTATGTGTTATATTATTGCTGTCAAAAAATGCAAATTTTGTTTAATTACAGAAAAAAAAACATCTAAAGTCTATTTTTGTTCATCTATTTGTTTCGGATTATATAGTAAATTAAAAATTGGACAGCAACAATATGCATATAAACATTTTTTTCTGAAAAAGGCTTTTTTTGTTTGTAAAAAAAAAAGTTACTATACATTTGCAAATAAATACTTTTAAGGTTGTCTCTGTTAAATTGATCATTTAACAAAAATCATGAAATGTTTTGTGTTTTGAGCTATATATTTTCTGTAAAACATTCTTGACTTGGTTATTAAAATATAAAATTGGTGTTCCACTTGTTTTTGTTGATCCTTATGACATAGGAATAGTTAAATATATATGGGCCATTCCACCGAATGAGTGCTATTTGTCTTTTTTTCATCCGTTTTCAGCTCTGAATCTAATAACACATATATTTACCTATTCAGAACAATCTCAGGTTTACTTAATTTTTTACAAGCTTTTTAAACCAAAGATGGTTACAAAACTCATGTGACATTTAAAAAGCAAGTTTAAAAGCAAGTCCACTAATTCCTTTGATTTTCTCTGAAGAAAGTCTTTAATTTATAAAAATGGCTGAGTGTTCAAATAATCGACATTTATGACCAAAAATCACTCCTGTTACTGGAACTCGCTCCTGTTACTAAAACTTAGCCCTGTTACTGGCACTCTAAAACACGAAAAATAGCTAAACAGCGGCTATGCTAATAGCACGAGGACACTGAACACATTCTAGTGATTTTCCCTAAATGTGTATTTTAAAAATAAAAACCAAATTTTCCCTTGTTCTTCAGAAGAACCAGCTGATGTCACTTCCTGTTGTAGATGTGACTTGAAGAATGTTTCAGATATGGGGTAACGTTAATGTTTTATGGTAACAAGACTGAGTGATAACTTAGGGATACAATTAAAATGTGTATTTTAACTTAAATATTATGGATTTATTATGAAAAAAATATTTTTAAAGCATAGATGAGATTTGGAATCACATAATGCAAAAAAAATACATCTCTGACTGATTTTAATAATTATATTTCATGGTAAAGTTTATAGTTAGGGAGTGTGGACAGGAATGCTATTTATTTCAGTGTTTTCAGTAGTTTACTACATATTTTACTTTTGCAATTAGGTAAATGTACAAGACACTATGCCCAATAATAAAATATATTTTACAGTTATTTTGTGTGCACATTTATACACGTAATTTCCTGGGGACAGAAAAGACACATATTTGGTGAAATATATGCGAAATAAAGAAAAATGTTGTTGGCCCGTACGGGGATCGAACCCGCGACCTTGGCGTTATTAGCACCACGCTCTAACCAACTGAGCTAACCGGCCATGTGATCCACCGTCCGTATATGTATAGAAGAGCATACCGCACTGTTACACAGTACAGTTATATATCTGTTTCTCTTGTACAGCGGGTTTAACACAGGCCTGACTCTAATACAGCATAATAAACACTCAGGCTCTACAGCTAATGTTTTGCTGTTTCTATAAAATTGATAGAAAATAACTTTTGTTTAAATAAACCGCGATAAAAACCCAGTTTCCTCAAAACAAGCAAACATAAAACCCAGCTAAACAACTAATTACATTTAAAAACTTAATATATAGTATATAACCATATAACAAGCAGTTATATATTTTACACCGTCATAAAAAATATTAAAACCCGTTGCCGGTGAATTACCGTGTGTTTGGTGTCGCTTTTCCTCACAGAACAGAACAATCACTTTATGTACACTTATTACAAACAACGTCAAATATATTTCAGATATATGAGATATATTTAACATCATTTGATATAAATTTGACGTTATTTGTTATAAGGTGTATATACAATGACAAAAGAGTCCTTTACATTTTTTTTATTGCACTCTTACATTTGCTGTGTAAGCTGCACACGCTGTATGGAGGACCATAACGTATTACTAAAACATAATTAATAAAAACGTAAATTAAGAAAGAAAAAAAGAAATTAGTAACGTTATAAAAACACAAATAACGAAACAAATTAATTAACCAATTAATGTGGGACACAACATCATGAATAAAATAATAAATTCGATGTGTAAATAAAAATATCTAATAAAAAAGTGCTTACAGTCTATGATTTTTATACACTGTATTCTATACATTTTTATAGATTAATTTCTGTACTGTTTGCTATTTTCAATTAATTAAACAATTCATTAGTTTTTTAATACTCATTGTTTTTTCTATCCTAATTTTCGCTTTAATTCATTTATTATTATTATTTTAGTTTATTATTATATATTTTTAACGGATCTGCTCCTCTGTTATGGGACTATATGGGACCGCCGGTGTTCTGTCGAGTTGTGCCTCCCATCGATATGTGCTTCTTAACGCACATTTTTATGTTTTCATTTGTTTTTATGATTATTAGGTTTTTCTTGGGTGCATTGACCTACCTCTTTGAATGTTACAAACCTGTAAATGGCCATTAAAAAAAGGAAAATAAAAAATAATAATAAATACGTTTTCACTTACGTAAATCACATATATGACCATAACTTTATCTGATACAGTAATTTAGCCTTTCCGAATATACTTCCAAAACTTTTCTGCCTCGTAGCATTTTCTAACATTTCTAATAATATTTTTACCTTTAAATATACAGGGTAGAACTGGTTGACAGGGTAGCAGAACACGCCGGTCTCCAGCAGATGGTGCTCTATGTCTGTAGAGGACTCGGTGCGCTGGAGAAGAAGAATAAGCAGGACATAAACAAAGACAGTTAACGTTAAGTTAGTCAGGGTGAATGGATTAATGTGAGAAGCGTCTTTAGTTTTTATCTCAGATTCAGATCAGATCCGGAAGAGTTTAACCGGATCGAGTCTGTACACGTGTCCTCTCCCCGGTGTCGGTTCTGTGGGCTGAGTGAGTGAGTGTGTCTGTAGTTCTGGTGGTGCTGCTCCTGCTCTGAACTCTGTTAAAGGATAATATTTAGTTTTAATGGATTCCTCCGGGTCCGGTGGAGCAGCTGAGCCTGAGGAGAAGCCCCGCACTGAGCCTCTGCCCCCGGCTGTTCTCGCCCGGATCGAGAGGAACCGCCAGCGGGCGCTGCTGCTCCGACAGGCGCGCCTCGCCCGCGCAGCGCCCGCTGCTGGAGACGGTGAGTAACCGGTAACCGCTGAGTCGATTCATATGGGGAGCCTTTACCTGCTCACTATCGTTTACCAGGGGAGTTTTCTTTATGGTGTATAAGGGCTGTTAAACACCTAATTTTCCTTTAAAAAAAGAAGCCCTATCTGGACGGTATTAGTTTCTCTATTTGTCTCTTTTATGGGGGGGTCCTCTGTGATTTTATTCCCGTCCGGAACGAACATGTACGTGTTTATCTCAGACGTCCTCTGAGAAAATTACAGGCTGAATTATCTACTTTACTGAACTCTGTGGTCCTCATATGACCGAGAAAGCCAAAAAACTCACTGGTCCTCCTGTTTTTTAAAATTGCAGTCCGGAAGCAAGAGTTTTATCACTCAGTAGAAGTGTAAAATATTTTTCACAGCCATCCCTCTAAGAAACTTATCCTGTCTGGATGGGACTTTAGCTTTAATTCAATGTCTGTTTTGCAGCCAGACACAACTCCCCTGTCAGCAGCTCTAGAGAAACTCTGTTCTGTATTTCTGTATTTACACAAATAAAGCGGCACAAAACCCCCTGATTTTAGCTGACTCCACCCTCACCCTGATGTATGGGTTTAGGGGCGGGGCTGGAGGGAGAGCTGATTTGCTAAGCTGCAGCAGAAGCAGTGTTTCTCTGATAGTGGTGAGACGCAGATGGTTGAACGTCAGCAGGGGCGGAGGCGGTATTATTGATTGACTGACCTGCATATTGTGATGTGTCTGTGTACTGTTGTAAAAAAGAAAATGAAAGGTGGGTCAACACCCACCTCTCGACCGGGGTACAACTCCCCTGCGTGTTCGTTTGATAGAGAGAGTCAGACAGGTGGAGTGAAGCTGAAAGCAAACCAAGTATTTATTACAAAGTACTGAATATTCAGGAGAACCCACACATGAAAGACCGTCTAACAGCCGTCCCAGCATAAGTTCTGACCCCTCTAATCTGACTCCTTGTTTATACCCAAAGATGACGTAAGCCTGTTGATGAGGCGTTGTTAAAATCATCTCATGTTAGCATGCACGTGTTAGTACTGAAGTTTCACGTGTCTGACTGGGCCACTAGTGTTTGACCTTGACTGTGTTCTTCCATCCTGGCACTATCTGTGTGTGTGCGTCACCCCCCGCTTTGAAGCAGAGGTTTTTTAGGGAGGCACTCACTCACCAAAAGGCTGCTTTGATCTAATAGCCTTTTTTGTAGCAATTTTAGCCCCGTACCAGTCGAATTGATGACCGTTAGTTAGGGTCATGCAGTCAACAAAATTCTTCAAGCCTGAGCTACATCTCATATGTTATATGTTTAATGTGTTAGTAAATGTATCATGTGGGTTAATTTGTCATATAATAGAGTCTGTGTTAGTCACATGCCTGATAAAGAATATATTGTGATTATTGGTTAATCTTTTATATAAATGCGTGTAAAATCCACTGTGAGTAATAAAAATGATCAGATACAATGTGAGTGAGTATTGGTTATGCATATTGAATACAAGGTTTCACACAATGATTATGTCACTAAAATAAGTAATCATAACTGAAAGATATTTGTCAATCAACCCAAAGTATAATAAACAGTTACTCTTCAGTACCAAAGTACATAGACCCATGGTCCTTGCCCGTAGCAGAGTTGAACGTGAGAGGGCGCTGCATAGGCAGAAATGACCTCAATAAAAGCGTTTTTATGTTAATTAACATGGTCCTAAACAGATTTTTCTCATTCAAACACCCCGGAAATGTTTCTACAAAGCTCCAACCCTTTTATTATTAAAAAAATGTTTAAATCGGGCTCTGGCTCATAATGACAGCTTATTGGATGGTTCGGGTCGGGGAGAAAGTGCATGGGCTCGGGCCGGGTCAGGCTGGAATTTTTGGGCTTGATCTAAGCTCTAAAGTACAATACAGTACAGTACTAGGCAGTGCAGCTCAGTGTATTAAATATAGTGCAGTTGAGTATATGTGTGTTTCTCAGGGTCAACTGCTGCAAAAGTGTCCAAAACCATAGATTCTGGCGCAGGATTCTTCATTGAGGATGAGGAGGATGATGAAGAACAGAGGACGATAAAAGTAGTACATAAGCCAGGTGAGTTACATAATCCCTTTTTTGATTATACTTAATGATTTAGTTAATGTAGTTTCTATCAACTGTTCGCTAATGTTTGTGTGTGTGTTTGCGTATGTTTTTAGCCCCAGTTATGGAACCAGACTATCTGATGTGTGAGGAATGTTCCAGGCCGTTTATGGATTCATATCTCAGCAACAGTTTTGATCTTTCTGTGTGTGACAAATGCAGGTATGTGTGTGTGTGTGTGTGACAAATGCAGAGTGTGTTTTCTGTGTCAGTTGGTGGTTTATGCTCTGATGGAGTTGTTTCTTTCCCTCTCAGTGAGCTGGTTTGTGCAGCTGCACTGTGTGTGTGTATGTGGGTGTATAATGTGCGGTGTCTGTCACTTGGCAGATGTTTGTTTGTGATGTATCTGTGGTTGGGTGTGTGTCTGTGTGTGTGTGTGTGTGTGTGTGTGAGTAAGCTGTTCCATTTGGCCAAACTCAAGCAAACAATTTTAAAAATATAAATGGAAATATACACTATATGAGCACCTGCACACTCCACCTATGGGTGCTTTTATGACATCCCATTCTAAACCTCTAAGCATCAGTGTGGAGTCGGTCCCCCTTTGCAGCTCTAAAACAGGTGTGGGGCTATGCAGTTATTGAGTCGGCAGATTAATAAGTATTGGTTTATAGGTCTAAAAGGTTGAATTAATGAATATGTGGATGGATAGGTGTTAGTGATGGGCAGTATGACAAAAAATGTATATCACTGTATTTTTGTATTTTTATTATTTTATTTCATTTTTTCTCGTTTATAGAGGTTTGTGACTTATGCGACTAACGTTAGAAGTACATATAATATAATATCAAACATTAAGGCTTTCAATTAAGGCTTTGATTACTATTGGGTTTACTGTGTCCCTCAAAATTACACAATATAAAAAGTAAAAAATCAGATTTTATTATCAAAAAAACAGCTGAATAATGTAAAACAATAGACCTCAAAATGAGATATGCAAGAACTTTAACACTGCTTACTTTACAAAACTAAATATTTTAAATAGTTTCATAAGAATTTTTCTCTGAGCTGTGGATCAGTTGCGTAATTCCATTCTTCTGTTTTCTAAATGATTAATTGCTGTTTGCTGTTGTTTTTCTATTTTAGTTGGATACAAACATACAGTGAGGAACAGCAGCAGGAGCTCCTCAGATAAAGTGCTGTTTTCATTTTTCTCCAGGCAGGATGGAGCGTTTGACTCCACAGAGCTGAGCTACCATTACTCTGATGTATTAGCTTTTATGTTAACTGGCTAGTGTTAGCTAGCGAGCTGTATCTGCTTCGCAGCGCCTCTAGTGGTATGTGAAAAATGCATACCAGTTTTAATTACCCCTCCGGTATAGCAGTTCATCCAACATTAATGGGTAGAAAAAAATAAATATATATGTATATTATAGATAACTGTTAAATGTTTGTGTGTGTGTGTGATTACAGGGATAATGACGTAAAGCATCGGCTGATTTCTCGGACGGAGGCGAAGCACCAGTATTTATTGAAGGACTGTGATCTGGACCTGAGAGAACCACCACTGCGCTTCGTCCTGAAGAAGAACCCCCACAACCCCCGCTGGGGGGACATGAAGCTCTACCTGAAAACACAGGTAAATATATATTGCACAATATATTGTTTCAGCATTGTGATTAAAACATACATATGTGCAACACAGTCACATCGCAGGACATGCAATGATTGTCTGTTTACCTTTTTGCAGCTAAAAAATGTGATGATAATTCCTGTATATGCGTGTGTGTTTGTGCGTGTCTCATTACCAAGGTGGTGAAACGCTCTCTGGATGTTTGGGGCAGTGAGGAGGCGCTAGAGGAGGCTCGTGAGAGCCGAGAGGAGAACAGGGAGGTGCAGAAACAGAAACGCTTCAATAAAAAAGTGAAAGGTAAAAATACACACACATCCTATTGGTGGACATTTAGCTATACTATTCTCCTATTGGTGGACTGTTAACCATCCTATACTTTTAAAGGTGAACTGTTAGCCATGCAATTCCCATATTTGTGGACAATTAGCTATACTATTTTCCTATAGGTGGATTGATTGTTAGCCTTGCTGTTATTGTATTATCGTACTATCGGTGGAATGTTAGCTATACTGTTCTCCTATTGGTGGACTGTTAGCTATGTGACTCTTGTATTTGTTAATTGTTAGTTATACTACTCTCCTATTGGTAGAATGTTAGCCATGCTACTCTCCTATCCGTGGATTGTTACCCATCCTATTCTTCTATTGGTGGACTGTTAGCCATCCTCTTGTCATATTGGTGGACAATTAGCTATACTGTTCTCCTATTGGTGGACTGTTGGCTGTGCTATTCTTGTATTTGGGAATTGTTAGTTATACTACACTCCTATTGGTAGAATGTTAGCCATGCTACTCTCCTATTGGTGGATTGTTAGCCATCCTATTCTCATATTGGTGGACAATTAGATATGCTGCTCTCCTATTGGTGGACTGTTATCCATCCTATATTTTTAAAGGTGGTCTGTTAGCCATGCTGTTCTTCTATTTTGTAAATTGTGTTTTTCTATTGGTGGACTGTCAGTCATAGCGTTCTTACAGGGTTTTTCATGCTATTCTCCTTGCTGGAATTTTAGCCAGTGTTCTCCTAAAATATGTGCACAAATGCCCAGTTAGCTAGTACAGCCTCTGAAGCATGTGCAGTAATAACACAGTAATAACTACTATTTTACAGTTGCTCTTTCTGCTCTGTGTCTTATAAAATCTCTCTTTCTCTCTCACTGTCTCAGAGCTGAGACGAGCGGTCAGGAGCAGCATGTTCAAGAAGGACACCAGCGTCCACCAGCATGATTACGGGCCAGAGGAAGTGGTGGATGAAGAAGAGGACCAGTATAGGAAAGTGTGTAAAACTTGCGGACACCAGCTCACCTATGAGAAGATGTAGATTCGGGTGTGCTCCAAACCATGACCACATTCACTCTGTAGGGAGGAAGAGGAAGTGTGAAAATGAGGGAGGATCAGATCAAGCTGCCACTAGGTCAAAACAAACAAAACAAAAAAATTCTAATAATTTTCTTATGTTTTCTCTACTTCTTCTTTGTTTCTTCTTATTTTTTTCTTTCTCCCTTACTGATGTTACATATATTTGTTTTACTACCTCATCTCTACCTTCATTTCCATGTCTTATCTGTTCTCTTTTGTATCCAACTTTTGTCAAAAAATATGACCAGTACATCCATCACAAGTGCTCAGCATCGGTGGATGAACATCTGACATGTACATTTTAAGTGCCAGTGTTTCTACATTAAAAAAACTCTCACACTCTCACACACACCTCCAGCGCATCCAACCCCTGGTGGACACTGGGGCCATGCAAACATTAACTGACATGAACAAAATGACATTTTGTATATCTTTGTGACAGTGGTTCAGGGCAGAGTTCATGCAGTACTCACCCTGATCACTTGGTGCTGCTGCAGAGTCACCATTGTTGCCTATAGATAAAAAAAAAGCTGAATAAAAATGATTTAGGCTTTTTCTTACAGGGAACAAACATGACCACAGACTTTATTTGCTGGATGAACTTCAAGAGTGAGCACACTTATGAGTATGAGATTATTTCTGTTTGTACATTTCGCATGTACGTATTTTTTTCAAACTCAGCAGGTTAAAATAATACTACAATAAAAAAATGAATAATGACTTATAGATGTTTTTGATTGTTTGCTGCTGTTTGTGCACATACAGAAATATTCATACATAAATGGAATACATAAGATTAGTATTGTAACTCTTACATACATAAATGTGTAATAAGATTGAGAAACAAAAGCTGGTGTTTAAAAGTGTCACTTCTAATAGTGGAAAGAAATGAACTTTGCTTGACTTTACATTTAAACAGAATTTAAATTAGAATATCATTGAAAAGTTAAAGAGCCATGTCATCTGCTGCTGTTGGTCCACTGTGTTATATCAAGTGTTTTCCTGGAAAATCTTACAGCAATGAATGCTTCCCACTGCGGACAACTTTTACAGATATGCGGATTTCATTTTCCAGCAGGACTTGGCACACTGCCCACACTGCAAAAAGTACAAATTGGTCTTATATAAAATTATAATGTTCTGAGACACAGATTTTTGGGTTTTCATTGGCTGTAAGCCATAATCATCAACAATCAAATAAATAAATGCTATATATACAGCTCTCTTCAGACTCTTCAGATTCTGAATCAGTTTCTCTTATTTTGCTGTTTATAGGTTTACGTTTGAGTGAAATTAACATTGTTGTTTTATTCTATAAACTACAGACAACATTTCTCCCAAATTCCAAATAAAAATATTGTCATTTAGAGCATTTATTTGCAGAAAATGAGAAATGGCTGAAAAAACAAAAAAGATGCAGATCTTTCAGACCTCAAATAATGAAAGAAAACTGAAAATGAAAGTTCATTTTCATAAAGTTAAACATTTTTAGAAATCAATATTTGGTGGAATAACCCTGGTTTTTAACCACAGTTTTCATGCATCTTGGCATCATGTTCTCTCCTCCACCAGTCTTACACACTGCTTTTGGATAACTTTATGCTTTACACTCCTGGTGCAAAAATGTCAGCAGATTAGCTTGGTTTAGATGCTCTTGATTGAATAATTATTCTTGATTGAATAAAAAAATGTATCCGGACACACCTGTGAAACAGTGCTCCATTACTTTTTTTCTGGGTAGAGAAGTCAGTGTATTAGATCCAGATATAAATACCTGGAAATAAAAGCTGAAATGTTGATCTTTTGTATCATATTGTTTTATATTTAACTTTCAATTTCAAACTCAAATGTTCTCAGGCTACAGCAGAAATAAAGGGATTGGCCCCAACTCCCCAACCCTGACTCATCCTAGACGTTTTTGCTCTACATTTACTTAATGTTGGGGGGGGGGGGGGGGCTTTGCATGTGTGTCAGTAGGTTCATATACTGTAGGTATATCTGGTTTATATCTGTCTTATTCATTTAGAACTACAGGGACTGGACTATCTCTGAGGGTGTAGTTGTACGTCTGTCCCAACATTTCAATTTCTGTTCCTTAATTAGAAGGGGTGTCCATAAACATTTGGACATATAGAGTCCAGTATGTCAGTATGACCTCATGTCCTCACACAGTATTAAAACAATCTTTGTGTGTGTGTAAGCAAGTGACCGTAAACCTGATCCCCAGAAATCTTCTTCTTTTCTCGCTCGTAAAACTCGAGCCGTGTTTGTTTGGCAGGAGTTATGTGTGATTCTGCGAGGGAGTCCGAGGATGCGTTGAGATGCTGTCTGCTGGAATGGTGGTGGGATGGGGTGGGGCGTAGGGGGTTCTGGGGGTGGGGTGGAGGATCTGGGTTCCATTTATGTGTGGCCGTGTGACTCTGAAGGGTTATTTCATTCTCCAATTCGCCGGCCAGGTCCAGTTTCAGCCAAACTACTCCAGACTCGCCACAAAGCCCAGCAGGCTTCAGTAAACCCCCTACCCCCCCACCACACAGTGAAACTGCATTTCTTGTCTATAAAATAGTACCGAACTTTCATGCACTATAAGGTGCACTGGATTATAAGGCGCATTATGCGACACTAGAAAGGAACAGGGGTTTCGCCATGTTTTCCTTTTAATTCAGCAGGTCTCTAAGTTAAGTAAAGCTAAGCTAAGTAAACAAAACTGTAATTCTTAAAAAGTCAAAGTCAAACAAGTGCTGGATGTTAATCTGCACAGATTTCTCTTCTGAAAACTGTTTATTTGGGTAAGTAAAGTGCTTCCGTTTATTTACAGTAAGCTTAGATTTCCAGATTTCCACTAAGGCTAGGGGCAGTAGCATTGGCATAATTAGTGCTAGTTGATGCTGCTACTCTGAGGAACCCCGAATGTTCCAGTAAGCCAGGGTGACATTAGCTAGCGGTTTGTCCCAAGTAGCTTGTTTTAACACAGTAAACACTCAGGCTACAATCTGATATAGCGTGGTTAGCAGCTAATGCTAATGCTGCTCCAGCAGTGCTAGCCAGGATTAGGAGCATGCTACAGGCCAATAATAATAAAGAGCTACCACTTAGCACGGTTAGCGGCTAATCCTTCTTAGCAGCAGGCTACTGTGCGATATCAGTCACCTCTAAATGGTGAAGGAGCCAGGGCTTAGTGTGATTAGCGGCTAACGCTAATACTGCTTCAGTCTCGGTGCTGGATCCTATGAATTTAATTTCACTTTTCATATATCACTGTGTTTGTCTGCTATATGATATATTTACCTGAAATTGCTGATCCAAACAACCAATGATTTATAAAGCAAAAGCTGTAAAGCTATGAATCTATTTTATACCACTGTAAAATATGTTGGTCAAGCTACATTTGCACCCAGCATTAACTGGAATATCCCAGTGTTTCTTTAGAACGTTTGTATGCTATTCAACCAGTGCCAGTATAAACCAGTGTTTGTTGGGTTCTGAACACTGGTAGGCTGGTCAGCCGGCACCAAACCAGTATAAACCAGACGGGGACACTTGCAGTTGTGTCATATAGTATCTAAATATCCATACATGTCCATGTGTTGTTTTATTAATATAATGAGGTTATGTCAACAGGGATGTATGAGGGACGGATAGTAGTGACCACAGCCTCCCTCTGGTGTGTGTGTCTCCTTTTGTCAGGCATTCAAGTCAGTAGGTTCATGCTGTAGATGTTTAGCATTGCTGGCATTATTGATGACAGCTTTGTATCTCGCTTTTGCTTTTCTTAGCCCCTGACACCTCTAGGCCACCATAGTGTGCAACAAATCAAAGGGGTGATCATTCCAGGCAGTGTAACAAACCTGGGTGAATGAGACACAGTGAAAGAAGGAACTAGAACAAGCTGACTTACAAAGCCTGCTTGATTTTAATTGGTTTATAAGGACTGGACAAAATAAAATGTATAATTTTAGCTGCATTAAAGAGAACAGTGACTGTTAAACTGATAAAAGTGGTCTATATCAAATATTTTTGTTGTAAGTCAAAATTGGATTTTCTGGGATCTGCATCTGAGTTAGGTTTGAGTCAAAACTTGATTGTCTGGGCTAGAGTCTGAGCCAAGTCTCAAGTGTTTGGGATACAAGTCTTTATGAGTCCAGTCATATGAGTCAAAACTTGATTGACTAAGACCAGTCTCGATTTTCTGGGTTAGAATCCGAGTCAAGTCTGTTTTTTGGCTTGGAGTCCAATTCTATTCTCTGGGTAAGAGTCCAATTTACGTCTAAATTCTTTGGGTTAGACTCTAAGAGAGTCAAGTTTTAATCTTTGGGTGCAAATCTGAGTCTCAAGTGTCTGAGGCGTAAATGTGAGTTAAGTGTCAGGTAAAGTCTTGCATCATTGGGTCAAATAGAGTCTCAAGAATCTGGGGTACGGTCTGAGTTGGGTCCAAATTGAGTCTTGATTTTCTGGATTAGGGTCCATATTGAGTCTTTATTTGTTTTGAGTCAAATCTTGATCCTTTCAGCAAGAGTCTTGAGTTGAGTCTTAATTTTCTAGGTCAGAGTCAATTCTTAGTTTTCTGGGTTAGAATCCATTCATGTCTTGATTCTTTGAGTGAGATTTTAACGACGTTTTCACACCTGTAGTTTGTTTGTCTGGTTTGAATCAGTTGATGAGTTCACATGTCTCACAGGTCTCTGTGTGGTTGTTATTTCCACACACGAGCATGTTTAATGTATTCCCATCGGCCGAAACCAACTGCACCAAGGGTGCAAATGAACCAGTCTGGTGTGAAAACTAGTGTGAAAACACCCTTAGTCAAGTATTCAATCTCTGGATAAGAGTCTGTGTGGAGGCTTGATTTGAGCCTTGAGTCTGAGTTGGGTCTTGAGTCCCCAACTGCAGAGTCTCTGGGGTTTGAGTCTGAGTCAAGTCTTGAATAGGAAGGCTCTCTCAGAGGCACTGTATGAAGACCAGTCATAAACAGTGAGCAGAAGGTCGTTTGGCTCACAGTTTTAAATGTTTGGCTCGAGAAGTCTTGTGTGAAAGGTTGATGAATAAATGTAATGTCTCTTCTCATGTCTCCAAAGCACTAAAACTCAGTACCCAGGGAACGAGCACCCACACCTGCTCCCGCTGGGGTCTCTGCAAAGGTCATCCGCATGGTCTCCGGGGTCAAGTCGAGCGTCTGCTATGAAAGTATAGAGTTCAGTGTCTGTAATGGATACGTTAGCATGTCCAGCATTGTCAGGCCTTCTTGACCTCACTGTGGAGTTCAACAGTTCATGAAAGGAAAGAACTGTAGATTAGCAGTATTGACACACTTAAAATCCTCATTCTAACAACTACAGAATGTAAATACCTGCTCACTGATATCATACTATCAGCACTGTAAGGGAAACCTATACACGTCTATATCCAGTGTGCCTGATAATCTGGTGCGCATTATGTATGAATTTTACCAGTCAGGTTGTAAGGAGCAGTAAAGCCACTCTGCTTAAGTTCAGCCTTATAAAGGAGTTTTAGTGAAGTTTCTCCAGCACCAAGGCTGGAGCAGCAGTGCTAGCTCTTTCACCATTCAGAGGTGAGTATATCAGACTGTAGTCTGCATGTTTACCAAGTTAAAACAAGCTATGTGGAACGAAACCGATTGTTGATAGCGCCCTGGTACACTGCTGCAATTTCTAATTTATAGTGTGTACTAAGTTTACCATAGCAAATGCTGAACAATTCAAAGTAGATACCATGGCTTGCAAGATGAAAAATCCACGCAAGGAAACTTTTTGTGAAACTTTGGTGAAACCAACAACGCTAACAGTGTAAAAAACGCAGAGAGGTGGAACCCAAATTACATATAAGGAAATAAACAGAATGTTTGTGCATACTGAATGATTCTTAGTGAATAAATTATTTATAGTCGATACTGAATTATTCAATGCGATTTCTGAATATTTTTTGTTTGAATTGATTAATTCATAATTGAATGTTCCGTAATAAGTACTGAGTAATAACACTAGTAAGTGAATAAGTCATTGTAGAGTCTAAATTACTCATAGTAGATGATACATAATTTATAGTAGACATTGAATCATTTATAGTGGATGCTGAATAGTACTTGCTAGTTACAAAATAATTCCTAGTAGATACTGAATAATCCACACTACTTAGTAATACATAGTAGTTACTGAATAAATCGTTATAGAGCCCTAATATATAACAAAAAGTAAATATATGTGACTTTCTTTACTGATCTAGCTTAAAGAGAAATCACGCTTTAGACGCTGATGTCTTTGTAATGTTTGACCTGAAGCTGAATTTACCTCGGTTGACTGTGCATGTGGTAATGTGTTCTGCTCTGTGCTCTGGAGCTGGATGAGGTGATTAATGGTCCTTCTGATTGGCCACCTGCTGTTTTATAGAGATCTGCTACACGTAACTGATCTCCAGGCGCTTGCGTGCGTGGGCGTCTTCATTTTAAATAGCCTCCTAAATTTAACCCCTTTGTGAAGCTCCTGTCCAAACCGGTCAGCCTTAATTCACAACTTTAAACAAGGCGATTTTCACCCAGGAACCGAATCAGTGACGTCCTGAGCCGCTCAGACCGGTGAGGTCGAAGCTTTGACTGCAGGGGGCACTGCAAAGGATATGAATAAAAATACATATTACAGACAGAAAATAGAGTCCCAAGTCTCTAGGGCGTGAGTCTTGAGTCTTCAGGTCAGAGTCAGTTTCAAGTCTCTGGGCTGAGATTCAAAGTTAAATTTCTAATTTCAGATCCAAATCAGGGCTTGAAACTCTGGGGTAAAGGTCAAAGTCCTGAGTTTTTGGGGTAAGAGTTCCAGTTGAATCCTACGTGTTTTACGTTGTGTCAGAAAATTGACTGTTAAGTAGTCACTATGGTGTGAGTCTAAGTCAAGTCTATGGTGTAAGTGTCAGTTTAAATCTCTGGGGAAAGAGTCAAAGCAGAGTTTCAAGCTTCATGGGTAAGAGTCCAAGTTGAGTCTTGAGTTTCTATGGTGTAAAGGAAATGGAAGTCCAAATACAGGTTTGAAACTTTGGGGTAAGATTTTAAAAAGTCTTGAGTTTTTGGGGTGAGAGTCACAGTTGAATCTTACGTTTTTTGCATAGTGTAAGAATATTTACTACTAAGTCTCTGATAGAGCGTTTTATTTCAATTTTAAGTCACTATGATGTGAGTCCAGGTCCAGTTTCGAATCTCTGTGCTGAGAGTTTAAGCCGAGTCTTGAGTCTCTGGGCTGAGAGTCACAGTTCAGTTTTGAGTTTCCATGGTATAAGGAAATTGATTCGTAAGTCTATGGGGAGTGAGTCTTGAAGTCTTGAAGTCTCAAGTCACTTTTGTTTGAGTCTAAGTCATGTCTGTGGTGTAAGAGTAGTTTTAAATCTCTTAGAAAAGAGTCAATCATGAGTTTTAAGTCTCTAAGAAAAAGAGTCAAAGCTAAGTTTCAATCCTCAGGGGTAAGAGTCCCAGTTGAGTCTTGAGTTTCTATGGTGTAAAGGAAATTGAGGCCTAAGTCTCTAGAAAGAGTCTAGTTAGGTCAAGACTATTGTGTGAGTCCAGATCAAGATTTAAATCTCTGGGCTAATACTTTGTCATATCTTGAGTTTTGGGGTAAGAGTTCCAGTTTAACTCTTTTCTTGCATAGTGTAAGAAAATTGACTACTAAGTATCTGAGGAGAGAGTCTTATTTCATAATAATAGCCGAGTTTCGACCCTTTGGGGTAAGAGTCCCAGTTGAGTCTTCAGTTTCTATGGTGTAAAGGACATAGAGGCCTAAGTCTCGCAAGGTGAGTCAAGGTGACGAAACTTAGAGATGTCCGTCCGGACGGGACTAAAATTATAGTAGGTAAAACAGTCTCAAAATTTCTCTGAGGACGTCTGAGAAAAACACATACATGGTTGTTCTGGACGGGAATAAAATCACAGAGGACCCCCCCATAAAAGAGAAAATTACCCCAGGACCCCCTGACAAACGAATCCCGTCCGGATAGGGCTTAAGCCGAGTCTTTAAAGCATGAGTCCATGTCAAGTTTGAGTCAAGTTGCCACCAAATTTCCAATATTAGAACAGTATATGGTTGGCATAAGTTGAGTCTCACCATAGAGACTAGAGTCTGAGTCGAGTCTTGAGTCTCTGGGGTGCATGTTTCACTCCTATTTGCGCCCCAGAGACTTGATGTATGTAAGTGGAAGTCTTTGGATTAGACTCAGAGTCGAGTACATCATACTTCATAGTCTTTATGCTCATAAATGACACTATGTATAACACACACCTCACAAGACTAGCTCTTAGTAAAAACATTTGGCTAATTGCATAGCTTCCGCCATAAACTCACATAATCCCATACCTAAACTCAGACTTAAAGGCTATTCAGCTAATATATCTTACAGTTTATGCCCAAAAGTGCAAATTTTATAGCTAACACATACCTTACATTCTCAGTTAATGGCTAAAGAGCCTAACTTCACGGCTAGCATACCTCACATACTCTATCCGAGTACCTCACATACTTTAGCTCATACCTAAAAAGACAATTTATGGCTTCGTACCTTTACTTCATTCCTAAACGTGTCTGCCTCATGCCCTTAAAGTGCAGTCATGTAACTGTGATGAGCACATGAGCAGTGAAAAGCTTTTCAGGAATTTTTACCAACCTTTACCAAACACTGTTACATATATTATTCAGGTAAAACGTATGAGTGACATCACTAAGCTTCTGCATTCTTCTTCTTCTGTGATGCTTTGCTAGGCCTTTACTGCAGCCTTTTTCAACTAAGTTTTGTTTTGGGGGGTTACTTCCTGCAGTCTCCTCTGTAGCATGTCAAATGCATGCTCTATAGGGTTTAGGTCTGGAGGTTGACTAGGCCTGGTTAACTCATTTTTATTATCTTGCTGCATGATGAAGGGTCTTCCAATGAGTTTGGCTGCATCTTTTGTTTTAATTGACAGACAAAATGTTTCTATAGAATAGTTCACTTTACATCAATGAAGATTAATGAACCTGTCCCAGAATATATTGTGCAAGCCCAAGCCACAACATTACCTCCAGTGTTTCATAGATGAGTTGGTATATTTGGGATTATGAGCAGATCTTTCCTTTTTCTCAATTTTAGCCTTTCCATCACATTGGTAAAGGTTAATCTTTGTCTCATCAGTCCATAATCAGTCCACAGGCGTGTCTCTGGAAATTTTTTGGAAAATTCCAGCCTGGTCTTCCTATTCACCTCGTTTATAGTAGTTTTCACCTTCTGGTGAAGCCTCTGGACTTTTGATCATGAAGTCTTCTGCAAACAGTAGATTGTGATACCTTCACTCTTAACTTCTGGAGGTTGTTGCTGATGTCACTTACAGTTGTTTTAGGGTTTTCTTTACAGCACTCACAATGTTTCTGTTTCATCAACTGCTTTTGTTTTAATTGGTCGACCTGTTTGACATCTTTTAACTAAAGGGGGGTAACTAAAGTAAAGCTATGTAAAGCTATGTATCTAAGTAAACAAAACTATTTTATATATATTAAGTCAAACGAGAACTCGATATTAATCTACACAGATTGTTTATTCGGGTAAGTAAAGTGCTTTTGTTTATTTACAGTAAGCTGAGATTTCCAGATTTCCACTAGGGCTGGATGCAGCAGTATTAGCGTTAGCGGCTAATCGCTAGGAAATGCCACCCGACAGCACTACACTGAGGAAACCTGAGCATTCCAGTAAGCCAGGATGATATTAGCTAGTGAAAGAGCTAGCTCTTAGCGCGGTTAGCGGGTAATGTTTATGCTGCTCCAGCCGTACTATCCGGGGTTAGCAGAAGGCTACAGACTGTTAATACTCATCTTTGAACAGCAAAATAGCTAGCGCTTAGCATGGTTCTCTGAAGTACTCTGTAATTCAGCGGAGTGTCCTTACTGCTCCTTAAAACCTGCTCCACTGGATTATTAGGTGCACTGTTGTTTTTTGGGAAAATTCACGGATTTTCTGTGCGCCTTATAGTGCCAAAAATACAGTAACAGTATAGACACACACTCACATATAAGATGTAGGCCTTTTTTTCAGGCCTTGACTCTCAGCCCTCTGAAAGGCAAAGAAAGCTGCAGGAACAACTGCCTGGCCAGCGGCAGCATATTCAGTAGGTCAGTTTCCGTCACACCTCTGCAGTTACGTGTGTGTGTGTGTTTGTTCCCTCTTGCGTTTCTTTGTGGGGAATTTCTCTTGTACTGGGCCAACTGGCCAGCTCCACTGGCCCTTTACTCTAATACTGGACAGCAGCTGTCGCGCTCCACAGCCGGACATCGCTAACACTCAGTCAACAGCAAATGTCTGAAGCCTCACGTCGCGCGCCGTAATGCGATTCTCTGTATTTCAGGGCTATTAGTGTTGCTGAATGATGTAAGCTCCAATAATAATAACAATAAAAGCCATTCCTCACGTATCTGACAGTATGTAAGTGTAAGTGTGCGGTGGTGTGTGCGCACATTCGAGCGAGAGTGTTGATCTGACGTCTTCAGCATCTATAAATACATATTTTCCATGATTTGAGCATCTATTTTATAAAGGTCAAAAGAAAGGTTGTGTATTAGTGTACTGTAAACACCTTTTATAAAATATAAACAGAAATGAGCCTTTAGGGAAGTTTAGAATAAACCCAAATAAACATAAAGTCAGTGGTCAGTAAGAATGTCTACCTGTAATTAACTCTATATAACATTAAAATACTGAACCCAAATGAAGATAAAGTAAGCAGTGAACGAGAGTGCCTGCAAATAACCATATATAACATTATAATACCCCCAAATAACCATAAAGTCAGCGGTCAGTGAGAGTGTCTACTTGTAAAAACTTAAATAAACACATGTACTAATTAATTACATTCTTATTGTACCAGTAAAATGCTGCTTCTGAATGTCTAAATCTTTTATTATAGAAAGTCAATCAGTGTTTAAGATTAATTTGTTATTATAGTATAATTTTTGAGTGATCTTGACTCTGCTGTACTGTGTGTCCTCTGTTGCTGGTGTGTGTGTGTGTGTGTGTGAGAGAGAGAGAGCGAGAGAGAGAGAGTGTGTGTGTGGGGGGTTCGTGTCCTCGCTGTCTGCAGGAGTTTGGTCATTTGAGCTTGGGAGGGAGGGGATGGGAGGGGGGGCTCGTGCGTAAACACTCCGCAAGCAGTGGACACCAAGTGATCTGTGAGACCAGGACAGTCACTCTCTATCTCTCTCCTTCCTTCCCTCTCTCTCTTTCTTTCTCTCTTTCTTTCTATCACCCTCTCTCCCTTCTTCCTTCTTTCTCTCTGTCTCACCCTTGTATATTTTCCCCTTTCCTTCACTTTCTCTTTTACTCCTCTTTACTTTTCTCTCTCATTCAACTCTTCATTCTCCTTCTCTTTCATCTCTTACCCTCTTCCTCCTTTGCTGTCTTTATAAATGTCCTTTCTGCCCCCTCCCTCTCTTACTCTCTCTTGCTCTCTCTCAATCACTCTCTTTCTCTAGTCACTCTCACCGTGTGCTCGCGTCGTTCACGCTACTCACATGGAGACTCTCCACATGGCTCTCACTCTCGGTGAGCTTGCAGCTCCGTTGAAGAAGAAACATCAGGAGCCCTCACTGTCAGAGGAAGAGCCAGAGTCTAACTACGCAGACCTTGGGGAAACCACCACGGCCATCTCGGCAGGCATGAGGACAGACGCCGCGAAAACTGTGAAGGTCACGTTTACAGGGGAGGGGAACCAGCTGGCCGTGTTCAGATGGAAGGACACTGGAGAGACAAATGACTCTTCCTCTACCGTCAAATCCGAGAGCTCAGCGGGCAAGGAAGAGTCGGAGGAGCTGAGCTACACAGAAATGCGCCTAGGGAGTAGGAGCCAATCGGTGGATGAAAATGCTACGCCAACTGTGGACGCAGAATCGCACTACATCACAACTCACGAAATCCAGCTGACAGAGCTCGACCATGATGCCGACTGCGACTTTGGCCGTGGACCACGCTGGGATTATGATGACGACAATCTTGTTTACTCATTTGTGGATTATGCATCGTTCGAGAGTGTTAATGAAGATGGAATCAGGGCCAAAAGCACCCAGCGGATGGACGTACAGAGTTCTCGACCCCCCAAACTGGCGTCTGTAGGGGCACCAGTTAGCACCGAAAGTGAGCTATGTGAATCAGACAAAGGTACAAGTTCGGACGAGAGTCCCATCAAGACGCAAGATGACAGGCTCCCTTCCACTGGACAAGTTCAATTGGCTGTTAATGCTTGCCCATCCACCAACTGTCCAGAAGAAGAAGAAACTCCCCGTTACCTAATGGCACGAAACGCCACCGGAGTTTTCATAAACTCTTTTAACAAGGACGAGGCACTTCGGGAGCACACTCGCTGTTTCATCCCAGCCCCTGGCCGGCAACACCTTGCTAGCAAATTAAGAGGCAAAGATGTCAATGAGTATTCAAGTGGTGCATCCAGTTCTGTTAGTGAGCTGGACGACGCGGACAAAGAAGTACGCAACCTAACAGCTAAGTCATTCCGCAGCCTGGCATGTCCTTACTTTGATGCCATCAACCTGAGGACATCCAGCGAGTCCTCTGTATCTGAGCATGGGCTGAGTTTCAACAGATGGTCTGCCTTCGTTGACTGGAATTATGGCAGTATGGGCCGTGAGCGCAGTACACTAGAGGCCACTAAGCGTGTGGAAGGCAAAAATGGTAATGCTGTCACTGTTACATCCCAAAATGGATCCTCTGAGTCAACTGGAAAAATAGAACCAAGGAACAAGTTTCAGCCGGAGAGAGACAAAGCCAATGCAGTCACCATGACTGAGACATTGAACGTCAGTTACAACATCCAATCAGGTTTGGGCACAAAACACACATATAGTGCTATGGGGTCACGTGGGACAGCTAGTTTGGCCATTGCCAAGCCTGCCAGGCCAGTGCACGAAGGAGCAAATGTGCCATGTGAGATGGATGACAGCACAGAACACACCTACAAGAAGGCCATCTTTGCCTCAAGCCTCTTGAAAAATGTCATCTCCAAAAAGATGCAGTTTGAGCAAGAATGTAAAATGGAGAGAGACCAAATGCAGCATGCTTCGCCATGCCCTCCAGCTAGGGAACAAGACTCTAACATAAACAGCACAGACACTAAGGGCTTACAAAGGCAAACATCCGAAACAGGGTCAGGGTCTGTTGTCTCCCTGGAGGAGCTTGGAGACATAATGGACAGTGCTTCCCACGTTTCTGAAGAGGAAGCACAGAGTAGTTTGTGCACTGCCACCGCAGAAGTCAAAGTGGAGTCACCAAGCGAAGCCAGGGCAGACCCTTGCGAAAGCAGAAAAGATCCTTTACCATGCAGCCAAAACAGTGCCTTCAAGACCTGGAATGACGGTGAGCAGGACAGCTTCAAATTACCACCTGAAAATGATGACAAACCTACAGAGAAACTGGCGTCCACCACAAAAACAACAGCAACAAAGGAGAGAGAAAGTGAAAATGGCAAGACGACCAAAATGTCCCATTTGTACGTCCCAAGTTCACATCTCCAGCCCAAAGTAGAAGCAGGAGGAGTGCACAGAGGAACAAGTACCCCCTCAGAGTGCAATCAGAGTGGGAAACCCCAGGAGATTACAATTCGCTTGCACAGCATGAAGGAAAACAACAGCAATCCATTCAGCATCTCTAGTCTGCTAACCCCTAACATTGCTCACCCAGTTAAAAGTCATGTAGTGTCCATGAGTGACAAAGCCCCACACTTCATGGTAAGGGATGTCCGGGACAATAAATGGAAGCTGCAGACTCCTATCCATCAGGTGCGGGATGTGCGCAAGCTGGTGAAAAGCTCCTATAGGTTTGTCTCACTAGAAAACGTGGACAACAAAACAGGAACCTCTGTGTCACATGAGGAGAGTCACCCCGTTAAGAAAGATCCAGACAAAGCTCACTTCCCCAGCCCCATGGTGATCAAGTGCCAGTCAGTAAACACAAGTGGTATTGCACAGCGAGCAGCAAAAGGAAACAGTGAGATCTCACGAGAATCAGAGACAGGGCGAGATGCATCCCAATGCACCAGAAACGAAAGCATGCGTCGGGTTCTGGGGGCGAAACAGACTGACCCAAAACCTGTCAGACAGAAAGTGGAGTGCAAGCTCACAAACCAGGCAGCTCTTGAGAAGCTAAAGGCTGCAGTAAAAACAATGGAGCAGCTATACGTCTTCGACAGGAATGAGTGGAAGCGCAAAACCGAGGCACCGCGAGTAGTTTCAGACAGTCACGTACTCTCTCTTATCACTAGTGAGGAGCATGGGATGGGTGGCAAAATAGACTCAGAAGATGATCTGGGCAAAGTCACAAACCTTGACTTGCACACTGAGAAGATATGCGTGAAACCGGCAGTGGAAATTGAGACATCTAAAACTGTAACAACAAAGCGTGACTCCATTGATGAGAGGTGTTTGTTGGGTCTAGGAAGCAGTCTGGGCAGTAGAACTATTGCTGCTGCACAGCAAGGCAGTCGCACTGTCCAGAAGTGTTCCAACAGTGGCAAGCCCAGCTCTACTAAAGGTCCCTTGTGCCTAAAGATTTCTCCACCTAAATCTAGGTTAGAGGAACAACATAGAATTGGAACCACTGCTTCAGAGACTCTTTGTAAACCTCAGCATCCACATCCAACTCTCTCTGATTCTGAAAACTATCTGACCATACCTGTCAAATCTCGCCCAAAAGAACCAAAACATACCCATCAACACCGTCCCCCACAATCCCACCCACCCCTGCAGCGCTCCCCGGTTATCACAGATTCTTGGTCTCCTGAGAACTCAACAGCGACCATAGTGCATCCCCATACACCTCATCCACAAATGCTGTGCATTACACCCCCTACAGATGCCCTTGCCCAGAACACCCAGCGAAAGCTCTTGCTGGATCCCACCACCGGACAGTGCTACCTGGTAGACACCCCTGTCCCCCTGCAGCCGGTCACTCAGAGACTCTATTACCCCGAAAGTGGTCGATACGTGGACGTGCCAATGTCCGTGAACCCTGTACCTGTCTCGCCCGTCACCCTGAGTCCGCCCTACGCTCCCCCAGCCTACTTCATCTACCCACCCACCCTGCTGCCGACCCATTCACACTCCCAACCATCCACATATTCAGAAGGGGACAGTACTGGATCCAGACCAAGCGGCCTGTACTTCACCCCACCACCAGGTGTAGCAACTTCCAGCAGTAAGCCGGTGATTAGCATCACATCACAACAAGGGCCCCGAATCATTGCTCCTCCTTCATTTGATGGGACAACCATGAGCTTTGTGGTGGAGCACAGATAACTGAGGGTGAGTAAGCTGTACTGAAGTTGAATGATATGTGTGTACATCTTTGGTCTGTAAAAAGTGGTGTTTTTTGTGAAATCATCTTAAATCTAGTCAAAATCTTTCATTTCACATTGTGACCTTGTTGTAAGAATATTTTTTTTATGTATTTTGAAACTTATCTGTAATCACTTTCACTAGGTTAAAAAGAGAATTATTACAACTTATTTTGTTATAATCTAAAATTGTGAAATATTAGATTATTAATCTAGATTTGAGATGATTTCAGTTGTCAAGATTATTTTGCAGTGTTGATGGTTAAACTGCAACATCTTTGCTAAACTAGAATAAATAACTGATTCAAATAATATTTCCTAAAGTATGTGCTCAGAGTTGAACACAAAAAAAATAAAATTATCGTAATAGCAAAACTTGCAGAAAGCCCAAAAAAAAACATTTTTTACTGTCTATATTGCAATATTGTCTGAGCAGGTCCTCTAGTTCAGTGTTATTTTATCAATAATTATGAATCAATTCAAAATCTGAAATTTGTCAAGACTAAAATGCTTCCTAAAGAGTGGAAACTGAACCATTGAGAGAACAGAGATTTACACCTCTGGTGTGTGTGTATGTGTGTGTAAGAGAGAAAGACCAAAAGAGAGAGTAAGTATGTAGTATGTGTGTGTGTGTGTGGGTGTGTGGGTGGCTGCATGTGTGAGGAAGACAGAGTGTGTGCGAGTGTGTGTGAGAACAAAAAACAGAGGGTGGGAGATAACGCGTCTGTGAGAGAGTGAGAGATGGTTTGATAAAGACAGGTTTGTTCTGATATATATATATATATATATATATATATATATATATATATATGCTCACATTTATATAGGAAAATCACTGATATATATTCCTGTATATCGTCGCTGTCCAATTAAAAACAAGTATCTTCATTTTTGTCGGTTTTTAGTTTGTTACATAATTTGCACACACAAACGGTCCCTTACACTGTCTCAAAATTTCTTGATGAACGGACCAATAGAAATTCTTCAAAATTAACTGAAATAAACAATTTTTACATTGACTTCCATTAAAAGTTATGAAGGTTTCATCTATCTCCTGTAAAGTTACTGTTTTGGTTATGCATGTTATTCATTGGACAGCAACGACATGTAAATACGTTTCTCTATTCTATTCATTATTATTAGGCACTCTTATAATTTCTTAAACTGTAGGCTAAATCTAAATCTCAAAATAACTTAAAGTATTGGTTGGAAATTATTGGAATTATTACATTTTTGTAATTAACATGTTATCTGTCAGTATACCTGCATTTTTGGTTTGTTCCGGATTGTAATAAATAGAAAAATAAGTTTTTTTTTACATTGTGAATTTATATATATATATAAACACTGCTGATTTAATATCTAAAATATTGACTTGCATTGTGCATATTTGGGCTTGTTGCCAGGTTTTATCACAGATGTGTGGGCTAACTAAAGGCACTCTAGATGTCAAAAGGTCATGCTTGGATATGTGTGAGATAGATAGACAGACAGACATGTACATACACAGATAGATAGACAGACAGACAGACAGACAGACAGACAGACAGATAGATAGATAGATAGATAGATAGATAGATAGATAGATAGATAGATAGATAGATAGATAGATAGATAGATAGATAGATAGATAGATAGATAGATAGATAGATAGATAGATAGATAGATAGATAGATAGATAGATAGATAGATAGATAGATAGATAGATACTACGCAGCATGCATTCATGAGTGTTTATGTACCTGAATGGGGCACATGCACATATGCGTCAGTGTCTGACTGTGTGAGAACCAGAAAGACAGAGAAGTGTGTGTGTGTGTGAGTGTGTGTGTGAGAGTGTGTGTGTAAAGGTCAGTGTGTAAAACATTTGTTGTGCTGAGGCAGGAGAAGGACAGCTGCCGAGGCCCATCAGGGGAACCAGCGGCAGGGTCAGGCCTTTTTATAGAGAGAGAGAGAGAGAGAGAGAGAGAGAGAGATGAAGAGAGAGAGAAAATGATGGAGAGAGAGAGAAAGAGAGAGAGAAAGAGAGAGAGAGACAGCCTTACCATGCTTTTGCCTCTAAGTAGTACAGTAGGTCAATGGTATTGTCTCTCTCTCAATCTCCCAGAGTCTCACTGTGGTGTGGTGTGAGAAATCTCTATATCTGAATCCCTGTTCAGAAACAGAAGCAGAGACTATAACAGCACTGAAACATCGTCTGAACCATTCACAAATACAGATTTACTTATATTATAGAGTCAGTTCACTCTATTTAGCTTTATTACCATGCTGTGTGGTAAATAGAGTCCCTTTAATTAGCACATGGCTAGCTCACTTAGCAAGGTTAGCTCGTTAAATATAAAACATTAAAGTAAAAATACAAAACTGTAGAAATGAAAGAAAGATAAAAGTCAGCTTTGTTTTATATACATTTTGTTTTGAAAACATTTCTTGCTCAAAAACAACATCTTAATCCTCAAACTAGCTAATGTTGTTAGCATAACTAGCATACTGATATATTTGTACTGGGATAAAGCAGTTCTCTGTAAGCCGTAAACCTTAAGCTAATGAAAATGCAATATTTCAAGTATTAGTTTAGTTGTATCTGTAATTTTAGAGTGTTCAACAGTATTTTTTAGAAAGCTTTAGAACATAGTTAGTTTGTTTCCTGTGAAGCTTGTTTTGAGTCCTTAAGAGCATTAAAATTATATTCAAATTAGGTAATAAAAATAGTAAAAGTGCATTTTCTAGTTAATATATTATTTTTACACTTTAATAAACTTAAATACTGCTTCAAGTGTAGTTGTTTTTTCTGTATAATTAAGGTGTACACAATATGTGCATCAATATGCAAAGTAGTACATTTTCAATATACTTCAAGTGTATTAAAATAAGGTTAAAATTAAAAAAGCACTCAAAAGCACAACCTAATGAATTTATGTTGTATTATTAAAATATAGCTTCATTGCAATTGAAATATTCTTAAGTTGCCAGAAGTTGTTCCAAAATAGTACATTTAGTACGTATTTACGTACGTATTAATTTTAATGCTAAAAGTATGCACTTTTGAATGTTAAATATACTTTCAATATACCTAAATGCACTTTTCTTTTACAAGGGCATGGTTGAATCAACATTGTATTTGGTATTGATTTTTAAAAGTGAATTAACATTGATAAGGCAACGTTGTTTCAACGTCATACGTTTAACTTTTAATAATGCAGAGCTCTCTCTTGGTGTTCTCAATTGTATGGAATTAGCAATTTTATTTTTATTCTCTCTCTCTCTCTCTCTCTCTGAATATACATCTCTGAGAAATAGGAACTGTACAAATACAAAAAAAAAACAATTATTGTACGCAGCTTAAACTAGAAAATAGTTAAAAGTGTAAAAAAGTAACAATAAACTTGCATCATCACTGTAGTAAAGCTGAGTATAAAGAATGTTACCCATCACCACTACCAATCTGATTGGTAAACATTTGACCTCAAAAACACTAAAACAGTAAAACTAATAGAGCATGAGCACACCCCTCAGGTATGATGAAGAATTGGTGATAAATTAAAAAGCAGTTACTGCAAATGGAAGTAAAACCACTTTTCTAAATCCACGTTTCTATCCAACCATTTTTTTTTAATGGTGATGAAATGTAAAATGCTAATTCGAAAGGCAGAAAGTTGAGGATTTAATGTTAAAATTTCAACGTTTGCACCACCATTTAACATTAAATGTTGTCCCAATGTTGTTTTAATGTTGAAGTATTAGTATTGTTTTTTTCTGTAATGTTAAATTGTACAGTAGCATTGTTTTTTTAATCTTAGAACATAGTTACTGTGTTTCCTGTAAAGCTTGTTTTAAGTCCAGTTAATGTAATTCTTCATCTATAATGTATTAAACCGTTAAACGCTATAGTGTAAAGCTAAAAGCCAAACAGTGTTATTTGTAATGGGTGCTTTAAACACATTTCATGCTTAAAAAATACAAATCCCAAATGTTTTAGCTTAGTTTTGATCTTTTTTCTATGAAAATGTAGAACACAGTGCTAGTTAACTTAACTTAGTTTAAATTTTTAGGTGGCTAATGTTCAAGATTGACATAAAAATGCTCCTCATGGCATTGTGTTTATTATGTTTGCGTGTTATGTGTAAAACTGCCCACTAAAACAGCCATGTGTTATGTGATAATTTGCTAATTCTTATATTTAAATCAATAACTTTCTGTAAAATTAGTTTTTAATCATTGTTCTGCTGATCATGGTGCTAGCTAATGCTAGGTAATGTTCATCAGTAATATACAATTGTTTTTTTTTAGGATATTCTAATTGTTTGAGATGCACTAGTACTTCTGTTGAGTTTTTTTTATTTATTTATTTATTAAATGTCCAGCCAAAAATGGCTAATGTTTATCTAACTAATTCTACTTTTATAAGGTTGTTTTGAACTCATTCCCTATAGGAAACTACAGCTATGGCTGCTAATGTTGGTGACTTCTTTTGTTAAATTTAATCTGTAAAAAAAACTAAAGAAAAAACTAGTCTTATCTAGCTGATTTTACCTGGTGTATTCTAAACACACACCGCTTTTATTGTCCTGTAGAGTAAGTACTGCCAATAGAATAGGACACTCTGGAGAAGATAAAGATGAACTCATGGTCACCATAACTAATATAAAGTGTGGGCTAGAGGGGCACAAACCCCCAGCATTTAGGTTTAAAGCAGTTTGCTTGACTGTTCTCAACACATTTGATAGTAAACAGATAAAATATTATTTAACATTTTAACATTTTTGATGTTGTTATATGTCATATTTTAGAGAGTCAGCAACAATCAAAAAAGACCCAGAACAGGTTAACAAGCTAAGCTAGTTTTTGTATCAGCAGGGATTAGTTACATTCACATTTTCAGTTTATCTCAAAGATCGAATGCTCCAAAACACGATAAACACACTGATAAAGTTCTATTTTTTCTCTGTTTCTGTCTCACTTCTCCCAGGCTTGGAGAGAATGACTGTGTGATTGAGTAAGTGTGTCAGAGTGTGTCTGTGTGTGTCTGTGTGTGTGTGTGTGTGTGTGTTAGCCTCCAGAAACCTGTCCAGGTTCTCACCACGACTGCAAAAACTCCCACGGTTATCGGAAATCATCTGTCACTTCCTGTGTTCGTGCTTCCTGTATGCTCTGCAGTTTGTGATAGAAGCATGGGATGTTTAAAACGGCAGCCCTCGGGCGTGGAGGACAATCAAAAACCTTTATTTTTATTTAGATCTGATTTTATTTGTTTTTGTACCAAAGCGCTGTGCATTCAGTAATGGCCTGTTGCCACCAGGTAGTGGAATTATTACATGTTTATGGAAAAATTGGACAAAATTGGACTAAGATTTTAACAATCACAGTACAGTTTCTGACAGATTTTGACTGTCACAATAATGAGTTTTGAAGATTTTGACTCTCATAACATTGGATATGGATTTGTCACAGTAAGGACTTCAACTTATACTTTTAAACTACTTTCTTCTTTCAAAATCTGAAACAGGGACATTTTCACTGTGGGAATAAGGAATTTTGAAGCTTGAACTAGGAAGATTTTGACTGTTACAACAATGACTTCTGAACATTGACTGTCGCATTAAGGAATTTTGAAGATTTGGACTGTCGCAATTAGGAATTCTGAAGATTCTGACTGTTACAACAATGACTTCTGCACATTTTGACACAATAAAGAATTCTGAACATTTTGACAGTCGCAATAAGGAATTCTGAGTATTTTGATTGTCACAATAAGGAATTCTGAATATTTTGATTGTCACAATAAGGAATTCTGAAGATTTTGATTGTCACAATAAGGAATTCTGAAGATTCTGACTGTTACAACAATGGCTTCTGAACATTTGGACTATCGCAATAAGGTATTCTGAATATTTTGACTGTCACAATAAGGAATTCTGAAGATTTTGACTGTTACAACAATGACTTTTGAACATTTTGACTGTCGCAATAAGGAATTCTGAAGGTTTTGACTGTTACAACAATGACTTCTGAACATTTTGTCTGTCACATTAAGGAATTCTGAAGATTTTGACTGTTACAACAATGACTTCTGAACATTTGGACTGTCGCAATAAAGAAATTCTGAAGATTTTGACTGTCACAATAAGAAATTCTGAAGATTTTGACTGTCACAATAAGGAATTCTGAAGATTCTGACTGTTACAACAATGACTTCTGAAGATTTTGTCTGTCGCAATAAGGAATTCTGAAGATTCTGACTGTTAAAACAATGACTTCTGAACATTTGGACTGTCACAATAAGGAATTCTGAACATTTTGACTGTCGCAATAAGGAATTCTGAAGATTTCAACTCTCCCAACAACAATTTTCAGAGATTTTAACTGCTTAATAGTCTATTTTCTCAATGTTTTGATTTGTGACTGTCTCAAAATTTAAAAACTCATTAGTTTGACAGTGTATGGCAGACTTTCAGTTTCTCCTACTTTCCCCTACTTTTTAAAAACGTCCCTACATAGCATTCTGCTGATCTGCCGCAGATGGCAACGCACAGTTTTAGATAATGTAACGTAATAGAGTCAATAATTTTGACGCAATTATCTGACTGTTAAGAGAAGTTAGTCTTCATTAGCATTGGTCCAGTTCTCTAGCTTGATGCTACTCTGCTGAAGAAACATGTGCTGGTCATTTTTACTTGTGTGAGGAGTACCAATCAAGATGAGAGTGTAGCACTTTTTGGGGGCGAGGTAATGACTGTTCTGCCTCTGTGAAGCTGAGCAGTTCTTTACGGTGTTATTGTCTTTTATGGACACCATGGCTAAAAAATGGTAACCACTGAAATGCTTCTGAAATTAAGCTTTTTTTCTAGATTATACAGTGTATTAAACATCTACCATCCTTTGAAATAATTAAAAATATTTATCATTGTTATTCCCCATGTTAACACAGATCTTAGCAGTGTTACACTAGCCTGTGTGCATTTGTTTGACTTTCTGTTTCCGTTTCTGTTTTTTTGTTGTTGTTGATTTTTTTTTTTGTTCCATTTATGTGAGCGTACATTAAAGGTATATGGATCTGCAGGCCAGTCTGTTTACCTGCTCTCTGAAGAACACTTAATTTAGGCCAATTTAATCAAATTTAGCAATGTGGAGAAAAGAGTCATTGGGTGAATCTTATTCTATGATGAAAAATGGTCCAAAGCAGGTCTGATCAGTCTGTTCTAATGACTTCTCAAAGTTCTTGTTTTATCTTGTTTCAAAACCTGAGAATATTTGTGGTTGTTTTTGTTTTATTTTGTCTTTTTTCATCTTTTTGTTCATGATTTTTTCTCTGTAAAGTCGTCTGAGTGTCATTTAAGGGGAGTTGAAACACTAACCTGCTGCACCCTCCTGCCTAATTCAGTCGTCCGTCATCAGCTCTAGATCTTTATCCGTCTATGTTTCCCAGGTCGTTAATCCTAGTCTATGAAAAGGGGAATCATTATATGCACATATCCTATTTTTACACTATCGCTTTCCAGCATTTCTTCGTCTCCGCCTTTAAAACCAATATACAGCTCCGGAAAAAAATAAGAGACCACTTAAATATGATAAGATTTTTAAAATTTAACAAATTAAAACTCGCTGGAATATAATCAAAAGGAAGATGGATGATTACAAGCCATTCAAACCAAGCTGAACTGCTTGAATTTTTGCACCAGGAGTAAAGGCATAAAGGTATCCAAAAGCAGTGTGTAAGACTGGTGGAGGAGAAAATGCAAAGATGCATGAAAGCAGTGATAAAAAATCAGGGCCATTCCACCAAACTTTATGAATATTATTATTATTATTTTTTTGCATGCCTCTGCATCTTTTTTGTTATTTCATCCATTTCTCATTTTCTGCAAATAAATGCTCTAAATTACAATATTTTTATTTGGAATTTGGGAGAAATTGTGTCTGTAGTTTATAGAATAAAACAACAATGTTCATTTTACTCAAACATAAACCTATAAATAGCAAAATCAGAGAAACTGATTCAGAAACTGAAGTGGTCTCTTAATTATTTCCAGAGCTGTATATACATCCTGCCTCATATTTGCATTTCTTCTTGCACCACCAGAAAATTGTAATCTTCTAAGACCTGGAATTCACAAGACCTCAAGAGATCTGTCCTGTGGGGTCTGGCACAAAAAGTTATATTAGCAGCAGATGTCTCATTCTTGCGCTCATCCATTTTCCCTGCTTCCAACACACCAACTTCAAGAATTGACTGTTCTCATCTCACTTGACAGTGGTTTTAAAATTATGGCTGTTGTAAAAATGGGAGGAGCTAAACTCTAAGCACTGTGACATTCAAAATACAATAACCCATTAGATTAGCTTCCATATTCACCACACCAATCAGCCATAACACTAGCACCACTGCCTTGGGAAATGAAAAACATTGATTTTATTCATTCCAGTGATGCTTTCAGCACTGTTCTGGTTTGCGAACCAAATTTTGAACCATTCGCCGCATTTCCACCAACAAATGCAGGTTTCAGAAGCAGGAACGTTTATTTGCAGCAGAAAGCAAATAATTAATTTTTATATCCCAAGGATAGAAGGACGCGGGACTTTTATTATGTAATTGGAACAGCTGCGTAATTGATGATATCACCCTCTCAGGGGAGCATTACATTATTTACTTTCTTAACAAAATAAACCACATATCTGAAATGTAAACCACTATATTTACAGCTAAAATTAACTTTAAACTTAATTTTATCACATAGCAGTACTAGTTCAGAAACATACAACTTACAGGTATGTACTTTCTCCTCTGCCGATAATGCTACAAGGTGCATTCTGGGATGTTGGACTGTAAGGAGTTGTTTTTCAAGAACCAGAGTACTTTTAGTGGAAAAGTACTAATGTTTTAGCGGTACTAATGTTATGGCTGATTAGTGCATGGACAATATGTACTGGGAAGGGTAAGAAAGGAAAATGTGATTGTCCTCCTAATTTAGTATATATATATATATATTTATATTTTTTTTGACAGTGTGAATCTGTCTGTTATTCTTTACATTGTGTCAGAATGTCATGGTAAATGGACCAGTAGAAATACAAATGCAATAGAAACATACCCTTTTGGAGACAGAAAAAACATTTTTGGTCAGACAGAAATGTTAGGTTTGCTAGTCTAGCCAGAGAAAGGCAGTTTCGTATTTATCGCACTATAAAGCGCACTTAAAATCCTTTAATTTTCTCAAAAACCAAGAGGGAGACTTATAATTCAGTGCACCTTATGTATGAATTTTACCAGTCAGGTTGCAAGGAGCAGTAAAGCCAGAGTTTTACCGAGGCTTAAGCAGTATTAGCATTAGCCGCTAACCGCAGTGCTAGCTCTTTTGCCTTTTAGACATAAGTATTATCAGCCTGTATCTACGTGGGACTAACCGCTCGCTAAAAGCACCCTGGCTTACCGAAACACTCAGTGTTCCTCAGTGTGGCGCTGTCAGGCTGTGTTTACTAGCTCGAAGCGCTGCTAACCACAGCTAGCGCTGCTGCTAAGGGCGCTGTTCACAATATTGTAAATCTAAGCTTACTGTAAATAAACAGAAGCGCTTTACTCACCCAAATGAACAGTTTTCAGGAGAAAAATCTGTGTAGATTAACATCCAGCACTCATTTCACTCCTTTGAAATATAATGTTTGAGCATTACAATTGTGTTTGCCTTAGTGTGCCTTATAATCTAGTGCACCCTATAGTCTGTTAAATGCAGTACACCACTCTGCATGTGCAAGTTTGCTGATACATAAGCATTTAAAAGCTTTAACTCCATCTAAATGTTACTCAGACTGAATGTTTTCCTCTTTTTCTTTTGTCTTTACTTTTTTTTGTTTTTTTTTTCATTTTTCTGTATTTTTTCCTCATTTGATATGAACTGTACAGACTGAATAATCTAGCCCTGTCTGCAAACAGCTGCTGAACCTATCCAATAAATTCATGTCCCAGTTAGGGGTGGGCGATATGGTCCTAAAATAATATCACAATATTTCATGGTATTATCACGATAACGCTACTCTTGGCGATGTGACAAAAAATAAAAAAAATACGCTACTGCAACGAAACAAAACTTACATTTTATTATTGTATACGATATGATACAGCACACCCCTAACTGAGATACTAAAAAAAATACAAGAATTTTAGCAGATTTGTAACAGAACTCCAAATATCTCCATATATCTAGCAATAGAGTAAAACAAATGATACTGGACAGATATAATCTGTCTCTAGTAGATAGTTAATATGAAATGAGAAATGTGTGAATTTCTCTTTTGCTTAGAAACAGCAAAAAAGTAGAACCCTGGTGCGATAATTAGGTGGGAGTGTTATGGCACGATATTTCAGGGTATAATATCGTTCACGATATTCAAATATGTTGGCAATATTATTGCGTATGATACGATATGGCACACCCCTAGTCCCAGTAATGCTAATCTGCTAAAAATCAGTTAGCATCATAACTCAAATCTAATAAAACTACTAGCTGTAGTGCATATAAATTCATATAAATAAATATTTTCAGGAAGGTAGTAGAACTACAAGAAGATTGCACTTTAAAGACAATTTGTCATATTCACAGACTAAAAACAAAAACACACCATGATTAGCAAAAACAAAAAATCGAGAGCTAATGAGAAGATGTTAGCATTGCAGTGAGCAAACTACTCTTAATAGATTTGAGCTCTTATTTTGTTTACTGAAACTGGGCCCTAGTTCTTTATTAAAAAATAAAAACACTGCATTAAAACATGGTTCTTTCTCCAGTTACCAGCATAATAAAAGATACTAGTGTATCACTGTTGGACTAATGCTGGCTGTGAGCACTAAGGAGGCGACCAGCTTGCTACTGGACACTCATTGGTCACTGATATGTGAAGAAGGTTAGTGGAAAGTCCTGGATGATTATGATGGAGGCCATTTTGAGAGGTGGATCAGAATTGATTCCTCTTTTCTGTGCCCGGATCTCGAAATAGACACGGCAGAGTGAATGGAGCAGGGAGTGGGATGATGGAATTTGTAAGAAGGAATTACAGTGGAATCAGATGGATTTTGTAGGTTTGGAATAAACTGAAAATGCAAGCTAACTCAAATTGTCCACTGTGTGATCTGACTGTGTCAAATGGAGCTACCTATCATATTTATTTTGGGTATTTTTAAATATCCCAATATCCCATCACCTGTTTCAGATAAAGTCCATTGATTTATCATGTATTACTCATCATTGGGACACTGTTTTATCACTGTTTTTTTTTTGTCTAGAAATTGTAACTTTCAGATTAAAAAAATAAATATAACAGCTTTTTTAAAAAAGAAATATATTATGATTTTTTGATAAACATAACTAATATTTGTAATAAATATGACTGATACATTTTTTTATAAATATGACTGATGTTTTTTTAATACATACAACATTTTTGTAAATAAATATACCTGGTGTTTTTAATAAATAAAAGTTTTTTTTTTGTTCTAAATATAACTGCTTTTTAAAAATAAATATAGCTGATATTTTTTAAAATAATAACAACTTATATTTGTAGTAAATATGACTAATATATATTTATACAATTTTTTTATCTCCAGCACTAAGGCTTGAGCAGTATTAGCATTATCCGCTAACCACAGTGCTAGCTCTTTTGCCATTCAGAGATTTATCAGAGTATTATCAGCCTGTATCCTGCGTGTTTACCATGTTAAAACAAACTACGTGGGATAAACCGCTGGCTAAAAGCACCCTGGCTTACCTCAGTGTGGCACTGTCAGGCTGTGTTTACTAGCTCTAAGCGCTGCTAACCACAGCTAGCGCTGCTGCTAACCGCGCTGTTGAAAATATTATACATCTAAGCTTACTATAGAAAGCTTAGATGTATAAATGATATAGAAATGGAAGCGCTTTATTCACCTAAATAAACAGTTTTTAGGAGAAAAATCTGTGTAGATTAACATCCAGCACTCGTTTCACTCGTTTAAAATAGAATCTTTAAGCTTTACAGTTTTGTTTACTTAGGCAGCTTATACCTGCATGACTAATGCATAATTGATGAAAATACCTGCATGACTGATGAAATATGACTAATGTTTTTTTATTTTTATTTTTTATAAAAATAACATTTTTTGTAAATAAATATAGAAAACTAGTATTTTCTATATACATATAGTTGGTATTTTTAATAAATGTAACCGATATTATTTTATAAATATAAATGCTAATTTTTAAATAAATATAACTGGTATTTTTAATGAATGTAACTGATAATTTTTAATAAATATAAATGCTATTTTTAAATCAATATATAACACGTATTTTTATAAATATAAATACTATTTTTTATAACTGATATTTTTTATAAATATAACTGATATTTTTTCTAATAAATATAACTGATATACTTTTAATAAATATAACCAATATATTTTTTAATAAATATAACAGGTATATTTATATAAATATAGCTAATATATATATATTAAATAAATATACGTGGTATTTTGGTTAGTTGAGTGATTTCGGGGGCTGTGAATGGCTACAGGCAGTAAATCGTGCTCGCGGTGTGATTTAGGGGTGTTGCCGGGGGTGTTGGAGGGGGGCTCTGATGGCCGGTGAGTCCGCGCAGTGTAATCTGAACCGCCCCCTCGTTTGTTGACGCGGTCGCCATGGTAGCGGCG
The DNA here is from genome assembly GCF_023375975.1 of Astyanax mexicanus. Lineage (NCBI taxonomy): Eukaryota > Metazoa > Chordata > Actinopteri > Characiformes > Acestrorhamphidae > Astyanax > Astyanax mexicanus. The sequence continues at coordinate 6,113,045 of NC_064432.1, read as the reverse complement.
CGAGTGACAGACGTGTACGCGCGCTCAGCTGTTCGGCGGGAATGTGCAGCGCGCGCTTCCAGAGAAGCAGTAAAAGCCAGGGATGCAGGGGGCATGGGGGGCTGAAGGGGGCAATAAAAGATTTATACAACTGAAAAATTATGTGACGAAATATACAAGATACAGAGGTCGAGAAAATTAAGTATTTCTCCCAGAAACGATTGCAGTGACACATATTTTTTTCCATACAAACACCATTCTTCTCTGTGTGAAAAAATATATCTGTTTTAAATAACAATTAAATGTGCTTAAATAACTTTGTTACAAGCATGTGATGCTCTTTTAAAGTTACCTGTGGCCAGTAACAGGTGCAGGCAATGTAAAAATCATTATTTTAATAAGAATTTTTATTTACATAATTACGTTATTATTTATATATCTGCATGTGTGTAGTTACTGTTATATTTTGTTGTGGAAAGAAGTGATTGTGTGCTTCAAGCGCTGTCTAGAGTGGGACTTTAAATATGGCTCAAACGAAGGAATAAAGTACAACCATAGAAACTTTGTAAGCACTAAGTAGCACGATAGACACTTTTCTATCGTCCCCACGATACAGTATTTATCGTCATATCGCACAGCACTAGCAGTGGGGGTTGAACCGTTTTAAACACAACGGTATATTCCCTGCAGGTAAATCCAGCTCTAGACCAGCTTCTGTTGGTAGCTGCTCTTGGATAGTCTTACAGGGTTTTTGACGGTCAATTTGCTGATCTCAACTGAAAAATCATGAAACTTGTTGCAAACGCAGCTTAACAGTCAACCCCCGCATAGACACTTTTTTTATTTACTAAACATATCCTTACTGTGGATAGTATATGTCTAAAAAATCAAGACAGACGTTGTATTTTAAAATCACATGGTCTTTTATTCACGTTTACATTGTCAAAAATTAACCCCTGAAGAATATTTACACCGACCCATAAAAAAGATGAAACATACAATTTACAAGGCACCATTTTGTCCAATAAAATGCTAATTCATTTCCTGTTTGTCTCGAAAAATAAAAGACTGTAAACATCTGGTGTGTTGCTGGTTCTTCCTTTGGCTGCGTTGCCTGAGGTGTGGTAGAAATTGGTTTGACCAAATAAATAACCTAGAAGCAGCTGTACAGCCTGTTATTACACCTGTCCTGTTATAACACATCATACATATAAAAATAGCACAACACCAATTACTGGAGGCGGGGTCCTGATTCATCATGTCATTTTTTCGTATTCCTCAAATAAATAAAATTTATTATTTAGTTTCCTGCTAGAATAAAGAAGAATATGGAGTATGTTGTTTTGGAGCTAATCAGCACCACAACCACCATAAACTCGCATAAACCTATGAATTGATTGTAGTGAAAGCTGTGTGCTTTTTCAGTCCAGCTTATGCTAACAATAGCAAAAGAGTCCGAGTGAGTTAGCATTACTCAAAGAAGGTCATGGTAACTCTTGCTTTTTTTTTTTACTTTTTTTTTTTTTTACGCACTGTTAGCATCATTAGCACCTTGTGTTAAACCACACTTTTTTTTAATGCTGCGCTCCATCTGAACTTACGAATTTCTGAATTTCTCAACTGGAATGTCTAAACAAGTCTAAAAAAGAATTTCAAGTCCATAAGTTGCAAGAGTCTGCACGGCATAAAGTTATCCAAAAGCAGTGTGTAAGACTGGTGGAGGAGAACATGATGCCAAGATGCATAAAAAACTGTGAAAAACAGGGTTATTCCACCAAATATTGATTATTTCTGAACTCTTAAAACTTTATGAATGTGAACTTGTTTTCTTTGCATTATTTGAGGTCTCTGCATCTTTAATTTTCTGCTAATAAATGCTCTAAATGACAATATTTTATTTGGAATTTGGGAGAAATATTGTCTGTAGTTTATAGAATAAAACAACAATGTTCATTTTACTCAAACATATACCTATAAATAACAAAATCAGAGAAATTGATTCAGAAACTGCAGTGGTGACATCATTCCCAGCCCCAACAACGGACTTCCGAAGTAAATGGAATGCAGCATTATTAGCACTTAAGGGGAAAGTTCGATGTAAAAAAGGAGGAGTGGCTTAAAAGCCAACCAACACCCTACCTAGCCTACAGAAGACTTTAGCACTTTTGGCTAAGCCATTTTTATTTAAAAATGTTAAGTTCAGTACAGTCTTGAGGCATGTAGCACTTAGCCAATTCAGCCCAACCTGTAACATTCCCATATGGAAAAAAATGTATCCAGAATGTATTTATCAAACATATGCAAGGTGCAAAAATGGCCAAATATATTAAAAGTATTTTTAAAACATATGTTTTGGCATATATAAAAATGTATCAATTCATATATTTATTTTTTATTGTTTTAAAATGCATTCTTCTTTAAAAACCTGTATCTAAAAAACTTGTTTAAGTTAAATAAAATCTCTCGCTTTAATATCTGTATGGAATGTGCTCTTAAAAAAATTCATTAAATATATTGCATAAATAATATATATATATATATATATATTATTTATGCAATATATTTAATGAATTTAATATCTATAAAAAAATCTTTTTCCATATGGGTTAGTTACATTTTTGGGATCTACCAGGAATTGTCAAAAACCTTCTTGCACATGTTGGAGTTTTCCTGATGAAGAGGGAATTCCGAGCCCGGCACCAGCTCCTCTTTCATCTTCTGCAAGGCGAAATGCTTCCCGGAAGCTAGCTTCTCCACTTTAGACACAGTTTGCCTACAAAACAAAAAATGACTCCAGGTCAGTCCCCGTCCATCTTTAATACAAAATCGGTTACATTAAATCAAGGTAAAGACAGATTTTACCATAAGCAAAATGTTAATATATGCTATAGGTACCATACAGCTATGGGTAGGTACACTGCAATGTATTATAGTCTGTCAGAATGAGCACATGAATCATAATAGTATATAGTATTTGTGGGACCCTAAATTAGGATATTAGGGATCAATATATGTTATATTACTCATATATTAGTACATTTGGCCATATATGAACGAGTTTATTGAGTTCAGTTAAAACTCTGTCTGCTCTTCCTCAGCAAGGCCCAGTCTGTACCAGGCACGCTGGGAACTGAGGGGGAGACAGATAAGAAATCATACCAGGTGTCTCAAGAGGCCCAAGCTCCCACGGGAAAAGCTGGGCAGGAGAAGGAAAGGTGGAACCAAAAGCCCCCACCTTTGTTCACCCAAATACTGTATAAAAGTGTGTGTATTCCTCTGTGTATTCAGAAGACTGAATTCTCCTGACTGAAGAACAATAAAGAATCAACTTAGAACATCGGAAAGAAGTCTTCTCCTTTCTTTAAACCTGGGGCACTCGTCTGTTTTTATCTTCTTTCTTTTGAATTTAGAACTTTACATCGATGCATGACTAGATAATTTTTTAGAGCTCATTTAAGCTAGCCAGGTTAGAGCTCATTTTAGCTAGCCCAGGCTTCCCTTTCTGGGAGGCCTAGAAGAGTCGTGAAATAACGCACGACATATTACACAGCGCCCTCTGTGCTTCCTGTAGTGAATTACAGTTTGTCAGAACACTAAAAAGCGCCCCTATGCTTCCTGTAGTGTATTACAGTCTGTCAGAATGAGCATGTGGATCATATTAGCATTATATAGTATTACACAGCACCCTCTGTGCTTCCTGTAGTGAATTGCAGTTTGTCAGAACACTAAAGAGTGCCCCCTATGCTTTCTGTAGTGTATTACAGTTTGTCAAAATGGGCACATGAATCATATTAGCATTATATAGTATTACACAGCGCCCTCTGTGCTTCCTGTAGTGAATTACAGTTTGTCCGATTGAGCATGTAAACAATATTTGCATTATAAAGTATTATAGAGCGCCCTCTATGCTTCATGTAGTGAAAAACAGATTGTCAGAATGGGCATGTGGATCATATTAGCATTTGTATAGTATTATAGAGCGCCTTCTGTGTAACTGTCTCTATTGGAGACTCTATTAGTGTCTGGTGTCTCTATTAGGCAAGGCTTTCTATTAGATTTTGGAGCTCACACTGCTGTGAGGATTTGATTGCACCCAGTGATTGGAATGTTAGCAAGGCCTGGGTGTTACTAAAAGTATTGGATGGTGCACCATCAGCACAGTACACAGCTCAGTACCCCTGAATTCATGTCTATCTGCTCCAGTCCAAATCTATTGGTTCTCTACTTCTCTACAGCTAGTCAAGCTGTTTGTGTGCATCTGCACACCTGTGTCAGCAATGGATTCAACTAAATAGAGCAGTTTTAGTTCGTACCTGAAGGGGAAGGTGGTTTTGTCCATCTGCATGCAGACGAGGAAGGGGTAGTTGGAGAACTGAACCGTGGTGATGAAGTCCAGAGCTGCCTCCATATCGAAGCTCACCTCCATTCCCACGCTCAGGAAATCAGCATCCACCGTCACATTACCCACAACCACCAGAGAACCCCTGGAGAGAAAACGCATATGTTTAAAGTGATTATACTGCTAAAAATATTGAAGAGAACATATTAAACACATTGGAGCTTTATGAAGTGCTTTTTAAATGAAGTGGGTGCCTACACTTCCTGTAGTGTATTACAGTCTGTCATAATGAGTGTGTGGATCAGATAAACATTATAGAGCTTTACAGAGCGTCGTCTATGCTTCCTGTAGTGTATTACAGTCTGTCAGAATGAGTGTGTGGATCAGATAAACATTATAGAGCTTTACAGAGCGTCGTCTATGCTTCCTGTAGTGTATTACAGTCTGTCAGAATGAGTGTGTGGATCAGATAAACATTATAGAGCTTTACAGAGCGTCGTCTATGCTTCCTGTAGTGTATTACAGTCTGTCAGAATGAGTGTGTGGATCAGATAAACATTATAGAGCTTTACAGAGCGTCCTCTATGCTTCCTGTAGTGTATTACAGTCTGTCAGAATGAGTGTGTGATCAGATAAACATTATAGAGCTTTACAGAGCGTCCTCTATGCTTCCTGTAGTGTATTACAGTCTGTCAGAATGAGTGTGTGGATCAGATAAACATTATAGAGCTTTATAGAGCGCCCTCTGTGCTTCCTGTAGTGTATCACAGTCTGTCAGAATGAGTGTGCAGGTCATATAAACAATATAGAGCATTATAGGGCGCCCTCTGTGCTTCCTGTAGTGTATCACAGTCTGTCAGAATGAGTGTGCAGGTCATACAAACAATATAGAGCATTATAGGGCGCCCTCTATGCTTCCTGTAGTGTATCACAGTCTGTCAGAATGAGTGTCCTGGTCATATAAACAATATAGAGCATTATAGGGCGCCCTCTGTGCTTCCTCTAGTGTATCACAGTCTGTCAGAATGAGTGTGCAGGTCATACAAACAATATAGAGCATTATAGGGCGCCCTCTGTGCTTCCTGTAGTGTATTACAGTCTGTCAGAATAAGCGTGTGGATCAGATAAACATTATAGAGCTTTATAGAGTGCCCTCTATGCTTCCTCTAGTGTATTACAGTCTGTCAGAATGAGCGTGCAGGTCATATAAACATTACAGAGTATTAGATTTTTCCTTAATGATTGTAAATAATGAGTAATTAACTTTGTTGATTAAACTTCGCAGGCACACTAAGCTCCTTGAGGACAGACGTAGATGCCAGGCGAAGTTCAGCTGACTCAGTCGTCTGGCTAATCTCTCGTCTGTCCATCTTTATTGCCCCACTCGAAATGGCTACCAGTGATCAACGGGTCTGATGGCGGCATGCAGAGCTTGTGGACCTTAGAGAGCTGCTGTTTATTCGTATCTATACATAGCCCGCCTTTCTGTCTGTCTGCTTGTGTAAGTGTGAGCCCCTGTATGTGTGTGTGTGTGTGTGCATTTATATGCCTTAGCAAAAGAGATAGTGCTCAATTCCATGAATCATACACCTGCCCCTGCCTATCCAGACTGCTGGCAGATGCCACCTACAGATGCCGTCCACATAACAAAGAGAAGACCCCGTACCTCTTATTTACTGTAAACCCAACCCCAGCTTTAAGCTGCATCCCACGGTGTTAAGTGCTAAGTTCGAAAACACAGTCTTGCCAGATGTTTTCTGCCACAATTAGTGCCCTTCTCCCCAGCCTCTGGTGCCCAAGGACAGCCTATATTTGTACTGAATGATCTGAAGAATCTACCTCACCTGTCTGCCAATGCATTTGTTTCCTGGCGAACGCTAAGCAGGCTTAGCTAGCATTCCCAGGCTAGCAGCCAGAAGCTAACGGAGCTGGGCTTAATACAGAGGCTACTAAGGAGAAGATCAGAGGAGCACACTGAGCCTCCCGAGAGGATTTATGACGAAATGATAAGCTCCACAGACCCATATCGACAGCTGCTATGTAGAGTTTTGGAGGAGATAGGAGGCCTTTATGTGTCCCAGAATTAAAACAGAACAAATTGGAGCCAAAAAAACATTAACAATAAACAGACAAATGGTTAGTTTTGTACCTGTTGTTGACGCTGGTCTTGGATTCTCTGTACCAAAGGCTAAACTCCATTCCACCAGAGATATCAATACCCAGACCACCTTGGAACTCTACAGCTGCCCTCAGACCAGACTGCAGGGGGATCACCTGAAAGACAGAAAAATACTCAATAATCCCTACATCTATGGCTATGTTCACATTAGCAGGCTGAAGTGACTCAAATCTGATTTTTTTGCTCAATGTGGTTCAGATCTGATTTTTTCGTGGCTGTGTGAACGTGCCAAATCTGATTTTTTCAAATCAGATTTGAGTCACTTTCATATGCGGTCCTAAATTGGATACGTATCCGATCCATGAACATGCGACATTAATATGAACGGTCAAATCAGAATTCATGAGTCTTTTCGCTTTTAAGCCTTAAGCATTAGCATAAGTGCTACATGCTTCTCTCTCATACCCACAACACATCTCTTGGTGCAGCTGAGCGGCTATAGCTGAAAAAATGTATTTTAGCAATGTGGCTTGTAATCTGAATGCTGCCTAAAGAAGTACATCTCTACATCTACAGCTCTTATAAAGGTCTAATTGATGTTAATGCTTGGCAGAAATTACATTCTCTCACCTGTGAATGGTCAGTGAGCAGGATGAGCCCTTTTACCACACTAATGGGGTCTCCTGACATGGAGAACATTTTAGACATCAGGTCACTGTAGCCCTTGAAGAATGTTACGGGGCGGAGCTGCACATCCAGAAGGAGCGCCGACATTCCGGCGAAAGATTCCAGGTCCTCTTCACCTTCGTCAGGTGTGGCAGCGATTAGAGACTCCAAACCCTGTGCCTCAATGGCCACCTGTAGGATTACAGGTAAAAGTCAGTGTACAGTTGAAGTGAGATTTACAGGTAAGAAAAGGTATAACAGGGTGTCGAAGTGTTGAGGAAGTGTGCAGGTGAGAAGATGTTTACAGGTAGAAGTAACTATACAGGTGGGAAGATGTTTACAGGTAAAAAAAAGGCATACCAAGGTGGAGTTGTGGAAGTGTTGAGGAAGTGTGCAGGTGAGAAGATGTTTGCAGGTAAGAGTAAGTGTACAGGTGAGAAGACACTTACAGGTAAGAGGAAGTGCACAGGTGGGAAGATATAATGTTTGCAGGTAAGAGGATGTGTACAGGTGAGAAGGTGGGATGTTTGCAGGTAAGAGTAAGTGTACAGGTAAGAAGATGTTTACAGGTAAGAGGAAGTGTACAGGTGGGAAGATGTTTACAGGTAAGAGGAAGTGTGCAGGTTAAAAGGTGAGATGTTTGCAGGTTAGAGGAAGTGTACAGGTGAGAAGATGTTTACAGGTAAGAGGAAGTGTACAGGTAAGAAGATGTTTACAGGTAAGAGAAAGTGTACAGATGGGAAGATGTTTGCAGGTAAGAGGAAGTGTGCAGGTTAAAAGGTGAGATGTTTACAGGTAATAGGAAGTGTGCAGGTTAAAAGGTGAGATGTTTGCAGGTTAGAGGAAGTGTAAAGGTGAGAAGATGTTTACAGGTAAGAGGAAGTTTACAGGTAAGAAGATGTTTACAGGTAAGAGGAAGTGTACAGGTGGGATGATGTTTGCAGGTAAGAGGAAGTGTTCAGGTAAAAAGGTAAGATGTTTACAGGTAAGAGGAAGTGTGCAAGTTAAAAGGTAAGATGTTTACAGGTAAAAGGAAGTGTGCAGGTTAAAAGATGAGATGTTTACAGGTAAGAGGAACTGTGCAGGTTAAAAGGTGAGATGTTTACAGGTATAACAAAGTATATAGGTGAGAAAGTGAGATGTTTACAGGTAAGAGGAAGTGTGCAGGTTAAAAGGTAAGATGTTTACAGGTAAGAGGAAGTGTGCAGGTTAGAAGGTAAGATGTGTACAGGTAAGAGGAAGTGTGCAGGAAAAGGTTAGATTTTTACAGGTAAGAGGAAGTGTGCAGGTTAAAAGATGAGATGTTTAAAGGTAAGAGGAAGTGTGCAGGTTAAAAGGTAAGATGTTTAAAGGTAAGAGGAAGTGTGCAGGTTAAAAGGTAAGATGTTTACAGGTAAGAGGAAGTGTGCAGGTTAGAAGGTAAGATGTGTACAGGTAAGAGGAAGTGTGCAGGTTAAAAGGTAAGATGTTTACAGGTAAGAGGAAGTGTGCAGGTTAGAAGGTAAGATGTGTACAGGTAAGAGGAAGTGTGCAGGAAAAGGTTAGATGTTTACAGGTAAGAGGAAGTGTGCAGGTTAAAAGATGAGATGTTTAAAGGTAAGAGGAAGTGTGCAGGTTAAAAGGTAAGATGTTTAAAGGTAAGAGGAAGTGTGCAGGTTAAAAGGTTAAAAGGTGAGATGTTTAAAGGTAAGAGGAAGTGTGCAGGTTAAAAGGTTAAAAGGTGAGATGTTTAAAGGTAAGAGGAAGTGTGTAGGTTAAAAGGTTAAAATGTGAGATGTTTAAAGGTAAGAGGAAATGTGCAGGTTAAAAGGTAAGATGTTTACAGGTATAACAAAGTATATAGGTGGGAAAATGAGATGTTTACAGGTAAGAGGAAGTCTGCAGGTTAGAAGGTAAGATGTTTACAGGTCAAAGGAAGTGTGCAGGTTAAAAGGTAAGATGTTTTCAGGTAAGAGGAAGTGTGCAGGTTAAAAGGTAAGAAGTTTACAGGTAAGAGGAAGTGTGCAGGTTGAAAGGTAAGATGTTTTCAGGTAAGAGGAAGTGTGCAGGTTAAAAGGTAAGAAGTTTACAGGTAAGAGGAAGTGTGCAGGTTAGAAGGTAAGATGTTTACAGGTAAGAGGAAGTGTGCAGGTTAAAAGGTAAGATGTTTACAGGTAAGAGGAAGTGTACAGGTTAAAAGATGAGATGTTTAAAGGTAAGAGGAAGTTGTTTTAGATCTTTTAATCTGTCCTGGATTCTTGTATGATTATGTTTTTAGCGTATGTTGCACTGCTCTCCTCTCCTCCATATGCAGAGGGTCACGTCAGTGTCTGACCTGTTAGGGTCTGTCGGCAGCAAGGCTGGAACGGCGGCTGGCATTTCTCCTAATACTGTATTTATTATGCTCATAAACACGTCCACCAGATCTAATCTTAAAGCCCAACAGCTGAGCCTTAAAAATACTGTAATGTGAATTCTGATTAGACTCTAAGGAGGTAATGGCGTGGCTTTTATATCTGATTAAATCAGCAGCGAGGGTGTAGAGTGTTCCTTCATTACTGTGATAGAGTTTCTCTGGCCGAATGTGTGCAGAGGGCTGTGCTTGCAGTACCTGCAGGCCCTGCAGGAGGGCGCCGTAGCTTTGGCCGAAAATGTTCATGATGCTTCTCCTCAGGATGCCGGAGCCGGAGTACAGGATGTCCAGGCTGTAGGTGGTAGTGACATCGGCGCCCTCTGCAGGAAACAGGTGTGTTAACAAACAGCAGCAAAACACATAGCATCATATTAGCTCATTTTAGGTGGATTTATTTCCATTAGCATTAGCATCTTGCTCATTTCAAAGGAGTTAGATCAGAGCGAGACGGTCACTCATCACTTACGGGTCATGAAGCCGGAGTAGGCCGAGGAGGATCCCATCTTTGAGAAGCGATCGTAGTTGTGGGTGATCATGTCTTTCATAGCCTGCTGCACCAGTTTACTGTGGAATGAGGAGAAATTTAGTTCCTGAATTGATTTCTCTGATTTTGCTATTTATAGGCATATGTTTGAGTAAAATTAACATTGTTGTTTTATTCTATAAACTACAGACAACATTTGTTCTAAATTCCAAATAAAAATATATTTTATTTGGAGAATTTACAGCATTTATTTGCAGAAAATGAGAAATGGCTGAAATAATGAAAAAAAGACACAGAGCTCTCAGACCTCAAATAATGCAAAGAAAACAAGTTCATATTCATAAAGAGTTTTAAGAGTTCAGAAATCAATATTTGGTGGAATAACCCTGGTGGTTTTTTATCATAGTTATCATGCATCTTGGCATCATGTTCTCCTCCACCAGTCTTACACACTGCTTTTGGATAACTTTATGCTTTACACTCCTGGTGCAGAAATTTAAGCAGTTCAGTTTGGTTTGATGGCTTGTGATCATCCATCTTCCTCTTGATTATATTCTAGAGATTTTCAATTTGGTAAAATCAAAGAAACTCGTCGTTTTTAAGTTGTCTACTTGTGTCACGTTTTGGTTCTGGTTCTTTTAAGCCAAGTTGGCCGTAGCCGCCGTGAACGACAGCAGTGCTCAGTAAAAGCAACAGGACATTAAACCACTATGTTTTTTTTCCAGCACCATCACTTCTTCCTCAGTATTATCTTTAAACGTCTGGTAAGATATGTCTCACCTTGCGGGCATTTCAAATCGCAGGATGTCCTGCACTTTGGACAGCATGTACTTGTTCATCTCGTGGTTCTGGTGACCGATGGACAGCAGCAGGTTCTTCACCTCCATGTAGGACGGGTTGCTGCTCAGAATGGCGTCAGCCGCCGCTGCGCGCACGTTCTTCTCGTACACGCGCCGGTTCTGATGATACACCCGGTTCAGTGTCTGCTTCACCTGAGCGGAGAAAAAAAGAGAGAGAAAATATGAAGGAAATGTTCCCATTTGCCATGTATATTATACTTAATATACTATATTTACACTTTATATATTATATTTATGGATATATTATACTTCATATATTATATATTTACTCTTTATATATTATATTTACAGATACATTATACGTCATATATTATATTTACACATCATATATTATATTTACAGATATATTACACTTTATATACTATATTTACACTTTATATTATAATTACAGATATATTACACTTCATATTTTATTTTTACATTTCATATATTATATTCACAGACATATTGCACTTCATATATTATATTTACAGATATATTTTACATCATATATTATATTTACTCTTCATATATTATATTTACAGATATATTACACTTTATATATTATATTTACACTTCATATTATAATTACAGATATATTACACTTCATATATTATATTTACATTTTATATATTATATTTACAGACATTACACTTCATATATTACATTTACTCTTCATATATTATATTTACAGATATATTTTACATCATGTACTATATTAACTCTTCATATATTATATTTACAGATATATTACACTTCATATATTATAATTACAGATATATTACACTTCATATATTATATTTACAAATATGTCACAGCATATATTATATTTACTCTTCATATATTATATTTCTAGATATATTACACTTCATATATTATATTTACAAATATATTACACAAAATAGGGTAGGATGAAAAAAAAATTATACTAACATTTAAAGTAGATAGAATAAAACTAGATCAAAATAATATATTTTAGCAGACATATCAACATGTGGTTTGATGGTCAGTTGCAGCTATTTTCTAAAATCTTTAGTGCCCACAAAGTTTAAATTCGTGCACAAAAAAGGTCAAAATAATAATGTTGTATTTTATGTGCATTCATGTAGCCGAAAAAGAAAAAGAAAACATACTAAGCCATTTTTCAAAAAAATACAATTTTCTGTAGAATGACCCTAATTTAAATTTTTAATAACGCCCCGCTAACCTCAAATTTACTCAATTAGCTGAGATATTTTTGGTGCCTGAGAATTGGCTTCTTCAGTTTCAGCACAGGTGCTACAAGGCTAGTGTAGCTAACGGGTAATGAAGACTTTCGGCGCTAAACGCCTGCCTAATTCATCACACGCTCTCTTTTAAACTCTTAGTGACTCAAACTGGCTTGTGATTTCTGACACTGTGTGTTTCTGCATTTGTACCTGTACAGTGACAGAGGAGTGCTAGCGGACTTAAAATCCTTTAATTTTCCCCAAAATTGCTTTAAAAGCACCTTATAATCTGGTGCGTCTTATATATGATTTTTTTCAGTCAGGCATTAAGGAGCAGTAAAGCCATTCAGCTGAAGTACAGCGTTATACAGGAGTTTCAGTAAAAAAATTCTCCAGCACCGCATATATACTTGAGCAGTATTAGCATTAGCCACTAACTGTGTTAAGCGCTAGCTCTTTCGCAGTTCAGAGGTATAGAGTATATTGGACTGTAGTCTGTTTGTTTTCTGTGTTAAAACAAGCTTTGTGGGATGAGCTGATAGTGCTGCTGTAAGGTGGCATTTTTTAGGGCTAAGCCCTGCTAACTGCGGCTAGCGCTGCTGCTAACCGTGCTTTTGAAAATATTGGAAATCTAAGCTTACTGTAAATAAATGTAATTGCTTTGATTTATAATCTGGCGTGCCTTATGAAGGAAAATAGACCAGAAAATATGCATTCACTGCACCGATAGCGCGCCTTATAATACGGTGTTCTTATAATCTGTAAAATATGGTATTTGGATTCGTATGGCTGCTGCACTTGCGCAGATCTCCTTATGAAGGGGATCCCTTTATCCCTAAACAGACACTGGGATGAGCATTATGAGAATAATGAGTCATAAATAATCTCTCTGGTCCAGGTCAATTTGGGATGGTTTTCTACACATGAGCTAAGCCTAGACTTTGACAAAAGTGCTGTGTCAGCGATCAGTCACCACTGGAAATTGTGGGGGTTTAGCTATAAGCTACCATTAATTGTCAGATACTCCTGCTTAAAAAAAAAAAAAAAAAAAAAAAAAAAAAAACTTGGCCAGCTCAAGCTAGTTAAGATTGGGTTAACCTGGCTGACTAGCGCTTGATCTTAGCTCTTGACCAGACTAGGTTAATGTTATTTTTGTTTGAGTTTAATAGTTTAGCTGGTCTACAAGCATTATTAGTCTTGACTAACCAGTACAAACAAACAAGCTTGACAAGCTTGAGTTTAGTCCAAGACTAGGCTAAAACCATGTCTAGGAAACCAGTCAAAAGGTTTAACTTGGGTCCACTTATAACAGTCCAGAAAAAGTGATCTAGTTTACACAACATGCACTAACCCCCAATGTAGTAAAATGCTATCTCTAAAATTGGAATCTTTGGAACTGGAACTACAATGCTAATGTAGTTAGCAAGATAACAAAATACCTATCCCTTCAGTTAGCATGGTGTGAAGCTGCCTTAACAATGAACACTAAAAAAATTGCCGCTGCACTTTCAAACAAAGCAGATGTACACGTAGTAAACAGAGTCGCACGGCTGAGAGTAGTGAACATAGCACAGACTGCACGTGTAAACAGCATGGAGCAGAGACAGCGTTTGTAGTAACTAGCATTATTTGGCTAATATATCATATTAAACTGCGCCTTATCAGCAGTTCAGTTCACCGCAAGCAAACCGCTCTAGAGTTTGGGAACGGACCAAGACCACCTCCTCTAGCAGGTCTCGTTTTTTAAATCCACAATCCTAAGAGTATTTTATTCTCTTCAGTAAGACAGATGCAATGAAGTATTGTAAAAAAAAAAAACAATCATCTTGCTATATATATCGAGTATCGCAGAATCACAGTATCCTGATAATGTTGTGAGATGCCCTGTGATGCCCTCCATTACTACTGACCAGCATGACCAAGCTGTTTAAGCAGCTGTAAATCAAATGCAACACACACTATTCTGGTCAAAAGTTTGGCCATGTTTTCACATAGATGACCAGCAAAATTTCAACCACCTTGATCATCAAAGACCATCTTAAACCACCTGCAGCTGATCCTGAGCTGTAATTACCAGCAGATAAGACTAAAGTACCACACTTCAGACGCCAGTCTATCTTAAAACTAATGGACTACATCAAATTTAGCTGACTGAGTGACTGTGTGCTGCCATCTTGTAAAGGGATGTCCTGTATGGTGATCTGCATATCAAGCAGGAGGCTATTTGTGTGAGCGCTAAAAGCAAAGAGGATGATGAAAGACTGGTGTTCCCATCGCTCTGATCCAAGATCTATTTCTGGAGGGGAGATTTCTCAGTTAGCCAGATCGTTTAAGACAGCGTTCCCCAGTCTCAGCCCTGGCATTACGACATACCAGCTAACGGAGGATGTTATGAGAACGTTTAACAATGTTTTAACAAGGTTCCAAGAAAGTTAGCTATGAAAATGTGACGTAATAACGGCTTGGATTACAACGGTATTAGAGTGATTCTCACATAACGTTCCCGGATAGATGAATACTAACGCTCTGGAAACTTTTAAATTAACAGTTACAAAATTTAAAATTAAAAATGTAAATACTGACACAAGTTATGTTGCAGCAATGTTACCAGAACATTAAAAAAAAGGGTAAGTAAAAACAATCTAAGAAAATCCAGAAAACCTGACAGATTAAACATTCTAAGACCGTTAACTGTAGTGTTCAGAAAACCAAAAATCGTTTATCCTTATTGGACAGTAGAGACTCCTTACTAAAGCAAGATAACATTTTTTTTATATCCTCGATTTCAGAAGAAACAATGAATCAGCAGGTGCCCCAATATTTTTTTAAATATAGTATATATATATATACTGATATAAAACTCTAAAAAAAAGAAGAGACCACTTATAAATGATGAGTTTCTTTGATTTTACCAAATTGAAAACCTCTGGAATATAATCAACAGGAAGATGGATGATCACAAGCCATCAAACCAAACTGAACTGCTTGAAAGTTATCCAAAAGCAGTGTATAAAACTGGTGGAGGAGAACATGATGCCAAGATGCATGATTAAAAACTGTGATTAAAAAACAGGGTTATTCCACCAAATATTGATTTCAGAACTTTTAAAACTCTTTATGAATATAAACTTGTTTTCTTTGCATTATTTAAGGTCTGAACGTTCATTTAGGATAAAAAATGTTGTCTGTAGTTTATAGAAAAAAAACAACAATGTTCATTTTACTCAAACATAAACCTATAAATAGCAAAATCAGAGAAACTGATTCAGAAACTGAAGTGCTCTCTTCATTTTTTTCCAAAGCTGTATATAAACATGGACAGGAGTTACACAGGACTAGCTAGTGTAATAAAGCTTACTGATCACCCCCTACACACAGTTTGAGATGACTGTGTGATGAGTTATGCATTATCTGCCGTTTCGCTCCAGTGCTAAAAGGTAGATAATTAGGAGTGTATGCAGTTAGGCTCCTCCTTGATGAGGGGTGTGTGTTCACTAACCTCTCGTGTGATGAGCGGAGGGTCGTATCTCTGCAGGGCGGAGATGGCGATGGTGCAGTACGCTCCGGTTTCGGACTCTGCAAATCGGGTCAGGATAGGGATGGCCTCGGGCAGGAGGGAGTTTTTGAGGGCCAGCAGGTACATCTGCACCTCCGCCTCGTCCTTCGTGTCGTCCAGCCCACCCAGGAGCTGCTGCTTCACCGTAACAACTGTCTGCATCACACACACAACATGGTCATTCCTTCAGTAATTCTATTTATTTTGCAATGGTTCTTCTTTCGTTTGAAATGATTCAGTCTAATTCATTTCTGGTTCATGATTAAGATGTTTCTGACTTATGTCTGTCTAAATCAATCCAGTTCAATTCCTGTATTAGCTGTGTATGACTCATTCGTTTGTTTGATTCATTTTAAGGTTAATTATGATCACTCATACTTTGCTTTCTTTACTTATATATTTAATTAATCAGTAATTGCTCTTTTGAAGTAGCTCTTATTCACCTAATTTTTACTACTCTCATTAGGCAGTTTCAACTTGTTATTTGTTTAAATATGGTTGTTATTTTATGATTCAGATTCATTTTTTTGACCTACATTTGTTTAATTTTAGTCTTACTAGCTCTGATTCATTTGATTCATTTTAGTCTCCTCCTCTTTGAAAAGATGAATCCTAAGTTCAGACTGACTCATATTTGATGCAGGAATAAATCATTTTACAGTATTTGATTCCTTTTTTGCAGTACTCATCAGCAGGTGCCCCAATACTGTATGTATACTGAATATAAAAGTGAATATAAAAATGAGACCACTTAAAAATGATAAGTTTCTTTGATTTTACCTAATTGAAACCTCTGGAATATAATCAAGAGGAAGATGGATGATCACAAGCCATCAAACCAAGCTGGACTGCTTGAAAGTTATCCAAAAGCAGTGTGTAAGACTGGTGGAGGAGAACATGAGGCCAAGATGCATGAAAACTTAAAAACCACCAGGGTTATTCCACCAAATATTGATTTCTGAACTCTTAAAACTACTAAGTAAATGCTCTAAATTACAATATTTTTTTATTATTTTATTAGTCTTGCTAGTTATGATGAATCAAATTCATTTAATTCTTCAGGTTGATAAATCCTTGGTTCAGACTGATCCTCTTTAATTCATTCAAGTCTGTTCATATTTGATTTAAGGCTAAAAATGAAACTAATTCGACTTTACTCGGCTTTACAATTTACAATTACTGTGACTTAAAGTGAATAAATTGGTGAATCAATTATTAAAAGCAAGTTATATGATTCCAAACTCTGAATCAGACGTGAATCCATGAATTAGGGTGTGGGAAACTCACTGGTAGGTCGCATCCTCCTTTCTGACAGAGTTTCCGGACCAAAGCTCCCATTATGATCACAACCGACTCCTTAATGTCAGTGCTGGCGATCTTTCCCTTAGAGATATCCTGCACAGAACACACACACACACACACATATCAGAACCATGAATTACATCTATAGAATATGTTAATAATTTTTAATTACACAAAAGTTCTATGGCATATTTCAAAGAATCTGTGCCATTTCTGTCCCCAGGAAATTACATGTATAAATGTGCACACAAAATAACTTTAAAATACATTTTATTATTAATCATAGTGTAGTGTACATTGACCGAATTGCAAAAGTAAGATATGTAATACAAACATTAATATAATCTACTTAGAACACTGAAAAAATAGCATTTGTTACCTGTCCACACTCTCTTACTATAAACTTTACCATGAAATATTATTATTATTATTTTTCTAATGTACTTTTTTGCATTGTTTGAATCCAAATCTCTCATCATCTATGCTTTAAAATATTTTTTTTCCATAATAAATCCATAATATTTAAGTTAAAAGACACATTTTAGTTGTGTCCCTTGGTTTCACTTATTCTAGTTACTGTAACACATTACCCTGATCATCTGAAACATCTGGAGCATTCTACAACAACAGGCACATCTACAACAGGAAGTGACATCACCTGATTCTTCTGAAGATCATGGGAAGACCAAAATTAAGTTCTCTCATTAGTTTTTCTGTATATTTGATCTGATTGTAACTGTAATGACTGAGGAGCTCAATCTCAACACTCAGTCCTGTTACTTAAATTAATTCTTAGATCTTATTGGTTTAATTTTAAAATGCACATTTTGGGAAAATCGCTAGAATGTGCACAGTGTCCTCGTGCTATTAGCATAGCCGCCATTTAGCCATTTTTCATGTTTTTGGGCTGATCTGTGGTCAGTATGTGTATGTGTTTGTGTGTGTGTGTGTTTTCTCACCAGCAGAGCCTGAAGCATGCTCTCTGTGGGGTGTGAAGCGAAGCCACAGGCGTAGAGGAATCGCTCCTGCAGCAGAATGCCGTCCTCCTTACTGAAGTCCAAGAACTCCAGCATGGCCGCCAGAGATGAGGCCGTCTGGGCGGAGGTCACAGCGTCCACCAGCTGAGGGCTACAACCGGAGAAAGACAACCAGAGAGTTTAAATGTAATGTACAGTGGGATTGGGCTACATTCTCTCATTAGGATAAATATTAATAAGCAGTAGCTAGGCAGGTGACAGGCTCTTACAGTGCTGTTTTGCTGCAGTTGCGGAGCACTCTAAGGATTTCGCTCTTGCTGGCCGATCGGAGCTGTTGGATCAGGGTCAGGAAGCTGCGAGGGGCGGTTGCTTTAGACATCGAGTTCGGCTCCAACTCCCCACGGAGAGATTTCCAGGTATCCATCAGCTGTAAATACAGTGAGAGGTTAGGAAATTATATCCAAGAAAATGACAAATATGTAATTATTTACAGTGGCATGATATACTTACATTTTTTAGATTATCAAACAAACTTTAATATCAGACAAAGATAATGTGATTAAATATAAAAAGCACTTTTTAAATTATGATTTCTATCCGAACCGATCTAGCTCTTTGTGAAAAATGTGTTTTCCCCTCTATAAATGAACTGTGATTAATCCCACTTTTTGGAAAGCTGAGTTCAATTTTTGATTACTACCAGACCTGTAGAATCAAGAAATCACTTAAATAGAATCTGTCTGACAACATGAAGCAGATTAAAAAACAGATAAGAAAACAGTGATTGATCATCTATCAGTCTGGAAAAAGCTAAAGCTTTGGGACTCCAGAGAACCTAATGGCAAGCAGCATGTCTGGGATTCGAACCAACGATTTCCCGATCATAGTGGCAGCGATTTAAAACCGCTGGACCACTCAGTGCTCGTCTTAGGGTAGTTTTGATGATTTTAAGTGAGAATCTGAGTTACTGAAGGTAACTTCCTCCATTAACTCTAGTGTAGCTTCCTATTCCACCTTCAACATAAAAGCAGCTATGTGTGTGAGGGAGAGAGAGATTTAATCCAGATTTTAGAATAAATAAAAAGCAACAGTAGCGACGCCATATTAACTTCAATAAATACAACCGCTACATTAACATATTTGTTAACAAAAGACTTACTGTAGGACACCCTTTACACTTGCTCTTTCCCTTCTCTGAGACGACCCCAACTGAGGAGAGCTTTGGGTCCAGACTCTTCACCACACTGGCTGCATCTTTTCCAGCAGCTTCCGCCGGGCCTGAGGCTACCTCCAGCAGTGACAGCGACTGCCTGAGAGAGAACAGAACAGGTTCAAATTAATGCCACTGATACCACTAATAATGTACAGTACAGTGTGCCAAGTCCTGCTGGAAAATGAAATCTGCACCTCCATAAAAGTTGTCAGTAGCAGAGGGAAGCATGAAGTGCTGTAAGATTTTAGACTTGAGAACAAAACACAGTGGATCAACACCAGCAGATGACAGACATGTCTCTCCAAACCATCATTGATCATCAGTAAATTTTACATTTCATTTGTAAATCAAGGAAGCAGAGTCTGGAAAAGTGGAGAGACACACAGTCAAAACTGCTTGAGGTCTAGTGTAAAGTTTCCTCAATCAGTGATGGCTCAAAGAGACATGTCTACTTTTATGCAGATGCAGATTTCATTTTCCAGCAGGACTTGGCACACTTTCTAAGACACTGAACTTTGGGTTTTCATTGGCTGCAATCCATAATCATCAACAATAAAAGAGTATATCTGTATGAATATTAGACTTTTAATAAAATAGTAATGATGCAGTTATTTACACAGATAAGCTACACCTATTTAAATAAAAATCATTTAACTAATCACAATTTTTTGTGCAACATTGATATCTGTGAAATAGCCGATCAGACTTTAGTATTAGTATTAAAAATATCGCTCTTCTTTTTTTTACCTGGACAGGATTTTAGCAGCGGTTGTGTGACGGGCATTGATGGAGAGGATGTGCGTTTCCTCGGCAACGGCTGACTTGATGAAGCCATCTTGCAGAGTGATGACGCTTACCAAGGTAGATTTCCCGCTCACACCCAAAACCTAAAAAAAAAAGTGTTTAATAGTTGTATAATTTTTATTTATTTGAGTATTTGTTTATTCAGCACAGTTTTATGAAAGTGTCATATGGGACTGACCTGGCTGTATGTGGTAAATCCGGTTTCCGGGGTTTTGCAGCTGTCCATGTGCTTGGTGCGAATCACCTGATCTTTAGTGGCCTTATACTCAACAAGACATTTCCCTGATACATCAGCCTACACACACACAAACACACACACACACAATGAGCATACAACCATCTACTATTAAATATTCAGTAACTACTAAAGATTATTCAGTGTACACTAAGAATAGCTAGTCAACCGTAAATGATTCAATAATACCACACTATTCTACTATAAAATAGATGTGAATTATTCAGTAGCTAACCAACCACAAATGATGCAATAATACTACATTATTATACGATAAATTAAGCAATATACACTAGGAATTTTGAAAGGTCTACTAATAATTATATATTATCCACTGTGAATTTTTAAAAAACGAATTAACTGTAGATTATTTAATACTACTACACTATTATACTATACATTAAGCAAAATCCACTATGAATTATTCCTTGGCTACTATGAATTATTAATGGTCTACTAATAACAACGTATTATCCACTGTGAATTATTCAATAGCTAATCAACCGTGAATGATTCAACAAAACTACACTATTTATATCCACTATACTGTCTACTGTAAATTGTTCAATATCTTCAAAATAATACATGATCCACTGTGAATTATTCAATACTACTACACTATTTTACAATAAATTAAGCAATATCCACTATGAATTATTCAGTAATTACTATAAATCAAGCAGTATCTCGATTTATAAATTATAAATCATTAATTAAATCACTAAAAATACAAATAAATAAACTATTCAGCATCTAGTCTGAATTAATCACTCTACAATTTACTTTTATTTATGATTTATTCATCCACTTTAAAATTGTCAGTTTTTACTATTAACAAGACAAAGCCTCTCTCTTTTACCTCCATCATCTTTCCAGATTTCAGCTGCATCATTAGCATACTGGCCACGCCTCTCTTCAGGTTCTTGATGGTGGTTGGTTCTCCTGAGTGTGTGTAGAGGCTCCTCACCTGGGGCACAGTTACCATGATTTACATAAGGAACTAACTGACATGAAATTTGTGTTGTTATAATCGTGTTTTTATGGAAGAAGGCTTCTCTAAGAACATGTTGTTTACCTTGCCCATTCTCCACAGCAGCATGAAGGGTCTCTCCAGAGCTTCAAGCTTAGCTTTTCCCAGAATGCTCTCTGTGGTGGCGCCATGGAAGATGTTGTTCTTTCGTGAGCGCTGCACAGCATTCTCTAACTGAACATTGGAGATCTGAGAGAGGGGGAAAAGGAGAGAGAAAGAGAAAGAGAGTATGATTAATATGGATGTATCGATGCACTTTGCTCATGATTCGATACGATTCGCAATTTGTATTTCTGAAGTTATTTAAAAAAAATAAATTAAATTACAAAATAGTTTTTATTTTTCATTTCTTAAGTATATAGTCAATGCAAAATGCACCTTGTATAAATTCTCCCTGTATAAATATTTTGTATAAGTACTAATTATTTTATTTTATGAGCTCTCTGTGTTTAGCTTTGGCTCTCGTGGGCCAGGAAATGCATTAGAGTCTCCAGTCAGGGCTCAAATTTGTTCCTTTATGTGGGCAAGTATTAACTGAGATCAAAAGCGGTTTTCTTCATTCAAACAATGATTGACATATTGTGCTTTGCTTACACCCACTGGTTCCCTCGCCCTTCCCTTTTTTTAGTAAAAAGTAAAAAAATATAGATTTTTTTTTTATTATTGAAAGAGCTCAGAGATTCACCCTACAGTTTAAATAATGCTACTTTTTAGTGTCGCCGTTTCCTCACCTGGACTCTAAGCAGTTGGTCATCCTGGTTCTCTGGATTTCTCCAGGCCAGACTGATGCCCACATCACTTGAGAGCTTGAATCCCACGTTCCCTCTGGCTGGTCCTTTGGGCCGGTTCATCGCAAGCTCCACCCCGTAACGGAATCTGTAGAGCCGTCCATCGTTCAGCCGTGGGCCTGCGTTCGCACCTGAAACAACACAGCACACACACACATATCATGCTGAGATGCTCACTATACCCTGACTGAGGCTGACTCCAGGTCAGCAGGGGATGTTTACTTGGGATGGTTTGGGTTTGGGGGGATGGGGACAGATTTAAAGAGAGGAGAAACCACCGACAAACATAAACTTAACATACAGCTGAACTAAAAATTACTAGTTTCTTTGATTTTACCATAAAACATAATCAAGAGGAAGATCACAAAGAATGATCACAAGCCATTAAACCAAACTGAACTGCTTGAATTTTGGCACCAGGAGTGCAGGCATAAAGTTATCCAAAATCAGTGCGTAAGACTAGTGGAGGAGAACATGACGCCAAGATGCATGAAAAAAACTGTGATTAAAAAACCAGGGTTATTCCACCAAATATTGATTTTTTTAACTCTTAAAACTTTATGAATTTAAACTTGTTTTCTTTGCATCACTTGTTACTTTACTTGTTAGCTAGGTGCTAATGTTTGTTATTAGCTTTGCTAATGGAGTTTTGTCCAAGTTTACAGATAACAGTGTGTCAAACGAGCACATTAACAAGTCTATTAGAGATTACTCAACACTTCCACACACTTTAAAGAGAGTGTGAGATGATTTAGACATGCTTTTAACACTGTTCATAGAACAGTATGAACTGAAATAGACACAAAATGTAGCTTCCAATAAAATTTTACTTGTTAGCTAGGTGCTAATGTTTGTAATTAGCTTTGCTAATGGAGTTTTGTCCAAGTTTACAGATAAAAGTGTGTCAAATGAGCACTTACACAAGTCTATTAGCGATTTCTGAACACTTCCACACACTTTAAAGAGATTGTGAGATGATTTAGACATGCTTTTAACACTATTCATAGAACAGTATGAACTGAAATAGACACAAAATGTAGCTTTCAACAAAACTTTACTTGTTAGCTAGGTGCTAATG
Source organism: Astyanax mexicanus (assembly GCF_023375975.1). Lineage (NCBI taxonomy): Eukaryota > Metazoa > Chordata > Actinopteri > Characiformes > Acestrorhamphidae > Astyanax > Astyanax mexicanus. The sequence goes on along the minus strand of NC_064432.1, from coordinate 6,090,036 downwards.
TTTGTAATTAGCTATGCTAACACTTCCACACACTTTAAAGAGAGAGAGATGTTTTAGACATGCTAGCTAATAATGCTAACTACATTCAGTTTACCTCAGAAGTAAATAATTGTAACATTACATTATTTTCCAGTGTTTTATGACAAATACATTTTTAGGTCCCAGGCTAGAATTGTTAGCTTAATAACTGTAACTTACATTATGTTACATGTATTTTGCACATCCAAACATTATGTAAACATTATGTCCACAGAGAGGAGTTGGATAGTAATGTGTGCATTATTGATTTAATAAGAAACTAAAAGATTATTTAGTTAATATAAGTGTTTAAAACTACTGTTTTACTACTGTTGATGTGCAGTGCAGCCATCTTGGATTCTGAAGTAGCTTTCTGAGTAGGGAATCTGACTTGTGGTAATCCAGGTAAAACTACTACCAGGTAAAATTATCTACTTAAAATGAGGAAATTCCAACATAAAAGTTTAAATGGAAAGCTAAATAAGCATACAATAGCTTATACTTGTTAGCTATGGTAGCTTTGTAGCTGTAGTGCTAAAACTGAAGAAACAAAGCTCACAGAATAAGTGTGTCCTGAGACAAAACTAAACTTAAAATAAAAAAAAAAACTTTTTAAAGAGGTTTTTAACAAGAAAATGTGGTTTTAAATGTATTTATCAAATAAAAAAAAGTGAGATTTTGAATCCAAACACTAACTACAGTAGAAAATTCACTGATACACTAAACTTCCAAAGTTTCATGCTCACCTTCTGTTTAATTAACTGGTTTAACTGGTGTTAGGCTGACCTAATCAATGTTGTAATGTTGCCATATCTCCCTTGGCAATGGGAGGGTCCAAGATAACGGAGACATGATGCAGCATTAGCACACGCAGTCACACAGATAGCCATCAGAGCAGATATGATCTGACTTTAACATACAGTTTTCAAAATAAAAGCTCCTTTAGCAATGAATAATTAAAAGAGTGTTTTTTTTATAAGTCACACATTTCATGGAAAAAAAAAATTATGCTCTTTTTTTTTTACAATTTTAATTTGAAATAGTCTGATGCCATAACAGTACACATTCTTAAAGTTTCAGTTTGTACTATGCATGTATGTACCATTTTCTCCAAATCCAGCATAACCGATATCACCCTAGGAGTGATTTACCCACCCAGAGAGAGCATGGCCTATTGTGCTCTCTCAGGGCTTCGGCAGCTGATGGCAAGCTGCATGACTGGGATTCGAACAAGCGAACTCTCAGCACTTTAGATCACTCGACAAAGCAATAGGGAGTATTTCAGCCTAAAAATGTGTAGATAATGCAAAAACCTCACATCTTTAAAGTATTAACTTTACAGAAATAAAGAAAACCTTCCATTTCAGTGGAAGTCAATGTAAAATATTTTATTTTAGGGTATTTCAGAGCATTTCTATTGATCTATTTGTGTAATTCTGTGATGGAACTTTGACACAATGTGAAAAACAACGGCTAGATTCACATTATGACAAAAAAATAATAAAACAAATGTGTAATGCTGTAAGAACGTAACAATATATGGTTACATATAATAAATACATATATATTCATAGACCTCTCTCTCTCAATGCACTCTAACCTTGTCAACCTTGTCAATACTGACGTGTCACTCCCAGATTTCATCACCGGCTCACATCATCAAATCAGGCCACAATTTTGCCATTTTATTCAAATATTCAAATATACCAATACATACTGACTGCTTTTCTTTTCTAAGTATATATTTAAGCTTTGAATGTTTTTTTATATGAAATTCAATATTTTTAAATTTTACTTTCAATCATTAGCTGACTTGAATGGTGAAGACTTAATGAATGAATGAATGAGAATGAATGAAATTAGTGCCCTACACAATTTCACAAGATGCTGCCATGTTTGACCAGCAGTAAATAACATTTAAATAACATGTCCATAAAAAATCTACACCTCAAACACTCTTTAATCCACTTTTAGCTACTGCCAATCAGTTCAACACCAGCTTTAATAGACGAAAGTTAGAAAACAGCAACTTACCTTCAGAGGAGGCGCTTAAAAAAGCAGTCAGGCAGAGCAGGAAGGCAACTAGCCGCTGCATGGTGGTCCTGCAGAGTGACCAGTGGAGTGAAGAAAGAGGGGTGAGCCAGGAAAGGACAAAAAAATAGAGAGAGGGAGAGAGAGGAAGAGAGGGAGCAAGACGCCTGTAGGCTCCAAGTTAGCTTAAATGATGTGTATCTGGACGAAGGGCAGAATCCAAACTCCACACTCCGGTTCTAAGTACGTCCCGAGCTAATGATTAACCGTCAGGACGCAGCGAGCTTTTAGACACACTGATCTTCACAGTGGCCATGAGAGGTCATAAGGCCTATCTTTATAGTGCCCTCATATGGCCCATTAATCAGTGCTTGATCACATTTTAAAAGCCCCTCTCGCAGACCCAGGCCTCTGATTAAAGAGGTTTTGGTGATAGCAGTTAGCACGTCTTAAATCCTTTCAAGACAACGTCTCTGACAAGTTAGCTAGGGTTTTTTTTGGGTCTGTTTTTTGGTGATAAACAAATTTTTATAAAATTTTACGCACTTTATGCTTCAACAATGTCTATATTTTATGAGTTTATCTCAGAAAATGACTGGGTGTACATTTTGGGAACACTAGTTTTGTCGTTTTGAGTGTTATCATCATTTTATGTGTCAACAATGGCATTATTTCCACAGAGCTCTAATTATGTACTGCATCCATAAGTTTATTTCAGAAAAATACACATTTAAAGAACACTTAGAGTCAGTTTCTGGACAGGGATTAAGCCTTGATTAAGTCTTGGACTTTCTCATTAACCAGTTCAGACACAATAATAATATACAGCTTTGGAAAAAATAAGAGAGCACTTAAAAATGATGAGTTTCTTCGATTTTACCAAATTGAAAACCTCTGGAATATAATCAAGGGGAAGATGGATGATCACAAGCTGATCATCAAACCAAGCTGAACTGCTTGAATGTTTGCACCAGAAGTGGCATAAAGTTATCTAAAAGCAGAGTGTAAGACTGGTGGAGAAGAACATGATGCCAAGATGCATAAAAACTGTGATTAAAAACCAGGGTTATTGAGGTCTGAAAGCTCTGCGTCTTTTTTGTTATTTCATCCATTTCACAGTTTCTGCAAATAAATGCTCTAAATGACAATATTTAGGGCCCGAGCACCGAAGGCGCAGGCGAAGCCTGCACCGGAGGTGCAAAGCCCTATTGTTTTTGGTCCGTTTATTATTATTAGGGCCCGAGCACCGAAGGCGCAGGCGAAGCCTGCACCGGAGGTGCAAAGCCCTATTGTTTTTGGTCCGTTTATTATTATTATTATTATTATTATTATTACGCTTCTTGTCCGTTTCGCTCATTTTTGAGGCATTTCTGATATTGGAAAACTCACGCATTTTGGCACAGGCCTCAAAGTTGGTGAAAATTTTAAAGTTCCATAGAGCATTGGCATGGGCGTGGTTCAGGAGCTCCATAGCGCCCCCAAACGTCGGCATTGGCCGGGATGAAGTTTGTCCAATGTGCACCAAATTTGGTGCGCTCATTGACGTCCTCATAAAGAACAAGGATCACTTGGTTTTATTTGACTCCGCCCAACAGGAAGTCAGCCATTTTGACAGGAAGTCGCAAAATAAAAAGTTTCCCGTGTTGTTTTGGAGGGGTTATGATGTTCGAAAACTCATACATTTTGACATACCTATTTGACTTAGGCTGTACTTTGATAATCAACTCGAATTTTGTACATTCAGTTTTAATTAGCTCTCTAGCGCCACCTATTTCATATGACATTTTTGGAAAGCGCTTAGGCTCTTGATAATTAGCAGATTCAATAAAGCCTCGAAATGATTGAGATATATGTTGTCATTTTTGTCATGTGTAGCTAGATGACTCTACAGCGCCCCCTATTTGGTTCGACTATTAAATTAGCCGTGGCATTCTCAAAAATTCTCTGATATTCTTGATATTTGGTAGAAACATACATAATATGATTCCACACATATTACCAATTGGCATGCATTAGCTCCGCCCAACAGGAAGTCGGCCATTTTGGAATTTGTGGAATTTTTACATATTTTTCACAAACTCATTCGAACTCCTCCTAGAGTCTTTGTCAGATTACCTCTAAATTGTCAGTGGATAGTCCCCAGACATACGTGGTGCTAAATTGCGAAGGAATAGTCGATAGCTGAAACGATGACGTAATGGCGGGCAATTGATTTAATGGAGACACAACACTAAACCAAACGGAAACATTAGCATGGTCAGAACACAGCTGCTTGGAAATTCATGAAACTTGGCAAAAACATAAAAGACATCATTACACACGTTTTCAGTGTTGATATGATTGACTCCGCCCAACAGGAAGTCGGCCATTTTGAAAAACGTGCATTTTACACACATTTTTTGCATACTTTGTCGAACTCCTCCCAGGGAATTTGTTGAATACTCTTGATATTTGTCAGCAATAAACTACTACCATCCGTGATGATAAATTGCGAAGGAATAGTCGATATCTTAAACGAGGACGAAATGGCGGACAGTTGAATTGCTGGAGATACCCCATTAAAATAGGAAGTAAATACATTCTGGTGTTGGTAGGTGTGTGAGGAGGTTAAACAGGTTGAAAACTCTCGAAACTTTACAGGCCTGCTTGATTTAAGCGGTCCTTTGATTAAAAATTGAAATTTCATATATACATATTTCATTGGCTCTATAGCGCCACCTAGGTTTCAATGCATATTTGACATTACGGAAATGCTCAAAAACTCTTGAAAACTGTCAGATTCCATAAGATCTAAAAACACTTTACAAATATTGTGATAATTTTTTCATGTGTAGCTAGCGGACTCTATAGCGCCCCCTAATTCATTCGTTTAATAAATTAGCTGTGGATGTGTCACAATTTGTCTAATCTTCTCAAATTTTGGTAGGAGCGTAGATACTATGACTCTGCACATGTTTGCAATTGGTTTGTATTAGCTCCGCCCAACAGGAAGTCGGCCATATTGGATTTTGTAATATTTTTACACTTTTTTTCACAAACTCATTTAAACTGCTCCTAAAGTCTTTGTCAGATTACCTCTAAATTAGCTGAGAATGAACATCAGACACAGTTGATGAAAATTGCCAAAGGAATAGTTGATCGTTAAAACGGTGACGTAATGGCGAGCAGTTGATTGACTAGAGACGCAACACTAAACCAAAGTGAAACCATGACACAGTCAGAACACAGATGATTAAAAATTCATGAAACATTGGCAAAAACACAAGAGACATCATTAGACACGTTTTCAGTATTGGTAGGACTGACTCCGCCCAACAGGAAGTCGGCCATTTTGAAATATCTGAATTTTACATACATTTTTTGCGTATGTTGTCAAACTACTCCTAGAAATTTTGTTGAATTCTCTTGGTATTTGGTAAAAATAAACATTGAACATATCTGATGATAAATTGTGAAGAAATAGTCGATATCTTAAATGAGGAGGGAATGGCGGACAGTTGAATGTTTGAGATGCCACATCAAGACTGGAGGTTGACACATACGTAATGCTAGGAGTTTTGAGGACGTTATAAGAGAGAAAAGCTCACAAACTTTGACTGGCCTGCTTATCTGAGGCTGTTCTTTGGTCTAGAATTATAATTTCAAATATATGTGTTTTAACAGCTCTATAGCGCCACCTGTATTTTAAATGGGTATTTCACATTTTTGGCAGGATAGAAAACTCTTGAAAATTACCACACTCAATAAGACCTCAAAATAACTTTCATCGGTTTCTCGGTTTGGCCCGGTACGATTTGCGCTGTTGTGCGAGGGCCCTACGTCCCCCTGTGACAGGGGGACAACTCGTTATTATTATTATTATTATTATTATTATTACGCTTCTTGTCCCTTTCGCTCATTTTTGAGGCATTTCCGATACTCAAAAACTCATACAAATTGGCATAGGCCTCAAACTCGGCGAAAATTTTAAAGTTCCATAGAGGCTGGACTTTGGCGTGGTTCAGGAGCTCTATAGCGCCCCCAAACGTCGGCAGTGGCTGGGATGAAGTTTGTCCAATGTACACCAACTTTGGTACGCTCATTGACCTCCTCATAAATAACAAGGATCACTTGGTTTTATTTGACTCCGCCCAACAGGAAGTCGGCCATTTTGACAGGAAGTTGCAAAATAAAAAGTTTCCCGCTAAGTTTCGGAAGGGTTAAGATGTTTGAAAACTCCTAAAATTTTACAGAGCTATTTGGCTTAGACGAAACTTTGACCTTAAGTTGGAATTTCGTAAATTCGTGTTTCATCAGCTCTCTAGCGCCACCTATTTTATATCACATTTATAAAAAGCTCTCAGCCTCTTGATGATTGGCAGATTAAATAAGGCCTCGAAGTGACTTAGATATATATTGACATTTTTGTCGTGTGTAGCTAGATGACTCTACAGCGCCCCCTATTTGGTTCGGCTAATAAGTTAGCCGTGGCCTTCTCAAAAATTCTCAGATATTCTCGATTTTTGACAGAAACATAGACAATATGATTCTGCACATATTAGCAATCGGAATGCATTAGCTCCGCCCAACAGGAAGTCGGCCATTTTGGAATTTGTGGAATTTTTACATATTTTTCACAAACTCATTCAAACTCCTCCTAGAGTCTTTGTCAGATTACCTCTAAATTGTCAGTGGATAGTCCCCAGACATACATGGTGATAAATTGCGAAGGAATAGTCGATAGCTGAAACGATGACGTAATGGCAGGCAATTAATTTAATGGAGACGCAACACTAGACCAAAGTGAAACCATGACACGGTCAGAACACACATGATTGAAAATTCATGAAACTTTCCAAAAACACAACAGACATCATAAGACACGTTTTTAGTATTGGTAAGACTGACTCCGCCCAACAGGAAGTCGGCCATTTTGAAAAAAGTGCATTTTACACACATTTTTTGCATACTTTGTCAAACTCCTCCTAGGGAATTCGTTGAATACTCTTGATATTTGTCAGCAATAAACTACTAGCAGACCTGATGATAAATTGTGAAGGAATAGTCGATATCTTAAACGAGGACGAAATGGCGGACAGTTGAGTTGCTGGAGATACCCCATTAAAACAGGAAGTGAATACATTCTGGTGTTGGTAGGTGTTTGAGGAGGTTAAAAAGTATGAAAACTCACAAAACTTTACAGGCCTGCTTGATTTACGTGGTTCTTTGGTCTGAAATTGAAATTTCATATATACGCATTTCATTGGCTCTATAGCGCCACCTAGGTTGCAATGAATATGTGACATTACGGGAATGCTCAAAAACTCTTGAAAATTGTCAGATTGCGTAGGACCTAAAAACACTTTACAAATATTGTGAAACATTTTTCATATGTAGCTAGCGGACTCTACAGCGCCCCCTAATTTGTTCAGTTAATAAATTAGCTCTGGATGTGTCAAAATTGATCTAATCTTCTCCAATTTTGGTAGGTATGTAGATACTGTAACACTGCACAAATTTGCAATTGGCTTGTATTAGCTCCGCCCAACAGGAAGTCAGCCATATTGGAATTTGTGAAATTTTTACATATTTTTCACAAACTCATTTAAGCTGCTTCTTAAGTCTTAGGTAGATTACCTTTTAATTAGCTGTGAATGAACATCAGACACAGTTGATGAAAATTGCCAAAGGAATAGTTGATTGCTAAAACGGTGACGTAATGGCGAGCAATTGATTCACTAGAGACGCAACACTAAACCAAAGTGAAACAATGACACGGTCAGAACACAGATGATTAAAAATTCATGAAACTTGGCAAAAACACAAGAGACATCATTAGACATGTTGTCAGTATTGGTAGGACTGACTCCGCCCAACAGGAAGTCGGCCATTTTGAAACATCTGCATTTTACACACATTCTTTGCGTATGTTGTCAAACTACTCCTAGAAAATTTAATGAATTCTCTTGGTATTTGGTAAAAATAAACATGGAACATATCTGATGATAAATTGTGAAGGAATAATCGATATCTCAAACGAGGAGGAAATGGCAGACGGTTGAATTTTTGAGATGACACATCAAAACAGGTGGTTGACACCTAGGTAATGCTAGGTGTTTTGAGGAAGTTATAACAGAGAAAAGCTCACAAAATTTGACCGGCCTGCTTATCTGAGGCTGTTCTTTGATGTATGATTAAAATTTATAATACATGTGCTTTCACAGCTCTATACCGCCACCTATATTTTAAATGAATATTTGACAGGATAGAAAACTGTTGAAAATTGCTACACTTAATAAGCCCCTAAAATTACTTGCACCGGTTTCTCGGTCTGGCCCGGTACGATTTGCGCTGTTGTGCGAGGGCCCTATGTCCCCCTGTGACAGGGGGACAACTCGTTATATTTGGAATTGAAAAATTAAAATGAAATGAAAAATTATATTTACAGTCATTAAAAGACCAACCACCTCAATAAATCACCTTTAAAACAACAGACAGGGACAGGGATGGGGATTTAGCCTAGTCTTGGACTACCCAACATTCTAAATTATTCTAAACTTCTAATTATGTGATTCATAGAATAGTTTACTTAATAAAATACACATTTTGGGAACACTAAGGGTTTCTGTTTTGATTATTTGATTTTATTTTTCTTTATTTTATCAGCCAACAATGCTTTAAACTATGCAAAGTGTTAATTGTGTACATAGGGAATCTTTTTTGATACTAACGTAAATTTGTTGTGTCTTTGATTCCATTTCAGTATTTTTATGTCAACAATAGAGCTATATTTTCAACAAAGCAAGTCAAATGGGCTTAAAACTGTTTATTTGGGTGAGTAAAGCGCTTCCATTTATTTACAGTAAGCTTAAATTTTCAATATTTTGTCTAACGATAAATTTTCAGTGAAGTTTCTCCAGCACTAAGGCTGGGTGCAGCAGCATTAGCATTAGCCGCTAACCAAAGCGCTACAGGGCGTAAACCCCACCCGACAGCATTATCGGCTAGAGGTTCGTCCCACATAGCTTGTTTTAACATGGCAAAAAAGCAAATTACAGTCGGATATACTTGCCTCAGAATGGTGACAGGGATAGAGCGGTTGGACCCAGCTTTAGCGCTGGGGAAACATCACTGAAAATTATCCCTTATAACCCCTCACATCTTAAGGGTCCCATTTGTTGTTAACTGTTTTAAAAAAACTATGTTTAGTTATGTTTTTGGTTCAAAAAGGAGATAAAATACAAAAAGATAAAATCTCATATAAATAAAAGTCAGTTTAGCTTCCCCTAACCCTAAACAAGCATCAAATCTAATTGTGTTAATCCCTTTATTTTAGTAATTTTAGATGAACTATTTCGATTAATCTTTACGATTGCTGCCAGAACCCTAGCCCCAGTTTGTCAGGCTCATTTGGCCTGCTCGTGATTCATAGCTTGGACATGCCAGGTTGGCACCTGGGTGGTTTATGACCGTACTGTTAGGTCATCAGGTTGGAGCGTTGACCTTTAATCACAGCGCACTTTCTACAAATTTATCAATGAAGCGTTTTATGCACATGTGGAGAGAGTATGATTGCGTCACGCCTCGGACTGGAGGGAGTTTCCAGGTCACTGTGGTCCACTAGTTGGGTCTTCCTCCATATTGATCAAGCACATCGTCCAACTCTGACTCATAACATCAACTGAAAGTCTTAAAAACATTTAGAAGGGTGTTTTATATCTGATCATGGGATTTCTGTCTCTCTTATCTATTATTAATTTTTTACGAGTATTATAATATTCGTAAACAATATGTTCTGCTGCAAAACCCAAGTACGCCTGAGCTTGAGGTCACAAACAGATGGCCGAATATTTTACTTCAGAATTGCCTTGGAACTCTCCCATGAAGACCATTTTCACCCAGTCTTTTTCTTATTACTGAATCATTAACACTGACCTTAACTGGGGCTGTAAGTGTGACCTGCAGTTCTTTAAATGTTGTTCTGGGTTCTTTTGTGACCTCCTGGATGAGTGGTCCATGCCCTTTTGAAGTAATTTTGATCGGCCAGCCACTCCTGGAAAGGTTCACCAGTGTTCCATATTTTCTCCATTTGTAAAAAATAATTTTCATGCCACTGTAGTTATCTGAAATCGAAAAACAAATATATAGATAAGAAAGAGTGACATTTTATGTAAAAACTGGCAAAATATGACTGGTAAAATGTCTAGTCAGAACGTCTTTATAGATTTGTAGGTCAGATATTATTACCAGTAAATATTTCACAACTGATCTCTGAGAAGAGAGTTTCTACCAGCCATATCTAAAGACAGTGTCCAGCCTGTGAAAACCGAGAGTTTCAATAAGGGACAACTAATCAAGCTGAATGCATTGATCAAGTAGTAGGACATCTTGGCTTACAGTGATTGGCCAAAGATCAGTGTTTTATGAGGCCATCAAGAAAGCTCCTAAGAAATGGAATGAACATTATCTATGAGGTAGCATCTATAAAAATGAGTGTAAGTACTGCCGTCTATGAAAGCTAATAATGTGAATTAATCTTTTTACCATATACTATGGTGCAGTTTCTTGGACAGGGACCAAGCCTATTCCTAGAATACAATCTCTCTTTGAATTGAGAATCTCCATTTAAAAAATGTTGTGTAGTTTAAGACTGGGCTTTAATCCATGTCTGGGAAACTGCTTCATATGTCCAAATGCTGGACATATAGTGGACAATCTTATGAATTAATGTATTTAGCTCTTCAGCTACTAGATGATGTCATAGTCATCTGAAACAGAAAGACTGGAGTAGCTGTAAACAAGCTGATTAACCAAACAGTGATGATTTGAATACAGTGCTATAGAGGAAATGATCAAGCTCAAGGTACAGTAGGTGTTTCTAATAAAGTGGCCAATGTATAGGCTTGCTTATGTGCTTTCTGGTGCTGTATGACTCACTGCTATCTACCATTATCTTAACATGTGTATTTTGTGTGTGTGTGTGTGTGTGTGTTGTTCTCACTTTGTGGCTAGGCCTCCTGCAGGTTAAAGGGTTAAAGTTCACACTTGATCACTCACTTCCCCACAAGCCCAAAGCCTTCAGATGAGCTCACAGTATGTTTTTAACTATTAAAGTTCAATAAACAACTCTTTCGTTTTTGAAAATCTGCACATAAGCAGCGAAAGTAAAATGATATACACCCCCACATCCCAAACGTAGTAACTGTTCACTCCTCAAACATATTAAAGTGATCAAGGAATCATATGATACATTAAGATAGAAGGGTCTGGATGTCGCTGGGGCCCCAAAAAAGATTGTAATAAGGGGCCCTCCAACCTGACCCCTATGAGCAAAGCTGATCAAGGATTTAAAATTCCTACTTGAAATTCTCACCAATATGAACCCATTCATTTTAAGGTGGAATAACTCTAAGAAAAATAAGCTGTAGCACTTGAATTTCTCTCATTTACTATTAAAGGTGGAACAGAAAAATCAAATAAGCACCTGGCAAACACTAATTATGTAACAGCTGCAGCACTTAAAGTGGACTAGAAGAAACCTTCACCACTCCTCCACCTTAAATAATGAAACGCTACAACTTTTTAAATTTCCAATACAGTTATTCTACTTTAAATTTCACCTCTGCACTGTTAAATTGGTTCACACTGGCGTGAATATAGAAGAGGAAATCAACGCTGGAGTTTTAAAGCAACTTTGTGAATAAAAACGTAAAATAAGCCGCTGTTATTGTGATTGTGTGACTATAGTGACTGCATTTAAGGTGGAACTAGTATTATTGTGTGAAAATAACTGTAGCATTTAAGGTGGAACTAGTGTGACTGTGTGAAAATAACTGTAGCATTTAAGGTGGAACTAGTGTGATTGTGTGAAAATAACTGTAGCATTTAAGGTGGAACTAGTGCGATTGTGTGAAAATAAATGTAGCATTTAAGGTGGAACTAGTGTGATTGTGTAAAAATAACTGTAGCATTTAAGGTGGAACGTGATTGTGTGACTATAACTGTAGGATTTAAGGTGGAACTAGTGCGATTGTGACTATAGCTGTAGCATTTAAGGTGGAACTAGTCTGACTGCGTTAATAAAGCGGCAACATTTAAGGTGGAACTAGTGTGACTGCGTGAATAAAGCTGCAGCATTTAAGGTGGAACTTGTATGATTGCGTTAATAAAGCGGCAGCATTTAAGGTGGAACTAGTGTGACTGCGTGAATGAAGCTGCGGCATTTAAGGTGGAAATAGTATGATTGCGTTAATAAAGCTGCAGCATTTAAGGTGGAACTAGTGTAATTGTGTGAATTAAGCAACAGAATTTAAGATGGCACTAGTATTATTGTGTAAATATAACTGTACCAATTATGGTTGAACTAGTATTATTGTGTAAATTAAGCTAAATTATTTAAGGTGGCTCTAGTATTATTGTGCTAATATAAGTGTAGCACTTAACGTGGAACTATTGTGTCGCGTGAATATAGCAGTAGAATTTGAGGTGAAACTAGTGCGGCAGCATTTAAGGTGGAATTAGTTTGATTGTTTGAATATTAATCATATGCGTTTGTTAAACTGATACAGAGAGAAGCTGAGATGTTTTTTTTTAGCTCCTTTCACGTTACCTTAACAGATTTTACATATTTTATCATATTTTATGCAACAGAATTTTTATTTTTTATTAAATAAATCAGTATTACTGAAATACCACTGACGAAGCAGAGCACTGAATGTCAACTTTTTTTTTACTTTCAATGAGAAAAACCTGGACCAGAGGAGACCACTGAGTATCACCAGACAGATATAAAGGCATGTAAACTACTCACTATAAAAGTATAGATGTTCTCCATGTGGTTTCTGTCAGTTTCAGGAACCCACCAGCACTGATTCAGCAGCAGCAGCAGCACTATCAGCTAGAGTTGTGAGGCTTTGGAGCTCTCAGCAGGCCTGCAGTGCTTCCTCCTCACCTGCAGAGGGAGACAAAAGCGCAGAGATGCAGTTTACAGTATGTAAAGTACTACTGAAACACTGGGCAAAAAACTCAACTGTCTTAATTTACCATAAACAATAGTACTGGGACACCTGCTTATTCAGTTCCTTATTTAGTTTCTTTATAAATTCAGAAGTAATATATATGTTTATCCTGCTTTTTTTGAGTATTTTGGTTCTACTGTCTACATGGAGGAGTTTTAACTAGTGTTTCGGAGAAAGGCTGTGAGGCTTCTGACTCCCAGTCACCGACTGAGTCAGATATCTAGCATGCCAAATATTGGCTAGGCGTCTCCGGCTGGTCGATGATCAGTCGTCGCCGAGCGACACAACCCCACAGAGCGAGCACCGAAAAACTGACTGATTGGTGATCAACGAAAAACTGTCAGTGACTGAAAAACTCTTATTATCTTTTATTATTATTATAAAAGGGATGACACGTCAGTGAGACACTCACTCCACAGCTCCACCAGTTTCTTCTCCTTTTGTACACTCCAGGAGAACCAAGGTTTCCAAACCATCGCTGGAGTCTCATCCATGTTCAGTTACGCAAACGTTCCCGCGCTTGCCTTGCGGCTTCCCGTAGCTCTCCTATTGGTTGTTGACAATGTTCGTGTCACTATTTGTGTGAGCCAGGTGTCAAGACTTATGATAATATTAAACACAGTTCATTTTATCTAAACTCCCGGACGCGTCTGAATCACTCCAATTACAAATTTTTCAGTCAAAAAACTTTAACGATTTTTAAAATAATAGAACCATCACGCCGACTTTGATTCTTTATTGCCATCTGTGCTTTGTAAAGATTATTTCAGTTTGTTCTGTCTGCTTTCTTCTCCTTTCCATCAGAGAGAAAGAGAAGTTAGATTGTGTTTATTTAGGGAACATGACAAACATGATAAAACATTGAGATAAAGAGCGTGTTATCTGCGTTATTCCCCAGCTGTTCAGCTCTGCTCTGGAATATATTTTATTAAAAATCTGTTTAAAGAACATAAGCTTCTCTCTGTCATTTTTTACTCATTGTTAACCCTGTTTTACAGTGGCCATAAAATGCCATTTTCGCCTATTTTGAGGGTCCCTCTGTTCAGCCTGAAATATTTTTTTGAAAACACACTGTATCCTGGTGGTTATTGGCTTATGTGAAAAAGTTACTTGGGCCCCAAGTAAAAAAGTATACTCATTGGTTTTCACTTTTTGGTCATTTAAATAACCTCTTATTGATTATTTTGATAAAAAAAAAAAAACTTGAAAATCCCACCGAAAAAGTTTGTCCCACACAAACCGTCATATCTTGAAAGTACATGATGATATTAAACTAATTCTACTTACACAGATGCAATATCTGCTTGTCCATAAAAAATCAACAAAAAATTTTGTTGAGCTACCTATGATATATTAATATATGTGTTTGTTTTTATAACTTGACATATGGACGTGTTGTGTGTATGCGAGCATTATCCTGCTGAAAAATGCCAGTCACTGGAGGCAACACAACATGTTGCTGCAGAATGTCCTGCACATATTGCTGAGCTGTTAGTGTGTCTTGCATCATTACCAGGGGTGACTGACAGTTGTATACGATGGCAGTTGAGATTAGGCAGCAGTTGGGGCAGTGTGTTCTGTTCCAAAGCACTCAACATGAGGCCTCCATACGCCAACAAGAAAGTAATTGGATCGGATGCTAAAGAAGATGTGGCTCCTGTTGATAGCAGTCCAGGTTTTAGTCCAGTTTAGATGGTGAGCAATTGGTAGAAAAGACCATCCTGCTTTTTCTGATTTGCCTAGCAATCAATACTATGGATAGTCTTTTTGTAAAAGACTGTAGATTACATTTAAAGAAAAACAGAAAGACTTGATTCAGATGAAAAATATGCTACATGAGAGTTTGTGTCACAACTCTTATCAGTGCGTGTGGGGATGATTCTGCCGTTTTATGTGTATGTGTGTGTACTCAGGTGGGCGTTTTCTCACCAATAGCCCGCTATAAACCTCTGTGTAAGCTCCGCGTGATACACACGCCGCTTTAAAATGTCCATGCTGGTGTTCTGTGTGCTGATCCTCCTTGCTGCAGGTAATGTATCTCACACATTATTATTATTATTGTATTATTATTAATTATTATTATTATTATAATACTCCATCTGAACTGAATGGTTTGTGTGTTTCAGGGTCAGAGGGGTCGGGGCCTTCTCCCAGAAAGGTGGGTGTTTTAGGGTCTGTAGGTGTCTATCTGTCCATCTGTTTAGCTGTCTATCTGTATATCTGACTGTCAGTCTCTTTGTATATGTATCAATCTGTACATCTGTCTATCGGTCGATCTATCTATCTCTATAGATCTATTATCTGTCTAGTTTTTTTTTTATCTGTGTAGTTGGTTGTCTGTCTCTCTTGTTGTCTGTTTGTCTAGTTCTCTGTCTTTCTAGTTGGTTGTCTGCCTGTTTGTCCAGTTGGTTGTCTATCTGACTGTCTAGATGTCTGTCTATCTAGTTGGTTTTATGTATGACTGTCTAGTTGGTTGCCTGTGTGTCTAATTGGTTGTCTGTCTGTCTGTTTGTCTAGTTGGATGTCTGTATGTGTAGTTGTTTGTCTGTCTGTATAATTGGTTGAATGTCTGTCTGTCTAGTTGGTTGTCACCTGTGTAGTTGGTTGTCTGTCTGTATTGTTGGATGTCTGTCTGCCTAGTTGGTTGTATGTCTGTCTGTCTAGTTGGTTATCGGCCTGTGTAGTTGGTTGCATGTCTCTCTATATACTGTACGGAATATCACTTATATGGAAACAAAAACAAAAGAGTTCTTTCAACCCTATTATAGGTTTATTTCTACCTTAGTTTAGATGTACTGATGTTTGTGTATGTGTGTGTGTTCTGTAGCCCACCTGCAGTGGGCTGTCTGAGATCTTGGCGTGTCCAATGAACATGGCTCCTGTTTGTGGCACAGACGAAAACACGTACGCCAACGAGTGTCTGCTGTGTGTGCAGAGTCTGTGAGTGATGTTAACACTTACTTTTTTCATACTTGTGTTGTCTCTTCTAAGGCTGAAGAAGTCTACTTGTTTAAGTGACCAAAAACAACTAAATTTAGTTGATACACACTCATGAAGCACTTTATTAGGAAGGCTTTACAACATCGTACAAAATCATGCAGCTACATACATCAGCTCACAGACGCCTTGTGCTGATCGACATCACCCTAGGAGTGATGAGGGGTGAGGGTGCCATCTACCCACCCAGAGAGATCAAAACCAATTGTGCTCTCTCAGGGCTCCGGCTGCTGATGGCAAGCTGCATGACCGGGATTCGAACCGAGCGATCTCCCGATCATAGCCGCAGTGCTTTAGGCTGCTGGACCACTCTGTAAAAGAACTCCTTAAGGTGCTTTGAGGAAGCTTCTGTAGGAGTGACGCAATCACATCAACATGGACTAGAACCATAAAAAACATTTTGCAACATCTTGTGAAATCCCTGACATAAAAGATAAGAGGCAAGAGGTTTTGAGAGCAAAGAAAGAGCCTATTCAGTGTTTGTACAGTGTTTGTGTAGTGTTCCTAATAAAGTGCTTTAGTGTTTTATTAATTAAACCACTGCCACTTCCAATAGCATAAAAAATTCAGTTTAAGTACATGTTTACTAAAAAATCTTTCTCTACTTTTTCAGAAAAACTAAAACCAATATTCTGATCAAGAAAGATGGCAGCTGTTGAATGCCTTCCGAGGTATCCCGGATGTCTTAAAGAACAAATAAACCATTAAAGCATCTGCAATACACTTATCTTTCTCATTTATTTACACAGCACTCTTCTTTATACCATAAAATCAAGTGTTCAGCTGGGCTGGAATAATCTACAACAACAGTCTGACCAACTCTAGTTGTGAGAACTTCTCCCATCAAGTCTTTTCCAAAGAGTTTTTTTTGGCTTTGCCTGGAGTGTGAATATTTGTAAAACATAGGTCTATGTCTACAAAAATCCTTTTTTTTCAATGTGTATGATTAGTATGTCCACTGGTTCTCTTGTCCTTTTTGCTAAATGTAGATTTAGCAACCAAAGCACAGTTAAATATCTTTAAAAAATAAAAAGAATATAATAAAATAATATAATCTTGGGAAAGGCTTTCCACAACGTTCCACTCTTTTAAGGGGCTCTAAAACCCCTGACGTTTGCTGACTCCGCCTCGAAAGAAAAAATGGGAGGCGTAGTTTGGGCGAGGCACTGGGTGATGTATGGGTTTAGGGGCGGGGCAGGTAGGAGAGCCGATTGGCTTAGCTGCAGAGGCAGCGGAGGCAGAAATGACCACAATAAAAGCGTTTTTTAAAGGTTTGGACATTTTTATAATTTTTTTTTCAGCAGGACTGGTTTGTTTCATTATTCCAAAGGAACACATTTCAGCTATTCATAAAATATATATATATATATATATATGGTTTAGGGTTTAGTGTCTCTTTAAAATAACCCCCTACCTAAACTACAAAAGCAGCATATGGTAGCATATAAGTTCTACTGGTCTGAGACGGCAGCCAGTGTGAGAAAAATCCTGAGAATGATTCTGCAACAGTCATAATGACTAATGTTAGCAGCATGCAGGGTCATAGGAAGGATGTGGAAGATTAATGGGTTTCTCCCTCCAGAGCAGACTGGGAAATAAAGTCTGGTTTAAAACAGGAAAAAGCCCAGATAAAACCGTCCCACCGTACACATACTCGCAGAGCTGGTTTTGACCGTTTAGTGCCTGTGCTCTTTATCGCCCCTCCTCCTGCTGTTTACAGTGTAAATTCCATCTTTATCCAGAATGTGAGCAACGTTTCATAAAAGTAGCTGAGGCTGCACATTCACGACCCAAGATAGTGGACCACCAACAAAAGTGGATATGTATGGACTGTATCTTTGTCTAGAGTTAGACCTTTTTTTAAAAAGGCTAAGCACCAGCTAATGTGAAAATGACAAACACATAACTACATCCTAAGCTGAGATCCTACCTTTTTTTTTCAGCAAATTTAAGAAATACAGCTTAAAAGACGTTTATTTGGCAACACCCGCTGTCTTCAGAGTCTCTCACATACATCATATGTGACATAGACATCCATTATCTGTAGTGTACACCTAACTCCTAAAGAATAACACAACAATTGTATGTGAAAACCCGCTGTTGTGCCGAATTCAGAACCCCCGCCAGAAAAAGCACCCCCTCTTGGGTTATTCATCAGTGAAATAAGACATAAGATATTTAAACTTGTTTGGTCAAAATAAATAAACTAATCTCAGTAGATTGTCTGGCTGACTTCACATGTACCCTCCTGGTGTTGGTGCATCACTAGTGATAGGGAGAGTCCTAATGAGTGGTTTGGGTAATCAGCTGAGTAAATTGGGGAGAAAATTGGAAAAAAGAAGACACATAGACTCACTAGTTTAAGGCACTTATGACACAACTGATAACAGACAAAACAAGCAGCGCTATACCATTATAGAGCACAAATAAACAAACAATTCAATAGATTTAATATAATAAAACACATTTAATGTTATTTTAAGCTGGATCGCCCAGTGTGCATAGACTTTTATTGCATAGAGTAGACTGCTCCCTGAGACTTCAAGTACACAATATGGACAGAAGTATTAGGACACCATTCATTTTTTTTCTGGTTCTGAAATCAAGTGTACTAAAAAAAACAAGAGATTATTCTGCTTTTGTTGAAGTAACTATCTACACTGTCCAGAATTTTTTTTTTACTAGATTTTGAAACATTGCTTTGAGGATTTGATTGCAAAACATAGATCCACCGGTCTGGAATGCTGAGAGGCTTGAAACCCCTCTAGCCAATGCCTGGAATTAGGCATGTTGCCAAATAAGTTTAGATAGATAAGATTATCTGCTCCAGAATGACCTATGCAATTGGAAATACTTTTCTTCATGGACTAGGAAAGCTGTGTCAGCAATGGGTGCAACTTAAACGGGCACAAAACTCCCTGATTTTAGCTGACTCCTCCCTCTGGTCAAATCTTAAAAAGGCTTAAAAATGGTAGGGGAAGCATTAGCATTAACCGCTAACCACACTATGCGAAAGTTCTTTACCGGTTCAGGGGTGAGTATATCGGACTGTAGTCTGGACATTTACCGTGTTAGAACAAGCTACGTGGGACGAACCGCTAGCTAATATCGGTTAGAGGCTAATGCTAATGCTCCACCCAGCGGCGAGACCTGCTAAATTGAAAGGAAAACGTGGTGACACCCTTGTTTCTTACTAGTTTCACATAATGCACCTTATAATCAGGTGCGCCTTGTAGATAAAAAAAAGACCTGAAAATAGACATTTATTAATAGTGCGCCTTATAAGCCGGTACTTGCGGCTTAATCTGTTTACTCAATCTCAATGAACTCTTAAGTGGAACTCTCCACTGTGTTATTCAGTTCCACTTGTACCTTTCAGGAATTATGTACATCATCTCCAGTATAAAGTTTCACATCGTGAGTCCTGAGATCTGAGTATCTCTCAAAGGTCAATGCACTGTAAAGTGTTGGCTCTCCCAACACAATCCAGCCAACACCAACAAAACAGACGATATTTACCATTTTAAAAGTAACTGTTCAGACCAAATTGCCGTTTGAAAAGACGAAGAATTTGGCGGATTGATAGACCTTCCAACCACCTACTTAGCCAGGAGAGATAAGCCCTACGGGAAAGGGAAAAGATGGCGCTACAGTACAGCTTTATATGCTGTCTTGCTTTTTGTTTTAGTCACATCTTTGGTTACTTTAGCTTCCTAAGCAGACTGTGCTAATGTTTTTAGCATGTAAGCTAACATCTTTCCATTGATATCCCCTTCATAGTAACAGGTTCACAAAATAACAGTCATGATATGATATGGCTTGTCTCTAATGTGTACACCAACTCTCCCGTTAAAAAATGAGCAGTCGCTTGGCTACAGTGACAGTGGCTATGTTAGTAGCTAAGCCCAACTTTTAGCTATTAGCATGTATGCTAGCACTGTTCCACCCTGCCCAACACCATATTACTAGCTAGAACATGCTAATATATTATCAACATGTATGCCAGCACTGTTTTGTTTTTACCCCTTTTTTGTCTCGCTTTGTAAGGCAGCACTTTATTCCCAAGCTGCAAATGCTAATGTTTTTAGCATGCACGCTAGGAACATTACATTTTCAAGTCATAATCCCCTGCTGTGTAGTGCCGTGTATCCCCAGGCCTGGATCTGCTTGGCTTTGGTTAGTGAATGTCTCTGAACTGCCACCCTGTACAACGTTTTGTACTGTTTCCAGTGGGACCATCTTAGGTATTGTTCTCCTTCATGGACATTCAAGTACATTTCAGTTTTTTTTAATATCTCATATATTATTTTGATTGCTTTTGAGCATCCTTTGGGATCCAGCTGTGAGTCAGTCAGTATCAAAGCACGGCCAGAAAAGGGTCCATTGTAAACCTATAAATATACTGCTAGACGGTCAATCCGCTGACGACGCTTAAAGCGGCCAAACAGATTAAGGCCAGGTCTGAAGGCACCAGAGTATCAAGGCTTGCCAATATCCACAATGATTTTGGTGAACAGCTTGTCCTTCTCAGTTTTCACCACGGTATAGGTCAGTGTGTTGATTCCATCTGTGTTAATGGTTTGTCTCGTTCGCGCGATTCTGTCGAACCTATGCAAAGGAAACAAACTGTAAGAGAGGGTTCTTGGCATAAGACCATGTGCAGCCATGAGTAACTGGTGGAATACTTGAAAGCCAATTATTCAACCACTTACAATGCACAATGTGGTCCTAATCGCTGATCCGAGACCTCCCTCAGAGTGTGATTGGTTCCAATCTTTACCTTTTCTATTCTGAGACCTCCCTCTAACTGTGATTGGTCCTAATCCCCACATTCTTTGGTTGGTGACCCTGTCTTTAGTTTTATTGGTGTCAGTGTTTGTTCTGAGACCTCCCTCTAACTGTGATTGGTCCCAATCTCCACCTTCTTTGGTTGGTGACCTTGTCTTTAGTTTTATTGGTGTCAGTGTTTGTTCTGAGAACTCCCTCTAACTGTGATTGGTTCTAATCCCCACCTTCTTTGGTTGGTGATCTTGTCCTTAGTGTTATTGGTGTCAGTGTTTGTTCTGAGACTTACCACTCACTGTGACTGGTCCTAATCCTTCCTCCTAGGCTGTAATTGGTCCTTTTCCTCATGGTGTTTTAATTTTAGGCATTCACCTGACTGGGATTGGTCCAAATCTACACTTTATTTGTTCCAAGATCCCCTACTGGCTGTAATTGAACCTTAGTGTTTGTTCTGAGACATTACTCAAACTGTAATTGGTCATAATCTACACCTCACTTGTTCTAAGACCCCCTACTGGCTGAACAATTTGTTGTAGGACCTCCCTCCTTGACTGTGATTGGTCCTAATCCCCATGTTGTCTTTATCTGAGACCTCCACCTGAGAGGGATTGGTCCTGATTTTCTCTGTATAAAGACCTCCCACAAACTGTAATTTGGTCCTAATCTACATCTTATTTGTTGTAATTGGTTCTAAACTCCATCTTGTCTGTTCTGAGATATCTCCTCTGACTGTAATTGGTCCTAATCTCAAGCTTCTTTGTTGTAAAGCCTTCCCCTGGCTGTGATGTGTCCTATTCTCTATTTCTTTTGTTCTAAACCCATCCACAGAGTGTGTTTGGTACCAATCTCCACCTTTTTTGGTCTGAGACCTCCCTAAACAACATATAATTTGTTCCTCCTTGAGCTGTAATTGGTTCTAAACTCCAGCTAATTTGATCTGAGACCTTTACTATATTTACCTCTGAGGATTTGGCTCATTCATTTTGTCCCTGTTGTGCTGAATCATCTTGCATCGTCCAATAACTCCATCAGGCCGAGACACACTCATCCCCCTATATGTCAGTCTGCAACAAGAAGAGTCGTTACAGTCAAAACAACTGTACCGTAGAAGAGTTACCATATTACCATAATAACCAGGATTCTGACTTTTATTCACAGATGAAATAGGCATGATGCCACTGGCGCAATGCTAACCAGACGGTTATTTAGTGATAAATTGGGCACAGAATTAGCACCATGCTAATTGGGTGATTAGATACATTAGCCTACTAGCTGCAGTGTCAAACTAAAGAGGCAGATTTCAAACACCAAACTTGTTTTTAACTGATGGACTGAGTTCTGGAGAATGAGGGAAACTATGCAGATATTGAATACACCGTTCACGAGTTAGCATAGTTAGCATGCTACGTTTTTCCTGACCTGTTGTAGATGTCGTCGTCCTCTCCGCCCCAGCCCCAGTAGTTGTTGGGGAAGCCGTTGATTTTCAGGAACTGCTCTTTGCTCATCGCAGAGACGCCGCCAAAATACTGGTTGTAAGGTAACCTGCGTTCACACGGGTTCACCACACATAAACACAGAGTTACTTGCTGAGACATGCACAGGAATGGCATCTGGCCATCTGCTTGTCACAGAGAATGTTGTGATTTGTCTAGGATTTGGTGTAGGCATGTTAGAGAACTATTAAACAAACTAAATATCCCAAAAATAAATTAAACATTCAGTTGTACAGAGGTCTTTGTGTCTGAGGCTCTTATGGAGTGTATGTGTGTCTGTGAATCTATATTTTGGGTGAGGTGATTTTTTTTCACTCATAGAGTAGCTGTCAGTCTTCCAGCAGTTTCATGGAATGCAGGAGCTTATTGCACAAGTCAGGGCAAATACGCTGGGAAAGTAGAGCCAGCAGGAATGTTGATCTGACAAATTGTAAGTGAAGTCGATCTGGCAATTTTGACGAGAAAGTAGATCTGGCTATTTAAAGTGAAATTGATGTGTTAATTTTGGTGAGGAAGGATTATGTGGGAGTTTAACAGGAAAGTAGAAGTAGCAGTTTAATGAAAAGGCTGATCTGGGAATGTGATGGGAAAGTAGATCTGACTATTTTGGTGACAAAATATATCAAAAAAAGAGAAAGAAAGTAGATCTGACCATTTGTAACTTAAGCTGATCTGGCAATTTGGTAAGAAAATATATCAAGAGGATTGAATGGAAAGAAGAGCTAGTAGTTTAATAAAAAAGTTGATCTGTTATTGTGGTGGGAAAAAAAGTAGATCTGGCAATTTGGAACTGAAGCTGATCTGGCAATCTGGTGGGAAAGTAGATATGGTGTAAAAGTAGATTTGGTGGGAAAGTAGATCTGGTGTAAAAGTAGATCTGGTGTAAAAGTAGATCTGGCAGGAAAATAGATCTGGTGTAAAAGGAGATCTGGTGGGAAAGTAGATCTGGTGTAAAAGTAGATTTGGCGGGAAAGTAGATCTGGCGGAAAAGTAGATCTGGTGTAAAAGTAGATCTGGCGGGAAAGTAGATCTGGTGTAAAAGTAGATCTGGCGGAAAAGTAGATCTGGTGTAAAAGTAGATCTGGTGGGAAAGTAGATCTGTTGTAAAAGTAAATCTGGTGGGAAAGTAGATCTGGTGTAAAAGTAGATCTGGTGGGAAAGTAGATCTGTTGTAAAAGTAGATCTGGTGTAAAAGTAGATCTGGTGGGAAAGTAGATCTGGTGGGAAAGTACCGGTAGATCTGTTGTAAAAGTAGATCTGGTGGGAAAGTAGATCTGGTGGCAAAGTAGATCTGGTGGGAAAGTAGATCTGGTGGGAAAGTAGATCTGGTGGGAAAGTAGATCTGTTGTAAAAGTAGATCTGTTGTAAAAGTAGATCTGGTGGGAAAGTAGATCTGTTGTAAAAGTAGATCTGGTGGGAAAGTAGATCTGTTGTAAAAGTAGATCTGGTGTAAAAGTAGATCTGGTGGGAAAGTAGATCTGGTGGGAAAGTACCGGTAGATCTGTTGTAAAAGTAGATCTGGTGGGAAAGTAGATCTGGTGGCAAAGTAGATCTGGTGGGAAAGTAGATCTGGTGGGAAAGTAGATCTGGTGGGAAAGTAGATCTGTTGTAAAAGTAGATCTGGTGTAAAAGTAGATCTGGTGGGAAAGTAGATCTGTTGTAAAAGTAGATCTGGTGGGAAAGTAGATCTGTTGTAAAAGTAGATCTGGTGGGAAAGTAGATCTGGTGGGAAAGTAGAATTGCCCATCTGGTAATTGGTTTGAAAGCGGTGTGAAGTAGACCTGGCAATTTGACAGAAAACTAAATCTGGCAATTGGTTAGAAAGTAGTATGAAAGTAGATCTGGCAATTTGGTGGGAAAGTAAATCTGGCAATTTTACAGAAATATAAATCTGGCAATATGGTAGGAAAGTAGATTTGGTAGTCTGTGGTAAAAGTCAATCCGGCATCAGGTTGGAAGATAGCAAATGATCTTTTTCTTACCTGAAGCCGAACTTGTCCATGGACACTGCCAGGTGACGCGGCTGGTCGAAGCAGCGATAGATGTTTCGATCATCCACGGGGACGAGGTCAACGTCGCTGAAGACAAAGCAGTTGTAGTCGTACTCCTTAAGAGCCTCAGCATAACCCACATTTAACAGCTTAGCACGGTTAAATGTGTCCTCACCGTCCTACACACACACACACACACACACACAGCAGTCATATTTCTGGCAAACAAGATTTCCAACTCTTATTAAACACTCATTCAATTGAAGATATTAGTCCATAAATACTCTCAAAAAATACTCATATACACTAAAATAGGACATAGAAGTGCACAAACACCTCAATAAACACCCCAAACACTAAAACACTTAAATAAGAGACATTAATACATAAAAACCCTCATTAAATACTCCTATACACCAAAATAGGAGATATTAGTCCATACATACCCTCACTGAACACTCCTATACACTAAAATAGGACATAGAAGTGCACAAACACCTCAATAAACACCCTAAACACTAAAATAAGAGATATTAGTCCATACCTACCCTCATTAAACACTCCTATACACCAAAATAGGACATACGTGCACAAACACCTCAATAAACACCCCAAACACTAAACATGTATACACTAAAAAGAAGATATTAGACCATAACACCCTAATAAACACTCCTATACACCAAAACAGGAGATATAAGTCCATACATACCCTCAATAGACACTCATATACACCGAAATAGGACATATACAATCACAAACACCTCAATAAACACTCCAAACACTAAAACACTAAAATAAGAGATATTAGTCCATAAATACCCTCAATAAACACTCCTATACATCAAAATAGGAGATATTAGTCCATACATACCCTCACTAAACACTCATATACACTAAAATAGGACATAATAGTGCACAAACACCTCAATAAACACTCCAAACACTAAAACACTAAACATGTATACACTACAACAGAAGATATTAGACCATAACACCCTAATAAACACAATATAGGAGATATTAGTCCATATATTCCCCTAAATAGACACGAAAATAGGACATATAACACCTCAATAAACACCCCAAACACTAAAATAAGAGATATTAGTCAATAAATACCCTCAATGAACATTCCTATAAACCAAAATAGGAGATATTAGTCCATACATACCCTCATTAAACACTCCTATACACCAAAATATGACATATAAGTGCACAAACACCTCAATAAACACCCCAAACACTAAACATGTATACACTACAATAGAAGATATTAGACCATAACGCCCTAATAAACACTCCTATACACCAAAATAGGAGATATTAGTCCATATATACCCTCAATAGACACTCATACACTAAAATAGGACATAAGCACAAAAACACCTCAATAAACACTGCAAAATCTAAAACACTAAAATAAGAGATATTAGTCAATAAATACCCTCAATAAACACTCCTATACACCAAAATAGGAGATATTAGTCCATACCTACCCTCACTAAACACTCATATACACCAAAATAGGACATAAGTGCACAAACACCTCAATAAACACTGCAAACACTAAAACACTAAACACTTACACACTACAATAGAAAACATTAGTGCATAACACCCTAATAAACACTCATGTACACTAAAACAGGACATATTACCAATATACACCCTCAATAAACACTCATATACACCAGAATAGGAGATATTATTCTATAAGCACTCTAATAAACACCCCTATACAATTACAAAATCTATCTATGAACAACCTTAAACATATAATAAAATATATTAGACCATAAACACTCTAATACTAAGACTCATATGCACTAGAATAGGAGATAATCGTTCAGAATCATCTGACTAAACACTCCTATACACTAGAATAAGATTTATTATTCTAGAAACATCAAAATAAACACTTCTATACACTAGAATAGGAGATATTATTCTATAAACATCAAAACAGACTACTATACACAGAACATATTAGTCCATGAACAACATCAATTTATATGTTTGAATTTGTGGTATTGGTCATTGCCTCTGTAATTTGGCTACTAATGATTCTCTAAAGACTAAAATGTGGAATGTCGTCTGGTTGGCAGCGAGTCAGATGTGGGCACACTGTGTCAGAAAGAAATATTGCTTTACATTTACTGTGACATGTTATCAAAGGTTATCACATATTTACTCTAGCCCGGGGCCTAAAGTTTCATGACATGACTGCACACACAAATGCAGAACTGCCATGAACCACTAAACCTGTTGTTCTACTGCGTCCAAACCACAGGGGCAGCCGATTAAATCTTTTCATTATATTAACAATACAAAGTAAGAAAATTAAGTTGATATTTTAAAATGTTATTGCTTCCACCTGTCTGAGCACCTTTGCTAACCCATGTCCTAAATAAATGGAGTTTAGGAGTAAATGCGCCACTGACTGATTAAAACCTTGACAACAGTCAACAGTCAATTATCAGAGTCCAGAGTTCCTACAGGTGCGCCCAGCGGGCGTACACTAAACAAACACACACACGGACGCGCTGCACAACACAAACTAGACTTTTAACTCAACAATAAACAGAATAAAGAATAATATAACACTGCTGTTCCCTCAGGATCCACCGTATCACTGTATCTGCTGAGACGCACAAAAGCGTTGCACTGTTAAGACACCAATGCGACAAAGTCAGAGCTCACCCGACTCTTAAAAGGGAATAACACCTGGCACACTGATTATTTCTACTGATTATTTCTTGTTAAAAGAGAATTAGTTTAAGCATTTTGTGTGTTTCGAGCTGTGTAAGGCATATTTTTTATATTTTTCATGATTCCAAAGACACACGCCCTAAATTAAGCTGCGCGATACGCAATTGACTGGTGCACTACAGATCGTGACAATAGGACCCTAGAACTCTTTCCATGTATGAGGGGCTACCAGAGACTACACACTGATGTACTGTAGTATGAGGTGAGTGAGGTTATGCAAATAGATAAATAGATGGTGCCTATGGTAACTTCGATTTTTTATTTTAGTTCTTCTTTTAGTTTTTTTTATTTCCATATTTTCCTTATTTTACTATTATTATTTTTTTATAGTTTTATATTATTGCTTTTTAATTTATTTTAATTTTCTAATTCAAATTATTATTATTAATATTATTTTTATCATTTTTATTTATTTTTATCAGTGCCTTTGTTTTATTTTTTTTGTTCATTTATTTATTTGTATATTTTTTTGTATTATGTAAAAGTTAGTTTTAGCTAATTTAACTCATTTTTGTCGTATTAGTCTTATTCTTTTGATCCTAATTTTTTAACCATTAAACCATACTTTATTATAATCACTAATTTTATTTTTTCTATTTTATTCAAATTCTATTTTTATTTTTTATCTATTTTTATATTTTATTTACTGTTATGTTAAAATTATTAAATTTAGCTATTATTTTCTCTGTCATGTCAATCCCTGTGTTTGTAAATGCTCGGCTACATTGAAAATGAGGGTTGCCCTCAATGTACATTTGAGTCAAAATAAAGGTTGATTGATTGATTGTTTGGTTGATTGATTAAGCCCACTTTTGTGAAATCAACTGCCACTCAAAACCTGTTTTCACACTCTACGTCGCCCTACCTCATTTAATCTCACTCTACCTCACTCTAATTCACTCTGTCTCACTCTACCTCGCCCTACCTCATTTAATCTCACTCTACCTCACTCTATTTCACTCTGTCTCACTCTACCTCGTTTAGGCTCACTCTACCTCACTTCATTTCAATCATACCACCAAGAAGGCCAACCACATCCAACAGGATTAACTGTGGACGCTGTAAGAGGAAGCCGTCTGAAAGGGATCACCATTTTGTCTTATATGAATCTTTAAATATGTTATGTGGTCTCTGGCACCA
This sequence comes from Astyanax mexicanus, assembly GCF_023375975.1. Classification (NCBI taxonomy): domain Eukaryota; kingdom Metazoa; phylum Chordata; class Actinopteri; order Characiformes; family Acestrorhamphidae; genus Astyanax; species Astyanax mexicanus. The sequence goes on along the minus strand of NC_064432.1, from coordinate 6,061,812 downwards.
AGATGTTAGCATGCAAGTCCTGTAATTTGCATGTGGGACCTCCATGAGTATCATTCTAGTCTGTCTCCGGTTTAAAGGTTGTTCTTCTTTGGAGTATTTTTTTTTTTTAGTAGGTACTCTCGACTGCATACTGTGAACACCCTACAAGACCTGCGTGATGTTTTGGAGATGTTCTGAGCCAGTTGTATAGCTTGAAGCATTACAACCGCAGTGCTACCATAGAAATCCATGCCTCCAGGGCTACAGGTTTACCTCAATCCATGATGTTTTGCATAAACTGATAAAACGAATGCACACTGAACACTTACTCAGAACGTTATTCTGATTTAAGGATAGGGTACTAAAGAGAGCCTGATATGTTTACACTGGTGGGGTGTATTCAATGCCCAGACAGGGCATTGTGTTAGTCCAACAATGCATGCCTTTTGTTTTTTTACACTGTCTAAATATGCACCTGCTGGCGAATGGGAGGACTGGCCTTGAGGCCTTTTGTGCAGCTTTGTTAACATTGACTGTTGGTTGTACAAAAAATATATATATACACAGTGTATCACAAAAGTGAGTACACCCCTCACTTTTCTGCAGATATTTAAGTATACCTTTTTATGGGATAGCGCTGACAAAATGACACTTTGACACAATGAATGACTACTACACCCCTAAATGTCCAAACTGAGCACTGCTTGTCATTTTCCCTCCAAAATGTCATGTGACTCGTTAATGTTACTAGGTCTCAGGTGTGCGTAGGGAGCAGGTGTGTTCAGTTTTGTAGTACAGCTCTCACACTCGTCACTGAAAGTTCTAACATGGCACCTCATGGCAAAGAACTCTCTGAGGACCTTGAAAGACGAATTGATGTGCTACACCCTGAAACTGAGCTGCAGCACAGTGACCAAGATCATCCAGCGTTTTAAATGAGCAGGGTCCACTCAGAACAGACCTCGCGTTGGTCGTCCAAAGAAGCTGAGTGCATGTGAAGTCTTTAAAAGATAGGCGCAGTAGTGATGTCACCATTGCTGCAGACATTAAAGAGGTGGGAAGTCAGCCTGTCAGTGCTCAGGCCATACGCTGCCCACTACATCAAATTGGTCTGGATTGCTGTCACCCCAGAATAAAGCCTCTTCTGAAATTGCTGTCACCCCAGAATAAAGCCTCTTCTGAAGTCTGTAACCAAGAAAGCCTGCAAGCAGTTTGCTGAAGACATGTCAACAAAGGACATGGATTACTGGAACCATATCCTTTGGTCAAATGAGAGCAAGATTAATTTTCTCAGAAAATGGTACTTTTGGCAGTGTGGGCAGTGTGCCAAGTCCTGCTGGAAAATGAAATCTGCATCTCCATAAAAATTGTCAGCAGATGGAAGAATGAGGTTCACTGCACTGACTTTGGACTTGATGTAACACAGTGGACCAACAGTGCATTTCATTTTCCAGCAGGACTTGGCACACTGCCCACGCTGCCAAAAGTACCAAATGGTCTTATACACTATAATATTCTAATTTTCTGAGACACTGATTTTTGGGTTTTCATTGGCTCTAAACCATAATCCTCGACAATAAAAGAAATAAACGCTTAAAATGGTTTACACTGTGTGTAATACATCTATTTAATATACACGTTTCACATTTTGAATTAAATGACTGAAATGAAGTAACTTTTCAATGATATTCTATTTTGTGTCTGATCCACTTGTACTAAAAAAGAAGGATAAAGGGTGTTGAAACAAGCTGGTGGTTAATCATTGTATACTGTATTTCAGTAGAATGCCATATAAAATGGCCAGCCTGTGTGTTTTACTCACATGCAAAGTGTATTTACCTCACATTTGCATCGCCACAAAACCAACAAATAGTATAGAACCACATTTAGTCAGCGTCAGACTCCAAAGTGTTTAGTTATGCAGTCGGCGCCATGCTAATCAGAGTATTAACAAGCTTGCTTTTATTACAGCTCTGGAAAAAATTAAGAGACTGCTTCAGTTTCTAAAAGAGTTTCTCTGATTTTGCTATTTATAGGTTTATGTTTGAGTAAAAAGATCATTGCTGTTTTATTTTATAAACTACGGACAACATTTCTCCCAAATTCCAAATAAAAAGATTGTCATTTAGAGCATTTATTTGCAGAAAATGAGAAATGGCTAAAATAGCAAAAGATATGCAGAGCTTTCAGATCTCAAGTTCATATTCATAAAGTAGTTTTAAGAGTTCAGAAATCAATTTTTGGTGGAATAACCCTGGTGGTTTTTAATCACAGTTTTAATGCATCTTGGCATGTTCTCCTCCACCAGTCTTACACACTGCTTTTGGATAACTTTATGCTGCTTTACTCCTGGTGCACAATTTCAAGCAGTTCGGCTTAGTTCAGATTATATTCCAGAGGTGATAGAAGCAAGTCTAATGCTATTGCCATGGTTTAGAAATACATCTAGCACCATGGCAACTGGTTTGTTAACAAACTATGATGATGACCTTTTGCCCCACCCTGCCCTACATCTGATTCCCTTTCAGATTGTTCCGCAGCTTCTTCTTTACAGTGGTAGGTGTGACTGGGACATTTTCTTTTTTTCTTACTTGTCTCCAAGGATAGATAAGATACTATAGACATGAACCAGATCCTTTGACCTTCCTCAAAAGAACATCTCTATTGTTTCGTAACACAAAGCATTCAGAAGGACACGCTCCACTATCCTGGCATTGCACGTGTTCAGGTTTCGCTGGCAACCACAAGCACCTTAAAGCGAAACTCTGACCAAAAATGCACTGTATTTACATATTTTCCTCACAAACCAGGAAGGTAATGCTTCTTTAGTTCTACACTAGAGCTACAAGGCTAATGCAGCTAACAGTAGTTAGCAGTAGTTGAGCCTAATGTTACTTTCAGCTCTTACATATCAGTTTATTTATTGCATGCTAACTTATAAATTATGCACTACAGATCCCAGGTGTCACAACTGTCTAGGTGCTATCTTTGCCCTGTTGTCTGAATAATACCCACCTCTACCTGTACATACTTTTGTATGTACAAAACCAATGGAAACCAATGGAAACCAATCTACCCAATGGCACTTTCTGCCCTTTATGTGACACCTAAGAGCAAACTACATCTCTGAAAGCCCCAGCCACAGCTAGACTGTTCTTTGCATGCTCATTTTCCTTCTGCACACATGAAGAAGACCGAGAGTCCTTCAGGCATTACTTGAAAAAAACACCTGCTCTCTCTCTCTCTCTCTCTCTCTCTCTCTCTCACAAACACACACACACACACGCAAGAACTGGTTTACTTAGGGTTGGGGAAAGCTATTAGATGCTATTAGATTGTTACTGTGATAAACGGCAAACCTATGGAGTATGGCGAGTATGGTCAGTACTTACAGAACACTGAGCACTTGGATGTTTTAAAGACATTAAAAGACATGGAGTGTGGTTGAGCAGTGTAGAATAAGGTAGAGGAAAGGTAGAGCGACGTAGGAGTAAAAAAGTAAGGTACAGAGAAGGTAGAGGAAAGGTAAAGGGAGAGAGTGAGGTGCAGTAAAGTAGAGTGAACCAGAGTGACAAAGTAAGACAGTTGAAGTAGAGTGAGGTAGAGTGAGATTAAACGAGGTAGGGCGAGGTAGAGTGAGACAGTTGAAGTCGAGTGAGGTAGAGTGAGACAGTTGAAGTCGAGTGAGGTAGAGTGAGATTAAATGAGGTAGGGCGAGGTAGAGTGAGACAGAGGCAAAGTAAGATACAATCGGGGTTAGCACCCGAACATCCCTTTCAGACGGCTTCCTTTTACAGCGTCCACAGTTAATCCTGTCGAATGTGGTTGGTCCTTCTTGGTGGTATGATTGAAATGAAGTGAGGTAGAGTGAGCCTAAACGAGGTAGGGCGAGGTAGAGTGAGAGAGAGTAAAGTAGAGTGAGGTAGAGTGAGCCTAAACAAGGGAGGGCGAGGTAGAGTGAGACAGAGGCGAAGTAAGAGTGAGGTAGAGTCAGATACAGAAAGGTAGAGTGAGATAAAATCAGGTACATTGAGGAAGAGTGAGACAGTTGAAGTAGAGTGAGGTAGAGTGAGATTAAACAAGGTACGGCGAGGTAGAGTGAGACAGTTGAAGTAGAGTGAGATTAAACGAGGTAGGGAGAGGTAGAGTGAGACAGAGGCAGAGTAAGATACAATCCAGGTTAGCACCTGAGAATCCTTTTCAGACAGCTTCCTCTTACAGCGTCCACAGTTAATCCTGTTGGATGTGGTTCAGCCTTCTTGGTGGTATGCTAACATTACCCTGGATACCGTGGCTCTTGATACAACACAAAGACTTGCCGTCTTGGTCACAGATGCTTCCATGAAACCTCCCACACTAAAATGACAGGTGTTTCAGTTTCATTGCCCAACCCCTGTATATTATATTCATGTTTACTTTTGTGTACTTCATGTCTACTCTTTAAGTGCACTTTAATTACATTTCGATTTACTCAATATAGTTGAACTGTACTGACTTTAACCAGCCTAGCAACTCTAACCTGACATTTTAAATTGTTTGCAACTCATATTACCAAATTGAATTCTTCTTTTTAGCAGTAGTTGTATCAGGTATCAGGTTACGTCCTTTATCCCAAACCTTACAATCGTAACACTACACTCTCATTTTTAGCTATTGTTCATGAACTGGACAAGCAGGAAAAAACCCAGACATGAACACTTATCATACCCTCAGACCCCTATTATCTCCATACTGCTTACTGGCCTAAATACCCAACAGAAAAGACCAAAAACAGCCAGGTGGAAATGAGCTTTAAGATCTAATATTGAACAGAAACATCTAAGATATGTATATTTATACAACAGAAATCAATTTTTGGTGGAATAACCCTGGTTTTTAATCACAGTTTTTAATCATGCATCTTGGCATCATGTCCTCCTCCACCAGTCTTACACACTGCTTTTGGATAACTTTAAGCCTGCACTCCTGGTGCAAAAATTCAAGCAGTTCAGCTTGGTTTGATGGCTTGTGATCATCCATTTTACTTTTCATTGAGGTTTTCAATTTAGTAAAATTAAAGAAACTCTTTATTTTTAAGTTTTAAGTTAAAAATCCAGAGCAGTCTTTGCAAAAAACAATGTTATATAAAAGCAAACTATGCTACTGTAAATTACGCCATTAAATATTTTAAGTTTATATAAATAAAAGTCCATTTAATTTAAATATACAAATGCAGATTTAAATACTTGTGTCAGCAGTTGGGCTCCAGAGAATGACATCCTTTTAAATACATTGCAATTGGAATAAACTAAAATTTATAAACTAATAAATAAAAAAATAAACATAAATAAATGATGTTGACAAACAGGCTCATTCTCGTTCCTTTTTTTTTTTTTTTAAGTTTTTCCTTATAGACAAAATGAAGGTCATGTCCGTATATTGAACAATGAACTGATTGTTTAATTGCAGTAAAAGGCCTAATTTGACTACACCTCAGCTTTTAATTTGCAAGAACCAGAACAAAGTTCAGGAGGTGAGTTTTATTGCTTGTTTCCTGGAACTTCCAATAAAGCTTTAAATGGAAAACTCTGAGACTTAGATAGACTGTGCATTCTGGAAACTGTGATCTTCACCTTTTTGACCATGAAGTCTTACAATTCATTCAATTTCAACTTTTTTACTTGGTTTTGTAATTTTTTTTATATCTGTGCAGGTTAATATCTTGTTCTTCTGGGAACAGCAACGTTATTTTATTCTTAATTCTGTTTACTGATGATGTCCAAGCTGGGTCAGCGTCCACAACACTAAGATAGGATTGGGCGGCTGACTGTTGACTGTTGTCAGGGTTTTAATCAGTCAGTGGCGCACCTGTATTTTCCACTGCCAAGATAGAAACACGCCAGATGTTTACCATGAACACACCTCACTTCCAGACCACCACACCCATCAGTGTAGATTTATTCCTAAGCTTCGACGCTATTTTAGCGGTGCAGGCGCAAGGCATAAAAATAGACTATTGACGGGGTGTAAGATAACAAGGAGCATTAATTATGCAACTTGTGCAGGATGTAAGATAGAGCCTTAAGAATTATTTGGATTCTTTGTTTTTGGCTATTTTTAAATCCCAATACTCTTCAAATATATGGGAAATTCTCAGGGTTTTTTTTACGTTTTATAATTTCATTTTAGTTCCTAGAAACAGAAATCAGTTTTATTTAGTTCGAAATCAAACATACAAACTACTGTTTCTTTTTTATTTATTTATATATATTTATATTTTTGTACGAGCACAATAAAAATATCTATTAACACAAATATAAAAACAAAATCTAATTTAGTTTTTTTTTAAATAGCTTTAACTTTACAAACAGCATTTATATTACACAAGGTGCAAAAATAACCTCTTTAAATTTCAATTAAAGAAAAGTATAAAGCGAGTGGTTTAAGGGTTTAAAGTGCTGACACTATGATCAGAAGATCGCTGGTTCGAATCCCCGTCTTGCAGCTTGCCATCGGCTACCGGAGCCCTGAGAGAGCACAATTGGCCTTGCTCTTTGTGGGTGGGTAGATGACGCTCTTTCCTCTCATCACTCCTAGGGTAATGTTGATCAGCACAAGGCTGCATCTGTGAGCTGTTGTATCAGATCCGAGCACACTGTGATTCTACAATGCTGCGTCAGGAGCAGCTGGAAAAGAGGCGGAGTCTGACTTCACATGTATCGGAGGAGGCATGTGTTAGTCTTCACCCTTCTTGTGTTTAGGCATGGGGAATAGTATTCAGAAACATTTTTAGTCATAGGAACCGGGGGGATGGGGAATAAAGCAGAAACAGTTTACACATTCTTCTATTGTGAAAGTGCCTTTTGGCAGCAAATCAGACGGCCTTCGCAATCCACCCGCTGTGACTTTCTTTCTCTTTATTAAGGCTTGTGTTGAAACTTCTGTTTAGAAATTTCACGCAGTCACTGCAGCTCTACTGACCTCAGCTTTAACCATATCTTACTGTTTGGTTAGTTTACGCCAGCTTTAAACCTGAGAATGAAAACAATATACTGCAATAAAGCTGATGTCCTATAATGTATTGCTATGGGAAAATACTAGCAAGGTTTGGGGTAGTAAAATTTATATTATAACTGTTTTCACAAAGCACTCCAAGAGAGAGTGTACAAACTTTGCTTCTATACACTTTTATTATTATTTTTTTTTTTCTTATACAGTACCAGGCAAAAGTGGACACACAATATATATATTTTTTATTATTATTTTTAAATGTTTTGCATCGTACATTAATACTAAAGTCGTCCAAATTATGATGAATAACATATTAAAATTATTTATTTAGTAACAAAAAAGTAGATTTTTGGCATCTTGGCTGGATTTTATCAGTCAGATTTATGAAGTAGAGTACCCTGGAATGTTCGCCTTTTAGTTAACAGCTGTGCTGAACTCATCAAGAGTTAATTACTTGAGTTTGATGTTAATTTTTGTAAGCATCAGTTGTAAAGTTGTGAAGAGGTACAGTTGGTGGTATACAGTGAATAGTGAATATTTGAGTTCAACTACATAATAGCAAGAACTACTCAACTATAGAAAGAAAAAAATTATTTAAGAAGTGAAGGTCAGTCAATCTGAAACATTTAAAAAGAATTTGAAAGTATCCTCAAATGATGAAACTGGCTCTCATCAGGACCGCCACAGGAAGACCACGAGTAAACCAGGTAGTGCACTAATATTTTCGTCTCAACTTTCTGACAACAGGGGCACTAAGTGGTCCAGTGGTCTAAAGCGTCGACACTAGATGTCACTAGAGATCGCTGATTTGAATCCCATTCATGCAGCTTGCCATCAGCTGCCAGAGCCCTGAGAGAGCACAATTGGCCTTGCTCTCTCTGTGTGGGTAGATGGGGCTTTCTACTCACATCACTCCAAGGGTGATGTCGATCAGCACAAGGCTGCGTCTGTGAGCTCACGTATCAGAATCGAGTCGGTCGCTGCGCTTTCCTCCGAGTGTGCTGTGTTGTGATGCTACTCGGCAATGCTACAGCATCAGCAGCAGTTTAAAAAGAGGCGGAGTCTGACTTCACATGTATCGGAGGAGGCATGTGCTAGTCTTCACCCTCCTGGTGCTGTTGCATCACAAGTGATGAGAGTTATAAAGCTGCTAGTTAGTTTAGTTTATAAATTGACCTTTAAATGGATTTATCTAATAATAAACAAAAGTATAGATACAATTATAGATTAAAAAAATATATATAAATGTTTAATACATTCTTTTATTGTGGATTATAAATAAAGGGTTAAACGGTTAATTATTTTTCTTTTAAGCCTTTTCCTGCCTGTGTTCTTTTCTCCACTACAAAGGAAAGATAAACAGAGCTGAGTGTTTAAACACACTTCCCTGATAAAACCCGGTTTATTCTGAAGCGGTTGCAACACTGTTTCCATTGTGTTGCGGCTCTTTTAAGAAAAAGCCACGTAAACCAGAAGGGTGCTTTAATTACACTGTACACAGATGTGTGTGTGTGTGTTACGTGTCTGCATGTTCGTCTCTCTCTTTCTCTCTTGCACGCTTGCTCGCTCTCTCTCTCTCCCTCTCTCCCTGTCTCTCTCTCTATAGGTTGCACATCCTGTCAATCATCATTGAGCATGCTGCCGGCTAACCAATTGAGTGGAGACTGAGGCGGGGCTTCCAGTATAAAAGCTGCGTGAAGGAGCTGCGCGGGAGCCTGCCGGCTCACATACTGACCACTCGTTTGCACGCTCCGTTTTTATTGTGGTTGCACTCTGTTTTATTGCTTTTGTCAGAAACTAGTCAAGATCTTGCTTCTCTGTGTTACTGAAGTAGTGCTTTATTCAAAAGCTCTGTTTTGGTTCAGTCCTGAATTTTATATCTTTCTCCCCCTCAGATTGAGAACAGGTTAGACTGTGAGCGCACCTACATTCCACCACGTAGGTAATTCATTGTATAAACACATTAGATTAAAAGGGCGGGTACCAACATATGTATTTTTTGTTTTATTAGACTAGTGTAACTAGACAGGTTTTGTTTTGCTTAGTGTGATTTTTGTTTTGTTCTGTTCTTTTCTTTGGTACCGTTCATCTTCTCTTTCTGAGGTGAGGTTAATCCAAATCATGTCTGTCTCTGATGTTTCCCCTGTTTGTTGCTGCATAACTATAAAGTAAAGAAAAGCCTTAATAAATCTAATTACTTGTTCTGCTTTAAGCTGCCTGCTCTCCAGTCAATTCACTCCTTAGAAACCAGTTTCAAGTTCCACCTTAAGCGATCCATATCTTAATAATGTTACTGGTTCCGCTCTACACCCCTAGACCATGGCCTATTAAGTAGTGGGAACGTAACAGTGTGTGTGTGTGTTTGATGGATAGTGTGTACACACACACTATGCAAAGTGCAAATATAAACACGCATGAAATACAGGTTTCCATTATGCTTTCACAGCTCAGTTTGACCTGCTGAGACCTGAAGTTTTTGATGTTTGATGTGTGTGTTTGAATTTCTTTAAGCTATTTGGGATTAGTTGGACCTAACTTATATATAAATATATATTTATATATATATATTTAAACGAAACGTATCTATTCTCCTTACTTAAATACATAAAATTCGGTTAGAATTTTTATTGTTTCTGTCTGGACTGGCTGTAGAAACCTTTGACTGGGATCCCTGTCATGTGACCACTAGATAATATATGAGCAGTGTCTCCATATAAGGCCAAAGCTCCACGTTTTAAAATATTAAGTGTCATGGTGAAAAAAAAACAGAAAAGTGGACAGGAGAGAGGAATTCAAAAAGTAAAACTACTGCACTATAATATATAACAATACAAATTAATCTCTAATATTTATATATATTTATATATTTATATAAAAGTAAAATAATTTTCCTGTTTGAAGCAACAATACAGATAATTATGCCTGTTGTCATAAATTTTCCTTTTGTTTCAATAAATAAAACTAAAATTACATTTTTTAAATATATATTATATATATAAAATATACATTTTATAAATGATTTTACCCATCGGATGCCAACAAAACAAAACATATAATTCTGCCTATTTGAAGGAATAAAACAGATGATTTTGCCTGTCTCAGGAAATAATAGTTTTGCTACCTTCTTTATGCAATAAAACAGAATATTCTGCCCATTTTAAAAATATAATCTAGATAATTTTGGTTGTTTAAAGTAAAAGAAAAGAGTTTAAATAAGTAACATTGACAAATAATATGGCTTACTTTGCCTAACAAATAATAATGTTTACACAATTCTGCCTATTTAAAGAAATAATACAGAAAATACTGATAATTTAACATATATTTTATGCAAAAATAAAGATGACTTTGTCTTGAAAATAAAATGCAAATCAAGATAATGTAAAGATTTTAAATAATTTACTTAATTTCTTTACATTATCTTGATTTGCATTATATTTTTAGACAAAGTGATCTTCATTTTTGCATAAAATAAGTCATATAATGAGTATTTGCTTATGGGAATTTTTGTTTTATTTATTGAAACAAATGACTTTTGAAAGCAATTGTCAAAAGAACTGCAAAAAAAAACTGTTTTTTCACAATTGTCAAAACTATCCTACAGCAGATAAGCCCCGCCCACTCAGACTGAAGTTATAAGGAGTGTTGTTACCTGCTGGATGACGTAAACCCCGTAATCGAGCTGCTGTCTCTGCAGTATTGGGTGAAGGTAGTACAGCCAGTACTTCAGGTGGTTCTCTCTGTGTCTGTACGGGATGATGAGCGCCACCTTGTGGGGGGACACGCACTCACGCGGGGTGTATCTCCCGCCCTCAGACAGACGCGGGTCCTGCCGTATCTCGTCTAAATTCACAGAGTCGGAGAACTCCACTCTTAACGGACCCACTGCAAAGAAAATGATGAGATTAAACACAATTAATCTTTTATTAAATGTAGAAACTTTTTGTCCCCACCACTTTTTAAGATGCCTAATTTTTTAGTTTTTTGTTTGTTTTGTCCACTCCACTTTTTTAAATGGGGCTTCCTATAACCAGAAGCTTTAAAACTGCACATTTGTGTCCCCAACCCTTATTAACATGCACATTTCTGTCCCCAGCGCTTATTAACATGCACATTTTTGTCCCTAACACGTATAAACATGCACATTTTGGCCCCAGCTCTTATTAACATGCACATTTCTGTCTCCAACGCTTATTAACATGCACATTTTTGTTCCCAACACTTTTGGACTTGCACATTTTTGTCCCTAACATGTATAAACATGCACATTTTTGTCCACAACACTTATTAACACGCACATTTCTGTCCCCAACACTTATAAACATGCACATTTTCTGTCCCCAACACTTATAAACACGCACATTTTTGTCCCTTCCTCTTTTTGACATGCACACTTTTTCTCCACATTATTTACTGCCATAAACATTTTGTCCCCACCACTTATAAACACACATTTTTTTGTCCACAACGCTTATTAACATGCACATTTCTGTTCCCAACACTTTTGGACATGCACAATTTTGTCCTCAACGCTTATTAACATGCACATTTTGTCCCTAACACTTGTAAACATGCACACTTCTGTCCCCAACACTTTTGAACATACACATTTCTGTCCCTAAAGCTTATTAACATGCACATTTTTGTTCTCAACACTTATTATCATGCAAAGTTTGCCTCCGGCACTTATTAACACGCACATTTCTGTCCCTACCTCTTTTTGACATGCACACTTTTTCTCCACATTATTTACTGCCATAAACATTTTGTCCCCACCACTTATTAACACACATTTGTTCCCCACTACTCTCTGACATACACATTTTGTCCCAATACTTTTTGATATGCCACTTTGTGTCCCCACCACTTTGACAGGAACATTTTAGTCCACACTATTTACTTTCATAAACATTTTGTCCCCACCAAGTTTAGACATGCACATTTTAGACCGTACCTCTTTTTGACATGCACATTTTTGTCCCCAACCCTTATTGACACGCAAATTTTGTTCCCACCAAGTTTATACATGCACATTTTACACCGCAATTTTTGTCCTACTACTTTTTGCAATGTTAATTTGGCCTCACAATAGTTTTGAGATATTGTCCCCCACCACTTTCTGAAATGCAAAGTGTTGTTCCCAATTTCTAAAAAGCCCATTTTTGTCTCACCCTTTCCTGAAATGTGGAAAAGTGTCTCCACCACTTTTTGACATGCACGTTTTTGTCCCCACCATTTACTGACTAACAATTTGTCCCCACTAATTTTAGATGTGTACATTTTACACTGCATCACTTTTTAACATGCACATTTTTGTCCTCACCACTTTTTGACATGGACATTTCTGTCCTCACCACTTTTTGACAGGGACATTCTGTCCCTGTTACGTTCTAAAAAGCAGATTTTGATACTTTTTGAAATGCCAATGTCATGCTCATCATTTTTCTAAGCTTATTTATTCTTTACCTTTGTTTGAAAGGACATTTCTGTTGTACAGCTTTTTGAAGACTAGGTGTTTCTGATAAAAAGGCCAGTGTTAGTGGGTACAAGATAAGAGAAGGTCATACAATACAACAGCTTCATTGATGTAGTTACAGAGAATGTGAGAAAACCACTTAAGGCTATTCAGCTATACCACACACACACACACACACGTGCACACACACACACACACACACACACTTAAATATTTACAGTAAGGATTGGCTTAGGATGGTGTTACATTCTAGGTAATGGTGACATAAGTATATCTGTTTGTGTGTGTGTGTGAGTGTGTGTTAAGGGATATGACTGTGGTTTCCTGTGACAGGAAGTATCTGTGTGTGTGTGTGTGTGACTTAAACAGCAGAAACTGTATGACTGTTGTCAAGTTTCTTATGAACTTTTTTGTATGTTGGCGCCTGTGACACCAAGCAGCAAACGTATTTATGTGTGTGTGTGTGTGTGTGTGTGTATGTGTGTGTGTGTGTGTGTGAGGTAGAATGCAAACTACAAGAGCTCACACTTCCTCTTTCTCTCTTTCTCACAAGTTTCCGTTAGCTAGCTGATAAATTAGCAAGTATTCTAGGCCTCAGGGGGCCTTGTTTCTGAAGTGACAATGTGTCGCCAAACACACACACACACACACACACACACACACACACACACACACACACTTAACCCCTGTTCCTTAAACTGAGAACATTCTGTAAGAAAGAAGAACGAACATCCCTTCATGCTAAGAGTTAGATTAGCATGTTCACATTCTCGTTAGTCTGGCCGTAGTATTATTACTGTGTTACCACATGGATGCACAAGGTAGTAGTAGGTGTTTCCAATAAAGTGGCCACCTGTGAGTGAAAACACAAGCTACAGTAGGTGTTTCCAAAAAAAGTGGCCACCACAAGGTGGTAGCAGGAGTTTCCAATAAAGTGGCCATATTTAAGTGGAAGCACAAGATAAAAGTAGGTGTTTCCAAGTGGCCACAAGTGAGTGGAAGCATACGTTACAGTAGGTGTTTCTAATAAAGTGGCCACCTATAATTGGGAGCACAAGATAGTAGCAGGTGTTTCCAAGAAAGTGGCCAGTGGGTCTTACCTAAGTGAGGGGGGGTCTCTGGACATGTTTCCAGCGCTTTTTTTGAGGTTGCTTCTATATGATGTATTGGCACCGGCGTGCTCGTGCCTAAGTTGCTGATGCTCGTGCTCAAAGTACCCAAGGTGCCCAAGGTGCTGACGTTCCCGCTCGTGCTCGTGCCCGTGCCCAGCGCGCTGATGCTCCGGCTCGTGTCCGCGCTGTGCCGCGGGAGCGCGGGCTCGCTCTCGCTGCCCGGGTTCCTCAGGTAGAACAGCAGCATGACGGAGATGTGGAGCGCGCACACGGTGACCACCAGGAAGCACGCGCTGTACAGCCGAGAGAAGCTCGCGCGAGGCTCCATCTGCGCACGTCCGGAGCGGGCGAGCGCGAGGAGACAGTATCTACTATAACTACTACCTCGCGCGGACAGGTGAACTCACACTTCTGCTCGGGTTACGCGCACAGGTGTCCTCTCACCTGCCGGGCAGAGTATCTTGCGGCGCGCGCAGGTGTGTGCGTGTATGGAGAATAAGGAGGAGGAGCTCCATCGCTGGTGAAAAGTAAGAAAGAGACGCTGCTCGAGCTGTCATGTGCGCTCTGGAAGCGCGCGCGCGCGAGGTTGGGCGGTGGGTGGGTTGTTCTGGGTGGACCACGGAGGGTAACCTGTTAAACGCGGTGTTGGACTGGAAAAACATTTACTGAAATGTAGCTCCTGGATTAACTCATATATAGATAAAATTAGTTTTAAAACTTTTTAGTAACTTTTAGAACTCCTGGATTAACACTTATATAGACAGAGGAACTCTTAAAACTAATGGAGTAACTTTTAGAGCTCCTGGATTTACTCTTTTATATGGTTAGATTTGCTTTTAGAAATCCTAGATTAAGTCTTTTATAGATTAAGTGTAACTTTTAGAGCTCCTGATTTACTCAAGTTAGAGTTTTTTAAAACTCCTGTATTAACACAGATAGTTAAAACTCCTGTATTAACACAGATAGTTTTAGCTCTCCTGTATTTACTCAAGTTAGAGTTTTTTTTAAAACTCCTATATTAACACAGATAGTTAGAGGACTAATAAAACTCTTGGATTAACTCATTTATAGAGTTAGAGTAATTTTTAGAACTCCTGGATTAATATTTATGTAGAGTCATGTTACTTTTAGAACACCTGGATTTACTCTTAAATCGAGTTAGAGTAACTTGTAAAACATATGGATTTAATCTTATATAGAGGTAAAATAACTTTTAGAACTCCTGGATTAACTCTTATATAGAGTTGGAATTACTTTTAAAACTCCCGAATTAACTCTTATATAGATCTTAAAATAACTGAACATAACTAATGTTATGTTCAGAGAAACACTGGATTCCAGTATAAAAACCTTATCCCATCTCTGAAACATGGTGGTGGTAGTATCATGGTTTGGGGCTGGTTTGCTTCCTTTTTCACTTTTATATAGTCTATTTAATCTGTTATTTTTCATTCATTTGTTTAATTTGGTTGTCCTTATCTACGTTTAGGACTTGTGTGAAATTCTGATGATGTTTTATATATTAATATATATAAGCAGAAATATATAAAAGTATAAAGGGTTCACAAACTGTCTAGCGCCACTGTATGTGGTCAAAGGATAAACTGGTAAGCAGCGCCCTCTTCTGTTATTGATACTGAACTGTTGTTTATAAGATTGCATTACTCAAAAACGAAACTTCATGTAAAAGGATTTAATCTGAACATAGTGTATGAGCAGTGTACATGATTATAGGTAAACATGATTAAAAATAAATATAAAATAACAGTTTCAATAACATATTGAAAAAAAACACCTAACATCAACTACAGTTTCATTTCTGTAGAAATAATTAGGATGTGGTTTGGGTGTGGGAGTGAACGTGTTTGTGTTTACTAATTTGCTTGCATCTCAAAACATTTAAATAATTTGGGCCTAATTCAGCGAAACACTGACGAAGGAAGGTGCCTGCCTGATGACCCCTGAGAAGAGCTTGCACTGAAGTTTGTGTTAGAGTTTGGATGAAGGGGATTGGTGTGGTCCTGCTCTTGTAATAATTTGTCTCATGAGTTTTTGTAGACGTCTGAGTACTTGGCAGTTGAGGCACGGACCATGAACATAGTTCGCTATGCTTCTGGATTCTTGTCGAGCCAGTATCAGATGGTAGTGGTTGCTGTGTTCTGCTCACGCAACTTATAATGTGATTTATTGTGTGTGATTGTGCTTAGGTAAGTGTGTTATTGCCATAGTTAAAGGAAGTGAGCTTAGATTAAGGAGGGATTCTGTTTGTTCATAGGTTATTTTTTGGTAGGTCTGTTACTTGGCAGTTGAGGCAATGGACCATGAACATAGTGATAGGCTGTGCTTCTGGATTCTTGTCGAGCCAGTAAGATTGTGGTGGTTTTGCTATTGTTGTTAGTTGAGTGAGTAGTAGATCCTGGCTGAGCCCTATGCATAACCCCAGCTGTTAGGTGCAGGATTTGTCAATTTCCTGTAATATATTACTTACATTGAAAAGTTACTTTATATCAGTAATTCGGTTCTAAATGTGAAATTCATATTTTATGTAGTTGTATTACACACAGAGTGATCTATTGTAAGCATTTAATTTTGTATTTTTACTGTTGATGATTATGACTTACAGACAAGGAAAACCCAAAAATCTGTGTTACATAATATTATATTATATAAGACCAATTTAAATATTAATATATAAGTATATAATAAAAGACCATAGCTCACTGAAGTCCTGTGTCAATCTGTATTTCTCAAATGGCTTCCATGTCTAAGCGTTTTTTGAATATTATATAAGACCAATTGGTACTTTTGGCAGTGTGGGCAGTGTGCCAATCCTGCTGGAAAATGAAATCTGCATCTCCATAAAAGTTGTCAGCAGAGGGAAGAAGCATGAAGTGCTGTAAGATTTTGCGGGAAAACAAAACTGAACTGACTTTAGACTTGATAATAAAACACAGTGGATCAACACCAGCAGATGACAGACATGTCTCTCCAAACCATCACTGATTGTTGAAACTTCACACTGTTTTTTTGTTCAATCTGTTTTTGAAATTCTTCAGATCGGGGCATAATGTCTGGCTTTTTTTTGTCAGACAGGTTCTATTTTTAAGTGATTTCTTGATTCTACAGGTCTGGCAGTAATCAGGCCTGGTTGTTTTTGGTACTAAAATTAAGAGAAACTCCAAACACTTTTTTCCAAAAAGTGTGATTAATTACAGTTAGTTTATTGGGGCAAAAACCTTTTCATGGTTTGGATATTTTTTTTTTAAATAAATGAAATCATCATTTAAAAAGTGCTTTTTGTATTTACTCAGGTTATATACCATGATCCGAGATATAAATTGGAAAAAAACATGGCTTTTACCTTATGAATTTTGTATCCCCAATAAAGCTGTGACCAAGACAGCAAGTCTTGAGCCATTAACCACATCCAACAGGATTAACTGTGGACGCCGTAAGAGGAAGCTGACTGAAAGGGATGTTTGGGTGCTTGAGAGGAGAGAAGGGAAATGCAGTTCATCATTTACTACTGAAAATTAGTTACATATTGGTCCTTTAAAGTATGTTTCACTGCCACTGAATGAGGCATTTTCGGTTTGG
This sequence comes from Astyanax mexicanus, assembly GCF_023375975.1. Taxonomy (NCBI): domain Eukaryota; kingdom Metazoa; phylum Chordata; class Actinopteri; order Characiformes; family Acestrorhamphidae; genus Astyanax; species Astyanax mexicanus. The sequence goes on along the minus strand of NC_064432.1, from coordinate 6,044,658 downwards.
ATGTGTGGCTTTGTGAACTGTGTTAAGTATTTGGATAGAACCAGCCTAGTTTACAAAATTGTGCTTTAGACATAGGAATAGAATTGGACTAATAGATTCAATTGTGCATATTATATTACATATTACATTGAAAAATAAAGCATAAAAGCAACAGTTTAATTAATTATTTTTTTTTATTTCTACAAAATCGAAACATCAATTACAATTCTGTTTCTTTAGAAAGAATCAGGTTATGAGCTGTGAGGCAGGGTGTGGTTTGGTGTGTGTGTGTGTGTGTGTGTGTGTTTATATTCCTAAAAAAAAAGCTCAGATGCCATATCCACCAATAAAATGCGGTCAAACAGCGGCATCTCGTGGCAGTTTGTAAGAAACGCAGCAATTCTTATTTTTGGGGTTTATTAAATTTCTATAACTAATAAAACGCTCTTTATTATTAAGTAATTGATTGAACTGTGCATGAGCTGACCAACATTCTTTTTTGTATGATTTCATGTTTTTAATGATACTTCCTTAAGTTTTTATTGGAAACATTAAACAATCTGCTTAAATGTTTTTAAAAAACATGTAAATAGCAAGTAACGCATAGCAATGGCAAATTAAAAAAATAATAACGAACTTTAAAACTATAAAAATACAGTTTATAGTCACCTATATGACCATAACCTTTTAACAGTAAAAAAATGGATCACTGAAATCTATGCCACTGCTTTAGAAATAGGAATAGAATTGGACTAATAGATTCTATTGTGCATATTATATTACATATTACATTGAAAAATAAAGCATAAAAGCAACAGTTTAATTATTATTTTTTATTTCTACAAAATCGAAACATCAATTACAGTTTCGTTTCTTTAGAAAGATCAGTTTATGAGCTGTGAGGCAGGATGTGGTTTGGTGTGTGTGTGTGTGTGTGTTTATATTCGAAAAAAAAAAAAACTCAAATGCAATATCCACCAATAAAATGCGGTCAAACAGCGGCATCTAGTGGCAGTTTGTAAGAAACGCAGCAATTCTCATTTTTGGGGTTTATTTAATTTCTATAAATAACAAAACGCTCTTTATTATTGAGTAGTTTATTGAAGTGGATATGTTATATTATATATATATATTATATATGATTATATATATGTGGGAATAACAGTAGTGACACTGAGTCTTTACCAGTCCCTGGGGGGGATCAGTGCCCACAGTGCCCACCTCTCTGAACACGCCCACGTGCGGGGAGCAGGAGGGAGGACTAGGTTTCACATTTATCGGGTCTTTCTTTCACCAACATCAAAAACATGCCGCCGAGGGAGACGGACAGAGGCCTGACTGTAAGTTCTGGCTCCTTGGTTATCATGAGAAAACTGTCTATGTGGATATTTAGCGGTTTATGAGCTGTTTGGAATTCTCCGGTCCGCCTTAAATAGTGTACAGGCGCCTCTCTGCAACTCCCCTTACTTCTAATGTACCTGGGGCACAATTTAAGGTGGACTGGAGAATTCGGAAAGGAAAAGTTTTATTATGCAAAAAAATCACACGTAAAACGTTCCTAGAGAACATTTGCGAACGTCTCGAAAGGTCGAACAGATTTTTGCGTTAGAATTCTGCGTTTTTCGAGGTTTTAACCTGCCTTAAACTGTGCGCATGCGCACTGTGCCTGTTTAAAAAGAACTGATTTACTGATTGTTTTTTTTTAGATATCATAAATGACACAACAACAGTTTTTATTTATTATTATATATTTTATCAAATTTTTATCAAAATTACATTATTTGTCAAACGCATAGAAAAACGCATTGAAAGAAGCTTAAGAGCACAGAAATCCCCAAAACACATAGAGTAACACACACAAAACCACATTCACAGATACACATGCACTATTACATTTATATAATAAACTGTATCTGTCAGCGTCAGTACTTACAACCAATCAGGTCCTGAGGCAGACCTCCTGTAGCCACCTCGATGAACTTTATTCAGTTTTATTGGAAGATCAAACCTCATCATATTAGAAATGATATAATTAAAAATAAGGTCAAGCCTTGATGTGGTGGACTTTACAACACAGTAAAATATAAATAAAATATTGAAGGTAAAATGAAGGTAAAATCTCCATATATCCAGGATTAAAGTAAAATAAATGATACCGGACAGACATAATCTGTCTCTAGTAAATATATAATGGGTAATTAAAACAGTGTGAATTTTTCTTTTGCTAAAAACGGCAAAAAAGTAGTACCCTGGTGTGATAATTAGGTAATTAGCGGTGGGTGATATGGCACGATATTTCAGGGTATAATATTGTCCACGATATGAAATTTTTTTGGCGATATTATCACATGCGATACGATATGACACACCCCTACTATTGATCCTTCTAAGACACACTGCTGTTAAGATTCCTGCAACTTTTCGATGTTCTTACTACAGCCTCAATTAAAGGAATTAGCATAAATGATAAACGATTTAACAATAATTTTATTAGAGACTTGTACATCCCTAGATCTATACCTGGAACTATATCTCAGTGGGCTTTAAAATTTACCATTAATTGGAACAAGGTTTGAGCTCTTTCTAAAGAATATGTATTAAATAACAAGACAATAAATGTGACATACAAAATCCTTCATTATCCTGTTATATCTGTAACAGTATTATCTGAAGACATAACGTGCCTGTGGAGAACAAGTGTAACTGTGTAACAAGTGTGTTGAACATATTTTCTTTATTCTAATAATTTTGAATCATTTCTGTAACGATGCAACAAAGGACTTTGGCCAAAAAACTAATTCTTTATTGTTGATAAATACCTTTGATGTGTTATTTTATTATAGTGACAAGGATATTTGCTTCTTGATCAATCTGCTTATATTTCTGGGTAAATATTTTAGACACAAAATGAAATTGACACAGAAACGTCTGACCTATGCCTTAGTATGTAGTAGTATTTGTTTTAGCTAAAAATAAAAATAATGAAAAAAGAAAATTAATTTTATTAATGAAAAATGGAAAATTGTAACTAGAACCTGATGGTATAATTTAACCTATTTTTAGATGCAAAAGTAAAAAAAAGTTTTTCCTCAAAAAAAAAAAATGAGCACCATCCATCATTCCCGAGACCACAGTTCCACTGCTCCACAGCTCAGTGCATTAGGCACGGAGCCAAAAGATCATGTTTCAAGGTTCAATCTGCTCCAGAGGGTTGCATTCTATGTGCAGTATTTTTCCTCTACAGGGTCTAGACAAATTGTGTGTTTGTGTGCATTTACACATCTCTATAAATTAGCTGAATTCATTCATTACAAGGGGTGTCCATAAATATTTGGACATATATGTGTAGTGTTGTTGAGATAAGTGCTGTAGTCTATCTATCAGTCTATCTAACATAAAGCTTTTTCTTTCCTCAGGCCTATGAAGATACTTTTCGTGGCTTGTATTCCACTGAAAGCCCAACGTGAGTAACGGCTTTAATTGAGTAGTTTGAGGATAAGATTTTTCAAATTGATGTTTCATGATGTCTCTTAATATTAAACTCCTTAATTACGGCAACTTTTAGACTCTTTGGCCCGTTTTTCTGCCCTACAACTGCGCACTCTCTCCGCTTTTAGACTGTTTGGCCTGTTTTACTGCGCTACAACATAACACTCTCTCTGCTTTTAGACTCTTTGGCCTGTTTTTCTGCGCTACAACTGAACACTCTCTCTCCTTTTAGACTCTTTGGCCTGTTTTTCTGACCTACAACTGAGCACTCTCTCCGCTTTTAGACTCTTTGGCCCATTTTTCTGTGCTACAACTGAACACTCTCTCCGCTTTTAGACTCTTTGGCACGTTTTTCTGTGCTACAACTGAGCACTCTCTCCGCTTTTAGACTCTTTGGCCCGTTTTCTGCGCTACAACTGGGCAGCCTCTCCGCTTTTAGACTCTTTGGCCTGTTTTTCTGCCCTACAACTGCGCACCCTCTACGCTTTTAGACTCTTTGGCCTGTTTCTGACACCTTAGTTCACCTGAGCTTGAGGTCTGGGTTGTTTTTTGACCTCATGGATGAGTTGTCCATAGCCTTTTGGAATAAAAAGTCAACCAGCCACTCCTGGGAACGTTAACCACTGTATCATGTTTTTTTTTTCATTTGTGACTAGAAGCTCTCACAGTGGTTTCTCTAGTCTCAAAGCTTTAGAAATTACTTTAGATGATCAATGACTTTGTTTTCTCATCTGTCAGAATAGCTTAAAAAAATGCTCCATTTGTCTGTATGTTTAGACAGTTTTGATGATAATAGTTTTACAGTGACTTTCTAGCCACATTAGCCTCATAGCTCCAGTGAAAAAACAAGGAAGGCAGAACACAGTTAGCACAGTGCTAGCGCTGACTGCTAACAGCTTAAACCAACAGCAGCAGCAACGTCTGGAAGCACGAATTTAATCAGTATTTCCTTTGGACAAATTCCAGCATTGTTGGGAATGAAGATGAAGGAGAAGAATGACTCATTCGTGTTTTTTTTCTAATGGTTGGATCTGTGAAAGCTCTTCCTGTCAGGCCATGTTGTAGACGTTGTTCAGACTGAGTGTGAATAATGTTTCTAATGAGTGTGAAGTGAAGGAGTGAGAGAAAAGTGGCCAGATAGGGTCAAACTAGAGCAAAAACTTAGTTAAAGGTACAAAATGTATATTTTTCTGTAGAATTCATTATTGCCCATTTTGTTTAATTCATGTTTTATGTATTTAGAAAATTTTAACGCACATGTCTATATAGTATATTATAGTAATAATTAAAAAAAGTCCTTTTCTTTAAAAAAAAAAAGAAATGCATAAATGCATTATGATGCAATTATATTATCATTATATTAGTTACATTTATTTAATTCCTGAGACAATATATATTCATCCAAAAATGTTTAATGGTGAAATGACTACATAATACAATTATAGAATTTTACCCATATATAATTTAAGATTATTGTCATTGAAACTGTTCTCTTTTTCATCCAGGAACGTCCCAGGAGAGGAGAGTCAGTGTAATTTTAATCGTGAACTCGTTCTGCACTCGTTTGTCTTACCTTCTGTGAGTAATAATATAAACAGATTATAAACAGTATAAAACTACCTCCACCATGTGTGAAAGCTGTACTTTATAGCTGTACTGAATAATGTCTGTATTTTGCTCTTCTGCAGTTGTTTATCGTACTGCTGTTGTCGTTCTTGGAGCGCAGAGGAAGGGTTTACTCCTTTGAGGAACGTTTCCCGTATCTCCGCGGACGTTTCGGCATCGTGGTGTGAGTGAAAGATTGCGTAACTCTAATAAGAACTCATGCTAGAACATGTGGAACCAACTTTACATGGGAAAGAGGAAGCACGGCTGTTCTGACTGGCAACCAACAAAACTCTACAGAAACGTAGCTACTGATAGATGTTATGCAGGTTGAAAATTGCCTCAAAATACACAGCCCCGCTCTTTACACACACACACACATGGACACACCGCAGTCCACAGTCCCAGCTTTTACATATTAACAATAAACAGAATATTAATAAAGTAAGATTCCTGTTCCCCAAAATAAACTTTTTGTACACCTTTACAATGTAAAGAGAAGTGCAGAAGCGCTGCGCCATTAAGATACTAATGCACCAAAGTCAGAGCGCACCTGGCTCTTAAAGGGAATGACAACTGACACACTGATTGGTTTATTTCACGTTGCGCCCAAAACACACCTAAAATTAATTAAGAGAATTAGTACATGCCTTTTGCACTTTTCGTGTGACGCAAGGCAATATTTTTTTTTATCATGGAAAAGTACATACTTTAGCATTAAAATGTTTACATACTTATATACAGATTAAATATATTAATAAAATTACAAAAAAAAAATACTGGCAACTTTAAGTATATTTCTAGTGTTTATTTTAAGCTTTATTTTAATACAACATAAAAGCATTAGGTTGTGCTTTTGAGTTATTCTCCAAACGTAAGTAGATTTAAGCATGTGTTTTTTGAAACGTCATTTTTAATACACTTAAAATATATTGTTAATGTATTACTTAGCGTATTAAAGCACATTTTGTGTACACCTTAATGACACTGAAAAAGAAAACTACACTAAAATGCACTTTAAGCAGTAGTCAATGCCACTATATATATTTTTTAGTTTTCTCTACTAAATGAACATACTTCTTTTTTACCTTAAATTGTGATGCACGGTTGACTGCTCACCTTTAGATCACTAAAATAGGGCATTTATGATTCCTAAAGGAGAGGGTTATACAATGACAACTGAATAGGGCCCATGATAGTGCCCTGAGGTACCCCAATATTAACAGTTGCTGGTAGATAAGAGAAAAAGAAAAAGACAGTCAACCTTGTTTAAATCAGTATGGAATTCCTCCAGAATGTAATTTGAAACTTTTTTTGAGGACTTTTGTGAGGAAAAAACAAGGATTTTAACGAACAAATATAATTTACCCTTATTAACAAACGTATTTATTTACATTTTAGCGAAAAACATATGCTGAAGAATCAATTGAATTCTGTATAAATCATAATAATAACTTAAACAATATAATAATGAGTTGAAAATTGACAGACCCATATGAGCCACAGTCCTCACAATATTAAGCATGGTTCCTTGCCCTATTTGTTCTATGTGTTAAAAAGCTGTTTTCTCTTTGCTGTGCTTGGCAGGCCTCTGGACTTTACCGGAACGCTGAGGAACCGATGGTCGTACGCCTTTGCCATCGGAGCGGCGGCTCCACACATGTTCACTCTGTTTGCAGGCTACATTGTTCCGTTTACGCTGCCGAAATGGCTCATAAGTAGGTTTTTATAAAGCACACAATACAAATCAAAATACACCATTACATACTAATTACAGTGACAGTGTGTTTATTTATTATTGTGTATTATCCTGCATTTCAAATGGTTGAAGTTAGACTAAAGGAGTGTATTTTAAAATGACCATTTATATATTTACCTACCAATCCATGTACATTTAATTTATCTTCTGCAATATTGTTCTTTCCTCAGGTCTTGTGTACCTGGTGGCTGCGTTTGAGGTGGGTGTGGCCTTCCTGCCCTTTTTTGCTTGCTTGTCAACAAGACACAGAGAACTGGGAGGAGCTTTGGGCCTGCTGTACACACTCACCTGGTACACACAGACACAGACACACACACACACACACACACAGACACACACACTTGATACACACAGACATGTTCAGGATTGGGCTCAGACTGGGATTTGGTTTTTAAATACAAAATTTGTTTGAAAATGGTCATTTTTTTCAAGGTGGCATATATGTTAAATACTTCAACATGTATCTGAAACACATTCAATTCAATGGAATTCCATATATGCTGACATGTCAAATATTTGAAATTATAGACACGCTGGCACATTAAGTGGTCATAGCCTTATTTCCAGTCTGATAAATTGAATATTTCAATATTTCAATATTTGAATATTTGCTTTTCCTGTATAGTTACTTTATTTTATTCTTTTATTTTTCCACACTTTAAAGCGCACCGGATTATAAAGTGCACAATTGACAAAAGTCTATTTTTCTGGTCTATTTTCACACGTTCTAAATTATAAGGCGCATTTTATGCGAATCTAGTAAGGAACAGGCGTGTCGCCATATCTTTCTTCTAATTCAGCTGGTCTTGCCGCTGGGTGGCAGGACTTGTAAAGCTAAGCTAAGTAAACAAAACTGTAATTTAAAAAAAATATTTTCATGTCAAACGAGTGCTAGATTTAAACCTACACAGATTTCTCTCCTAAAAACTGTTTGTTTGGGTGAGTAAAGTGCTTCTGTTTATTTACATTAAGCTTAGATTTTCAGATTTCCGCTAAGCCGTTTTCCGTTGTAGCATTGGCAGCTAACTGCCAATTCTTAGATACCTTAAAAGGCGCACTATCGATTTTTGGGGAAAATTAAAGGATTTTAAGTGTGTGCCTCGTAGTGTAAAAAAATATGGTAGTTAAACTTGGAGCATCAGTATGTGCTGTTTAAGGAAATGTGTGTTTTTGTGTTTGCTCAGGTTAATTTTGGCTGTGTGGAAGTTCCACTGTTTGCCGATATGCGGAGAAACACTGGAGGAAGTGTTCTGTTTTGAATGGGTGAGTGTCACTACCCGATCCGTGTCCCCTGCCCAATCTGTGCCCACATATTGGCAACGGAAAACACTAGGGGTGTCGCGATTCTCTAAATGCTCGATTCAATTTTATTTCCGATTTTAGGGTCACGATTTGATTCGATTTTCTTTTTTTTTTTTACTTTTTACGATTTTCTTTATTTATTTTACTATTATATATATATATATATATATATATATATATATATATATATATATATATATATATAATATCAGAGTATATAAAAAACAGAGTATAATAAACTCTTGCTACCTTGCTACCTGCGTAGCTTAGAGGGTGGGATTGTCGATCCTCTTTTTTCGAGGCTCCAGACACTGTGTTTTATTAAGTCTAAAGTCTTGTTTTCCCACAAAATCTTACAACACTTCAGCACCTCCCTCTGGTGATGACAACTTTTATGGAGATAAAAGCGGATTACATTTTCCAGCAGGAATTTTCTGAGACACTGATTTTTGGGTTTTCATTGGCTGTAAGCCATAAAAAAAAGAAATAAATGCTTTAATAAGATCACTCTGTGTGTAATACATCGATATAATATATGAGTTTTACTTTTGAACTGAATTACTGAAATAAAGTAACTTTTCAATGATATTCTAATTTTTTGAGATACACTAGTATCTAGTATATTGTGGCTGACTGATTGACCGTCCTTCTGTGTGCAGTTACTGCAGTGGCCACACCTTCTGTGTTTGGTGTTTCTCCTGGGTCGTTTTGGCTTCATGTTGGTGAAGGGTGTGAGGAACCGTCTGCAGAAGAACGACCAGCAGGTCAGACTTGTGCTCTCGACCAGAACAAAAAAAAAGAACACTCTAATTAAGCTTGTGTGATTGTGTTTAGCTCACTATTGTCCAATTTCACCCCATAAGGAGATATGAAATATGGTAAATTATGCACACGTACAGCTTAAAAAAAAAAAAAAAGATATGTAACTTTTTTTTTTACAACTGTTTGTCAGTACAGGAGGAAAGATAACAATGTTGATGAGACCCATCAGTACAGATATGTACAAACACTGCTGAGACGACCTCCTGAACGGTACACACTCTCATACAGTCACATTACCGGGGTGGAGAACTAAGGTTAGCGGAGAGCTAGCCAACATTAGCGGCGAGCTAGCTATCAAACTAACTTTAGCGATGAGTCAACTTACATTACCGGGGAGAGAATTAAGGTTAGCATAGAGCTAGCTAACATTAGCAGAGAGCTAACTAACAAACTAACATTAATGGCGAGCTAACTAACATACTAACTTTAGCATTGACTCAGCTAACATTTCCGGGGAGAGAATTAAGGTTAGCGGAGATCTTGCTAACATTAGTGGCTTGCTAGCTAAAATAGTAACATTAGCAGCGAGCTAGCTGACATATTAACGTTACTGGAGAGTTAGCTACGTTACTGAGGAGAGAACTAAGGTTAGCATAGAGCTAGCTAACATTAGCGGAGAGATAACTAATAAAGTAACATACTAGCTAGCTAACATACTAAATTTAGCATTGAGTCTGCTAACATTACCGGAGAGAGAATTAAGGTTAGCATACAGGTAGCTAACATTTGCGGCGAGCTAGCTTACATACTAACTTTAGCTATGAGTCAACTTACATTACCGGGGAGAGAACTAAGGTTAGCGGAGATCTAGCTAACATTAGTAGCTTGCTAGCTAACATAGTAACATTAGCAGCGAGCTAGCTAACATATTAACGTTACTGGCAAGTTAGCTACATTATGAGAGAACTAAGGTTAGCAGCGAGCAGGCTAACATTAGCGGCAAGCTAGCTAACATACTAACTCTAGCGTCGAGTCAGCTAACATTACCGAATAAAAAATAAACTAAAAACTAAGGTTAGCGGAGAACTAGCTAACATTAGAGACATTCTAGCTAACATAGTAAGATTAGCTTTGAGCTAGCTAACATATTAACATTAGTGGTGACATTAGCGGCGAGCTAGCTAACATAAAAAAGTGCTGCAAGCTAGCTACATTCCCCTGGAGAGAACTAAGTTTAGCGGAGAGCCAGCTAATATACTACCGTATTGTAGTTCCTGGTAACTTTTATGCTCCGTCCGAACCACACTGCAATCCCACACTTCCTTTTGACTGCAACTATTGTTGCAACTATTTGTTTGACAACAAGTGTAATTCCAATTTCTAGCCATTTTATGTTGCCGGTCTACTGACGTTAGCGGTGAGCTAGCTAACATACTAACGTTAGCTGCAAGCTAGCTACATTCCAATGGAGAGAACTAAGGTTAGCGGAGAGCTAGCTAACATACTAACGTTAGCTGCAAGCTAGCTACGTTCCAATGGAGAGAACTAAGGTTAGCGGAGAGCTAGCTAACATACTAACGTTAGCTGCAAGCTAGCTACGTTCCCATGGAGAGAACTAAGGTTAGTGGAGAGCTAGCTAACATACTAACGTTAGCTGCAAGCTAGCTATGTTCCAATGGAGAGAACTAAGGTTAGCGGAGAGCTAGCTACGTTCCCATGGAGAGAACTAAGATTAGCGTTGAGCTAGATAACATACTAACGTTAGCTGCAAGCTAGCTACGTTCCCATGGAGAGAACTAAGGTTAGTGGAGAGCTAGCTAACATACTAACATTAGCTGCAAGCTAGATATGTTCTCATAGAGACCTAAGGTTAGTGGAGAGCTAGTTAACGTTAGCAGCAAGCTTCTTTTTGATTTCCAATATAATAAATTATTTTTTTTACCAAAGATATTGTGACATTTGTTTTTTTTTTTATGAGGTCTTAAAAAGCAATACATTTTTTTAAGTGGTACAAGAGCCCTATTTCAGAAGAAACCATATATGAGGAAGTGCTTAGTATAACTATATAATTATAATGTGTAGTTTGATAATATTATTCCACTCCAGGCTTTTGGAGAAGACCTGGTTCAGGAGAAAGGTCTATGACTGGGATCCGTATTTTAAGTTCCCCAACAGAATGATTGCAACTGCTGTTGTCTCCCTCATCGGACTCTACGGGGTAAGTAAATAGGGTGGGGTAAAAACTATGGCTGCATCCTCAACCACACACTACCACAATAAAATAAAGTGCATGGGTCTGTAAGATAAATTTTTATTTGTATTTTCTAATGCTCAGTCATATACTGCTGCTTAAGAGCTCTCAAAAGCTTGCCATTATGGATTATTGCAGGACACCATTAAGAACCTCTACTTCGAGCAGAGACACCTGGCATGTTGCGTTGTATTTTTAGCTCAATAAATACGATCAAGGATTGCACATATCTGTCAAAATGTTTAATTATTTCATGGTGCAGGTCTAGTATTTAAAGATTTAAAAATTTAAATTAATAATATGACCTGAAGTGCATACTATGTTTTTTGATGAGAAATAATATTCTATAGTCTAAAGAGCAGTCATTATGATCAGGAGAGTGCTGGTTCGAGTCCTGGTCATGCAGCTTGCCATCATCTGCCAGAGCCCCGAGAGAGCACAATTGGCCTTGCTCTCTCTGGGTGGGTAGATGAGGCTCTTTCCCCTCATCACTCAAAGGGTGATGTGGATCAGCACAAGGCTGCGTCTGTGAGCTGATGTATCGGAACCGAGTCGCTGCGCCTCCTTGTGTTGTGGCATCACTAGTATTGAGGAAAATACAGCTGAGTAGCAGCCCATTTAATAAATATATATATATATATTATTTTTGTGTTTATTGCAGTTAAATTGCAGTTAAATAATAAATGAGCACACAAATAAAATAAAAACTATTAATTAATGTTGGCTTTTTTTGTTGCAGTTCATGTTATGAATTTATATGAGGTTAATAAGTATGTCTGTGTTTTGTGTTTGTTCTCCTCCTAGTTCATTTTGGGAGAGCAGGTGATATCTGCAGTACTCTTGAAGAGGTGGCATCTAATGTTACAACAGTTCCTTTCTAATACTAAAGACTTGGATTACGCTATAAGTGAGATCCCTGTTCCCTTTTACTATTGTAGCTCTGCTTTCAGCACTCCATCTCATTACATTTTTGTTTCGTGGCCCGCCAGGTAATGGCTTGGAAAACATGTGGCCCTTGGCCAAACTTAATTGCTGACCCCTGTGCTACGGTATATACTGGACACAGGCCCACTGGGACTGGAACCAAAGAACCCTGCTGTAAAAACGTGGAGCTGTTCTAGATACATAAACATAAAGCTGTTTCTTCTTTAAATTCCAGAAAACTGGCATACCACAGCAGCCTTAGCCACACTGGTGTCTGTGGCTCACGTTGGGCATGTGTTGGTTTGTTACAGGTATGTGTGGGCACTGCATGGGATATTGATTTTACATTAGAGAGCCTTATTGTTAGGCCTGCCACATAAAGAACAAGATGGACTTATTTTTAATCTGTCATTTTTGCTGATCTTGGTATTGGCCATTGTATTTACCATTGACGTGAATGGGCCAGTAAGCATACTTAAATAAATGTCATATATTTTCTTTACGTTTTATTTATTTAGGACATTTTAAAAAACATATTTATTAAAAAAATAATTCTTGCACAATATGCTGTCCGAAAAATGTGTTAACTTTTTTATTAGCTCAAAAGGAAAAGTAAATAAACAAATGATATCCAGAGCAAATGGGCTCTGCAAAAAAAAGGATTCATTACTTTTGTACTTCTCTACCACTTTGAGAAGAGCACACTGTGAAATGTGTGTTTTTTTTTATTTTACTCATTCGTGAATTATTTTATTCACTTTACAGGAAGCACATGAAGAGGTTGTGGGCAGGGGAGAAGAAGTTCTTGCCAGAGACGTACCACGTACCGCACTCAGCCGTTAGCGTGGTGAGCATTCGGTGTTATAAATGGCATTATAGGTGCCGAGGAGGCATGTGCTTGTGTTGTGGCAACACCTTTAATAGGGAATATACAGCTGACTAGTGGGTGGGTGGGACTGTTGGCCAGATAAATTGGGAGAAAAAAAGAGTGCAAAATAAAATAAAAAATAAATAAATGCGATTAAAAAGTGTTTTCATATTTCTCTCGTTATTAAAATATGCTTAAAAACTTAAAAATTCTCAGGCCGCCTTCCTGAAGTATCCTGGCTGGCAGATTGCCTACACTATATGGGGTGAGTACAGTCATGTAGCTTACCGATTCTATTTAGACGTTTTATTCAGCTTTTTCTTCAGTAATCGGCTTGTTCCAAGGTAGGTCTAGTTTTCTGTGGGAAACGTTTCCACTTCCAGAGGTTTTCTAGGCTCCTACTGTTGCTGGTGGTCACTAGGGTGAAACCGTTTGTAATAGGTGGTTGAAATGGTCTTTAAATGTGATTAGTTTCGAATTCCTGATTAGGGCTTGGAAAAAATATTGATATCACAATATATTACAGTGTTACGAAAAAGTTTTTTTTTAATTTGTGTTTATAGATCATTGGTTGTTCGAATCAGCACGTTCGGTTAAATGTATCATATTTAGCAGAAGAACGCAGTGATATCTGAAAAGTGAAATGAAGTTTATAGGATTTACAGAAAGTCTGAAATAATTATTTAATCAAAATTAAGCAGGTGCATAAAAATGGGCCCTTGTCGTTTTATTGATTTGAAAACCTTTAGCGCTAATTATTGGAACACAAAATTAGTTTGATAAGCTCATTGACCCTTGACCTACATTCACACAGGGAAATCCAATTATGATTTTACGATTCAAAAGGTTAAAGCAGGTTTTTCTCTCTAAAAAGTGGCAACATGGAAGCCTCAAAACAACTCTCAAATTACCCGAAAAGAAAGCTTGTTCAACATCATGGTTTAGAGGAATGATATAAAAATCTCAGAGATTTCAGCTGCAGTTTCCCCTGTGAGGAACATAGTGAGGAAATGAAAGACCACAGGCACAGTTCTACAGGTACATCTCACAAAATTAGAATATCATTGATAAGTTACAAATGTGAAACTCATATATTATATAGATGTATTACACACAGAGTGATCTATTTTAAGAATTTATTTATTTTATTGTTGATGATTATGGCTTATAGCCAATGAAAACCCCCAAAATCAGTCTGGCAGTGTGCCAAGTCCTGCTGGAAAATGAAATCTTCATTTGTCCACAATTGTCCTTGCTTTCTCTGGGTGGGTAGATGGCACTCTTTCCCTTTATCATTTCTAGGGTGAGGTCGTTTAGCACAAGGCGTCTGTGAGCAGATGTATAAAACGAATATAAAAAAAATTGTGAAATTTGCTCTTGCTCTGTTTGTTCTTCAGTATTCAGCTTTCGGCCTTCAGGAAAAATGTGTCTTTTAGTTTGGTTTCAGCCTGCAATTTTCATTTCGGCTTATCCTGAGCTCAAAGAGACTCCTATGATCAGTTTTTATTGCAACTGTTCAATATGACCCACCAATTATTTATTACTGTCCACCTCTTATTCCTTGCTGAACTTGGAACAGGACTACTACTAGCAATTTGTAGTTCTAAATTCTCAATATTCACTCTCCAGGAAAGCTTTCCACAACTTCAATTACTTCTTCTTCTTCTACAACGTGATCTTGGGGCTGGGGAGCTGCATCTTTCGGCTGTTTGGCAGCGCCTTCGTCAGTTTGTTGCTGGTCTCGCGCCTTCACCGGACCATCATGCCAAAGGGCTTTGAAATGCTGGATAAAGGTAGAGCAAGGAAAAATAGAAAAGTATAAGAAGAAGAGCACATACTTCATAACAGGGGCATTGTTGATTTTTATTCCTTCGTTCTGTGTCTGCAGGCTATCGCACGTGGATAGGGATGATCATGGCTGATCATTATCATTGCAACCCAGTGATGGTCTGTTTCTGCCACCTGCTGCTCGGTCGGACTCTGCAGAGGGAGAAGACAATCAACGCTTACTCGCGCTTAAACAATGCTTCAGGTACTCACACATACCCACCCATTCAGCCTATAGCAGTTTATAGCTCCACCCATTCAGCCTACAGCAGTTTATAGTTCCACCCATTCAGCCTACAGCAATTTATAGCTCCACCCATTCAGCCTACAGCAGTTTATAGCTCCACCCATTCAGCCTACAGCAGTTTATAGTTCCACCTATTCAGCCTGCAGCAATTTATAGCTCCACCCATTCATCCTACAGCAGTTTATAGCTCCACCCATTCAGTGTACAGCAGTTTAGTCCCAAAAAATGTAGTCAAACCCATTCAGCCTATACATTAACAAGGTTTCATCAATTTGGCCTACAGCTTAAGGACTCATCAATCCAAGCCTTGAATCTTTGTGAATAAATAAATAATAATAATTAAATAAATAACAAAGAAACAAGGAAACGAGGAACAAGTAAACATGAAACAAAGAAACACAAATAACCAATAACAAACGAGCGATGATAATAAACAAACAGGGAATATATATATAAGGGAAATAAACTAGAAAATAAATAAGGAAATAAACTATAAACGTGAAAACAAGAAATAAGCGAGAAACAAATGACTAAGGTTATATACAGGGAACATAGAGCTAAACAAGAAACTAAACTAGACAAGGAGAACTAAACTAAGCAGGGCAAAGGAGTAAACAATGGAAATAAACAGGAAACCAGAAATATACACGAGATAAACAGAGGTAAACTCAGAGCAAGGACTTGGGCTATGAAACGCGGTGAAACAACAGAGAGACAAAACAACAGGGGAAGGTGCAAAGACCAACCGAGGAAAAGGTGGCAGAGGAGGGCTATTTATAGTAACATAAAACACACTAGAATTGGAAACACCTGGGGAAGGGGCGGAGCTACAAATGAGAAACACATGGTGGAAATCTACTGACAAGAGACACAGAGAGGCACAGGTCACGTGGGGAAGACACACAGAGACATGAGACAGGGCTAAGACGTGACAGTAGTATAGGGGAGTCTAGAGGAATAAAGGGCAGTATAGAGGGTATAGGGTAGTATAGGTAGTATATTGTAGTATAGAGAGTAAAGGGTAGAATAGGGGAGTCTGGTGGAGTAAATGGTAGTATAGATGGTATAGGGTAGTATAGAGAGTATATGGAGTATAGGGTAGTATAGGGAGTAAAGGGTAATGTGGAGAATAAAGGGTAGTTGAGTTATTTAGGGAATATAGGGTAGTATAAGGAGTAAATTACAGTTGGGTAATATAGGAAGTACAGGGAAGTATTAGTAGTAAAGGGTCATACAGGGTCATGGAGAGTATAGGGTAGTTGAGTAATATGGGTATTATAGGGAAGTATTGGGAGTAAAAGGTGGTGTAGGTGTAGTATAGGGAGTACAAAGCATTATGTAGAGTAGAGGGTAGTTAAGTAATATAGGTAGTATAGGGTAGTATTTGGAGTATAGGGTAGTCTGGAAAGTATAGGGCAGTTGAGTAATATAGGGAGTATAGGGTAGTATTGAGAGTATAGGGTAGTATAGGAAGTAAAGGGTAGTATGGAGAATAAAGGGTAGTTGAGTTATTTAGGGAATATAGGGTAGTATAAGGAGTAAATGACAGTTGGGTGATATAGGAAGCACAGGGAAGTATTAGGAGTAAAAAGTCATACAGGGCAGTAGAGGCGATTTTGGGTTGTATAGAAGAGCATAGGGCAGTATAGAGAAGTATAGGGGAGTCTGGGGAGTAAAGTATGTTTGAGTAATAAAGCAAGTATAGGGAAATATATTTTAATAGGGGTGCCGAGTGGTCCAGCGGTCTAAAGCGCTGCCACTATGAGCAGGAGGTCGCTCAGAGGGAGCAAAATTGGCCCTGCTCCCTCCGGGTGGGTAGATGGCGCTCTCTCCCCACATCACTCCTAGGGTGATGTCCGCAGCACAGGGCATCTGTGAGCTGATGTATGATGTAGATTTTTTATAATCTTCGGCTGTTTTTGGCAGAGCGTCCGGCTGAGGTACGAGTTCGCGCACGCTGGCTCCTCTCCTACACTCTGTTGAGGAACCCCAAACTCATCACGCTGAGGAAACACCGAAAACACAAGAGCAACAACCAGGACCAGCTGGCTGTAGCCCTGGTGATGCTGCAGACACAACAAAGGGACTCCCAGTCTTCTGACCCTCCACTCCACTCACTCTAAGTTCTCCATTCACACTGATTTTCCAGGGAAATGTAATAAGTGGTACTTTGGTGATTGTCTTAAAAATATATATATATATACTGTATATACACCGATCAAGCATAGCATTCAGATCTTTTGATCATATAGAAGCACATTGTATTGCTCTGCTTACTTCATATTATTCAGGACCCCACAGGCGGGACCACCACAGAGCAGCAGGTATTATTTGGGTGGTGGGTTGTGACACTGACGTGGTGGTGGTGTGTTTTGCTGTGCTGTCATTAGAGCTGGACATGATGAAGAATGAGTGTAGACACAAGGTCAAAGAAGGAGGTCATAATGTTATGCTTCATCAGTGTATAGAGCACCTTAAAATAGCCTTTATCTGCACTGATTTTTTTTGTTTTACAAAATTGTTTGTTCAAGCTTTAATATGGTCTAGTTTTGTATATATTTTTAAAGAAGCAAGAAAAAATTGTTTTTAATTTTTTGTATTAGTTATTTGTAAATTACTGATCTTTTATTGATTCAGTAAAAAAAGTTTGGTCTATTGATTTATTTGCTTTATATTTTTACATTTCAGTTGTTTTTTTCTCGTATATTTTGTATTTTATACTGCATGCACTTGGAGCTGCACCTGGAGATGTTTCAATTATGTTTATTTAATTTAATTTAATTTTTTAAAAAGTAGTGAACGAAAGCAGTGGCTGTTTTTTGGTTTAATGAAACATCCACCTAAAGTAAATTAGAGGTGGTCAATATAACAAAAAGTACTATTCATATAAATTATTATTAAATTTATTTTTGTTAAGTATTGTATTATAATAGTTTATCACAGTTTAGACAATATTTTTTCAAGCTGCACATTTAATTAATGCTGATTAATTGGATGGTGTACAGCTAATCTAATTAAAAATCACTTTATAAAGATGTTTATTAAGAATATGCTCCTACTGATGCATTTGTTCTGTAAAAATACAGAATTTGTGCCATATTGCCCAGTTCTACAGTAAACCTTGTGAACACATTTCTGCTATATTTTTTTTAAAGTAGCAATTCCCTTTAAAAGAGGCACTCATTCTGTAAAGCTGCAGTCCAAAGAACTTTTGTTTAAAAGCTGTATATATTTGACAACATATTCTGAGATACAAAAAGAAAATTGTTGCTGGAACTTTGAAAATATTAGGTACCTTGTTTTTGCCTTGCTTACCAACATATCAAGAAAATGTAGGCTATTTGTGTGATATTACATTTTCAACACTTGTTTCTCCTGTAGATCTGTGGAACTGACTGTTTTATAATTCAGTTATAAATATAATTATACAGGAATGTCTTATGTGTAAGTACACAATAAAGTTAAAAAAAAAAAAAACTGGACGTGAGTCGTGTTCAGGTAAATTTCTGGAATATTGCTATCTTGCAGCAGAAAACACAGGTGCGCCACTGACTGATTAAAACCCTGATAACAGTCAAACGCTCATTGCTATCTTGGCAACGCAGGCATGCCCTAACCGCTCAACAGACATGCAGCAGTGCACAAGCCTTTCCACTAAAGTTAGAGCAAATCTGGCTCTTAAATATCTCAAAATAATGACTTAGTATCTTAAAATAATGACTCATATCTAAAAATAGTGACGCAGAATCTCAAAATAGCTTCTCAGAATCTCAACAAAAACGACCCAGCATCTCAAAATAGTGTCTCAGAATCTCAGAATACCAACTAAGTATCTTAACAAAATGTCTCAGAATCTCAAAATAACGACTTAGTATCACAAAATGACGCAATATCTCAAAATAATGACTCAGAATCTCAAAATAGCAACTTAGTATCAAAAATAACGACTCAATATCTCAAAATATTGACTTAGAATCTCAAAATAACAACTTTTTTCTCAAAATAATGACTTAACATCTCAAAATAATGGCTTAGTATCTCAAAATAACAACTTAATATCTTAAATGTTGTGCAATTATGTTCTTTTTTCTTTACCTCTATAAAAAAATATATACATGTTCAATCTTTTTTTAATGTTTCTCTACTTTATTACTTTTGAAAGACCAACACAATAGTTTTACATAACCTTAAAACATAACATTGCAGTTTTGGTTCAGTTTTAGATTTTGCAGGGGGGGTGGTTGTTGCGAATAAGTGAACCATTTTCATTTTAAGTTAAATGTTAATTACACTAATTAAGGCAAGCAAAAGAAGTTAAATACTGAAAAAATATATACTTTTAACTATTTTTTCAGGATCTTCAAACTTGACCCGTTACATAACAGGAGGGTTAAATCATTAAATTATTTAAGGATTTTTTTACATTTATTCTTTTACATTTAGAGCAGCTCATGGTAGACCACGCCCACATTCCAGCAGCGCTCCAGCTCGTGTCTAGACACACAGAGAGAGCGCGAGCTTCAGGATCCTGGACACGCGGAACAGTGCTGTTGTGGGGAGGATGAGCTCGAGAGAAGTTGTAAGTGTTTATCTCGGGATAAACTCCGGAGTTTGGGGGTGTTATTGTGGGGTTATTATGGGCTGTAGCTGTGTGAGAGGAAGAGGAGCTTTTTCCACACGCTGTGGAAACTTTTCTTTTGTCTGTTTTAAAGTGGTAATTAGTTGAAGAAAATAATAATTTAAAGCTGAATATCTGATATAAACCCGGTTCTGAGGCGTTTTTACCTGATACTTATTTAAAGTTCTGGTACTTTAGCGGTGGCGAAGCTTTGATAACTTTCTGAATCTCCACAGACTGGAAAGCCGTTAGCAGGACTGGGAGTGGGGCTACAGGACGCTGGACCAGTATCAGCAGAACTAGCCTTTGCCCACTATTTTTATATATGTTATAAAAACACTGTATAACAATGTATTTATATATTTAACATTTACTCAGAGTGAACACATTTTAACACATAACCTGCGCTTTTTATACTGTATATTGTGTACTGTAGTTACTTTTTGCCTGCATGTCCACAGTGCTGCCTAGTTAACCCCTAAAAGCCCAGATCCATTTCTGAACATTAATGGCAAATAAAAAAAAAATCAGATAAATTACTTTCTATTTCAGAATATCGACTTATAATCTCAAAATGATTACTTAGAATCTCAAAATAATGAGATAATATATCACAATCTCAAAATAATGACTTAGAATCTCAAAATAACAACATAGAATCTCAAAATAATTACTTAAAATCTTAAAATAATGACTAGAAATCTTAAAATAATGACTTAGAATCTTAAAATAACAACGTAGAATCTCAAAATAATGACTCAAAATCTTAAAATAATGACTTAAAATCTTAACATAATGACTTAGAATCTCAAAATAACAACATAGAATCTCAAAATATCGACTTAGAATCTCAAAATGATGACTTTGTATCTCAGAATATCGACTTAGAATTTAAAAAAATAATTACTTAGAATCTCAAAACAACAATTTAGTATCTCAAAAATAATGAGATAATATATCACAATCTCAAAATGGTGACTTAGAATCTCAAAATAACTACATAGAATCTTAAAATATCGACCAAATGATGACTTTGTATCTCAAAATATCGACTAAGAATCTTAAAATAATTACTTAGAATCTCAAAATAACAGTTTAGTATCTCAAAATAATGAGATAATATATCACAATCTCAAAATAATGACTTAGAATCTCAAAACGATGACTTTGTATCTCAGAATATCAACTTAGAATCTTAAAATAATTACTTAAATCTCAAAATAACAATTTAGTATCTCAAAATAATGAGATAATATATCACAATCTCAAAATAACAACATAGTATCTCAAAATATCGACTGAGAATCTCCAAATGATGACTTTGTATCTCAGAATATCGACTTAGAATCTCAAAATAACAGTTTAGTATTTTAAAATAATGAGATAATATCTTAGAATCTTAAAATAATGACTTAGAATCTGCAAATGATGACTTTGTATCTCAGAATATCGACTTAGAATCTTAAAAATAATTACTTAGAATCTCAAAATAATGAGATAATATATCAAAATCTCAAAATAATGACAGAATCTCAGAATAATGAGATATAATGACATGTATAATGACACTAGCTAACACCACCACCATACCAGTACAGTCCCTACAGTGCTGAGAATTAGCGTTACACTCTGCAGTGTAGAAATATAAAGTGTCCTATATGCTCAGTGGAGCCAAAAGTGGATAATTGGTGTAGAAACAAGATGATCATGATGTTTTATTACTAATCTAGCCCTGGAACCAGGCCCAGAGGCCTCCAGCTGTGTGGTTCAGTGTAGCTCTGAGTGCTTAAGGTACAAAACAGGACAGTTTACTGTCAGGGGCATCTGTAACAGCTTTTTCTCCCATCAGGTCTGCTGGTTTTTAAACTCTAACAACTCTGAGAATGACGATGATTTCAACCCTGAACAAATCGAAACGTGAGAAACGGCTTTAAGCTTGTTTTTTTATAGAGGAAAAATTATATGTATTTATGAAACCGCAGTAATAATCTTTCTTGTTTGTTAACAGATGATATTTAATAATGAAATTACTGCTCATGTTTTTTCCAACCAGGAATACAACTGATGATTTCTCTGATGACCGCTGTCACATTACCAGAGAAATATTCCTTCATGCCTGTATCCTGCCCTCGGTAAGTTATTCAATCCAGAACATTCACTGTTTTATTGATTACTGGCCACCTACAGTGGTGTGAAAAATTATACATCCAGCATGGCACAAAAGAACCCAGAACTCGTTATATGTCCCGTTATGTATGGCGTAAAATAGGGTGACCAAACGTCCGTATTTCCCGGGACATGTCTGTATTTCACGTCCTGTCCCAGGCTTCCCGTGTTTTTTTCAAAAAGTGAGGAAATGTCCTGGTTTTTAAATTATCTTCATTGGACCATTAAATATACAGGCACTAGGGCACTGCGCACGGTGCTGCGTGTGACATAATCCCTGAGTCCCGTCAGTGAGAGCAGCCCTGTTCTTAATCAGAATGTAGACAGTGTGACTGTCAGTCAGTGCTGCCAATTTAGCAACTTTGTTGCCATATTTAGCCACTTTTCAGCCCCTTTAGCGTTTTTTTTTGTAAAAAAAAAAAAAAAGCGTCTACCGACAAATCTAGCGTGTTTTTGTGGTGTTATTGGAGACTTTTGGCGACTCTGAGATGAACACATGCTCTCTTCAGCCGCGCTGCTTAAGAACACGGCAAAAAAACTCATTTATGTAATTCACGAAAAAATTAAGTTTTTAAAAAGCAACAGAAGTTGTTTATTTGTAACGTTTCTAACATATTTAGATGTTTTTTTACACACTTTTTTAATTCCCACAACCTTAATCCTTTACAGCTTCAAAAACATGTATTATGCAAATTAGGTGTTGACGTCATTTAGCGACAGTTATTAGATTTAGGGAGCAAACACTTTTTCATATAGTTCTATATTGGTGTGGAAAGTTTTTTTTCTTTAGTAAATAATATCATCACTAATATATTTACTCAGGTTATATTTGTATGATATTGAAGTTTGTTTTATAATCTGAAAAATATCAGTTTGACGATAAAGCAAAAACCAAAAAAGTCTGTAGGAGGGGAAATACGTTTTCACGCCACTGTTTCTTGTATTTCCACTCCTACTATCACTTACGTGCAACTATATAAGAAACAGTTCCACACTTCCACTCTTTATATAAGAAGCCATGCCTGTTCTTAATGTATTTTTATTTATTTTTTGTACAGTTGTTTATCGTATTGCTGTTGTCGTTCTTGGAGCGCAGACGGAAGGTTTACTCCTTTGAGGAACGTTTCCCGTATCTCCGCGGACGCTTCGGCATTGTGGTGTGAGTGTGAAATTCTGTTTATTCTGATAATCAACTGATTAGAACCTTCAAAAACATGTGGAACTACCTTTACATCGCTAGACAACCAAACATATCAAACAATACCACAGAATTTCACATAGCAACACTACAGAGACCACCAGAAACAACAATAGGCCATGGTTTTATTGACCACCAAAAAACCCTGACAAATACACAGGAACATCCTAGGAAACCTTTGCAACCATATAGCAACACCAAAAGAACCACATTATTTAAATGCAGCAGCTAGTGTAACCTCTGCTTATAGTGTCAAATTTTTATATCCCCACATAATTCAGCTCTATTCAAAAAGGTGTGGTTATTGTAAAAGAGCTGGTTATGGGCGGGACCAATAACAGACCGTCAGTTCCGCTCAGCTCCGCTCCGCTCTGCAGCCTGTGACCTCGAGGCAGCCCTCAGGGGAGGGTTTATTTAAATGAGTAGGCTGTCTCTCCACAGTCTTTCTCCCTCCTCTGGTCTCTACTGCGCAGACTCGGGTTTCAGGATCGCCAACATGGCGAAAGATTTTGTCTTCATATTCAGTGAATGAATGGGAACGGTGACACGGCGTCTACCTTTTTTACAGTCTCTGGGCTTATAGGGTATTATAGAGGCTGTATATAGTTATGATGGTTATGAACGACAAAAGACCACACTGATTGATCATTTCTTCGCTGTGATGGTAAGTTCAGTTTTTTGTTGTTGGCAGGCCAATGGACTTTACTGGAACGCTGAGGAACCGATGGTCCTACGCTTTTGCTGTGGGAGCTACAACTCCGCATATGATTGACCTGCTCTCTGGTGATATTGTACCGTTTAAAGTGCCCTCCTGGATTATAGGTAAGAGTACAATTTTGCTTATAGTAATAGAGTTAATGCCCCCAGTAGAAGTGCAGTCTTCGTTCTGCAGGTTTAGGTTTATTAGTATAATAGTATTAGTGTTTCTCATAGTGTGGTAGTTTTATAACTTTAGAGTTGTTTGAGCTCAGTGTTTAACCAAATAGACCTTGTATGTCTGTATGAAAGCCCACATTTCAGTTCTACAGTGTTGTAATACTTCAATACTTTCATAGGCCGAAAATAGAACCTTGTGGTATTCAACAGTTCCCAGTAAATTCTGCCTTTTTCAGCCAATCGGGTTTCTTTGTGTTTATACAAGTATGTTTTCTTTTTTTCTCAAAGCTCTTGTGTATCTGGTGGCGGCGTTTGAGGTTGCCGTGGCTTTCTTGCCATTTTTTGCCTGTCTCTCAACAAAACACAGAGGACTGGGAGGAACTTTGGGCCTGCTGTACACACTTGCCTGGTACATAAACACACACACACATGAATGTAATCATATATGTAAGTGGTGATGACTTTAGAATTCTTAGATAGATATTATTTTATTGGGGAAAACTGTACAAGTAAAAAGGAAGGTTGGTATGCACGTAGGTATGCAGGTTCTGTATGGCATCCTGCTGCATATTTGCCCACAGATGTTGCAGCTGTACCTGTAGATCCTGCACACTTCTAGGTTGCCAAAGCTGGTTCCCCCCCTCGATTGGAGATAAATCTGGTGACTGGGTAGGCCTAGGAAATGTCAAAAACAGGCGTTGAAATTCCTGGAAAATATTTGCAGTACAAGTGCATGTGGGCAAGAATTGTCCTGCTGATAAGTGCCCTGATTGAAAGCCCTGCCATGTAATCGCTGAGCTGTAAGAGTCTCTTGTATTACTACTAGGCGTGATCGACAGCTGTATGCGTCGGCCCCCTTGATCATTGCATGAGCAGTTAGGGTAGTGTGTCTCTCCAGTCAGCACTCTCTCACCAAGAGGTACACTACCCTAAAGTAGTATCTGAGAGCTTTTTAGCCAGTGGAGAAAGAGCTTTAATTCGCTCTTGTGGCCAGACCCAGTCTTAATCATTTACACACACTAGACAGAGGTGGGCCGAAGCATGGTTTCACCCCAAAGCCTGGTTCATTTAAAGCGGCACTAGGTAGGATTTCCTTTATTTTTGATCTTTTTAAAGAAGTACAATTACAGCTTGAAACTCACTGCAGCGCTGCATTGAGGTGTAATAGGAGGAATAGCGGTCCTTTAGTGTCTGTGCCGGAGCTCCTCTGAGCTCAAACCAGACTCTGTACGTTTTCCGAGGCGGCCGCGACCAACGCTCGCGAGAACTGCGACCTGCTTTCCGACCTTTAGTTCTAATGAAACATTTATTACACTGTACAACTGTAGGGGGAGCCCACGAGCACAAAATCTCAATCCTACCTAATGGATCTTTAACTTGTGTGATCGCTCTCAACAGTTGGACTCCACAGTGGGCACATTCTGTTGTGGACATGCTCTGGTGCTTTGGGTCATTGTCCTGTTGCATTACTCAACTTCTACAGAGTTTAAATTGATATGCCTTATATTGTCCTCACATTGATACCCTTGGGAAATTCATCTTCCCCTTAATGATTGTAAGGTCTAAGGCCTAAAATCAGGATGCTCCCTTCACCATACTTTACGGTTGGGATGAGGTTTTTTTTTATGGTAAATCCATCCACACAACATTTTGCCAGTACCTTTATGCAGTGTCCATGTGATCTGTCGCAAACTTCAGGCATGCAGCAATAGTCTTTTCGTGAGCAAGTCTTCGTGGTGTCCTCCGTAGACCAGATGTGGTACAGTGCCTGCACCACTGATGCCTTTACCTTATTGATGAGTCTCCCTTGTGCTCTTGGGGTATTTTTACCAGCTGCCCACTTCTTGGTAGAGTAGCCACAGTCTGAACTATATAGTCCCTATTTGTAAATAGTTTGCCTTACACTAGGCTGTTGAAATCACTTTGTTACCCTTTCTTCTGATATATAATTACTTGTATTAGTTATATTTAAGGTGTATGATGATGTTTCTGCTTGGTCCATCCATGTAATGGTTTGTGGTTTTTAGTTGCTGTATATGTATATGCTGTGTGTGTGTTCCCCAGGTTCATTGTGGCAGTGTGGAATTTTCGCTGTGAGTACAATGTTTGTGACCCAAGTTCTTTTTTTGGTGAGGAGTCTTGCTATGAATGGGTGAGTAAACTTCAATCTAGCACTTCTAGCGCATTTAGAACCTCTAAAGAGGAAAAAGTCACATTCTAACATTCTACAGTTCTTACACTCCTAACAGATTTTGCTCCTTAAAGAGATCATTCTCAGCCAAATCATGTTTGGTTATGTAGTTTTACATGTCACCTACGAGGCTATAATAACAGCATTGAAAGCTAAGGTACACCAATTAGCGTGGTGCTAACTACCAAATTTTTCATACTGTAAGACGCACTGGATTATAGGGTGCACTATTAATAAACATCTATTTTTCTGGTCTATTTTTATACAGAAGGTGCACTGGATTATAATGCCTAGTATGCAACACTATTAAGGAACAGGGGTGTGTCAATGTTTTCCTTCTATGCTATGTAAACCAAACATGTAATTCTTAAAAAAACTATTTTCTTTTAAAGACAAACGAGTCCGGGCATTTTAATCTACACAGAACAACAGCATTAGCATTAGCAGCTAACCACTAGCACTAGCCGCCAGACAGCGCTAGTGTTTTGCAGACAGTGTTTTGGCAATATTAGCTAGCGGTTCATCCCACGTAGATTGTTTTAACATGGTAAAGGTGCACCTCTAAATGGCAAAAGAGCTAGTGCATAGCCTGGTTAGAGGCTAATGCTGCTTCAGCAGTGCTGGCTGGGGTTAGCAGCAGGCTACAGGCTGATAATACTTATCTCTAAATGGCGAAAGAGCTAGTGCATAGCCTGGTTAGAGGCTAATGCTGCTCCAGCAGTGCTAGCTGGGATTAGCAGCAGGCTACAGGCCAATAATACTCAGCTCTAAATGGCAAAAGAGCTGGTGCATAGCCTGGTTAGAGGCTAATGCTGCTTCAGCAGTGCTGGCCGGGGTTAGCAGCAGGCTACAGACCGATAAAACTAACCTTTAAAGGGCGAAAATGCTATAGTGCGCCTTATAGTGTGAAAAATACTCTACATGCTCATTAAACACAATTGCCTCAAACTGATTACAGGGGTTATTTAAACTCTTATAGACTTGCTTTTGTTTATTCAAGCTTCTATGACTTACGTTACATTAGCCTTGTAGCACCAGTGCAAAACCTCAGATACCAAATATCACCAAACCTGTCCTGGCTGATGGATCAAAAATGTGTGGTTTAATGATAAACTGGATCAATCTGTTTCTTTGATACATATCACAAATGTAACTGTTGGCCATCTACTCTGATACATGCAGCTATACAACTGGCCATATTTCCTGTGTCTGGGATTCCTTTTGGGTCGCTTTGGATGCATGCTGGTGAAGAGTGTCAAGATTTGCCTGCAGAAAAACAACCAGCAGGTTGTACACACACACACACACACACACTTGTTTTGCCTGGTGAGGGATTTTAAAATATCTCCACACTAACATAACATCAATGGAAAATGGGTCAATGAGAAACACACCACTGTGTCAGAACAGAACTGTCTTCAACTGTATTGGATAATATGGAACCTGCTATAATATTTGATATATATATATTTCTATTTCTGCAGGAAGAGGAGGATGAGGTTTTTCAGTCCCATCAGTACAAACACGTGCAAAGGCTACTGAAGAGACCTCCTGCATGGTACACACATAACACACTCTCAAAAAAGCAGACATTTACTACATTTACTAGTGCATCTAAACAATTTACTTTATTTCAGTAATTCAGTTCAAAATGTGAAACTTGTATATTATGTAAATGTATTGCACACACAGAATGATCTATTTTAAGCGTTTATTTCTTTTATTGTTGATGATTATGGCTTACAGCCAAATAAAACCCAAAAATAAGTGTCTCAAGAAATAAGAATATTATATAAGATCAATTGGTACTTTTTGTAAGCAGTGTGGGCAGTGTGCCAAATCATGCTGGAAAATGAAATCTGCATCTTCATAAAAGTTATAATCAGCAGAGGGAAGCATGAAGTGCTGTAAGATTTCCTGGGAAAACAAAACTGCACTGACTTTAGACTTGAAATTAAAACACAGTGGATCAACAGCAGCAGATGACATTGGTTTCAAATTGGTTTCCCAATGAAATGTAAAATTTACTGATGATCAGTGATGGTTTGGAGAGTCATGTCATCTGCACTGTATGCTTCCCTCTACTGACAACTTATATGGATTTCATTTTCCAGCAGGACTTGGCACACTGCCCACACTGCCAAAAATACAATAGGTCTTACATAATAACATAATTAGCCATGTTTACATACAGCCTTTTAACAGCTTAGCTGTTAATAATTTGAGTAATAGTTCAGTTGTTTTGTTGCTGCCATCAGAAACAGCAGTGCTGCTGGAGTTTTTGAACACCTTAGTGTCGCAGCTGGACTGAGATATTGTATATATATATGCTTGTCGTAAACAGTTGTCCGATGCACACACGTACAAACACTCTTATCCGTATATACCACTCTAGGCTGCTGCAGAAGACCTGGATCCAGAGGAACATCTACAGCTGGGATCCGTATTTTAAATTCCCCAACAGGATGATCGCCACTGCTGTGATCTCCATCATTGCACTCTATATGGTCAGTGTGTGAGAGCGAGTGAGTGAGTGAATGAGTGAGTGAGGAAATAATGCACACTGACATGCCACCAATCAGGGGACAGGAACTGGTATTGTGTCCCATGACTTTTGCCACATGCCATGCAAGCTAAAGAGAGCAGTACACTGACCTGTGCGATATGCATGTGGGACCTTTGAATGTGCATCGAATGTGGATGTGTTTTTTTCGCCAGAAACGCTTGTTTGATTGCATGGACAAGTCTAGCCAGACACCGCCAGTCACAATCATTAACGCCTATGGTGCTCTGTCTACTGGGTGGTAATGCAGTCTATGTAGTTTGGTTTAAGAAATGTTAAACGCTCATTTTATTTCATATTACTTCACAACATATGCAGGTTTGGGCAATCCCGAATCGTCTCCTGAAGTAAAAAATCACCATCCATTTGATACTGCTATACCATGACTTTTGGCATGCCAGTGTATTCTCTGCTGTAGGCCATTTGATGTGTTGTTGTGAAATTAGTGAACATGCCTGTGTGTGTGCACCTATCCCATAGATCATTTCATTGGAGCAAGTTTTCTCTACGGTGGGCCTCAAAGATCTGTACCCTCCCATATGGACATTGCTTGGACATGTGGACTATGCCTGGAGTGAGATGATTGTCTTTTTTATTTATCTTTTTTTCCTTCTGCTCATCATTCTTTCTTTCATGTCCTCCACGTAACCTTAACAGTCCTTTGCATGACTTTAAGATTCTTTAAACCCTTAAAATGTTCTTCATAATCACAAATCATTGGCCCTGTGTTGCGCTGGCCCTATGTGAAAAAGTAATTGACCGGCCTACTGAAATTACTTCAAAAGGGCATGGACGACTCATCCAGGAGGTCCTAAAAGAACCCAGAACAACATTGAAAGAACTGCAGGTTTCACTTACAGCCTCAGTTAAGGTCGGTGTTAATGATTCAATAATAATAAAAAAGACTGTGTAAAAATGGTATCCATAGGAGAGATCCATGGTTTTGTTATCTGACGTAAAACTAATACATTTATAGAAAAAGATCATCATACTGAAAATCAAACATGGTGGTGGTAGGGTGAGGGTCTGAGGCTGCTTTGCTACTTCAGGAGCAGTGTAGCAACCCCGGTGTCTGTGTGCTGGTACGGGTGGATCAGGCACAGCAGTGCTGCTACTATTCTCAGTCTAGTAGTGCTACTGAAGGGTTTAAGAAGCTATTTTAAGAAATAGCACTGCTGAAGCAGCATTAGAATTAGCCATTTACCGCGCTAAACGCTAGCTCTTTGACACGTCTGGCGCTAGCTGTTAGCTGCTAACGCCTTAGTGTAAAACTGGAACTCTAAGTTTATTCTAAATAAAATAAAAACGCTTTACTCACTCAAATAAACAATTTTCAGGAAAGAAATCTGTTTAAATAAACATCCCTGTTCCTTACTAGTGTTGCATAATGCGGCTAATGTATGAAAATAGACATTTATTGATATTAGTGCGCCTTTTAGCACAGTACCACATTGTCAGTGGAGTTAAAAAACAGGGCTAATGGGTGTAAAAACAAGGAATTGTAATATTGTAATTAATTCAACTCCTTACTTAATAGCCAGGTAGGAGTCTGAGAGGAAGGGAATCACTAAATTGAGATAAAATCCAGGTCGGTCTGTAGGACTAGAGAGGATGATTTGCATGTTGTTTGTTCTTTTGTTCCTTTAATAAGTCAGCATTCCAGATAACAAAGCTTTTTTTTGGCACCTTTAAATCTAAGAGATTTCCAAGACTTTCAACGATTGACCTGCATGTTCTAAAGTGGCCTGCTGATCTTCTGCAACGAATAGGAACATGACCATGTGAGCATATCTAGATAATACATAACGCTCTTTATTCTTTGGTTTCTAGATACCTGGTACGCCACTACTGCCTTATCCACTCTGGCGTCCATCGCTCACGTTGGACATACGTTAATGTGCTACAGGTACGTGTGAGCACCAAATACGTCTGAAACTAGGTTCATGTGTTTGATACATTGTATACATCAGGGTATCTTTAGATCCTTAAGGCCTTAAATGGTCTTTTAGTTTATTCAAAGAAATGATTTGATTCATTTATCTGGTCATTCATTTTTGCAGGAAGCACATGAAAAGATTATGGGCAGGGAACAAGAGCTTCTTGCCTAATAACGACTATGTCCCGCACTCTGCTGTTAGTGTGGTAAGTAGGATGTAAGAAAATATTGATAATCAGTATCGATTCACAATATTTTTCCAGTATCAATTATTGATTAATAGTTTAGATGTAAAGATTTGTGTCACTGGACAGTGCTTCATCTAGTGTTTAAACCTCACCCACTAGAGAGTGTTTTACTCTGTCATCATTAGAACCCACTGTTCTGACTGCATATTTTATATGGGTGTATTTTTTTAGTATTCCGAAAATTTTTAAATCACAATATATTGTAACCAAATATATAAAAGCAAGGAAACTCCTTCTTGTTATTAGTTACTCTTTTCTCTCAATTAAGCTAGGACAATTGTCCCATCCATTCAGCTTTTACTATATTTTGTATACATCTCTCATAACTGGTGGTGCGACAACACAAGGAGGGTGAAGACTAGCAGATGCCTCCTTCGATACATATGAAGTCAGACTCCGCCTCTTTTTGAACTGCTGCTGATGCAGCATTACCTGAGTAGCATCACAGCGCACTCGGTTTCAACAATTCAGCAATTCGATTCTGATACATCACCCTAGAAGTGATGAGTGATGAGGGGAAAGATCACCATCTACCCACCCAGAAAGACCAATTTTGCTGTATCAGGGCTCCGGAAGCAAATGGCAAGCTGCATAACCGGGATTAGAACCAGCAACTATATGTGTTCGATAAATAATAAACATTAGATAAAATATTATTACTATTATATCTCTGTGCTATGATGCTATGATGCACCCTGATTTGTTTTGCCAATCACAATTAATAACATTCAGCCAATCAATACTTTGTCTTAGGCCGCCCTTGCAAAATACCCTGGCTGCCAAATTGCCTTCACAATATGGGGTGAGTACTGCCAAATGCTTTAAATAAAAATGCACATGCTGTTATTCACAATAAAGACACTTACCATTGACTGGGGCAGCTCTAGCATGGCACAAAGTTCACAAAAAACTGCAAACTGAGCTCTACTAGTTTTTATTTTATTGTTGTAGTTCAAACAACTAAATAAATGATCTATTTTATTTAAGGTATTTTTATTAAGACGTTTTGTTTTTGCAGGTTATCTTATTGTGCATATTGCCCTCTTCGTGTTTGGGATGATCTTTGTGTATCTGGTTGTTGTCCCGATTCGCTGCGTCGGACTCGGCAAGTGGCTTATCAATCTTCTCATCTTTCTGTAAGTCCTCTTACAAATTATTAACTGCATTCTGCTGATTATGATCCAGTCTGATATAGATTCTGATCCCAATTCTGTGTGTTAAAACAAACAGGTCGAATTTCCTCATAGTGATTGCGCTGCTGATGCTGCAGATCCTGCTGGTTCAGGTTTTTTTTCTGCAGGAAAAAATCAAACCCGAGAACAAGGAGAAACCCCTTGCACTCAACAACAGGTACGTAAATGGACCATCACTAGCCACCAGTTAAGTTTGCTATTAATTTGCTATTAATCAAGGTTTTAGGGTCAAAAAGGACACTTGGAGATGCCCAAAGAGAAAATTAGAGATGCCCAAAGTGACACTTGGAGATGCCCAAAGTGACATTTGGAGATGCCCAAAGAGAAAATTAGAGATGCCCAAAATGACACTTGGAGTTGCCCAAAAGGACACTTGGAGATGCCCAAAGTGACACTTGGAGATGCCCAAAGTGACACTTGGAGATGCCCAAAAGGACACTTGGAGATGCCCAAAAGGACACTTGGAGATGCCCAAAGTGACATTTGGAGATGCCCAAAGTGACACTTGGAGATGCCCAAAAGGACACTAGGAGATGCCCAAAGTGACACTTGGAGATGCCCAAAGTGACACTTGGAGATGCCCAAAAGGACACTTGGAGATGCCCAAAAGGACACTTGGAGATGCCCAAAGTGACATTTGGAGATGCCCAAAAAGGACACTTGGAGATGCCCAAAAGGACACTTGGAGATGCCCAAAATGACACTTGTTGATGCCCAAAAGGACACTTGGAGATGCCCAAAGTGAAATTTGGAGATGCCCAAAAAGGACACTTGGAGATGCCCAAAAGGACAATTGGAGATGCCCAAAAGGACAATTGGAGATGCCCAAAAGGACACTTGGAGATGCCCAAAAGGACACTTGGAGATGCCCAAAAGGACACTTGGAGATGCCCAAAGTGACACTTGGAGATGCTCAAAGTGACACTTGGAGATGCCCAAAAGAACAATTGAAGATGCCCAAAAGGACACTTGGAGATGTTCAAAGTTACATTTGGAGATGCCCAAAGTGACACTTGGAAATGCCCAAAATGACACTTGGAGATGCCAAAATGACACTTGGAGATGCCCAAAAGAACAATTGGAGGTGACCAAAAGAACAATTGGAGATGCCCAAAACGATACTTGGAGATGTCCAAAAGAACAATTGGAGATGCCCAAAAGGACACTTGGAGATGTTCAAAGTTACATTTGGAGATGCCCAAAGTGACATTTGGAAATGCCCAAAATGACACTTGGAGATGCCAAAAATGACACTTGGAGATGCCCAAAACGATACTTGGAGATGCCCAAAAGAACAATTGGAGGTGACCAAAAGAACAATTGGAGATGCCCAAAAGGGCACTTGGAGATGTCTGTGTTGCAAGGGGCGGGGCTTAGGGTGCTGAATGTTTTGGATCTAGTTAGTTCTGTCTCTCAATGTGATCCCATTGGCTGTACGTAGTTACCAGTCTTCCCTCCCAGTCGCTGACTGGATCATATTTTAAGCATGGCAAATCAAGCAGCCAACGTTGTTCACAGCATACGACTGCTTTCAGTGACTGAAAAACTAAAATCATGTATTGTGAACCTGACAGTAGTGATTGTATGATATACCAATTACATAATTATCATGACATATTTAAGCTATTTAATTTATTCAGTGGTAAAAAAGGGTTTAGATTAGTGACAACCTGTGAAGAACCATGTTCAGTATTCAGATTTAATTTTGTCTCATTTCTGAGCATCCCCAAATTGATTATTGGCCATTATTAACTGATTGATTGATTGATTGATTGATTAAATGTTCGTAATTGTTGTCTCTCCTCTCCAGGAAAGCTTTCCACAACTTCAATTACTTCTTCTTCTTCTATAACGTGATCTTGGGGCTGGGGAGCTGCATCTTACGGCTGTTTGGCAGCGCCTTCGTCGGTTTGTTGTTAGTCTCGCGCATCAATCGGACCATCATGCCAAAGGGCTTTGAAATGCTGGATAAAGGTAAAGCAGCCCTTTGATGTTTTGGAGATAGCTAGCAATTTATTCTTAGCTTTTATTCTTAACTTTTATTTCTTGTTTTAGTTCTTTATTTCCTTTTTATTTCTTCATTATTTTGTTTTTTAATAGTTTTGTATTATTTCTTTTTAACTTATTTGGATTAGTTTCTTTTATTTTTTTTTTAATTCATTGATTCATTTATTTTTATTGTACAATGTAAGCGTTTTACTTTTTTAAACTTTTTTTAATTTTTACTTTTTTTTACATCTTATTTTTTTATCTTAATTTCTTAATTAAACCAAGTTTTATTATTTTTATTCTTATTCTATTTTTATCCTTTATTTACTGTCATTTTAAATGACTAAATGTAGTTATTATTTTTTTCTCTTCTATTATTAGCAACCCTCTTAAAATGAGGGTTGCCAAAATAAAGGTTGATTGATTGATTCATTGAAGCGAAACTTGGTTCCTGTCATAGTAATCATCAATCACCTTCAAAAACTCACAAACATAAAAAAAAAATATTAAAAAGGACAAAATTGTTTAACTATGGTATCCTAATTGGTTGCTAGCTGGTTGCTATGATGTTATGCGGTGGTTGCTTACTGTTGTCTGTAAGTGGTGCCATGGTGTCCAAAGTGGTTGCTCCGGTGTTGCTGGAAAAATGAGACTGTTACATATTGTTTAACATACTGACATTTACTTTACTGCTAATTCTAGATTAAGGGACAGTATCATTATATTAATCAAGCTAACGATGTTGGTTTGAGTTTTTTTTTTTTAGTTAGCTATAATGTGCCAAAAATAATGGGATATCAGTGGACATATTAAAGTTGACCTCAGGGGACAGCTTGGGAAGGCCCACACCTCTATAAGTTGTTAGGTGTTATCTTGTGGGTGAGGTAGTATAATGGTCAGCATGCTCATGGCAGGGCAAAGTGAATTATCGTGAATTGTGTGTTGGCTATTTAACATCCTTTGATCTGGGGGATCCAGGCTGATATCTGGCGAACGGCCAGGGCTTGAGTTACGCAAGTAAATTTCACAACTTCCTTTTGAGGCTGCCTGTAGGATGCTGCCCTCAGAACCCTGTTGGTGGACTACTCTCAGTTTAGCAGTGAGCAGTGAGGTGTTTAAAAACTCCAGCAGCACTGCTGTATCTGATGCACACCACAGCGATGTGTATATTTTCTCAGTCTAAATCAACATCGGTTCTCTAGTAAGCCACTTTAAAATGGTGCAGAGTAATGCATTATGTAAAGAATTCTGTGATACTTTCACTTTATTTGTTCTGTGTTTGTAGGCTACCAGACGTGGATAGGGATGATCATGGCAGATCATTACCATAGCAGCCCAGTTATGGTCTGTTTCTGCCACCTGCTGCTCAAACGGACTCTAGAGAGACAGAAATCTACCAAAGCTTACTCGCGCTTGAACAGCACCTCAGGTAACCTATCACACAGATAGATAGATAGATAGATAGATAGATAGATAGATAGATAGATAGATAGATAGATAGATAGATAGATAGATAGATAGATAGATAGATAGATAGATAGATAGATAGATAGATAGATAGATAGATAGATAGATAGATAGATAGATAGATAGATAGATAGATAGAGTTTAGCAGTGACGTGCAGTGAATACAGTGGTACCCCTTCTGCAACCCCCCCCCAACCCGCACGCAGCATACAATAGACCCAACAATCAAATACAGACAAATATCACTCATTTTTATGACGACAGTATAAATCTCAGATTTCTGCATGGCTTAAAATCCAGTTAAAAGATTTGAACCCTTAACATTTCTCTGCTGTTTTTGTCAGGAAGCCCAGAAGAGGTCCGTGCCCGTGCCCACTGGCATGTCTCCTACACTCTATTGAGGAACCCCAAACTGATCATGCTGAGGAAACACCGAAAACACAGCAGCGACAACCGGGACCAGCTGGCTGTCGCCTGGGTCATGCTGCAGATGGAGCAAGTGAACACATCAGCCAGTGCTGAGGGTACTGAAGACTTTGTGTAGCCCTTAATCTTTGCTAGCAAGCTGGCCATGTTTCCATATGTTTTAAAGGCGTTATATAACAGATATTGACTCCATTCTGTTCAAATGAACAAATGTAGAATTCAACCGGATTCATCAGAGTGTAATTCTTAAAAAAAAACATTTTCTTTCAAAGTCTAACAAGTGCTAGATGTTAGTGCTGGGCGATATGGGAAAAATCATCACAAATATATCACAATATTTTTTATATCACGATATCACGATAGCGATATATATCACGATATACCACATTTATATAAAAAATTGTAAATAAATTAACAAACAGGAAAATGAGAGTATTCAATCTGTAATTTCAGTTTGTTTTAGTTTTTTCTTTTAATTACTGTTTTTTATTAGTTTCAGTTAAGGAGAACTTTCACTTTCAGTTTTCGTTATTTCGTTCATTTTCGTTAACAATAATACTTGGTTACTTAGCTATATGGTGAGTATTATACCATAGCTTTATATAAAATAAAAATAGTATTAACAAACTGATGACTAAATCGTGTGCGTTTTCCTATAGGACAAACTATTCAAACATGCAGATGAGCTCTCCACACCTGATTAAAAAATCACAGTGTCTGTCTGGCTTAAAATAGTTCGATACAGCTATTAAATGAATAAATCAACATTCATAGAAAATACCAGTGAGAAGTTATGTATGCTAAATAACAAAGAAGGCAGCAACAAGCTAGAAGCTAATGAGCTAATAACAACATTTAATAAAATAACCAACTAAATTAAGCTCAAAATGCTAAAAGAAAATTAATCATTTGATAAGTATACCCTGCTGCAAAACCCAAGTACCTGGGGATCATCAACATAGAGACCAGTCTCTTTCTTATTATTGAATCATGAACACTGACCTTAACTGAGGCTGTAAGTTCCTGTAAGACCTGCAGTTCTTTGAATGTCGTTCTGGGTTCTTTTGTGACCTCCTGGATGAGTTTAAATACTTTTTCACATTTTCTTGTTGTTCCCCTTTAATAAATGAAATGCATCATTTTAAAAATGCTTTTTATATGTGCTCAGGTTATATTTGTTTGATTTTAAAGTTTGTTTGATAATCTGAAAAATGTTAGTATGACAAAAAAGCAAAAACAAAAAAATCTGTAAGTGAACATTGTATATTTATAGTGTACTATTAATATAACATATTGTATTTATAGCATTTCAGATTTTTTAAATACTTTTTTTATACTTAATACTGTGTCCTTTAGTTACTAAATTTAGGCCACTCCAGAACCTTATAAATCTTCTGAATGTAATCTCTCATTATTATTATATATTTTTTTACATTTTTTATGCCAAAAATAAAAGTTGGTTTAATCCAGGAGTCTGTGACTGATCTGATCTGAAGGTTTGGCTCCTGTAGGATGATTTCCAGTAATGGGGTGGAGTTGCAGTTCCAGTGAAACGAAGCAGAAGGTGATGACTCAGTTGTGGTGTATAAAGCTGCTTCCCGTTTCACTGTGTAGTAAATGCATCACCACAGTACAGTTCCTCCCTCACACATACCTGCGGTATTTACAGTAAGAACGCCCCTGTGTGTAAGTTTGGATGTGGTCTCAGATTTCAACATTCCTTCTGCACACACACACCCACAGTCATCTGTTTGTACACTGACCACTTTAGAGTGGTAGAACTTGTGCCAGTTCCCAGTTTATTCAAATGTACTTTTTTGATCATATTTGATATACTTAAGAAAGGTACAATTAAGTATTTTTGCCTTATAGGTAAAGTATGATTGGCTTGTAGTTTGAGATGAAAAAAAAAAATATATATATATAAAAAAACAAATATAGCCGCAAGTGCCAATTGACGGTCCAAGCACGGCCACATGGTTTAGCAAGTGTAAAAAAAATCTTGAGAATAGGCCTTATGGTTCAGAAGTTATGGATCCGAATGTGTGACTCACAATCACAGGAACTTCCCAACTCATTCTCTATCTACTCAATGCATTTTTGTTTTTCAAAGACATGTAATTACAAAGTTATAAAGGTTCATATTCATATGCCTAGGCCACATGTACATTTAGATATAACTGATATATTTTCTGCTATAGCGCCCCCAAGAGGCCAATCAACGCAACATTTTAATGGATGATAGAAGGCCCTCATATACATGTAGGGTATGAGTTATGTCCTGATTGGTGATTGTTTAGCCTGTCAAAAGCTTGCTGGAAACTGATTGGCTAATAGCGACCACAAAAATGTACATATCAAATTTTCTTTTAGTATACTATTAGGACCTAGGCCCAAGATGATACCTGCCAATCAGAGCTTGATAGTTTGTATGGTTCTTGAGAAAGAGATTTCTCGCATTGGCTCCGTCCCCTGGGGGCGGGTGTCTACACAGATTGACAGGCTACCTCAGAATCATGTTATGATTCATTATGATGAGTGGGCGTGGCTAAAGGGCGGAGCATGTGTCAATCATTTTCTACTGTAGCCAATCTGATACTACACTTTCGTTGTCAATCACTTTTAATTAAGCCAATCCTCAGACAGACCAAGCTATCCATCATTTTTTTACTGCAGCCAATCACATTAACAGATCTGTCAAAAGAAGGCGGAAACTGCTTTGCTACCGGTTAAACGTAGAGCGATTTAAACTTCTGAAAAGCGGTGAAGCTGAATGTGAATAAGTGTTTTACAAAATACTATATTAACAGTTTAAACACATTTTCGTGCTACTGTAGTTATTCCTGCCCATATGCCGCTCTTAAAAAGAAGTAACTCTAAATTTAAATCAAACTTTAAATCAAAGATTAAATACTTGTTTTTCTGGAATGGCATTTTCGTGTTTTTTTCCTTTATTGCAGTAATTTCATATATATATATATATATATATATATATATATATATATATATATATATATATATATGTGTGTGTGTGTGTGTGTAAACACGATTTAATGCAATTACTGCAATAAAGGGAAAAAATCACTTTTGACAGATCTGTTAAGGTGATTGGCTGCAGTAAAAAATAATGGACAGCTTGGTCTGTCTGAGGATTGGCTTAATAAAAAGTGATTGACAACGAAAGTGTAGTATTTGATTGGCTGCAGTCGAAAATGATTGACACACACCCTTTAGCCACGCCCACTGGGGGCTCCGGTCTGCAGCATTACCCTTCTCGCTTCATTCGGTGGAAAGCCTTTCCGGATAAGGATAAAACGAATGAACTGATTCATTTCGTCTCCATAGTAGTGCTGCTATTGTGTTTTTATACCAGCAGCAGCAGCAACTTCAGGCACAGTACTCTAGATTAGTTCAAATTCACCAAACGAACGTGCTCGTCCTGAAGCAGCTGTATCCATGCATCATTTTTCCTGCTTTTCCGGTTATTTTCAGAGGGTACTGACTGCAGCCTGCATGAAGGCGGAGTTGGACGTCCACTGCGTCCAGCTCCGCCCACTTTGTGAGCGTCATGTCTTAACTCCGCCTCTGAGCGGAAGTAAACAATGTACAGGGCAGTTGGCGGACTTTAAATATAATGTGCCGCGTCGTCCGGCTTAAATACTGTGTAAAACACTACAAGCCTGCGAGACTGACGAGGCGTGGCGTGGACAAAGTGGGTGGAACTGGACTCGCTGGACGTCCGACTCCGTCTTCCCGCAGGCTGCAGTCAGTAGTAGTTGGTCAGTAATATTTTTCTTCTGCTGCTGCCGTTGTTGAGGAACGCCTGCTCAGCTTCCTGTAATTGGTCTGAAAGTTCAAACCATCCAGAAAAGCGCTTTCACACTGCAGGAGAACCGGACCATGGTTCATAAGATCCGGACCGAGACCACCTCTCTACGTTTTCACACCAGCACTATTTGGTCCGGTTAAAGCGAACTCTGGTCCGTTTGTAACTTCAGTGCGGTTCGATTGAGCAGGTGTGAAAACAGTAATCGCACTCGGGTACGGATCAAAAGAACCGGACCGAGACCAGCTAGAGGAGGTGGTCTCGGTCCGG
The DNA here is from genome assembly GCF_023375975.1 of Astyanax mexicanus. Taxonomy (NCBI): domain Eukaryota; kingdom Metazoa; phylum Chordata; class Actinopteri; order Characiformes; family Acestrorhamphidae; genus Astyanax; species Astyanax mexicanus. The sequence continues at coordinate 6,004,678 of NC_064432.1, read as the reverse complement.
TACCAAACGAACTCTGGAGCGGTTCGCTTGTGGTGAGAACGTGATACAGCTATTAAATATAAGCCATATATTAACCAGATAACGCTAATTACCACAGCTGATAACAAACACTGTGTCCATGCACGCGGCGTCTGCGCTGCATTCACAGCTCACAGCCGCGTGACTCTGTTTATTATGTATAAATCTGCGCTGCACGTAGAAACACTGTGTTTGAAAGTGCAGCGTTTCAGCGTTCAGTGTTAAAGCACAGATATTTGCGCTGGAACACAAAATCTTCTCGCTGTATTTATTTTTTCGTATATTTATATTTAACGTACTCCCGTGTCAGACAGTTCTGACCAATCAGAGGACACAGGCTGCTCGCGTCGTTTATTGATGCGCATTTTGGTGCGTTTACATTTATGTCTATGTGAAACCAGAACGAACAGAGCGTAATCGCTCCAAGTAAGCGAACTCATTAACTGATTCGGACCAGAGAAACGAACTACAGGTGTGAAAACGCCCTAATTCGGACCAGAGGAACGAACTACAGGTGTGAAAACGGCCCCTTTCACACCTGCTACTTTGGTTCGGACCAAACTGAAAAGTCGGAAAGTCCAGACCAAACGAGGCAGGTGTGAAAGCACCCTTATTGAACTGTTTTACACAGGTGTCTGACTCCTGATGACTGCCTCTGCATATTTTTCCCCCGCTTTGACACCAGTCTTATCTGAGAACAAAAAAAAACTAACAAAAAAAAACACAAACCTTGCTTCTTCTCTGGAAGCAGCATCACAGGTAGAGCTGAGTTTACATGTCATGTTTATTTCTGTCAGTGTTCATACACAACACTTAGAGATGGATAGATACAGGACCCTTTTTCATCTAATGTTAAGCATAATGTCGGACTGTGGAGGTGGTGGAAGCAACACTAAAAGCACCGTCAGAAAACTGTGATCATTCAGTCCGTTCACATTTGCAACATCTGCCCACACAGGAAACAGAGAAGTCTGCGTGAGCCCGATTTTTATGCCTGTCCTGTCGGCTCAGCTTCAGCTCAGCTCAGCTTCAGTTCACTTCAGCAGTCCTGGAAACAAAAGGTGAGTAACTGATGCTTAATGCAGTTAAATAGCCTAGATACAGTAGATCTTGCTGATGAAGATAAAAAAAAAAAATGCACCTATCGTACAAATAAAAATTGTCTTTATGGTGTGGATGCATCGAAAGGAGAAACATGTGCGAGAGGAGAGAAAGTTAGAAAGTAAAATTAGAAATTACAAGCTCGTGAAGGCTGTGTTTATATCAAATGTCCACTCTGTATTTGGTCTTTAAAAACTTGAACAGAACAAATATACAGCTCTGGAAAATTTGAAAAGAGACCACTAAAGTTTCTGAATCAATTTCTCTGATTTTGCTATTTATATATGTTTAATATATATGTTTGAGTAAATTGACATTTGTTGTTTTATTCTATAAACTACAGACAACATTTCTCGCAAATTCCAAATAAAAATAACAAAAAAAAAAAAAAAAACACAGCTTTTAGATCTCAAATAATGCATATAAAAGCATAACGGTTCATATTCATAAAGTTTTAAGTTTTGGTGGAATAACCCTGGTTTTTAATCACAGTTTTTAATCATGCATCTTGGCATCATGTTCTTCTCCACCAGTCTTACACACTGCTTTTGGATAACTTTATGCCTTTACTCCTGGTGCAAAAATTCAAGCAGTTCAGTTTGGTTTGATGGCTTGTGATCATCCATCTTCCATATTCCAGAGGTTTTCATTTTGGTTATATCTAAGAAACTCATCATTTTTAAGTGTTTTTTCTTTTTTTTTTCCAGAGCTGTATATGCATATATATTATCTTGTACATCCCAAAATATCATTAGCTGTAGGTATGTTTCATTATGTACACTCCCATTGAAAAGTTTGGAATCACAGTTTTTTTTAAATAAAACAATCAGCAAATTTAAAAGTGCTGACTGAGAAACTAAAAAATCCAGCATGTAGCAGTAAAATTATTAATTATCCACAAAGTCTTGTATTATAGAATGGAGCTCAATTCTTAAGGCAGAACACTTGAAAAAATATGTAAATTGGTGATTTCAGTGTATGTTTAATCACTTTATAACATTGTTTTATAAAGATATGTTTTGGACAATCTTTTGTGACCACATTATACAAGTTATTATTGTATATAAAAAGAGAAGAATTGGTGAAATAGCAAGTGATTCCATTCCTTTGGATGACAGTGCATGTGCATTAAAGTCAGTTGTCTACTGAGAGCCTGTTGTTTAATGTATAAAGAAACAGATCAGAGGATAATCAGACTTATCCAGCTTCTCCCTCTTAGCCTAAATGTAGTTCATCAACCAAGATACGACTGGTGGCTGAATTGGCTTGAATTCTTCATCTGGTTTTAATGAGGCTTCAATGAAAACGACCAAAAATAGCCTTTTTTTAAACAGTAATTATGAATCATTCATACTTCTTGCTAAATGGATAATAATAGTGTTTTAAAACACATAAGCAAAAAAGATCTGAAGGCTAACAATGATGGAACAGCTCTATCTTTGTTAGTTACATTAACCATGTTTCGTATTTTTCGCACTATAAGGCGCACTTAAAATATTTTCATTTTCCCAAAAATCGTCAGTGCAAATTTTACCAGTTAGGTTGTAGGAAACAGTAAAGCCAAAGTTTAGTTCGAAGTTCAGAGGTGAGTATTATCAGCCTGTAGCTTGCTGCTAACCCCAGCTAGCACTGCTGGAGCAGCGTTAGCATTAGCCGATAACCGCACTAAGCGCTAGCTCTTCCGCCGTTCAGAGGTGAGTATTATCAGCCTGTATTCTGCGTGTTTACCATGCTAAAACAAGCTACGTGGGACGAACAGCTAGCTAATAAGTGCATTGCCGTCGGGTGGCATTTACCAGCGCTAACCATGGCTAGGGGTAGCAGTTAGCCACTAATGCTAATGCTGCTGCACCTAGCCTTAGTGGAAATCTGGAAATCTAAGTGTACTGTAGAAAAAAATTAAACAGAAGCGCTTTACTCACCCAAATAAATTTTCAGGAGAGAAATCTGTGTAGATTAAAGTCTAGCACTCAATTGACTTAAAAAGTTTTTTTTTTTTTAAAGAATTATTTTTGTTTTCTTAGCTTATCTTTACTTAACTTAAAGTTACACCCCTCCCCACCACCATATACGTGGTAAAAATAGACCAGAAAATAGACGTTCATTGATAGTGCACCTTATAATCTGGTGCGCCTTATAGTGTGAAAGATACAGTATATAAGAGCACAACTAAAGAAGAAATCTTAAAACACTCGTCTTGGCCGATCAAATACTTTTTTTAAGTTAGAGGGGAGAAAGCTGTACATAACCAAACCTTGAAATGACCAAGAAATGAGATGGATACCCTGCTCCTCAAACCTCCGCTACTATTTGATTTGAAAAAAAAAAAAAAAAAGAATTGTTGATTTCACAGAGGAAACAACATACGAAATGTTGCACAGTAAGTTACAAAGAATTACCTTAACTTTGTTTGATTAAATTCAGTATATATTTTTTTAGCAGTAAGTCCGCAGCTTGGAGCGATTAGCGGAGCGCTGTAGCTACAGAAGTCTGACGCTAGTGCTAAATGGCGCGCTAAAATTTGCCATGTTAAAATGATACGGTATACACAGAAATGAAACAAACAATCAACCCTGACCCGTATGCTGACAGAGCAAACTTGATACTTGATCTCCCACCCTTATAGACAGTTTTTTTTTTTTAAGTTCAGTGTCTAACACAAGGCTTTTTTTTTGTCCTTTTTTGTAGTCCTGAACGTGGTCGGGTGGTTAGTTTTTTAATTTTTCAATTTCTGCTTTTTCCCTGAGTCTTTGGAGAGAGATTCCCAGCTGTCCAGCTCCATTTTTGGATGCAGCGTCTCCCGTTACACGTGTCCCTTCCTTCTGTGTTCATCCCAACGAATCAAAACAGCCTAAAGCTACAGTGCTTGTGCAGATTGTTCCTCATGTCGAGCTATGAGGGAAGGGTCTCTTTTTCTCTTTTGTTCTTATGAAAAATGAACAAAAAAAAATTAATGATTTCATTCATTTACTATTAAAATATCAGTAGAAAAAAAAAAAACAACCACAATTCCATTATGGGAGAAGTGTTTGTGCCACAACATGTATGCCACATGGTCCTCGCCTTTCTCCGATTCTCCAAGGTTTGGTTCCTGTGGTTTCTGAAGGTGCGCAACAGCGCGGTTCCACCGGGACAGTGCCAGACTAAAATCTCTCTTTCTCTCAGATCGAGACAGGACAGGTGATGACCTTGTCCTCCAGCATGACGCTGACCACCAGGAAGACGAAGTAGAGCATGAACATGAAGAATCCCAGCAGCTTGCTCATCCTCCACTTGCACACGGCGATGGAAATGATGACGAAGAGGAGCATGAGGAAGAGCAGGACGATGGCACAGAAGAGACCATTGCTGCTGACTGCCACCGGCTTAAAGTTGTGGAACATTGCATACAGGAGCCATGGAAACGGCAATCTGAGGAGAAAAGCAAAAAGGGCTGATTACTAATGCTAAAAATGACTAAAATCCCTTTCCCACAATTCCTGCAGTTTTTCAGTGGTTGTTACTTTTGGTCATGGTGTTTGTTAGCTGTGCTGTATGCTGATTCTTACTGTATTTCTCTGAGTGACGAACTCTGGACAGGGATATCTGGTTAGTCTAAGCTCGACATTTTTTTCAAATAGTTTTACACGTTCTACAAGTATGATTCAATGAAAAAAAAAATGCCAAACTGACAGAGCAGAGAGTTTAACGCTGGCTTTAATGAGTGTTTGCAGCGGTCGCAAAATTGATCCTATCGATTCTTATCCTTATTAATAACTGACGACTTACATATTTTGGCTGAAAACAAGTCAATGCAGATATAAATCAGCTAATCTGCTGTTGGACAGGTGGAGGAGGAGGAGGAGGGCTGTCATACCCCACAGTGATGTCAAAGATGTTGGAGCCCACGGAGCTGGAGACAGCCATGTCCCCCAGACCCTTTCTTGCCACAATGACGGAGGTGATGAGATCAGGAATGGAGGTTCCAGCAGCCAGGATGGTCAGCCCCATGATCTCCTCTGTGATGCCTATAGTCTCACCGACCTGCAGGGCAAGCCACAACAGTGCTCAGTACACTGTACACCCAAGTGAATTAAGTTCTCTGAGTCCGAATCAATAACAAACCATATGTTCGGACATCGCCATGGTATGGACATATCAGTGATAGATATGTGTATAATAAGAATATTAAGAATAAGAATTAATAGTACAGTAGACTACATTTAACCAAACTTCAGTTCTATTCAGTTACTCCATTGATTGGTGATTGGTGAATCTCTGCCCATCTTTTTAGGGTGTATTCATACTAGACAGTCTGTGCTGTGCCCAGGCACGGTTACCCCCAAAGTACACCCCCCTCCAAGAAAGGACTGTTTAAACGCAGTGTGCAGGCCAGCGGGGGAGTTAGGAGGGGGCAGAACAGTGCTCCAGTACGATTCAACGAAACGATAGTGCACAATAGTGTGAGTACACCCTTGGAGGAACAGTGAGACTCCACCTACTCTCTCTAAAATGCTCTTTTTATACTTACAAACTAAGAAAAGTAAGTACAGATTTGTACTTAAAAGAGTACAAAGCTTGTCGCTGGGGCTGTACCTTATATTGAGGTACAAAAAAGTGCCTTTCAGTGAAAGTCCTTTTTTGTACCCATGTTTTTTGTGCCAGTAAAGATTATAAAGATTATAAACATTATCATCAACTGAATATGGCTCAAAAACTTGATGATCCAAAATTGTCTGGCTTTCAAATAAAAAAATGTGCAATTAAAATATATATTGTTTATTAGTGCAGTGATGCAGAATACTGAATGTACCCTTTGGCTGCAGGTTAAATGGTACAAATCTGTACTTATTGCTGTTACAAATTAGTTTGTACTTCAGAGGGAACAAATCTGACCCTGTAAAGACCAATATTGTACCTCTGAGGGTACAATTATGAAGAGTGTACCTTTGAGTACAAAAAAGTACTCATATCGTACCTCTGTTTTTTAGAGTGTAGGCATATAATTGCAATATTTGTTCTTCAAGACTTCAGTGGTGTCATTTGACAATACCTTGATTTTCTAATACCTAATTTTATAGGAGTGTAAATTCTGGTCTATATCCATCCAAATAGGCAATTTATCTCATTTTGCCATCCCATTACTCCCATTATTAGCAATTCCTACAGCAATATATTTTGAAATTAAACATGTTTACTACTACAGAAAAAGACTTTAAATTGTGATCCGTACCTAACGTAATATTTCAAATATAGTGATTTTTTTTTTTCCATTTTCTCCCCAATTTACACGGCCAATTACCCAACCCACTCATTAGGACTCCCCCTATCACTAGTGATGCCCCAACACACCAGGAGGGTGAAGAAGACTAACACATGCTTCCTCTGATACATGTGAAATCAGCCACCGCTTCTTTTCGAGCTGCTGCTGATGCAGCATTGGCGAGCAGCATCACAGCGCACTCGGAGGAAAGCGCAGCGATTATGCAGTAATTTAGCCTGCATAATAAGATGTTTCCTTTAGGACATTCAGCACAAGTTGTACAAAATGATGGTTTAATCGTTTTAAAATTGCCACTTTAATCTTTGATTTGAGGGACGAGAGTAAAAGAGATAATGACGAGAGAGAGAGAGCAAGGGCATTGTGTGTTGGCAGAGGTAGTTGCAGGTAAAGTCTGATGTCTCTTCAGGCCGTGGTGCGACTCTGACCTGAGCGATAAAAGCAGCCAAATCCCAAAGCCAATTAGCCGTTCCTTTCTGTTCCTGCTGCAGGTCCAGCCGTGCTTAAGGCAGTGACATGCTTCCTTTAAAACACCAGAGCTTCTCGTAACAGGTCTACCTGACTAACGAGGGTAAAGAGTACCTGGACAAAAAAAACTGGACCAACCAGAACTGATGTAACCAGATAATTAGACCAGCGGTTCTCAAACCGTTTTGGTTTAGCTCAGGTATAAAACGATAATTATATTTGTGGTATTAAGGAGCAGTAAAGCCACTCTGCTGAAGTACAGCTTTATACAGGAGTTTCTGTGTTATAGTGAAGTTTCTCCAGCACCAAGGCTGGAGCAGTATTAGCATTAGCTGCTAACCACGCGCTAGTGCTAGCTCTTTCACCGCTCAGAGGTAAATATTATCGGACTGTAATCTGACTGTGTTTACTGTGTTAAAAACAAGCTACATGGGAAAGACTTTAAAAGGCTTTTTTTTTGTTTACTTAGGCACCCCCTAGCGGCGAGACCTACTGAATTAGAAGAAAAAACATGGCGACACCCCTGTTCATTACTGTTGTCGCTTAAAATGTGCCTTACTATCCAGGTCACCATTAGGTCTAGCTTGGTTTAGCTAATGCTAAAGCTACCTCAACTAAAGTTACTATCCTATCCCTGTGCAGCTTGTATCTTTCAGCTGGAAATCAGCTGAATTCACTTTGTGAAAAGTAAGTAAGATAAGTGATGCTGAACACTTGATGTTATTTAATGTACAGTATTTGAATAAGGCTGTTTATTGGCTACTGGATTCTTGTATGGAAGGGAGAGCGGCCTGTCACCGCCGCTAAAAACATCTAAAACAAATCACTAAAAAAATTGAAATACTAATTCATACCACATTTCAAATGTGGGGAATTAACTTGGTAAAATGCCAGGACCAGTTAAGAGCTGCTACATCTAGTCCCTTGTAACTTGTAAAAACATTATTAAAGCAGATTGAGGTCTGTGTGCACGCATGTTGGTACTCACCTGGTGAGCCCACCAAACCATCAGGTAGGAAAAGGCAGCAATCCAAGAGATCGAACCCAGAAACGTGAAGGGGAAAAACTTCTTTGCTTTCTGTAAGAGAGCATTACAAAGAATCAGTGTCACTTTAATAATAAAAAGTGGATGCAGTTAATGTGAGCGGTGGTGTCTGTAGTTTTTTTTTTTTTTTTTTTTTACCCCGGAGCTTCTGGTTTACGCCCTACCAATTATCATGGTGCTAACTGCATGGTGTTCAGATTACTTGTGGTTTCAATCCCTTTTCACTTTTTTTTGCCATTGTTCACTCCCAGGGACTCTTGTTGGGATTTTAGTGATCTGTAGCGCACTGGCCAATTGTGCATCGCACTGCTTAATTTAGGGCGTGAGGATGTGTCTTTGATATCATATGTTTATTGCGTTACAATGCGGCGGGTGTGCAGGGTGTACTTTAAGTGTTGTTATGAAATAACAAGGCCTCTGGAAGTTTTTACAACCCTTCAACGCCCCATCTCCTCCATTTTTGATTCTGTCTCTCCTTGCCATAGACTGTGTATAGCTGGACAGAGCATCGTCTCTCAAAAGTGAAGCCACCACAGGTCGGGCGCCCCCTGCTGTTCGGCTGCAGAAAGCTGTGTAACTCCACCCATCCCCATAGGTTTCAATGGCAAAACAGACAAAAACTTTTAATCACGTTTTTTTCTAATATACTGTAATTCTACCTCCTTTATTTAAATGCAACAGATAGTGTAACCTCTGCTTATATTGTTCAAAAATTCATTTTTTAAAACGTTATTCAGCTCTATTCTAAAAGGTGTGGTTATTGGTGTGTAAAAGGGCTGGGTTACATCTAGCCGGGGTGGGACCAGTGACTGTATGGGCGGGACCATAGACTTTGAATAAGTTAGCTCTGTGGAGGCAGACCTTAGCAGGGGCGGGGTTATTTAAATGAGGAGGCTGTCTCTCCACAGTCTTTCTCCCTCCTCTGGTCTCTACTCAGACTCGGGTTTCAGGATCGCCAACATGGCGGAAGAGTTTGGCTTCTTTTTTATTGAATGAATGGGAACATTGACATGGCGTCCATCTTTTTTACAGTCTCTTTTTCTCTTATTTAAACTCCAGCCTTTTTTGGTCTTTCTCTTCCTGAATAGCCATAAGCAGGAACTCGCAGTCCAGTATCCTCTGACGAGAATCGCAAAAGCGCTGCACTGTTAAGATACCAACACGCCAAAGTCAGAGCTCACCCGGCTCTTAAAGGGAATGACAGCTGGCACACTGATTGGTTTGTATTACGTTACGCCCAAAAAACACACCCATGATTAATTAAGAGAATTAGTTCATGCCTTTTTTGCACCCTCATAATGCCAAAGATACAGGAGCATGCCCTAAAAACAGCTACGCGATCCTCACTTGACCGATGCGCTTTAGATATTAGATAATAAAAAATAAATTATTTTTTTTTGCAGCTGTTCTAATGAGAAATTGTTTTTTTGGGATTGATTAACAGAAATTCTGCACATGTATGATGTCACTGGTACCTCTCTCCGGACATCAGGGAGCGTGAGCCACAGCGGAAACACGATGGGAAAAATAAACAAGTACGTCAGTCGCTTCCGGTTTGTGTCCGGCCACCCCAGGCTGAGAGGCTGATCTTCCCCCTCCTCTTCCTCTTCGGCCTGCTGAACAAAACACAAAACACATACTGACATCAATCACAGAGCCACCAGACTTCGAGAATTAAAATCTTACATCATAGCAATTGCATATTATAATAGATCTGGCTTGAATAACGCTAATTATTATGTCAGATACATTTTACAACCTGTAAATATGTATTATGATTGGTATACGTGTGAATCTGGAGACGCTGGTGGTCCCGAGAATGACCTCACCTCTTGTCCTGCATTGCCGTTCATGGGTGGAGTCACTTCCACCTCCACGTTGCTGCTGTTGGGCAGGTTCTTATCAACTTCACAACAAATAAAGAGAGAAAGAAAGAAGCAAAGGCAAGAAATCACATTTAAACCTTTTTAGAACACAAAGCTTAATCAAACAGCGAATTAAACTTTAATGAAGGACCATGCAGTAATGTTTACAAGAAGTTATGATCCACGCAGAATACAAAGCCAGAACAAAACCCAAGCACTCAAACAAAAAAATAGGCTCCCTCTAGTAGACCAAACCTTCTCTTTTTGACGGTTTATTTGGGTAAATTAATAATAAAAGTAATAGTTTTATTAAAATCTGTACTTAATGTAATAGGGGTGCAGGGAAAAATCAATTTGAGCTCGAATCGCGTTTCTAACTTTGAACGATTCAGAATTGATTCTCATTTTCAAAAAAACAACTTTTTTTTTGCGGGTGCAGCTAGAGTCAAGCGGAGCTTTTTAACTGTCACACGGAGCTTTTTAACTGTCGCGCGAAGCTTTTTAACTGTACCGCTGAGCTTTTTAACTGTACCGCGGAGCTTTTTAACTGTACCGCGGAGCTTTTTAACTGTACCGCTGAGCTTTTTAACTGTACCGCGGAGCTTTTTAACTGTACCGCGGAGCTTTTTAACTGTACCGCGGAGCTTTTTAACTGTCACACGGAGCTTTTTAACTGTCTAAAGGAGCTTTTTAACTCTCGTGCGGAGCTTTATAACTGTCGCACAGAGCTTTATAACTGTCACACGGAGCTTTTTAACTGTCATGCGGAGCTTTATAACCTTCGCGCGAAGCTTTTTAACTGTACCGCGGAGCTTTTTAACTGTACCGCGGAGCTTTATAACCTTCGCGCGAAGCTTTTTAACTGTACCGCGGAGCTTTTTAACTGTACCGCGGAGCTTTTTAACTGTACCGCGGAGCTTTTTAACTGTACCGCAGAGCTTTTTAACCGTCACACGGAGCTTTTTAACTGTCGCACGGAGCTTTTTAACTGTCGCGCAGAGCTTTTTAACTGTTGCACAGAGCTGTTTAACTGTCACACGGAGCTTTTTAACTGTCTAAAGGAGCTTTTTAACTCTCGTGCGGAGCTTTATAACTGTCGCACGGAGCTTTTTAACTGTCATGCAGAGCTTTATAACTGTCGCACGGAGCTTTTTAACTGTCTAAAGGAGCTTTTTAGCTGTCGCGCGGAGCTTTTTAGCTGTCGCGCGGAGCTTTTTAGCTGTCGCGCGGAGCTTTTTAGCTGTCGCGCGGAGCTTTTTAACTGTCGCGCGGAGCTTTTTAACTGTTGCATGGAGCTTTTTAACTATCGCGCGGAACTCTTTAACTGTTAAAGAGCTCCGCAGGACAGTAGATAAACTCTGCGAGACAGTTAAAATGCTCCGCGGGACAGTAGGTGAGTGTCGCGAGACAGCAGCAACAGGACAGGGAAAGTTTTTGCCCTTACTGCCTCTCCCTATTAGGCTACAGAGGGGCGTGTAGTGTTGTGTTACGGCATTATAATGTATCAACTGGAACTGTAAGAAATATATTGGGATATATTTTTGCAGGGGCATATAGTTCAGACCTATTAACGTCTAAACTTTTTGCATTTTTTTTTTACACCAATTTAAAATCAAACGTGGAATCGCTAAGAACTGTAATGGAAAAGCAGAATTGGAAAAATAAAATTCCAACAATATCCAACCCTAGTTATATAAAGTCCATATATATATATATATATATTACATATACGAAATTAATATCATTAATTCCATTAAAAAGTTACTTTATTTCAGTAATTCAGTTGATTATGGGTTACAGCCGATGAAAACCCAAAAATCAGTGTCTCAGAAAATTAGAATATCATATAAGACCAATTGGTACTTTTGGCAGTGTGGGCAGTGTGCCGAGTCCTGCTGGAAAATGAAGTGGATTTGGATGTGAAACATTTTGTGATCAAACTGATCAAACATTTATAACATACTGTATGATTTTGCTCAAATACTATATTGTACACTTATATCATTGTTTGATACTCACCCACGCCGTTGGCCTCATCTTGACCCTTTTTTCTTGCTATCTTGTGCAGAATTGAAGCTTTCTCCTTGAACTTTCCTGAAACGCCAACATTAAGAATACCACATCTCATCTCTCACATCTCCTTTCTGTCTTTTTTTTTTTTAATCCGTCAAAATGAAATGGTTACAACGCTAAGTTTAGTGCGTTACCTTCATTGAGCGGATCCAGCGTGTGGATCATCAGCTGGAAGATGCTATTTCTCATCAGTGAATTGTGCAAAGAGGCGGAGCTTCCTCCTCTCTGGAGGCGGGGTTTAGCCTAAAGGAGAGTCAGTTAGAATAGACTGATTAGCTTCCAATTTATATACTGTTCTAAATTATTAGATAAATGTTTGATAAATATAATGTAGCTGACCATTTCTGAAACTTTAGGCACTTTTAGGCTACATGTACCCACAATAAGATTAAAAACACACACTCATGAAATTTGTATTATTTTTTAAATTCTTTGAATAGAATAAACAGCAATGTGCAACATAAAATAAATAATAAAACAATACAGGAACAGCCAAATTGCCCAAATTTGCAAAAAAATAAATCTAGATAAATGGAACACAAATAAAACAAAGGGGTTGTACATACCGATAGTTTGTTCTCATCGTCTACAGAATTGTTGACCTTTGGGGAAAAAAGAGAGTTATAAATCAGTGATATTATAACTCAGATCACAGTCACGCACAATATAACACTGTGTAAAACTGCTGAACGGAAAGGCAGGTGTTTTTTAGCTAGAGATGCGTTAAAATGAATAAAACCTTTGGTGAAAATGAGACCAAACTGAAGGAAATACACTTTTTAAAACTTTTTTTGTATTGCTGTCTCGCTTGGAATTTATGTTTTTGGTCTTTTCTCTGTGTTTTACCACATGCAGTTCACCACTTACTGTAGAAATCTGATGGATAATATTTACAAGTTGTATTTTTCGGACTATTAAATCCTTTTATTTTCCAAAAATCGTCAGTGCTCCTTATAATCCAGTGCGTCTTTATAGTTTAGTTCTATAGATTACTTCTCCGGCACTGAGACTCGAGCTTGCAGCAGAATTTGCCCTACCACTTAGAACCTTATCACTAGTGATGCCCCACCATCAGGACGGTGAAGAAGACTAGCACATGCCTCCTCCGATACATGTGAAGTCAGCCACCGCCTCTCTTTTTGAGCTGCTGCTGATGCTGTAGCATTGGCGAGTAGCATCACAGCGCTAACGCTCGGAGGAAAGCACAGCGACTTGGTTCTGATACATCAGCTCACAGACGCAGCCTTGTGCTGATCGACATCACCCTTTGGAGTAATGAGGGGAAAGAGCACCATCTACTCTACTGTACCCACCCAGAGAGAGCAAGACCAATTGTGCTCTCTCAGAGCTCTGGCAGCCAATGGAAAGCTGCATGAACAGGATTCAAAACCGGAGTAAAAAAGCTTAAAATTGTATGGAGGTGGATATAAAATATTTTGTATTAATTTTAGGAAATTAAATTAGAGATGGCTAAACCTTTAAAAGCTCACCATATTTTTTAAAACAAATTTGTTGATGGTGGAGGAATACATGCAAGGTGTTGTGAGGCAAAATAGTTCCAATAGAAAACTAGTACTTGTCCAGATATCCCACTATATAGAACTCAAAATATGTGCAGTTTCAGTTGTGTGTTTTTGAAATTTTAATAAAATGGCTTTTTTGATTCACCACCACAGAATATTTTCTGATACGAAAATGTGTGGGTTTAAATGGAGCAATTAAGTAAACTCAGATATTATAAAGGTCTGATTATTTTTAAACTGAAATATGTAATTATATCCTTAAAACAGAACTATATCAAATTATTTTTTTAAGGTTTTAAACTCCGGTTCTAAGCCTTTTAAAAGAAAAAATGGATGTTAACAGGCACGCTTCCCTTTTTTTTTTTTTTTTTTTTTTTAAGGAAAAATCATTATTCTGCCTGCTTTCTAAAAGTAAAGGAATACTCAGAATAGAATTTAGTAGTTAGTCACCATTATTAATATATATATATATTTTTTTTTTTTTTAGCTTTTAGCTCCATTCACCCCCATATATAGAGGATCCACTCTATAGTTATAGTCATAAAAGAAATATACTGATATAACAGGGGGGCAGAAAGTGGTCAGACTCCATAAACAGCTCTGGTCATGCAGATATTTGTTTTGGACCCATCGATCGCACTTTCTTTGGTCTCACTGGCTGTAGGTGTCCGCAGCTCCTGACTCCCAGTCGCCGACTGGGTCAGATATCTAGCATGCCACTGAAAAACTGGGCTAAAATCATGTAGTGTGAACCTGGCATAAGCAAGGTGCTTAGTTGCACAGCTATTCTAACATTTTGTCAACCTGTGCCATCAAGAGGTTTTGGGTCAAAGCTGTTAATAACAATGTTAGCGTGCTAGCAATGTTTTTGAACAAATCATTAAAACTAAATCATATATTTAACAGTCATTATTAGGTGCTATATATGTATGTATTGTTTTTAAATGGTACACAAACATAAGGTACCATTGCATGTTCCATCCAGCACTGAGGCAAACTTCCACACCAAACATTTCTTGGCTGATTGTCTACTTTAACTTTAGGGAGATAAACAAGCTTTTAGGGGTGTCGCGATTCTCTAAATCCTCGATTCGATTTTATTTCCAATTTTAGGGTCATGATTCGATTCGATTCTCGATTTTCTCTTTTCTTTTTTTTTTTACAGCAGAGAGGCCTATGCCAGTTTTAGATTAGTCTATGGTCAGTCATTGGTTTGATTCATCAAATGTACAATATCTTATTTCAAAAGGTGGGCTTGATATAAGTGATGCAAAGTGATACAAGTGATCTGTAATACACCACATTAGGCACTAATGGTCAAATTTAAATAATTTAATTAAGATATATATGTAATGCCATCTAGTGGATTTTTTTGGTAGCAGCAGTGTGCACTATTAAAACAGCAATGTGCAACATAACTAAATAAATAATACAAAAATACAGGAACAGTCATGTACAAAATAATAGAACAAATAGAGCCTTAACAAACTGAACTCTATCCTACTATAACAGTTAAACATGAAAAATAAGACTTTAAGACTTTTTCGGTCCCTGAGAATGACACGTTTTCTTTTCTTTAATAAAGATATATTATTAACTTTATCTGAGAGAAAGATGCTCCTTAAGGTACCAAAACTATTAACATATTTGAGGCTAGACAAAACAACTGTTATTTTTATATTTAAAAGTTTTTCTTTAAGAAGATGAGAATGTCCACATTCTCGCTACAGTGTGCTGCGCCATTTGCGTAGCTTAGAGGTAGGGATTGTTGACCCTCTTTTTGACTTCGATCCTCGAGACCATGATATAATTTTAATCGATTTCTATGAAATATCGAAATCGTGACACCCCTACAAGCTACAGTTGATTGTTTTGCCAAACTATCACTTTAAGGCCTCTGTTTAAATTCCCAGACACAAAAAAATCAAACAGCAAAAGCTTCTAGCAAAGACCAAGCATAGCCGACAGTAGGGTAGCATCGCACATGAGCGGTAGACTACTCTGTAGAGCAATTGACAAAGGCCAGAGCATGATGGGATATGATGTATCATGCTTGTCAAAGCTACAACTACGGTATGATGCCATAGCAAGCAGTATCTTTTCACTCGTTTTTAATAACGTACATTTTAATAAGATAAAGCATTGTGTATAGTGGAGTTTGATTTTGTAGATACGCTGGATAAAAGCAAAATAATCCATAAATGTTCTTCACCTTTCATAATCACTTTTGACTACCCTAATTTGATTTTAATGCATTATTATATCTGTTAAATTCCAGATTAACTATCATAATGAGCTATCATTATAAAGTTCACCCATATTTTACTCTGCTATGCTTATTTTGTTAGGGATTGAACATACTAGTGCATCTCATAAAAAATTTGAATACCATTGAAAAAAAAGTTACTTTATTTCAATAACTCCTATATAGACATATTACACACAGAGTGATCTATTTTAAGTGTTTCTTTATTTTATTGTTTATGATTGTGGCTTACAGCCAATAAAAAACCCAAAAATCAGTGTCTCAGAAAATTAGAATATTATATAAGACCAACTGGTACTTTTGGCAGTGTGGGCAGTGTGCCAAATCCTGCTGGAAAATGAAATCCGCATCTCCATAAAAGTCATCTGATAAGACACTGATTTTTGGGTTGCATTGGCTGTAAGCCATAATCATCAACAATAAATAAAAAGAAAAAAAATGCTTAAAATAGAGCACTCTGTGTGTAATACATTTTTTGAGATGCACTAGGTAGATTATATTTTACTAAACCTTAAAATGTCTTAGATAAAATGATTAGGAAGCAACATATATAGAAATAGAATAAAAAATATATATGGAAAGATATTTCAAAACAAAGATGCAGATAAGCAAAAAGATTTTTTTTACTTGCCTTGGTTTACTAGTTTTAAAAGTTACAACAAGTTGTAGCCATTTAAAAGTTCTGTCAGTCAGTTCGATTTAATAAAAATAAACCCACTGGCTTAATATACACGAATATTCACTAGTGAGTTTCGATCAGTAGGAAGCTACAAAGCTCTAAAAAATAAGTCAAACAGAGAGTCACAGCATATAAATGAATGTTTATTTTTTTTTTGTTTTGTTTCTGGAATAGCCTAGAAAAAGATCTTGCCATAAATCAATTGAAAATTGTAATTGTTTAAGCCCATGGCTGCTCATTGAGTTGAGGAACTTTTGCATGATGTACAAAAAAAAACAAAAAAAACTACTTATCTTCTTTAAATATTCTAGAAATATTTTGAATGCTATACATATTTTTATATTTATATTTAGAGAGCTGTTTAAGCTGTAAAATTATATTTATTAGCTTTATTAGCTTCATAATATCAAAGTTTTAACTACATAATATCAAAGATTTAGCTACATTTCCGAGGCTAAATTTAAATATGGTTATAACATATTTCATATGTTTATAATTCACATTATTTTATATATATATACAGCTCTGGAAAAAAAATAAAAATTAAAATAAGAAACCCTTCAGAGACACTCCAGTTTCTGAATTAGTTCCTCTGATTTGGCTATTTATAGGTTTATGTTTGAGTAAAATGAACATTGTTGTTTTATTCTATAAACTACGGACTATGGACAAATTCCAAATAAAAAGGAAAAAAAAAAAAGAATGAAAAATGAATGAGAAATGGCTGAAATAACAAAAAAAAAAGATGCAGAGCAAAAAGTTCATATTCATAAAGTTTAAAGAGTTCAAAAATCAATAAAATATCATGTTCTCTCCTCCACCAGTCTTCCACACTGCTTTTGGATAACTTTATGCTTTACACTCCAGGTGCAAAAATTCAAGCAGTTCTGTTTGGTTTGATGATCAGCTTGTGATCATCCATCTTCCTCCTGATTAACATTATATTCCAGAGGATTTTAATTTGGTAAAATCAAAGAAACTCATCATTTTTAAGTGGTTTCTTATGTTTTTCCGGAGCTGTATGTGTGGAAGCACATGAGCCCTGGGTAGCCGAGTGTAATCATTTTGGCCGACCATGGAAAATCTTAAGCACTAGCACCGAGCCGCGCTCACGTTCCTGTCCCTCACCCCTGTCCTGCCGGTGGCAGGTGGACGATAAGCCATGGCCTGTGGCCTGCAGGGCGGACAGAAATAAACCCAGGTAAGGCATCCGTGATAGGTTTTAAAGCAGAGGTCAGCCAACTGGAGAGCAGTGCTGTCTGACACTAAAGGACCTTCTTATTGCTAGCCATCAAAATTAGCTTTGCAATATGAATATTAGGGGTGTCACGATTTCGATATTTCATCGAAATCGATCGAAATTATGTCATGGTCTCGAGCATCGAAGTCCAAAAGAGGATCGAGCAGCCCTTTCTATAACTGATTATTAATGATTTTTAAGGCATTTATAACCTAATTAGTAACCATTAATAAACTAAATGTAAACCATTTATAAACCCTTTATAAAGGTATTCTTATTATAAAGTGGTAGCAAAAAAACATGTAAATAGCAGTTAGCAATGGGAAGTTAAAAAATAATAATAAACTGTAAAACTATAAAATTACAGTTTATAGTCACATATATGACCATAACTTTTTAATAGTAAAGAAAAAAATGCATCATAGAAATCTATAACTTATGCCACTTGTTCTTGAAAATGTTTTATGGGCTGGTCTGAACCAAAACTGCCTGAAAAGGTCCAAATTATTATGTGGAATAATAGTTCATTAAAAACGATTTAATTTATGATTTGTTTTTATTTTTTTTTTTACATCAAATAATTAAAAGTAACTATGTAACTTTTACTCAAAGTACATTTTAAATCGAGTACTTTTTTACTTTTACTCGAGTAGATTTTTAGACGGGTACTTTTACTTTTACTTGAATAGAATTTTAGCAAAGTAAAGGTACTTTTACTTAATTACAGTTTTTCAGCACTTTTCCCACCTCTGGATTTGAGTTTTGATTTGCTGTGGAAATCAGGATTAGCCTGAGAACAGCATTAACATAAAATAGAAATGTCTCTAAGTCAGATTTGTCTGTGGGGATGGTCATTGTCTTTGGGATATGATTGGCAGAATCAGCTGATCAGCTATTTGATCAAGTATTTAATCTCAGACCTGAACTCAAGCGAGATGAGCTTCAACTTTTAGAACTGATGCTAGCATGAGATCAAGTACCCCTTTAGCAATTAGCAATGCTTGTACTTGTTTTTTTTTGTTTTTTTTTTTTCAAAGTTTCGATTGGCTGCCCAGTATGTATGCCCATTTCATACAGTGTCACATATGTCAAATTATATTAAACTATTATATTAATCATGCTACAACTTTTTTTTTGCTTGCTGCTTGATACAAAATTGTCATAATTACATGTGATTAAAGACTAGAGCAAATGGTACCACTTTAAAATAAGACTACCTTTATAAAGGGTTTATAAATGGTTTACAATTAGTTTATTAATGGTTACTAATTAGGTTGTAAATGCCTTAAAAATAATTAATAATCAGTTATTAATAACACATACGTAGAAAGGGCAACAATGACCTGTTGTTTGCCAAATATTGAACTCACAGCCATCTATATTGTTGCCCTTTTTACATATGTGTTATAACTGATTATTAATGATTTTTAAGGCATTTACAACCTATTTCATAACCATTTATAAACTAATTGTAAACCATTTATAAACCCGTTATAAAGGTAGTCTTATTTTAAAGTGGTACCAACCAAATTCATTAAGACAAGCACTGGATAAGCTGCAATGAAATGATTAAATTGTCCATGGATAAAGTCATGCTGTGCATTCTGATACAATATTCTCATATCGATATCCCGTGACTTTTGTCATGTTGGTAAAAAAAATAAAAAAGATGGAGAAGACTGTAGAACATCAATAATGAAACAGGAATAAAAAAATGGAAAGATTAAGATTAAGAATTCATCCTGTTTCTTAAGTGACATTAAAATGTCCAGGCACAAAACGAAAATCACTGTAAACTGAGAATTACAGTATAGAATGAAATGTTTAATGTAATATTCAAATATATATTTGCCAGAAATATATTTTTTTATTTGCCAAAAAAAACTTGCTTTACTTTTAAAAGCCAATTTATATTTTTACTGCAAACAATTTGGAAAAATGATGGACAAATGAATGTAAACTAAATATACAGGTACATTTAAAAAAATGAGAATATCATTAAAAAATATATTTATTTCAGTATTTCAGTTATATATATATATATATATATATATATATATATATATATATATATATATATATATATATATATATATATGTATTAAACACACAGAGTGATTTATTTTAAGTGTTTTATTTCTTTTATTTTTGATGATTATGGCTTACAGCCAATTAAAACCCAAAAATCAGTGTCTCAGAAAGTATTAGAATATTATATAAGACCATTTGGTACTTTTGGTAAGCAGTGTGGGCAGTGTGCCAAGTCCTGCTGGAAAATGAAATCCAGCATCTGTGCTTCACACTAGATCTCAAGCAGCTTGGACTATGTGTCTCTCCTCCACTCTTCCTCCAGACTCTGCTCCCTTGATTTCCTTTAAATAAAATGTAAAATTTACTGATGATCAGTGATTTGTTTGGTTTTGAGAGTCATGTCTGTCATCTGCTGGTGTTGATCCACTGTGTTTTATTATCAAGTCTAAACTCAGTGCAGTTTTGTTTTCCCACAAAATCTTACAGCAGCACTTCATGCTTCTTCCCTCTGCTGATAACGTCTTTTATGGAAATGTGGATTTCATTTTCCAGCAGGACTTGGCACACTGCCCACACTGCTAAACAAAAGTACCAATTGGTCTTATTATTATATAATATTCTATTTTTTTCTGAGACACTGATTTTTGGATTTTCATTGGCTGTAAGCCATAATAATCATCAACAATAAAAGAAATAAACACTTAAAATAGATCATTCTCTGTGTTTAATACATCTATATAATGGAATGCCAGTCGTACATTCGCGTGTAAATTGTGTTAATTATATAAATTGAGTTGCGTAAGTCACCTAAGTTAAGTTCATTTGACAAAACCTGGAAAAGGCTTTCCAGTCAGACGCTAATTAACTTTGTAGAGTTACAGGTTGAGCTATTAGCGGGAGCTAAACCAGGCATGCAATACTGTAGCAGTTCGCTATCTTTAGCGCGGCTAAACTGAGCCTGCAGAACCTTGGCGACATAATGGGAGAATCATCATCTAGCAGTGGTCCTAGCAGTGCCATTGGACCGACCTCCTTTCGCTCTGCCACCGCTCTTCACCACGGATCCCAACATCCAAAAAACACACTGTCAAGGCCTAACAGCTCAAAAAACAGCTTTGGTCACGAGCAGAAGACAAAACTGAAGACTGATAGGGCCAGAGTGCTGATTAATTAGCTAATTAATGAGTTCAAGCTCCATAATGGTGGTGTAACCGAGCGTAATCCCGCGGCCAGGGCGTTATAACAGTTTCAGCGGTAGATGTTCTGTACCACTGAACCGCAGCGCTGGTTACATTGCGTCTTACATAAGCGGTTAAGCAGGAACAGCAGTTCTTAGACTAAAGGCCAGATCCTTTTACCAGCTGATGATAATTAAGGATGATTAAGCAGCTACTGGACGGAGGACGGAGCATGCTGGGAAACGCTGACTCATCCTTCTGCAAGTGCCTCACAAATGTTATTGGATTCAAGGCGACCGCTACTCTTTTCTGCCCACGCCTGTATACGGTATACGCTGTGAGGTGTTCTCTAGTGAGACCAGGTCAGATGGATGAGATATTGGATATTCCATTTTTTTAAGTTGTGCGGGCGTATAACATTCCTCGATCCACAGTATTTACCAAAAAATCTTACAGCAGCAACTTATAGAGCTTATAGAGATGCGGATTTCATTTTCCAGCTGGACTTGGCACACTGCCCACAACTGCCAAAAGTACCAATTGGTCTTTTGAGATGAGTCACTGATTTTTGGGGTTTCTTATTGTCTGTAAGCCACAATCATCAACAATAAAAGAGATAAACCTTTAAAATAGATATACACTCTCTGTATATCTACAGTTCACATTTTGAACTGAATTACTGAAATAAAGCTTTTTTGAAACTTTTCAATGCGAACTGCCAATCAAACCAATCAAAGAAACACTAATGAACTGATATCACAGATATTTTAGACTTAGATTTAGACATATACTATGATTTTTTAATAGATGGATTGCTGCCAATGCCATATTGCCTTTGCATAGTACACTACATTTTATGTTATTATACACTGTGTTTATTATTTAGACCACACATTCATGTTAAAGATTTATGCCTCCCAAAGTGCCCACCTGTTATTATGGCCAGCCCACCTTAATAGACAGCTTCTTCCCCCAGGCGGCCAGGCTGCCCAACCCTCCCCACTGACACCCATACAAACTCTGCACCCCGCACTTACACTTTACTTTACACTGCATCTAATAATATGCAGACTTTCCCATATTATTATACAGCATTCTGCCCACTGTACTCCCCACTCAACTCACTCCTTACCTGCACTTTAATCATAGTTATTCTGTCACCTACTGGACTATTTCCTCACTTCCACACACACACTCTATATATACCTGCATATCTACATCTGTGCAATATTTGTCTATAGTGTT
Source organism: Astyanax mexicanus (assembly GCF_023375975.1). Taxonomy (NCBI): domain Eukaryota; kingdom Metazoa; phylum Chordata; class Actinopteri; order Characiformes; family Acestrorhamphidae; genus Astyanax; species Astyanax mexicanus. The sequence goes on along the minus strand of NC_064432.1, from coordinate 5,982,686 downwards.
TTAAGTTATTACGTGTTATTGAGTGTATTGTGTATAATAATTTATACTGTAAAGCTATCTGTATGTCTTATTATATATATATATATATATATATATATTACTCTTCTTGTGAATATTATTCTCTGCACATTGGTGGGAATCTGCACCCAAGTTTGTTTTTCACTCACATGTACACCTGTACTTTGTGACGTAACAATAAAAATCTTGAATCTTGAATCTTAATATAGCAGGCTATCCCTGACAGTCCCTGTCGTGTGAACCGCGTGTAGATATAGATGTAAATACTGTAAATACGCCATAAAAGGCATTACTACCCACAGTCCACTGTGCAGATTGATCACAGGCAATGATCACAGTCAATGCCTCCAGTCACTGGTCTTTCATTACTGTACATATTATTACCGGACCCCTCACACGAATCCCATAGGCCAGTGTTTTAGTGTTCTTTAGCTTCAGCGAGACACGGCAGAAGTCTCTGTCCCATAAACCATCCACTGATACCTTTAAAGAACAGTGGGAGCAGGAATTTTGGGTTGCATATTGAGAAGGATCTGTGGGAAGAGGCTTTGGAAGACATCAGGGGTGCCCAAACTTTTTTTGTTGGTGGGCCAGATGGAAAATATAGGTCACGGGTCACAGACTCTATAATAAAACAAATAATGAAATATACCACTTTAAATAATACATTTTCCTGATTACTTTCATTTACACACCATTTTACTTTATCTTTCTTTGACAGTGTTGTGTAAACTAAGATTTTTCAAATTTATGTTTCATTTCATGATGTCTCTTAATATTAAACTCCTTAATTACGGCAACTTTTAGACTCTTTGGCCCGTTTTTCTGCGCTAGAAATGCGCACCCTCTCCGCTTTTAGACTCTTTGGCCTTTTTTCTGCGCTAGAAATGCGCACCCTCTCCGCTTTTAGACTCTTTTGTCCCGTTTTTCTGCGCTAGAAATGCGCACTCTCTCCGCTTTTAGACTCTTTGGCCCGTTTTTCTGCGCTAGAAATGCGCACCCTCTCAGCTTTTAGACTCTTTTGTCCCGTTTTTCTGCGCTAGAAATGCGCACCCTCTCCACTTTTAGACTCTTTGGCCCGTTTTTCTGTGCTAGAAATGCGCACTCTCTTCGCTTTTAGACTTTTTGGCCCGTTTCTGACACCTAGCGTTCAAACTTTGAATCTCACATTATAAAAACCTGCTAAACAGCGGGTCAACTTTCATTCTATTTCTAAAATACCTCACGGGCCGCTCCAAAAAAGGAAACGGGCCGCAAATGACCCGCAGGCCGTAGTTTGGACACCCCTGGGTTACACTATTCCAGAACTTACATAAGATATTTTTTCCAGAGGAGTCTCCTATCTGTGACAAATGTCAATATGAAGAGGCCACTCCTTAACATAGCCTTGTCCTTTGTAGTAAACTGACCAATTTTTGGGTTGAAATTTTTGAGACACTTTCTATAGTTTTAGATAAGATATTAGGTCCTGATCCAATTCTGATTTGGTTTTAGGGCTATAAGAAGTTATATTGACACTTAGAAAACTCCCAACAGCAGTTACTATCATACTATCATACAAAAAATTGTACTAAGGGCTTGGAAAGGGACAGATGTCCCATCCAACAAGGTATGGTTAAGAGAAATGATTTGAACTTTTTTTTCATCTGGAGGAAATAAGATTCACACTTAATAACAGATATGGGCAGTTCAATAAAAATTGGCATCCCCTTCTGCATTATTTGGAAAGTACCAAAACCAATGGTAGTATGAGATCAGATTAAATAACTGGAAGTCCTGGGGGGTGGGGTTTGTGTGATGGGTCTAAGGTTAATTGGTGTGTTTATTGTTTGTGAGTTACTGTATTAGTTTACTATTTGTGTTATTTCAAATTCGGGAAGATACATTGTACTAGTGCTGTGCGATATGACGATAAATATCGTGGGGACGATAGAAAAGTGTCCCTATCGTTTCTACGGTAATTTCATCAGTTATGCAAATATATAAAGTAGGCTAGGATAAAATGTATTGGCGTTAGGGTTGGGTTTCTATCATGGTTTTCTATTTGTGGTGAGGATCTTGGACTGATTTTACGTGGTACACGGCGCTCTGTTGTGTATTTTTACATTTGAATTATTTCACTAGAACCGTCACGCTGTCGCTGCTCCTTCCTTCTATAGGTGTTGCGTCTCGTAGCGCTGGTTAAGCTTTATATTCTATAGTCTTTAAGCTACTGCTTTAAGTGTTCACTATTTCATTTTGATCATCTGTTTCTTAATACTATTTTTATTTTATATAAAGCTATAGTATGATAATCACCATAATCACCATAAGTAACCATAAGTATTATTGTTAACAAAAATGAAGGAAATAACGAAAACTGAAAGTGAAAGTTCTGAAACTGAAACTAATAAAAAGATAATTAAAAGAAAAAACTAAAACGAACTGAAATTACAGATTGAATACCCTCATTTTCGTGTTTGTTCATTTATTTTTAATTTTTTCAAATAAATGTGGTATATCGTGATATATATATATATCGTTATCGTGATATTAAAAATTCCATATCGTGATATATGATTTTTCCCATATCGCCCAGCACTACATTGTACTATTTGTAAATGTTGAATACATATAAACTCCTGTTTAATAAACAAATGTAAAAAAAAAAAAAAAAGAAGTCTCTGTCCCATGACATTTGGCATTTCAGTGTGAAATGGCTCTATTTTTATAAACTCCTTGAAAGTGGAGTTTGGTTCACCTAAGAGAACAATGTAAGAAGATTAGAACAGCTCTAAATCTAGGAGAGAGAGAGAGAGAGAGAGAGAGAGAGAGAGAGACTGAGTGGGCGGGGCTTTTAAGTCTAAACTATTTTTTTTAAGACTAAACTATGATCGGGAGATCGCCGGTTCAAATTCCAGTCATGCAGCTTGCCGTCAGCTGCCGGAGCCCTGAGAGAGCACAACTTGCCTTGCTCTCTCTGGGTGGGTACAGTAGATGGTGTGCTCTTTCCCCTCATCACTCCTAGGGTGATGTCGATCAGCACAAGGCAGCGTCTGTGAGCTGATGTATCAGAACTGAGTCGCTGATTCATATTCATATGTGTGTGTGTGTGTGTTTGTGTCAGTTACCCTGCAGGCATGTAACAGCATTAGACGTTATGCTGACATATAATTTTTATCATCTGATGTCATGACCAACATTCAACCTAAATTATTCATTATCGTTTTTGAATCGATAAAATAAACACCTTGATACATCTTGATAAAAGCAATATATTATATGTATTAAGGTATTTTTTATTTAATATTGTGATATAGAGGTGCAGAGTGGTCCTGTGCTGATCTAAAGCGCTGCCACCATTAACGGGAGATTGCTGGTTCCAATCCCGGTTATGCGGCTTGCCAACAGATGCCGGAGCCCCGAAAGAGAGCACACTTGTCCTTGCTCTCTCTCTGGGTGGGTACAGTACAGTAGATGGCGCTCTTTCCCCTCATCACTCCTAGGGTGATGTCGATCAGCACGAGTCGTCTGTGAGCCGATGTATCGGAAACCACATTGAGCACTACTGACCTGCCGTTTCCTCTATATATAAAAAAAATGCTCCCAAAAAGAGTGCCTGAGGTGAGAGAGAAAGAGAGAGAGAGACAGTCAGTGCTGTCTGAAAAAGTCAAACTGCTGTCTCTCAGAAGTCGTTCTCGGAGAGGCAGGTCATTCCCTTAAGCACTAAGAGTCTTTTTTTATTCCGGCTGCCGTCGTCACCCACGGTAAGCAGGTGATTCTGGATTATAAAGGGATTTCAGGCAGGCGTTCAGCCCTCATGAACTAAGGTGAGGAAAAAAAAATAAATAAAAAAAAACACTTTTATACTCGTTGGACCCAAAGATGCATTCATATTCAGCACTGAAATGAGCCTTAAAAGCCGTCACTGAAAGGCCAGCAAAAGTGGGTGGTTTGTTGGCAGCGGAGGGGCAGGGTCGTGCTGTTTTGACTTCAGGTGACACCTGGCTATACTTAGCTTTGCTAACAGGATCTAACGCGCTTACTGGAGGATTAGCCCAGAGCTGCAGCTAAAAGAGCAGCACAAGGCACATGTACTGCCTGTACCAGCTCCTCACTCACATCTCCAGCCCCAACTTCATCTCTTATCCTTTTACAGTTCTGTACGTTTGAGAATATATATATTTTTTAATTGTCGTTCTTCAATTTTGGCAGCAAAAATATACCATATTTAGTAACAGTATTTCCAAAGCATCACTAAAAAGAATATACATCTCTGGAAAAATAAAAAAATAAGAGAGCACTTAAAAAGGATGAGTTGATTTTACCAAATCGTGAAAACCTCTGGAATATAATCAAGAGGAAGATGGATGATCACAAGCTGAACATCAAACCAAGCTCAATGAACTGCTTGTGTGTAAAAGCAGTGTGTAAGACTGGTGGAGGGGAGGAGAGAACATGATGCCAAGATGCATGAAAACTGTAATTAACTGTAAAACCAACCAGGGTTATTCCACCAAATATTGATTTCTCAACTCTTAAATATTGATTAAACTCTTAATATTGATTAAACTCAACTCTGAATATGAATTTTACTCTATACCTATAAATAGCAAAATCAGAGAAACTGATTCAGAAACTGAAGTGTTTTCTTATCTTTTTCCAGAGCTGTAAACTCTTTTTACATTGACTTCCATTGAAAGTTTAGAAGGTTAGGGTTATGTCATATTGTCGTATGCGTTAATTTTTTAATCCTTAAAAAAAACACATTGATACATCTTAATAAAAGCAATATATTATGTATATTAGGGTATTTTTGTTGTATATTTGTTGGTTTGCAGTTTATACACATGCATACAAAAAAATAATAATATAATATTTCCATAGATTGTCCTTACATTACTTTATTACGTTATTTTTTATTTTGCTTAGTTTTTTTCTCCATTGCATGAATTCAATGAATTCACTTTTTTTTAAAAAATTCTGGTTGCCAAATATTCTATGCAAATCCCTAATATTTAGACAAATCCCTTGCCTGAAATTGGAGCGCATGGCAATATGTTGAGACAAATGCTGAGAACCCTGTTTGAAATGCTTTAACTACATAAATATGTAGCATCTAAAGGCAATATCAATAAACTTCTGGTAATAAACCTTTTTTTAGAGCAACGGCTTTCTTTTTCCCTCTGTTGTTTTCTTGGGTCTTTCAGCGTCATTTTAGTCAGTTTTTACTTTAGTAGGTTTAATTTATTTGTCTTAAGAAACACTTTTAAGGCGTTTTCACACCAGCACTATTTGGTCTGGTTTAAACGGACTATGTTTGTGTGGTTAATTTCAGCAGGTGTAAAAACAGTAATCGCACTCGGGTGCAGATCCAAACAACCAGGACGAGACCTGCTAGTGGAGGTGGGCTTGGACCGCTCCCAAACGAACACTGGTGTGGTTATTTTGTGGTGAGAACGTGATCCGGTCTCGATCTGACCCAACTATTAAATATAGTCCATTTATTTAAGCTAAACTGCTGATATGGCGCAGTTTAATCTGATATATTTGCCAGATAATGCTAATTACCACAGCTAATTACCACAGCTAATTACCACAGCTATGTCTCTGCTGCTCCATGCTGTTTACACACATGGTATGTGCAGAGTGCACTGCATGTCCCATTGAAAAAACTATAAGATAAGATATAAGATATATTTACTTGCTTGCTCGTGTGGCAGACAGCTATGGCCAATCAGAGGAGATAATATGCTTGCATAGTTTATTGGTGCGCATATTGGTAAGTTTAAGTTTAGGTTTCGCCTGTGTGAAACCAAACCAAACCAAAAAAAGGGAGAAAAAGCTCCAAGTAAACGAACTCAACAACCGATCCGGATCATAGAAACCATAGTGGTGGATAGTGTGGGTTCACTATCAAAGTGTACCAAAGTGAAGCACCGTCCAATCAGATTTGCAGCATTTAAGACTAAATTCCTAAAATGTTGCTACCTTTAAGACCGTCATCAACATACAATAGAGAACCAGTTCCTCTGGACGTCATCCTTGCCTATGATCAGCTAAACAACAAAAAAAAAGGGAAAGGGGGTTTCAGACCAAACCTGGCCACCAAACTGATCCTAAACTGAGCCTTATAATGCCTCAATGGTCAATATAATATTTATATTACACCTCTTTAAAAAATAAAGCTATGAGAAGTCTACACAACAAGTGCGAATGAGGGAAAACTGTTCTACTGTGCAATATGGCCATAGTGCACTTTAGTACAAGAAAGCAAACCAAATTATAAAATTACAATATTCGAGCAAAAGCTGTGTTGTGCATAAAGACCTACAGCGATGCACCTGACAGTCACTAATGCTAATATGTTAATATGTTAGCCTCAAGCTAAAACAGTAGCCACAGTGAACACTCTAGTTCAGATATAATATATTTTCTTCATTCATTTCACATGATCCTTGACAACAGTATCATAAATAAAAAAATACTGCATACACATAATAAGTATAAGTATAATGATAATTAGGGGTGGGACAATATATCAATAAAGCGATATATTGTATTGTTTCGATTAAAATTGTATTGCCATAATCAAATGACTAGCATAAAAATATACATCTGCGATAAAGAATATATTGATTGTCAAAATCTGTAAAACTGACACAGTAACAGATGCTGTGAAGTATCGAGAAGAATTGTTTCGCGATATATATTGCGTATCGCAGTATCGTAAGATCACTATCGTGGGCAGCGTATCTTGATGATATCCTATTGTGAGGTGCCCTGTAATTCCCACCCCTAGTGCATACATCTAAACTTTGATGTCATGTCTCTGCTACAATTCTACCGTACGAATATATATTTAAATATATATTCTACCACTTTAAGAAGGCTGTACTGAAATGCTGATCACGTTACTGAGGATGCTACAGTGTCCGAAAGTTGAGTGATGAACAGATAACTCTTAAACTCTTGAATCTTAAAAGTACTGCTTGCTGGAATCATATTCCCAAACCTCCAGATTGAATAAAAACCAACCCTGGCTTGGTAAAACTAAGCATTCTAGCGAATAACGGGTTTAGAAATGTAGCTACTGAGGATTCCTGTGCGGGTGTTAAGCCCTATGCTCATCTATAAGCCTGCTACGCCTAGAGCGCTGGAGCTAGCTCAAGTCACCTGAGCTCCGTAAGAAGGACACACCACGTCGGAAAGCAACAAATCCGACTCCAGCTGTGTGACAGATAGAGGAGCAGGTTGTACAGATCAGAACGCAACACGGAAAGACTGGACAAAAAAAAAGCAAAATATAAATATATATAGAGCCCCTGCAGTAGGATTGCAGCTAATTGCGTGGATTTCAAGTTTTGAAGAGATAAATAAGCACAGAACGTTTTTTCTATGTACAAACAATGAGCTTTCTTAAATATATATATATATATACGTATATGTATGTATTTGAACGTAGGGTTCTTCGATTGAGCGATATGCCATACACAATCCACTTTTGTTGTTTAAAAAAGAGAGCTGTGTGAGTGTGAAGAGCTGAAGAGTTTTTAGACAGCTTGGTTAATGGGCTGGGCGATACGATAAAAATATTGCAAAATATTGTACCACGATATTTACAAGACATTTACATGATACACAATATTTACCGCAATGTTTTGACTACTCAGATCATTTCATGCACAGTACAGTGATTTACTGTCAGTTTTTGCAGCACGTCATCCTATTAACTAGGGCTAATTATGCTCTTCGAAACAAATTGTATAAAATGGATCACGATACAATAAAATATATTATCTTATTACCCAGTTAAAGTGTAAAAAAAAAGCTCTTCACACTCATCACATGTTTTATGACGTGTTTTAAAACCTGTCCTCCTTGCATTCTGCTTAATCTATATAAGGAATACTAGTGGCAATAGTAGTCAATCATTTATTTATCAACGTTTCAATGTCTTTGATAGTTCGAACATAACAATATCACAAACAACGTCACTCCACAATACACAATCTTTCCTTATGTTTGAATATTTGGGGGTCTTGTGGGTTTGTTTCAGTTGAATTCACTTAAATCACTTCGTTAGAATAGACACACTTGCTTTATGGAATTGTTCCAATTGGCTGGCCTTTGCAGGAGAAGCGTTTTGTTCACGACGTAATGCTAATGCTACCCTATACAAGCATTCATCAACCCTGTACAGATGATCAGTAAAAACGAGGCGCTTATACAGTTTGACATTTTTACAAGACTTGAAGAAATCTGAAATTAAAATGTTAGCTTCAAAGACAGAAGTATACAGTATATTCACCAGTATAAAATTGACACTGTTTGTGTTAAATGAACATGGAGAGTTTTGGCTAATTTATTTTGTACCTCAAGACAAGAGTTGGAAACAATGGCCTTCAACTACAGCCCAATCTTTTTTTTCTTTCTCTCCATGCCCAACAGGTGTTTAGGCTTTTCTCATCTCTTTCGTCCCAGGTGGCACATGTGCCAATGCCTAATCCAGTAGAGCTTGGCGATAGGACAGGTGACGGCCTCTCGCCTGCATGTGATTTCCTTGCCTAAGCACATGACACAAAACCGAATGGTGCACAGCCATGGTTCTGAAGTACCCTTGCTTTGCTCACAGTTTGGCTTTGCTTCTTACCTATACTTGTTCACTAACTGGGAAGTAAGGGGTCATTAGTTTGTTCAGGTAGAATAGGTAAAAATAGTATGGGTACTCCAGGAAAAGGACTGGGAACCACTTGATTAGATTTATGAGGCTACTTACTCAAAATTTCTTTGGCCAGGCACCTGATTTTTAGCCAGATTTGTACCCTGATTTGTCTTAACATACCCTTAACTCATCAACTCAGGTAGGATAGGACAGGACAGGACAGGGCACGGGTATGGCAGCATCAGGAAGGTGCAGGATTGGGAACCGTTGGATTTGTCCAGCGAAGCAAACATTCCCACACAAGACTACACCAACTGACTTACCTTTGGGGCGACTTCGATTTCATCCACTTGGTTTCTGTTCATTAAGCCCTTAACCAAACCCTCCACATTGGCATTGAACTTCATGAAGAGCACATAGGATACGTAGGCCAATAGAAGCGCAATGCTCTCCACGTAAGTGATATAGTTATCCAGGAAGAAGACAATGAGCATTATGAGGTCCATGATGTAGAACGAGACATCCCGGAAAAGTGGCCACCAGGTGAGATTCAAGATCTCACGTGAAAACAAGGCGCACATCCCGATTACGAACAGGATGTTGAAGACAGCCGAGCCCACGATGGTACCGATGCCTACGTTGCTGTGGGAAATGAACACGCCAATCACTGAGGTGAAGAGCTCAGGGGCAGAGCCTCCAGCAGCCATGAAGGTGGCACCGGCCACGTCATCAGAAATCTTGAGCTTCTCGGTGATGACGGTGAGTGCGGGAACGAAGAATTCGTCGCAGACGATGGCTAGGGCGATGAACATGTAGAGCATGCCGAACATGTGCAGAACCACAGCTCCTTGCCGCCTCTCCTCCAGAGTGAACAGGTCCTCAGGGTAGTCCCCTTGGTTCTCCATCACGGACGCCATGGCACGCGGTACATCCGCTGAAATGTTACGTTCCCCGTCGGTCGAGCGCAGAGTTCTGTGGGACAGCGGATCGTCCGGGTGGCCGAGCAGAGACATGGCCGTTCCTTTGAAGGCACTCCAAAAAAGGAGCAGAGCGAGGGCACAGAAGCTGAGGACGAAACCCAGGACCCGTGAAGGACGCAGCTTCCTCCTCACATGGTGCCTCAGGTGCCGCTTCTTACTCGGCAGCGCAGAGGCGAGCTCTGGCCCCAGCTCTATGCAGGAGAACGTGGGATCCATGGTTGATGGGTGGCCGTCCAGTGTGAGGTCTTACACCTATGGAGCACCAGACATGGCCCCACCTACACTTAAACCTGGTTGAAAGGATGGGCTCCCTGATTCCACACAGGGTCGAGATCCTCTAAAGGTTTCCTCATAATAATATCTGAAAAAACAAAAACAGAAGGAACAGAATTAAAAAGAGGTGGTGTTAGTTCTGATTCTGACACAACCATCGCTACATCAGTAAAAAAAAACTTCATGGGTCAACCCATAACTGGTGCAAATCCAGTGGAACTCAATGATTCTATGTCTCTACAGCAGTTAGATCAGATAAGATCACAGATCAGGCGGTCAGTCACCTTACTGTAACCTGTTATCTTTCAGTGTCCATGTGAGGAAGAGCCATGTGGCTTAATACAGCAACCGCTTGCCTGCTTGCCTAATCTTCTCACAGCTTTTGTTTCAAGGCTTCAGGTCAACCGTTGTGACTGAAGGTCTGCACTTGGAAGTATGTTGTATGTATTTTTCTGCTTGTTTTGAAGAAAAGGGCCATAAACATTAAAACTACCCATTAAACTATGATAATATTGTAGGTTATGGTGATTTTTAACAAGGAAAACTCAAATTTGTTAGTTTCTTTGGTCGCTTCTTTGGTTGTTTCGCCATCTCGCCAGTGATTTTCAGTACTCTGTTTTAAGTGTGCCTCTAAAAATCTCTGTTTGAAGGGGCATGTAACCCTAACACCTTTCTATCCTAGCCTAACAAGAATCCGGACCCCCTACACCTGGGCGTGGACACCCAAAACAGAGGGGTAGGGCTAAGAGCTAGGGCCAAGCCCTGCAGGAGCAGGAATAGTGACCACTGCTGTAGATGGGCATCTAAAATAAGAGTCGGAGCTAAGTTTGGAGTTGTCTCGGTTCCAGACTTCTTTGTAACACTTGACCTCATACTGGTGCAAATCCAGTGGAATCCAATTCAGTAACCAGGCCTGACAATTACCACTGGTCAGTCCTGAGTGATGCCAGGGCAAAAATGGCAGAGCTGTGTACTGGAATCATTGCTTAATAGATGTTAGATGTTATGCAGCCCATAACAAGAACAGTCGTGCCATAAGCGGCCGGAGTCCTGACAGAGCACAATTGGCACAATTTGTTTTATTCTATTAGCAGCACTTTTCTACAAGGTCTTAGACAACTTATGTTTGCGTATGCATTTGCACATCAGCAATGAACTTATTGCAACTTAATGTACTATAGCTATATGCATTTATTAGTCTGCTTAAAAAAATCTCTAAAAAAAATGGAGTCACCATCAAACTGAAGCAAAATAGAGAATTTAAGATTAAGATTAAGAAGAAAAAATGGCAAATACTGGAACAATCTGACATTGCAATTGGAATTCCATTTTTCTCTGGAATATATATTGCAATATTAAAATTTACTATAGATTTCTCACTCGATTTTACTAATATAGGAGTTATATAAAAGATGTTGGGCAGATATAATCAGTTAAGTCACAGATAAGTCATGAAAAAATTGCATTAAGACAAATTGATGATGCTCAAATCGATGATGATGCTACAACAGTATATAGGGGAGTGCTAATTTCTGATCTAAAAGTGAAATTGAAGTTTTTTTTTATTCTGTTCTTTGAATAAACTTGATTCCTTGTGGTTCCAGCTTTTGCTTTTTAGAAGGTAGAACTGGAAGTGGGAATGCTGAAGGTTTCTCTGCTATTTTTTCTGTACATCTGAAAAACTATTACAGAGTCTGTGTTTCACTGTAGAAGATGATTTTATAGTCTTATAGTTTTATAAGCTTCTCCAAATATAGAGCGATTAAACCTTCTTATCCTTCAGGGGAAGTTAATATAGATCATTTCTATTTTGACAAAATGTTTGAACTAAAAATCGTCAAAAATGAAGATATTTGTTTTTTTTCACTGGAGATTGTACATATATTTATAAATATATATATTTTCTTGTTCTTAGGAAGCAGTGCTGCCGATCATTTCTATTCCTTTATATATATATATATATATATATATATATATATATATATATATATATATATATATATATATTTTTTATGAACCTCTGTTTTACAGTCTTTCTTCTGGTCTATTTATTCAGAAATATATATATATATATATATATATATATATATATATATATATATATATACACACAGTGTACAAAGCAGCTACACAGTTCCAATAATGGACAAAACTAAAACTGGAGATTGGAGATGGCAGTTTTGCATTGGGTCGGTGCTGGTGACCACAGCATTAGAACAAGCAGAAGCCGTCCTCCAGCACGGCGGAGAGCGCAGCGTCCATCTGTCGGCCTAATGATTTAATCCGATCAATAAGCTGCTGATATCCTGACTTTCCCTGCAGCCTCCTGCAGGCTAATTCACAGTGCTTTACTTTCACTCCAGCTAAGATACACAGTAAATGTATCAGCTTCACTCTATTTACAGTGTTCCAGTCAGAAAGATGATTTTTCTATTATCTTTTCTAAGTAGAGTTCTTTTTTTTAGTTCAGTAAAGATGTGTGTGTGTGTGTGCAGTAACAGTAACTATATTAGCTATACATCAGCTCACAGATGCAGCCTTGCGCTGATCGACATCACCCTTTGGAGTGATGAGGGGAAAGAGCACTATCTACCAACCCAGAGAAAGGGCTCCGGCAGCTGTCGGCAAACCGCATGATCGGGATTCGAACCAGCGTTTTCCGATCATAGTGGCATAGCGGCTTTAGACCGCTGGACCACTCGTTTAACTATTAGCAATATTCAGACTTAGGAATTGGAAAATATCCATAAATAATATAAAACTGATGTATTATATATTTTTTAAACATTACCGAGAAGAATCACAGTGCTCTCGGAGGAAAGCGCAGCGACTCGGTTCTGACACATCAGCTCACAGACGCAGCCTTGTGCTGATCTACATCACCCTTTGGAGTGATGAGGGGAAAGAGTGCCATCTACTGTTCCCACCCAGAGAGAGCAAAGCCAATTGTGCTCTCTCCGGGCTCCGGCAGCTGTCGGCAAGCCGCATGGCCGGGATTCGAACCAGGGTTCTTCCGATCATAGTAGCATAGTGGCTTTAGACCGCTGGACCACTCGTTTAAGTATTAGCAATATTCAGACTTAGGAATTGGAAAATATCTATAAATAATATAAAACTGATGTATTATATATTTTTTAAACATTACCGAGTAGCATCACAGTGCACTCGAAGGAAAGCGCAGCCACTCGGTTCTGACACATCAGCTCACAGACGCAGCCTTGTGCTGATCGACATCACCCTTTGGAGTGATGAGGGGAAAGAGTGCCATCTACTGTTCCCACCCACAGAGTGAGCAAAGCCAATTGTGCTCTTTCGGGGCTCCGGCAGCTGATGGCAAGCCGCATGACCGGGATTCGAACCAGCAATCTCCCAGTAATCATAGTGGCTTTAGACTGCTGGACCACTCGTTTAACTATTAGGAATATTCAGTCTTTGGAATTGGAAGGTATTTAATATAATTAAAAGATTCTCATTTTAAAAATCCTTAATAAATAAATACGCAGCGACTTGGTTCTTATACATCAGCTCACAGATGCAGCCTTGTGCTGATCGACATCACCCTTTGGAGTGATGAGGGGAAAGAGTGACATCTACTGTACCCACCCAGAGAGAGAGCAAAGCCAATTGTGCTCTCTCGGGGCTCCGGCAGCTGATGGCAAGCCACATGACCTGGATTCGAACCAGCAATCTCCCAGTAATCATAGTGGCTTTAGACCACTGAACCACTTGTTTTTTTAGAATAAGAGCTTCACTTCATTTCTTTCTACTCTTTGTGTTTGAAGTAACTGATGTATATAAAGTGTTTTACTTAGTGGATTCAAATGTTGGACCAGCAATGCAGATTGTTCCATTTAAAGACTTTGTTAGATAAACTAGAAGATCATTTATCACTGGAGTCACTGGACACTATCAGGTCACGGGTCTACAGAATTAGTAGCGACTGGTTGCAGAATGCACTGATGTAACACAGATGATCTAATCTTAGACACTGTTACTGAACTGTTCATGCTTCTCTTAGGAAACCGACTGTACTGTATTTTCATTTGCACTCTGTGTCTTTAAAATAACTGATGTAATATATATTTTTTAAACCGAGTAAAATCACAGCGCGCAGTCGGAGGAAAGCGCAGCGACTCGGTTCTGATACTTCAGCTCACAGACGCAGTCTTGTGCTGATTGACATCACCCTCTGGAGTGAATTAGTAGCAACTGGTTGCAGAATGCACTGATGTAACGCAGATGATCTAATCTTAAACACGGTTACTGAGCTGTTCGTGCTTCTCTTAGGAAACCGACTGTACTATCATGCAGTGCAATGTCCAGCTGCAAAGTCAAGTCTAACCGTTTACACTCTTCTCTTAAATGAAATCACCAGAACAGTGTTTTATGACGTTAAATGACGTTAAAAAAATTAAGAGTATAAAAGTATAAAATTATATTGATTTAGAAAAAGCATACAGTGAAGGATCTTCCTGTAAATAAGAAGAACCAAAGCAGAAACCTGAAGCACTCTGTCTGGAAATGAAGAGCCTCTTAAAGTTTCACATAAACTCAAAATTCTTTGATCTTTTAAAGTCAATTCAGTCATCATGATAATCTTATATCCTATTTAGAGAAACATCGTTCCAACGAACCAACCAGTAAATGGGATTTTTTAATAAAAAAAATAATTAGGTAATATATATTTTTTAATAGTTCTGTTAATTTATATGCCTTATACAGCACTAGAAAAAAATAAGAGACCACTTAAATTTTTGAATCAGTTTCTCTACATTTTGCTATTTACTTGTATTCTTGCTTTATTCTATGAATTACGGACATTTTTCCCAAATTCCAAATAAAAATACTGTCATTTAGAGCATTTATTTGCAGAAAAGGAGAAATGTCTGAAATAACAAAAAAGTTCAGAGTTAAGAAATCAATCAATATTTGGTGGAATAACCCTGGTTGGTTTTTAATCACAGTTTTTAATCATGCATCTTGGCATCATGTTCTCTCCTCTCCTCCACCAGTCTTACACACTGCTTTTGGATAACTTTATGCTGCTTTACTCCTGGTTCAAAAATTCAAGCAGTTGAGTTCAGCTTGTGTGTATATATATATATATATATATATATATATATATATATATATATATAATAGAACCATCTGGTATACATACATGCATTTACATTATGTAATGATTTTTCATTTAGAATTGATTTTAGTTAAATGTAAAAAAAGAGGCGTTGACACCGTTGCAGACCTAAAAGGGTCCTTGAAACAAATCCTCCTTTTTGCCATTATGCTTCTCACCCAACAACAACAAACAGAATAAA
Organism: Astyanax mexicanus; assembly: GCF_023375975.1. Lineage (NCBI taxonomy): Eukaryota > Metazoa > Chordata > Actinopteri > Characiformes > Acestrorhamphidae > Astyanax > Astyanax mexicanus. The sequence continues at coordinate 5,967,453 of NC_064432.1, read as the reverse complement.
TAGATTACCAAAGACTTCTGTAATTTTACCTCAGTATCTGTGGTTTGTGGTGGAGAGCGTGAGGCGGTCCAGCTCCTGACGGAGGAAATCCTCGCACAGCTCCGCGAGCATGGATCAGGAGTGACTCTGTCACAGTAGCCACGAATCAGAATTAGTGCTAAATCTCTCTCTCTCTCTTTCTCTCTCTCTCTACCTCTATCTCTATCTCTCTATCTCTCGTCCTCATCCAACCCGCACCTTCCTGTCCTTCAGAAGGCAAGGTGAGGTCGTAACAGGGCTGAGTTATAAAAGAGCTCCAGAGACCTCAAAGAGACCTTTTATTCATCCTTTATTCTTTTATCTGTTTATGAAAGAAAAACTGACAAAAAGTTACTTTATTTCAGTAGTTCAGATCAAAATGTGAAACTCATATATTATATAGATGTATTAAACACACAGAGTGATCTATTTTAGGGTTTATTTCTTTTATTGTTGATGATTATTATGGCTTACAGCCAATGAAAACCCAAAAATCAGTGTCACATAGAACACAGTGGATCAACACCAGCAGATGACAGACATATCTCTCCAAACCAAACCATCACTGATCATCAGTAAATTTTACAATTTATTTGTAAATCAAGGGAGCAGAGTCTGGAGGAAGAGTGGAGGAGAAACACACAGTCCAAACTGCTTGAGGTCTAGTGTGAAGTTTCCACCAATCAGTGATGATTTGGAGAGACATGACTGTCATCTGCTGGTGTTGATCCACTGTGTTTTATTATCAAGTCTGTAGTCAGTTCAGTGTTTTTCCAGAAAAAAATCTTACAGCACTTCATGCTTCCCTCTGCTGATTACAACTTTAATGGAGATGCTGATTTCATTTTCCAGCAGGAGTTGGCACACTGCCCACACTGCCAAAAATACCAATTGGGCTTATGTAATTATATAATCTTATATAATTTTCCTGAGACACAGATTTTTGGGTTTTCATTGAGTGTAAGTCATAATCATCAACAATAAAATAAATAAAAGTGTAAAATAGTTTCACATTTTATTACTGAATTATTGACATAAGGTCACTTTTCAACTTCAATTGGAGATGCACCTGTAGGTTTAGCTGGATGAGTATATGGTGGCATGTAGACCAGGGGTCGGCAATTAGTTAGTTATTAGTTTTGGTCACAGGCCAGATATTTTCCAAGCCATTAGGTGGCGGGCCACAAAAAAATAAATCTGTTTTTGGAAAATGAAGCAGTTAAACCCAGGACGAAAGGAAAAAAATAAATAAATGAACACAGCGCTCCTCACGCGGGGATCGAACCCGATTCGTCAGGTTCGCAGTGCGAAGATACAGGCAGGAAAAAAACACCTTAGAAAGAGATAGGGAGCCCGAGAACGGGTGAAAAAACGAGAACGGGTGGAAAATAAAAAAAACACGCCGAGCGCGATAGAGAGACGGGAAGGCGTGTAAACTAAAGTTCGCCAGAGAAGCATTTTATTTTTTATTTTTTTTATAGTTCTAACAACTATAAAACCACATCTGGCCCCGGGCCACCTATTGCCAACCTATGATGTAGACCAGGGGTGTCCAAACTAGGGGTATTTTACAAAGGTTTTTAAGTCGTTTTTTATAATGTGAGAGTCAAAGTTTGAACGCTAGGTGTCAGAAACGGACCAAAGTGTCTAAAAGCGGAGAGGGTGCGCAGTTGTAGCTGAGAAAACAGGCCAAAGAGTCTAAAAGCGGAGAGGGTGAGCAGTTGTAGCTCAGAAAACGGGCCAAATAGTCTAAAAGCGGAGAGGGTGAGCAGTTGTAGCTCAGAAAACGGGCCAAATAGTCTAAAAGCGGAGAGGGTGCGCAGTTGTAGCTGAGAAAACAGGCCAAAGAGTCTAAAAGCGGAGAAGGTGTTCAGTTGTAGTGCAGAAAAACGGGCCAAAGAGTCTAAAAGCGGAGAAGGTGTTCAGTTGTAGTGCAGAAAAACGGGCCAAAGAGTCTAAAAGCGGAGAGAGTGCTCAGTTGTAGCGCAAAAGAAGTGGCCAAAGAATCTAAAAGCGGAGAGAGTGCTCAGTTGTAGCGCAGAAAAAAGGGCCAAAGAGTCTAAAAGAGGTGAGAGTGTTCAGTTGTAGCGCAGAAAAACGGGCCACAGAGTCTAAAAGTGGCGAAATATTTGATTGATGCTAATGCAGTTAATAAAGTGATTTTGATGATTATTTTAATTTAGTGAGTGATGTCTGTGTTTATGGTGGATCAGTCAGTGGGTGAGTGTGTGAATGAAAGTGGGTGGGCTGCTCAGTGAGGGGTCTGTGTGGTCTGTGCTGGTGCTGAGTTTAATCCTGTACTATAGATTACTGCATCTCTATGAGGAGCAGGAGATTAGGCCTCTAAGTGACAAAGCTTCAGCCTGGGGCCTGAAATAGAGCCTGCTCGCGCCGCTGTGGCTGAAACCAGCCGCACACACACACACACACACACCAACACACACTCAACCCAGGACATTTAAGCTTAGATGCACGTTAATTCCACCACCAATCATCTTCCACTTTCTTTCTTTCAGCAGATGCACCAATTTAACCATATTAGAACAAATCTGGCTATTTGAAAACTTAGATGACTGAAAACATGGACATTTTTCATGTTATAGTACTGAAAACTTTTATCTTTTATCAGTAATAATTATATTATTAACTAATAATAATAATAATTATAAAAAAATATTTGTGGGAGTTCTAATAAAAGTAAGATATAGAAGAAGAATGAAGAATATTATCATAAAATATAATATTCCAAAATTACTGTTACAGTGTTAAAGATTTATGGAACAAGAGTAATTATGTTGGAATGATTGTTACAAAGCAGTTGTAACACAGCAATTGTGGCAACGTGATTGTTACAGAGTGATTATGTTGGAATAGTTACTAAATGATAGTTAATAACATATAATATTCCGAAAATATTGTTACAATGTTACTGGTTTGTGGAACAACTGTAACATAGTAAGTGTTACAGAGTCATTATTACAAAGCAGTTGTGGAAATATGATTGTTACAGAGTGATTGTTGGAGTGACTAATACAAAGCAGTTATATACAGAGGTGGAATGTAACTAATTACATTTACTCACATTACTGTAATTGAGTACATTTTATGAGTAATTTGTAATATTTAAAGTAGTTTTTAAATTAGGTAATTTTACTTTTACTTAAGTACACTTTGATACAAGTAATTTACTTTACTGCTTTGGAAAACTCAAAAAAAAAAAACAAATAGTTTGAAAAAAAAAAAAAAAAAGAGTTTTGTTCTCCATGGCAGCGCAGCTGAACTTTTCCCAGCAGTGTTTATTATTATGGTTAGCGGGAGAGACGCTGTGTGAATCAGCTGTGCTCGGGGGAACCGGTGTTCTGTCGAGTTTTGCTACCCATCGATATGTGCTTCTTTACAGCACTGCGCATTCGCTGACCAACATTCTTGTTCTTAGAAAATGTTTTATGGGGTGGTCTGAACAAATACTGCCTGAAAGATCTAAATTATTAAATTTAATACTTATTTAATTTATAATTTGTACTTTTTTACATCAAATAATTAAAAGTAACTATGTAACTTTTACTCAAAGTACATTTTTAATTGAGTACTTTTTTTACTTTTACTCGAGTAGATTTTTAGATGGGTACTTTTACTTTTACTTAGTGGAATTTTAGCAAAGTAAAGCTACTTTTATTTAATTACAATTTTTCAGTACTTTTTCCACCTCTGGTTATATATTATATATATATAGCTCTGGAAAAGGAAAAAAAGAGACCCATTAAAAATCATGAGTTTCTCTGATTTTACCAAATTGAAAACCTGAGGATGGATGATCACAAGCCATCAAACCATCAAACCAAGCTGAACTGCTTGCAATTTTGCAACAGGAGTGTAAAGCAGCATAAATTTATCCAAAAGCATGGTGTAAGACTAGTGGAGGAGAGAACATGATGCCAAGATGTGATTAAAAACCAGGGTTATTCCACCAAATATTGATTTCTGAACTGTTCTTAAAACTTTATGAATATGAACTTGTTGTTTTCTTTGCATTATTTAAGGTCTGAATGCTCTGCATCTTTTTTGTTATTTCAGCCGTTTCTCATTTTCTGCAAATAAATGCTTTAACCGGGGCTTGAAATACTGCTACAAAGTGCTTGTTACATACGAATTGTTACACAGAGTAATTATGTTGGAATAATTGTTAGTAAAACAGTTGTTACAAAGTAACTAAACTTAAATTGTTGGGAAAAAAAATGATGTTTTTTTTTTAGTTTTATTTTAAGTAAAAAAAATTTAAATCGAGTACTTTTTTACTTTTACTCGAGTAGAATTTTAGCAAAGTAAAGGTACTTTTACTTAATTACTATTTTTCAGTACTTTTCCCAGTTCAAAATAATTGTGAAAAACATTATCCTTACAGATTGTTGACTTTCACAAAGCAAATGGTACAAAGTAAATTAGTGTGATTATGAAGGAGATGAGTGTCACGCGATTGTGATCGGGATGTTCCAGAACGATAGTGCTACCACTGATACAAGTGAGAATGTTAGAGAATGATCACACTAGAGAGAGTAATGCTGAGTGAGAAAGTGAGAACTCTTGGGTGGGATGGGGACAAGGTGGTGGAAGAACGCTGAGGCAGCAGGCGCTCCTGTGCCGGCAGCCCGGCAGGCAGGTGGGAAGGCCGTGGGGAAGAGCGTGGGGAGTGTTTTAGCGCAGAAGAGTGGATGTCATGCCGTGGCCAGGAGATGAGATTTAATCCTATTTTAATCGTGGTGGGATTAAGGATACACAGCGGCTCCTAATCCGCCTAGATTACCCATGCTGCTTCCCCAGGCGGGAGGGGGTTGTGTAATCAAGTGCACTTAAGGTGATTTACTTCCCAAGGTTTCATTCCCATCAAAGCCCCAAGGTGGATACAACCCTGAAACCTAGTTAAAATCTGTGTGTGTGTGTCCTATACCTACAGCTGTAGTTTAAGTAATATTTAATTTTAAGTAATATTCAGTTTCTGAATCAGTTTCTCTGATTTTGCTATTTATAGGTTTATGTTTGAGTAAAATGAACAATGTTGAGCATTTATTTGCAGAAAATGAGAAATGGCTGAAAAGTTATATTCATAAAGTTTTAAGAGTTCAGAAATCAGTCAGTCATATTTGGTGGAATAACCCTGGTTGGTTTTTAAATCACAATTTTCATGCATCTTGGCATCATGTTCTCTCCTCCACCAGTCTTCCACACTGCTTTTGGATAACTTTATGCTACTCACTCTTGTTGCAAAACATTCAAGCAGTTCAGCTTGGTGATTTAATGGCTTGTGAGTCATCCATCTTCCTCTTGATTATATTCCAGAGGTTTTCCATTTTAGGTGCTCTCATGTTTCCCAGAGCTGTATATATTTCAGACATCCCAAGTTGCAAAAGTTGATTTAAGGGAGGCCCGTTTGTGGCACTCGTTCTGAATTCCGGGAGATTATATGTGACTCCAGAGTTATTCCACCAAATATTGATTTCTGAACTCTTAAAACTTTATGAATATGAATGTTGTTTTCTTTGCATTAGTTAAGGTCTGAAAGCTCTGCATCTTTTTTTTTTGTCATTTCAGCCATTTCTAATTTTCTGCAAATAAATGCTCTAAATGACTTAAAGCTCACCTTCCGTCGTTTTTTCTTTCATTTTAAAATGTCTAGTTGTGGTCTCTAGTATGAATGAATGACATGTGAGCCGTTTTTGTAAAAAAAAAAGTGCTCAGGTGTCTCTGTATAGCTCTTTTTTAATGGACTGTTTTAGGGGTGTGTCCAAAATGACCGGATTCCAGCTTTGCTCATGAATATTCATACATGCAAACAGCATGCAAATATCTCTCCTCTGATTGGCTAGGAGCACTGCGACGCCCCTCCGCCGCTCTGCCGCTCACTGCCTCCCACCTCCTAACTGATGAGCGGTGATGTTGCGTCGCTTCAGCTCCGCCTCTGGGAGTTTCTCGAGCCAAGGTGGGCTGGTCTGTGAGTTTCTGCCTACGTAGGCAGAAAGATAATTAAAAATTCACCCGTTTTTCGGAGGGGGGGAGGGGGGATTTCTTTGCTTAGCTCCTGCAGACAATGGGGGCTGCAAAACAGTTTAATGTGCAGGTGTACACATTCAACTCGGAGAGACCTACTGTATTCCACAAAAAACAAGAAAAATCGGATTTTCGCGGAAGGTGAGCTTTAAATATTTATATTTGGAATTTGGGAGAAATGTTGTTTGTAGTTTATAAAATAAAACAGCAATGTTCATTTTGCTGAAACATTTTACATCTAGTTATGTGCTGAGGAGATTAAGTAATCTATATCTATATAGATTAATTAATCTCCTCAGCACATAACTAGACACTGTGATCAGACCTGTATCTTCTCTTTACTCACTCACAGTCTGCTAGAGCATCACCATCTAATGGTCTGTACCAAAAATACACCCACCAAAAAAAGCTAAATCATCTAAGAAGAAGAAAACTGTGAAACACTTGAAATCTGTGAAAATCTAGTTTTAATTTTAGGGTAACTTTTAGGTAAATAAATGTTCAGAGCGCATTCAAATAATGTGCAAATCATTCAGATTTGTTTAATTTGTGTTTAATCCTACTTTTACTATTAGTAAACCTGAATCAATGTCTTTATGAATCAGAGCAAAATGTATAGACACACAAAAACAAAATATATTACAGTATATTATTCTGGAACACCCACAAATTAGATGAAAAGGATCTATTAAGACATTCCATTCTTGCAAACACGCAGACTTCATTCTAATATACTCGCCTCCGAACGGTGAAAGAGCTAGCGCTGTGGTTAGCGGCTAGTGCTAATGCTGCTGCACCAAGCCTTAGTGCTGGGGAACTGGTAATATTCATACATAATGAATGATATGGCGCACTCCAATTTAGCCATGAAACCTAAAATCCCACACTAAATTGACAGGTGCTTCAGTTTCATTTTTCATTCAACTTAAAAATAAATAATTCAAACTATTAGTTTTTTTGCACCAGCATTTTATTTTTTATTCAGTAACGGGAAGTTTTTTTCCAATGTAGCGAAGTAAATTACTTGTGTCAAAATGAACTTGAGGAAAAGTAAAATGACCTATTTTTAAAAACTACTTTAAAAATTACAAATTACTCATGAAATCTACTCAATTACAGTAAAGTGAGTAAATGTAATTAGTTACTTTCCACCTCTGGTTTTAACTATATATAAAAATTTCACTTCTAATCTTATTAATCTTATTTTATTTTATTACACATAAAACAAAAGTCAGTACATTTAGCTATATTATATACAAAAGTAAATTTGATTATTTTCTGCATTCAGAAATAAGTAAAAGCTGATTAATATTGATGTGAACATGTTTTTACAGTTAACAAATCCTAATCAATATCAATAATGTAGCAAATAATTTAGATAAAGTGCTCTAGGAAAAGATACCACCCCTGAAATTCCCATTCCGACCACATTATGGCTTCAGCTTTATTCTAAATTAATATATTAAGCACTGGAAAAAAGAACACACACTTACAAAAACATAACAAACTTTATTGTTTACAACACCTCCATCTCAGGTAAAGCTGGTCAATAGTTTATGTTTGTCAAATACAATACTGTAAAAAGACTTATAATAATCAAACGAACCACACCAACGACACCGACACACAAAAGTAGTTAATACTGTTCGAGAGAAAACCCTGTTTAGAACAAGTGCTGAAATACTGAATCTGATTGATCTGGTTCGTTCTGTGGTTTTTCAGAAGCCAATCAAATCTAATTTTGATTGGCTGTGGAGTGAAAATAACCCTGAAGATGACCTGCGAGTTGAAAATGCAGCAGTGTTGTTTCTAGCAGTGGTCAAAAGTTTGGACTCATCTAATTAACTCTCGATGGCACGGCGTTGCCTTCAGGCAACAAACCAATTTTTTTATTATTATATCATCCCTTTAATGTGTGTAATTTTCTTTTGTGTTGCACAAAATGTCACAAAACATTACGTGTAGTTTTCTGTTCGCTTACTAAAACAGTGTTTCTTTTATATTTGTTGCCTCAGGGCAACACTGTGCAGCAAGGATTCAAGGAGATTTTATTGTCATTCGCATCACATGTGGTACCTGAGGTGGAACGAAATTGTGAACGAAAATGCTGCTGCCCCTAGCCTTAGTGGATATCTGGATATCTAGCTAAGCTTACTGTAAATAAACGGAAGCGCTTTAGTCACTCAAATAAACAATTTTTTAATTTTCAGGAGCGAAATCTGCGTAGATTAACATCCAGCGCTCATTTGACTGTAAAAGAAAATTATTTTACTTTTAACAGTTTTGTTTACTTAGCTTTACTTAACTTAGTTACCCACCACCACCCAGCGGTAAGACCTGCTGAATTAAAAAAGAAACATGGCGACGCCGCTGTTCCTTACTAGTGTCACATAAAGACACTTTTGTTGGGAATAATGCTAAAGCAGTGGTAGTTATTATAAAAAAAGCTAAATGAATGCCATAAAGGGTTAAATAAAGTTCTTGTTCTTTATTTTTTTACTATTTTCCACATTTTACATAGACTTTTCTTATATTTCCTAATTTGTAAATACCTTTAGATCAAATTAGTCAAAATGCACATCTCCGTTATCCATCTGTTTAAGTGATGGCGTATACATCAGAGCTAAAAAAAAAAAAAAAAAAAGAAAAAAAAAAAAATGCTAAGCTCTAGCTCTTTCGCCACGCAGAGAGTATTATCGGACTGTAGCCCACTGCTAACCCCGGCTAGCACTGCTGGAGCAGTGTTAGCATTAGCTGCTAACGCCGTTAAGCGTTAGTTAGCTCTTTTGTCGTTCAAAGGTGAGTATATCTGCACGTTAAAATAAGCTACGTGGAACAAACTGCTAGTTAATATCAACCTGGTTTACCGAAACACTCAGGGTTCCTAAGTGTAGCGCTGTCGACCGGAACGGTGGCTAGCGCTAGCAGTTAGCCGCTAATGCTGCTGCACCCAGCCTTAGTGGATATCTCGAAATCCAGCTAAGCTTACTGTAAATAAACAGAAGCGCTTTTCTCACTCAAATAAACATTTTTTTAATTTTCAGGAGAGAAATCTGTGTAGAACAACATCCAGCACTCGATTGACGTTTAGCTTTACTTAACTTAGTTACCGAATTAGAAGGAAAACATGGCGCCACCCCTGTTCCTTACTAGTGTCACATAAAGCGCCTTATTATCCAGTGCGCCTTATAGTATTAAAAGGTAAATGCAACTTTAGATTTTTCTTATTTTCTATTAAAAAGGCATAGAATCAAACCCAGAGTCCAACCTTTTGACTGCTACTGTACACAAACAGCACAAATACAGTTTCACTCACAAAATGCAAAATAAATATTAATCTGCAAAAGCAAAAAACACATTCTTACTAATGATACTGGGTGTTTGCTTTATAAGCTATATATAAAGTTATGCGTGAAAATGTATAACTAGCTACAAAATCATGTGAAAAAAATAAAAGAGACCAGAGTGCAGTTACTTAAACATGTTAAACAAGTTGAGCTGAGTTAAAAAAGGTGCCACTGTTACTAAATATTTAAATTCACCAGCTTGGCTTGCTAAAGTTACTTTGTTTTCGGTCAGAACAAAACCTTGTATCTACAAAATAGTATATTTTTTTCTGTAACATTACTTTTTTTCATATTTCATATTTTTGTCTGATGAGAGATTAACACTGTAATTTTAACAGGAAAAAAGCAGTGTTAAACTAAACTTCCACATATTTTAAAGTCATTATTTAGACTAGTCCCCAGTTGGGATGCCAAAGAGCAAATGTTCTTTTGTGACTATTATATATTAGAACTATTAGGCTTTAGTCACACTAGACATTCACAAAATTACATTTGTTTGAAAAAGTGAGACGACAAAGAAATGCTTCATTTTACAATAGTGCTAATTTAGCATTTACTCAACAACCATGAACAGAAAATATAAAAATAAAAGTAAACATGGGTGGGGGCGAAGAGTGGTCAAGCGGACCTAAGGTGCTGCGCCACTATGATCGGGAGATCGCTGGTTTGAATCCCGGTCATGCAGCTTGCCATCAGCTGCCAGAGCCCTGAGAGAGCATAATTGGCCTTGCTGTCTCTGGATAGGGCGATGTCGATCAGCACAAAGGTTGCGTCTGTGAGCTGTTGTATCAGAACCGAGTCGCGCTGCGCTTTCCTCAGATGCTACTGAGCAATTTTGCATCAGCAGAAATAGTTCAAATAGAAGCAGTGGCTGATTTCACATGTATCGAAGGAGGCGTGTGCTGATCTTCACCCTCCTGTTGTTGTGGCATCACTAGTGAAGAGGGATATACAGCTAAATAGCAGCTGAACGGGGACACTTTTGCCAAACGCTAGTATGACTTAGCCTTTAGAATTCAGCGATAAACTTGGTAAACTCACTGCAGAACCATGTCATTTCAAGCACCACTGCAAGTCTAGCTATTATTACAAACAATGCAATTCAAACAAACTGACTTTCACCTTCATTTAGATACCGTAAAGCAGCAATCTGTAGCTTCTGTAACTTTTTATGTGCATTAAAAGCAAAACTATGCATTCCCTCTCTCAACTATCTATCAATCTATCCGAAAAGGTCAGTTTTTAGCTGATAAAATAATAGATGAGCTATACATAATAAGTGCAAAATACTCCCAATGGAAAAAAGAATATAAATTAGCGTTAGCATTGCATTCTTAGCTATGCTACTTAGCGTAGAGTAACACTTTAAAAAAATGCGTTTGACATTCAAATCAGAATCTGACCAGCATTCAGAACTGCATCAGAGCATCTGAACCATACGGTGCTTTAGTGGAAAACATTGCGCAAAAAACAAAAACAAAAAAAAATTAATAAGAATTGCTAGGGATGCCCTGATCCAGTTCTCTAATTCTCCTCGCCCATTCGATCTGACTAGAGCATTTTAAAGCTGCTGAATTGTGTATAAATAATTATAAATAATTCACATGGTTTATGTAAGGAGCTGGAAAAAATACTAAAGTGTTTCTTTAACGCAACACTTTTACATTTTCTTTATATACTCTGATGTATACACTGTTCTGTTACATTCTGAGAACATTCCTTCCTTATTACTGTAGAAAGGGAATAATGTCTGATAATAGTGCCCAGAGCAAATATCCACCTGTTATTAACTAGAAGATTTAAAAAAAAAAGTGCTCAAAAAACTAAATTTAAAACGGAAACTTGATTTACTTTGTTTGATTTCTTAGTAAAAAAAATCTTCCTTTCCGTTAAATATTCCAAAAAGTTGAATATCATTGACAAGTTACTTTATTTCAGTAATTCAGTTCAAAATGGGAAACTGAATATTATAAAAAAAAGAAATTTATACTTTTGCCAAAGTCCTGCTGGAAAATGAAATCCACATCTCCAAACCATCACTGATTGTCAGTAAATGTAGCATTTCATTTGTAAATCAGGGGGACAGTGACTGGAGGAAGAGTGCAGAGAAACACAGTTCACAGTCCAAGCTGCTCGAGTCTACTGTGAAGTTTCCACCAATCAGAAAATGCAGATTTCATTTCCCAGCAGGACTTGGCACATTGCCCATCCTGCCAAAAGTACTAATTTGTCTTATATAATAGTTAGTTTGTAAAGAATGAACCAGTAGTCCTTGTAGAACTGTTAGAACTAAAGGTCGGAAAGCAGGTCGCAGTTCTCGCGAGCGTTGGTCGCGGCCGCCTCGGAAAACTTACAGAGTCTGGTTTGAGCTCAGAGGCGCTCCGGCACAGACACGAGAGCACCGCTATTCCTCCTATTACACCTCAATGCAGCGCTGCAGTGAGTTTCAAGCTGTAATTTTACTTCTTTAAAAAGATCCAAAATCAAGAAAATCCTACCGAGTGCTGCTTTAAAGTGCCATTATCAGCAAACTACAGACATTACAGCCCCCCCAAAAAATGGCCTAAAGAAACCACAAAGGGTGTTTTGCTTGGGTGATAAAGACTAAGGTTCTGAATCAGAACGGATTCAAGCCTGAAACAGCCGATACCTAAACCAATAAAATAAGCCTGGATCAGCCACATCCCTAACAATAAAAAAATAAAAAAAAATAAATCCATGACAAAAGTATTTCTATAATTTAACACACAATGTAAAAAATCGAACGCTATTCCAGTAAGCATGCAGTGCCGTTTCCTTCCCTACCTGAAACGATGCTGTGTTTTTTACACAACTGATTTTATCGGACTTCTCTTTACAAATAAAATAAAATAATATCATATAAAACACATTTAATGCAGTGCTTACAATTGACTTCGTATTTACATTTCACATCATCGTGAAGATGATGTCTCGATGACTTACTTAGTTGAATACTGCGAGAGATGACTGATGGATTTGAAGACTGAAGATTTAAAGCCCTGTTCAGAAATTGTAATACTTGTAATATCAGCACCGTTGACACGTGTATATATATATATATATATAACTATGGAGTCAACTTAAGATAGCTTAATGTGAGCTGAACAAGCTTAAATCAGAACCAGTTAGCATGCTAACGTAGCTATGAAATGTCTTAGCCTTAGTGTTTATGAACACTAATTATGTAGTTGGAAGGCTTCTGTTTACCTCTCTCAAATGTCTTCAATTAGTAAAGACATGTTTATAGTGTCTGAAGTTTAATCCTGTAACTGTGGACTATGAGGCTAGTGTACTTTAAGGGGGCATTTTTTTTTTTTTTTTTTTTTACACCTGTAGTTGTTTTCTATGGTCCGAATCAAATGATGAGTTTGTTTATTATTATTTGGAGAGTTTTCTGCCTCTGCTTGGTTTGGTTTCACACAGGCACAAAAACCTAAACGCACCAAAGTGCGCCTTAATAAACCACACAAGCACGCTGTCTCCTCTGATTGGTTAGAGCTGTCTGGCATGGGAGCAAAAAGATTCTGTGTTCCAGTGCGGATTTCTGCACACTTTACAGCTGCTTTAACACAAAATGCAAAAAAAAAAACTGCAGCTGCACTTTAAAACACATGCAGTGAAGGCTAAACAGACCGCGCGTGTAAACCGCATGGAGCAGCATGGAGACAGCATTTGTTCAAAGCTGTGGTCACTGTGGTAATTAGTGTTATGTGGCTAATATATCAGATTAAACTGCGCTATATCAACAGTTTATCCTTAATAAAAAAAGTATATTCGAAAGCTGGTTCGGATTGAGCCCAGATAGTGTTCCCACCACAACTGAACCGTGCAAGAGTTCAATTGGGAGTTGTTTTGATCCGCACCCGAGCGCAATTACTATTTTTACACCTGCTCAATCGAACCGCACAAAGGGTACAAACGAAGCTTTTAACCGGACCAAGTAGTGCTGGTGTGAAAACGCCCTAAGTTAACATGGGGGGAAACTAGGTGAAATTGATTTTTAAATTATCTCTTGGGGCTATGTTCACACAGCAGGTAACAGTATTTCAAATCCAATCTGATTTCTCATTTTCAGATTTGATAATAGGGCATTTTTTAGCAGCCTGATTGGGTTTTTGTGACTTTTAAATCAATCCAATTCAAATAAAACCATATTTTGAGGGGAAAACTAAAACAGTAGTAGCTTTCCTAAAGCCAGATTTTTTTCCCTGTACTTTTGTTCAATTTAAATAACATTTTAGCAACATTAGCCTCATAGCTGCAGCTTAAAACAGAGGGAAAAAAAGTCAGACACCTTGTATTTTAGTGGCTCATCCACTATATTTAGAATAAACTGTGCCGAATGTAAGTTTTTGATGAGTAATATTTCCTCTAAACAGAAAGAATTGTCCCTTTTCTCTAAGTTCTAAAAAAAAAAAAAAAATGGCGGCTTTATAAAGTGGTTTGTGGTTAAATGCTACAGCGGCAGTGACATCTTGTGGCCACTGGATGTACTGCATGCAGTCATTCATCTGTTTACATAGGGGCCAGGGACGTCAATGAATTGACTTCTTGTCTCTTTGTCTCTCTATTCCAGGCTCTGCACCGCATTTAACGAGTGACAGAGTCTCTGGATCATCACTGTTGTCATGGTAACACTTTTGGAGAAGATAAAGTAGAGGAGGAAGTATCTGAATGAATATGAATGTGATGCTCCTCGCTGGTTGCCAGGATACCGAGATGAGGCTGTGTTGGTCGACGGCGGGTGAAGTGGCTTCAGTTTGTCAGGTAAAGAGACTAAAAGGAAAAGAAATAAGGTTAAGGGAAAAAAAGAAGAGGGAATTCAGCTTCCAAACAAGCCAAAAAATATAAATAAATAGAATAACAGGACAAATGTGTATTTACACGATACAGTGCGGAGAATGACATCAAACATTGACATATTTGTTTACACTATAAGGCACACTTAAAATCCTTTAATTTTCCCAAAATTCGACAGTGCATCTTATAATCCGGTGCACCTTATGTATGAATTCTACCAGTCAGGAGTAAAGGAGTTTCAGTTTAGTAAAGCCATTATACAGGAGTTTCAGTTTAGTTCTCCAGCAGTTTAGTTCTCAGACACTGCAGCAGTATTAGCTTTAGCCGCTAGCCGAAAACTATGGTATTTAGAAACATTTCAGCAAAAAAGTTAATAAATAAATAAATATTTTAGTTTTGCTGACTTAAATACAGATTAAAGACTAAACCAAAAATAAATTAAAGACTTAAGTGCATTCTAATCTTGTTTCATTACTTTGAAATAAATCAGGTCTGAAATGGTTCAAACTTGGCATTAAAACTTAATGCAGCACAGAAAACAGAAATCTTACCAGCTCTCTCTCACTGCCTCTATGTCGCTTAGCAGATTCTGAGCCAAACAAATCCCGAAAATCTGAAACCAGTCAGAATCTGATGTAAATACTTATGTATGTGTTTTATTTTGCACATTTAAACAGACAAACAAACAGAGAAAACCTATTAAAATGTAAATTAAAAATTAAATGAATGTTTAATCGAAAAAAAATCAATGTACACAGTTTTCCACGAATTGAGAATTTCAGAATATAATTTAGTTAATTGAATGAATCTGAATTTGATGAATACCTTCATAAAGCAAGGTAAATCTCAATATCATTAAAAAGTTACTTTATTTCAGTTCAAAATGTGAAACTTATATATTATATAGCTGTAGCAGATGACACGTCTCTCCAAACCATCACTGATCATCAGTAATTTTTACATTTCATTTGTAAATCAAGGGATCAGAGTCTGGAGGAAGAGTGGAGGAGAGACACACAGTCCAAACTGCTCGAGGTCTAGTTTGAAGTTTCCACCAATCAGTGATGGTTTGTTTGGAGAGTCATGTCTGTCATCTGCTGGTGTTGATCCACTGTGTTTTATTATCAAGTCTAAAGTCAGTGCAGTTTTGATTTCCCACAAAATCTTACAGCACTACATGCTTCTTCCCTCTGCTGAGAACAACTTTAATGGAGATGCAGATTTCATTTTCCAGCAGGACTTGGCACACTGCCCACACTGTAATTTTCTGAGACACTGATTTTTGGGGTTTTCATTGGCTGAAAGCCATAATCATCAACAATAAAAAGAAATAAACTCTTAAAATAGATCACTCTCTGTGTTTAATACATCTATATAATATATGAGTTTCACATTTTCAACTGAATTACTGAAATAAAGTAACTTTTCAATGATATAACATTTTTTTCGAGATGCACATGTATGTTCATTTTTATTGTTCATTTTTATTGCCAAAAGTCAAAATTGTTGAGCTTACTGTGGTTTGAACCAGTTGAATGCAGTGTGTGGGCGTGTATTTACAGGAATGACTTTTAGCTGCAGTGAAAGGACAACTGTGTATATTAAATTTTTTTTACAGACCTATTTAACATCTGAGCTACTTAGTAAAATGCAGATAATATCTAGCGGAGTCACAGTTTAAAAACAGAATATCTATGGTGAATATACACATTATGTACACACACAGACACACACACACACACACACACACACACACACACACACACACCTGTAGCAGTGCAATTCCTATGAAAATCCCGGCCACCACTGTAAGGTTCTCCTGTAGCCATTTCTCGAACTGCGGAACGCAGCCTTTAGTGTAGATGAATGTCTTCTGCTCAGAGTCCTACAATATTAACACACACACACACACACACACACACACACAATAAATTCATAATGTGCCATCTGGCTTATAAAATAGAGACGTGTGTAAAAAACATAATTACGATAACATATATGATTTCAATAATATCAGCTAGTTAGAACTGGGGCAGCGCTTAAAAAAATTAAGATTTAAGTCTTGTTTTTCATCCATCTTGATTATCAGGATTGAATCTAGATAAGGACAATCCATATAAAAACGTGTAAAGTATAAACAGTCTCAAAATGTATTAAAACTGATACAAATATGATCAGTCAAATTACTTTAGGTAATTCTCTGAAACTAGAGGTGGGGGATATGGCCCTAAAATTATACCGTGATATTATAGGGTATTTTTCCGATAATAATATTCTTGGCTATATGACAGTATTTTTTTGATTCATTTCATTTCATTCATTTTACTACTGCAACAAAATAAATATAATACATTAAATAACGTTTTATTTAGTAGAAATATAAGAGTTTTATATAATCAGTAGAACTGCAACGATTAGTCGACGTAATCGACAAAGTCAAGAGCGTGCGAAAAAAAGGGGCGAGCGAGGAAGATGCGCGTGCGCACACACATTGAGAAATAAAGCATCCTGATTGGCCTAACCTTATGCTTATGTGGCTAGTGAGGTTTCAGTGTGGGCGGGACTTGCAGCGTGAGACGCAGCGCCAGACAGAGCGGTGATTTAGTGAGCGAAGATAAATTACAGCCGACTCCGCAATACTCTAGTCTGGATCTGGTGAAATAATGACAGTTCTGCTCGCTGGACAGTTTAAACACTGACTTCTATATTACCTGTGGTGGTTAAACTACTGCAGAACGCTTGATAAGGTGGTTTAAACAGGATTAACTCCTTCATTAACATTACTAACGCTAGATAGAGTATCTATCTAAGTGTTAGGGGAATACTGTATGCTGTACAATATATTAAAATTGTTATAGTAACTATATAATATACAGCTCTGGAAGAAAATAAAAGACTGTGATGAGTTTCTTTGATTTGTTCTTTGAATATCTCTGGAATATAGTCAAGAGGAGGCTGAACTGTTCAAAATTTTTGCACCGGGAGTGCAGGTATAAAATTAAATAAAATGTACTGCACCAAATGGTCTTGGGACCTAAACGTTTAAC
The DNA here is from genome assembly GCF_023375975.1 of Astyanax mexicanus. Lineage (NCBI taxonomy): Eukaryota > Metazoa > Chordata > Actinopteri > Characiformes > Acestrorhamphidae > Astyanax > Astyanax mexicanus. The sequence goes on along the minus strand of NC_064432.1, from coordinate 5,950,178 downwards.
AGTGAATGTGCAGTAAAAAATGCATTGAATCAGGAGCCTCACCACTAGAAAGTGCAAATAGAAGGCAAGGCAAAAAAATAATCATGACTAATTGACTAACTGAAAAAATTAGTGGCCGATTAGTCGACTACTAAAATAGTCGTTATTTGCTGCCCTTATAATCAGTAAAAACAAAAATATATATAAACGTCTGTTTTCAGTGTTTCTTATTTGTTAGTTACATATTTAACCGCTTCGTTTACTGGCTACGCATATGCAGGGGTGTAGACAAAGCATGGCGGCATTTGTTGATATGATATTCTTGGCGATATGAATCTGAGTTTTACTACTGCAACAAAATAAATAGAATAAATACAATAACATCTTATTTAGTATAAATATAAGAGTTTCATACCGCATAAAATAATCTATTATATTGTGTACCAGTACCAGCACAAGCAGAAAACGAATACACTGTAGTTGTCAGAGTTAGATTATTACATATATCTGTGCTAATTAGCTAATAATAATGATCTATGAGATTGTATTTAAGTGAGCTTGTCAAGCTAACTTAACAAAAGCAGGACTATGAAGTGTGCACTCACAGCTTTAGCTCGAATGTCGTAACCACACTGAGTATTGATCACATCCTCCTGCAAAAAGTGAAAGCGAGAGAGAGAAAGAAAGAGAGAGAGAGAGAGAGAAGACACGTTAATCTGAAAAATCAATGTGATTTTTTAAATTTTTTTTTATTTAACAGCACAGCACATTTGCAGTAAAGCTAGGCGATATGGTATAAAATATTATTTAAATATTTAAATAAAGACATTTTTAAGGTACACAATATTTATATAATGTGTGGACATCGACAAATGTTTTGTGTTTGATGTAAATCAAAGCAGCTTTACACTATATAACTACACGCGTGGGTATGGAACACAGGACTGTCTTGCTCTATTTACTTTCTTGTCTCAGATCTGCTCAAATGGTTTGTTGGTATGCATTTTGGGGCCTTCAGGTTTGTGCCTGTGTGAAAACAAACCAAAACGAGGGGGAAAATGCTTCAATTTAACAAACTAATTAACTGATTTGCACCAGAGAAACAAAGGTGTGACAGATGTGAAAACCAACAAATATTCCTTAATGCACTGTACAGTGATTTCTTTTTATTTTTGCGTTTTGGCAGCACATCATTAAATTTTACAGGATTTTTTTACACTGTAATAAAATGTGCAGTAGGGTCAGTGTTCTTTAAGCAGTGATGATATCCTTGATATACCTAATAATATATAATAAATAATATGTATGATTGTCCTCCTCTAATTTGCAGTATAACTCATGGCTGCCGAGGGTTAATATTTGGAAAAATATTTTGATAAACCAGAGAAAGATGTTTTTCCTGTGTACTGGCAATTCTCACAGACTACAGGGCGGATTGCAAACTCCCTTTCCATGCAGGCGTGTCACACAGCTGTATAAGCGCAATGCAGCTACGAGTAACAAAATGATTAAATATATATAATATTACATTGGATTAAATAAATCGTTTTTAAATATGTTTTCATTTGGAGTAAAGAAATATGTTGTGATGAGGTTCAATTCATAATGTAATTTGCGAATACCGGATGAAACACAAGCCAACGAGGGAAGTAGCAGCATTTGTTTGCACTGGTTATGTATTTATTTAAGTTTATATAAGTGTTTGAGTTGAGTTTGTTACAGTGAGGAAGTTGTGGGAAGTTGCTGCACTAGGCTGGGAAATCCTGAAAACTCCCTGTTTATGTTCTCATGGCTTCTGGAAGAAGGAGCGACATTCTGAGCTGGTGACGTAATCATGGGTTCTGTGTGTGTGTGTGTGTGTGTGTGTGTGTGTGTGAGAGTGAGTGAGAGAGAGAGAGAAAGAGAGAGAGAGAGACAGAGAGAGAGTGTGTGAGTCAGAGTGTCTAAGTACTCACAGCAGGGTCCTTTGTACAGCAGGAAAACGGTACTCCACATTTCTCCCGGCTCAGGTTGGTATCGGTGCAGTTAAAGTAGATGTTCAGATTCCAGTCCTCTGGCCCAAATGCTCCACAGCACTCCCACTGTGCATGCAAGAGATGTTTTACGATTTATTTCTAATTTTCTCCCATTTTTTCTCCTCAATTTAGCTAGACCAACTGTCCCACCCATTCCGCTGCTAGTCAGCTGCATATCCCCCATCACTAGTGATGCCACAACACAAGGAGGATACATGTAAAATCAGACACACCATTGCTGAGTAGCATCACAGCTCTAACACTCTGAGGAAAGCGCAGCGACTCGGTTCCGATACATCAGCTCACAGATGCAGCCTTGTGCTGATCGACATCACCCTGTACATCTACTGTACCCACCCAGAGAGAGAGAGAGAGCGAGGCCAATTGTGTTCTCTCAGGGCTCCGGCAGCTGATGGCAAGCCGCATGACCAGGATTCGAACAACAATCTCCCAATCATAGTGGCAGCGCTTAGCCTCATGTAAGAATACAGCATGTATGTCGTAAATTTGAGAAGAAAAAAAAATATATATATTGACTTTCTCTTAAGAATTACAAAGACATAAGAGTTCCTTCTCCTATCAACTTGCTGCTTTGGAGATATGAGGTTTTGTATCATCGATTGGGATGATTGACAGTATTTATATGTAATAGCAGTGCAATGTAATCCCATGTAATCCCATTATAATTAGTAATATTTTTTTTCTTTTAGCAGCTCTTCATTAATTTTACCACTTTTTTTAGCATTGCATAAATAACAAAACTAAATGTATTTCCTTCTGATTTCTCCACTAAACATAATTTGTATAGTAAAAACTATTTGGTACATTTATTTTGCCATTTTTGGCCGAACAAATTTGATTGGTGAATGTTCTGTGCATCCCTAATAACAAAAATATGCCCCATGAATAAGCATATTCTTACGTATTCCTGTGTAAAATCTATGAGGTTCTGCAGGTCGATGTCATCTCTGTAGGCTCTGATGTTGTTGTTGATGAAGAACTTGAGCTGGTCCTTGATCCAGTCTTTAAAGACGAAGGCCAGAACTCCAGTGGTCAGCTCCAGGAAAAATATTATCCCCAGGAATACGGAAAACTGGAGGAGGCGAAGAAAAAAATGTTAAGAAAATGAAGGAAAGAATCTGAATAACAGTCATGAAAAGCCAGTAAACCCTATGAAAAACTTTTGCTTAGGTTTGCCATATTTTTCGCACTATAAGGCTCACTTAAATTCCTTTTATTTTCCCAAAAAATCTAATGGACAGTGTGCCTTATAATCCGGTGCACCTTATGTATACATTTTACTATTTAGGTATTAAGGAGCAGTAAAGCACCTCTGCTGAAGTGCAGCGTTATAAGCACAGAGCACATAGTTTCTCAGAGTATAAAGTTTCTCCAGCACTAAGGCTGAGTGCAGCAGCTTTAGCATTAGCCGCTAAACCGCAGTGCTAGCTCTTTCGCAGTTCAGAGGCGAGTATATTGGAGTGTAGTCTGCGTGTTTGCCATGTTAAAACAAGCTATGTGGGACGAACCGGCAGTATTTAAAACCTGCTAGCACTGCGGTTAGCGGCTAACGCTAGTGCCGCTGCACCCAGCCTTAGTGCTGGAGAAGCTTCACTGAAAACTCTCCCTTATACTAATTTTGAAAGTCTAAACTTACTGTTAATAAACGGAAACGCTTTACTCACCCAAATAAACAGCTTTAAGGAAAGAAATCTGTATAGATTAACATCCAGCACTCGTTTGACTTCAAACGAAAAGTCTTTTTTTTTTTTTTTTATAAAAATTACAGTTTTGTTCACTTTGGCGTTTCCCCCAGTTTCAACATTCGAAGAAGGATTTTGGAGTAGTCTGTCCAGATTAATAGGTGATCCGAAATAATATTTAAATTGGACAGACTCCTCCAAAATCCTCTCTAACGAATACAATGGTATTGCGATATGCAGGTTCATTATTGATATGATCAATATGTGGCATCAAATACCGATATTTGTATTGAAACATAGGCCCTTTAAACTTCCTAAGACTAGTCCGCTAGTTTGACTTAGTAAAGTCAAACTACATATTACTCCATGTGGTGGCGCTAAGATCAAACGAATAGTCTAAACCTGCAGTAAGGAATATTGGTTGCTAAATTTTATGAAACCGACACCAAAAGATGTTGTGAAATATCATAGAGAATTGTCTTTAAATATACTGAGAATCACAGTATTGTGAAATCTTCGTTATCGTGGAAAATATACCGTGATAATATTGCATTGTTCACCCCTAAACCAGGATAAAAAAGATAAGTAAAATATTCTCCAACAGTCCTAAAATTGATTGTTTATTATGTCCAGGGGTCTGCCTATTTGTTCTCTGGCAAATGTCCTGAAATTCTACATTTGTATTGTCCACTGTACACAAAAACACAGGAAACAGACTCACAAACTTGAGCAGGAAGGAGTTTTCCCGCAGCGCTCCGATGCAGCCGGCGAACCCCAACACAAACATCACCCCTCCAACCACCAGAAACAGCCAGACAGGGTCGAACCCTCCCAGATCAGTGATGGAGGAGATGTTCGAGAGAACTCCCTGAGAGAAAGAGAGAAAAAGAGAGCGAGAGAGAGAACGAGTGAGGTGAGAGAGTCATTTTGTCTCATTTTCTGCCCAATATTGAAAGCCAATTAACCCTCTCCTCACTCATATGAACTGCCCTCTGCAGACAACTTTTAAGGAGATGTGGTTTTCATTTTCCAGCAGGACTTGGCACACTGCCAAAAATAACAATTGGTCTTATTGTTATTGGATTTTTGGGTTTTCATTGACTGTAAGCCATAATCATCAACAATAAAATAAATAAACGCTTAAAATAGATCACTCTGTGTGTAATACTGTGTGTCTATGTGTGTGTGTGTGTCTGTGTGTGTGTGTGTACCTTTTCGCTCCATGCCCATAAAGCCACGGACAAGAACGCCACCCCCAGCAGCTGAGGAGAGATTCAGCATCAGTTATAATGAGTGAACAAACACATTGCAAATGATTTATTTTATATATATATATATATATATATATATATATATATATATATATATATATATATATATAAAATAGTTAACTACATATACTACATATTTGAAGTATATAAATATATATATTTATATACTTCAAATATGTACAGTAACATGCATATATGATAAATTATAAAGAATATTATCATAATAATAATGATAATAATAATAACGTTGCAAAATAGCGCTAATCTAAGCTAATAAAAAATAAATCATGTTGTTATTATAATTAGTCACCAATACAAATAACAGTTATTACTGCTATTATTACACTGAAAAAAATGTTAATAATTGTATTAATATTTACACTGTGCAAAGGACATATTAACTTTGTAGAAATGTTTTAAGTCAGCCAATTTTATATTTGCTCATTTTTTTGTCTGATATTAAAGTTTGTTTGATAATCTGAAAAAAAAAAATTGGTATGTAAAAAAAATCTGTAGGGGGCAAAGATTTAAAACTGCATTTTAAACATGGCATTTTAACATATCTGAGTTTGTTTCAGTAAAGACAGAGTTAGAGATTGTCTGGTTTGTGAATTTTGTAAGTATTTGTGTGATTTTAAGCTAAAACCAGATCCAGATCCTCATTCTGACTGAAGCCCTGGACCCGATGAACCCGGGAGCTCTGCGAGCTCTGGAGCTGAGGGACCGGGCTGACAGACTGACAGTGCGCGCGGGGGGGGGGGAGACAGTAACACCGCGCGCCGCTCTCTCACCCAGAAGATGATGTTGAACCCGAAGATGAAGTATTTAATGCAGCACCCGACCTCGTGCACGTTAAAGTGCTTCCCGGACATCTTTACCGCGCGCTGCGTCTCTCCGAGAGATCCGCTGGAGCCGAGCCGCCGCTCCGTCGCCGCTCCGTCGCCGCTCCTCCGCTCACCCACCGCCTCCTGTCCGCCGCTCACCCGCTGCTCAGCGCCGCCACCATCGCGCCGGATTAAAGTCTGCGCCTCTAAACGCCCCGCAGGCGCTATTTAACAAAATAAACCCTCCGAGAAACGAAATACACCCGTGTCTAGAGACACGAGCTCAACCCAGCTCAACACCACAACAACGGAGCGGCGCTCCCTACCACAACCACTTAGCGACAGATCAGATCACTTCCGCCCAGCTCCATTCCTTAAATAAACTTATTTCAAAATAAAAGTCGAGTACAAGCTCTGGGTTCGCTCTAAGCGAGGATATTTACATCAAATCACATTACAATACATTACAATATAGAAGTGACCCAATTTACAAAAATTAATTTCAGAGAGGTTATCCTCGACCTGGACTTAAATCACCCCCTCCCCTGTCTAAAAAAAAAGAACTCACGCACACACCAAAGGATAACAGAACTTTATAATTTGGCTATTGCTCTGCAAAAAATAAGAGACCGCTTAAAAAATATGAAAATATCTTTGATTTTACCAAATTGAAATCCTCTGGAATATAATCAAGAGGAAGATGGATGATCACAAGCCATCAAACCAAGCTGAACTGCTTGAATTTTTGCACCAGGAGTGGCCTAAAACTATCCAAAAGCAGTGTGTAAGACTGGTGGAGGAGAACATTCCAAGAAGCATAAAAACTGGTGATTAAAAACCAGGGTTATTCCACCAAATATTGATTTCTGAACTCTTAAATCGTTATGAAGATGATGATTATTTTCTTTGCATTATTATTTAAGGTTTGAAAGAACTGAACCTTTTTCATTATTTTGTCCATCTCTTATTTTTTCCGACTTTCATGAGACTTGAGACATCTGTATATTGTATATTTTTGATAACCCCTATTTGACCACAAGGAGAGATTTATAATACATTTGGTTATAATCTTAGGTAAATAAGATACGCACAAATTGAAATTGCCCCAAAATACCTTCATTCCAAGCATTTGTTTATTTGGGTCTATATAGTTATATACATATCGTAAATTTAAATAATTAAAAAATAAAACGAATAAAAAATAAGAAGTCATAAATCCATTGAAGCTTTTAAATTTAGTTTAAATCCCACAATTTTTTATTTTGTTTTTATTTATTTTTTTGTTTTTTATGTTGTTGGATATATGATTCGCAAAATTGGTCTATTACTGTTTCTGTTTAGATTTGTTGGATAGTATTTGGTACAAAAATGATTCGGATAATGTACTCAACAGTTCCCTTAAACGTAATTATGGAGCTTTACAATCAGTCACGGTTTTTAAACCTAATATTTGTGGCTCTGCAGGAATGATAATAGAAAAAAAACATTAGTGCCATTTATTATATTTTTTCACTCCCCAATCTAATATTAATGTAATAAATAGAGGCATGAAAAAAAAACAAAACAAAGAAGCATCGATTGTTTTTAGCAAATGGACTTTTATTATGTCACACAGAGCGGAAGTTGCGTATTCAAAGGGCAGCAGTCTTCCTCCGGTTAGTGTGCGGGGTAAGACGGATCGGTTCCCCCGTTTAATCCGGTTTTGGCCTCCTCCAATCCGGTTTCTGGTCTTCTCTGATCCGGTTCCAGTGTGGTTGAGGTGTTCGGGTGAGGCTGCGCGGTCTGGGCGGTTCGGCGGGTTGAGCAGAGCTGAGATGTCCGCGGAAGAGGCGGAGAAAGCGGCCGGGCAGGAGGTGAGCGCGGCGGCGGGGGACGAGGAGGAGGAATGGCTGTACGGAGGTGAGCTCAATACTGAACACCAACACTGACTACTGAACACTCCAAAACACCCCATAATATTAAAACACTTACTCCTCAACACGCCATAACACTCTCTCCTCAACACTCACTCCTGAACACTCCATAACATTCAAACACTCACTCCATAACATTCAAACACTCACTCCGTAACATTCATTCACACCTCATAAACACTCCCTCCTAACATTCAGCCACACCATCCTCTCACACTCCGTCCTCACTAACACTTATTCACTCCCTAACACTCAGTAACACTCACTCCATAACACTCCAAAAACGTACTCCCCACTAGCACATATTCGCTCCATAACACTCTCTCCCTAATATTCAAACACTCCTTCCTCACTAATACTTATTCACTCCCTAACACTCAGTAACACTTACTCCATAACACTCCAAAGCACTCACTCCTCACTAAAACTTATTCACTCCATAACACTCATTCCTCACTAACACTTATTCACTCCCTAAAACTCAATAACACTCCCTCCAAAGCACTCCCTCCTAAGTAACACTCACTCACTAGCACTCCCTTACTAGCACTCCCTTCTAACATTCAAACACTCACTCATCACACTGGCTGACTCTGCACATACACTCGCTTTGCACGGACACTCACTCTACTCACTAACACTCACTCTGTACGGACACTCTGCAGGAACACTCACTCTACTCACAAACACTCACTCTACTCACAAACACTCACTCTACTCACAAACACTCACTCTACTCACAAACACTCACTCTACTCACAAACACTCACTCTACTCACAAACACTCACTCTACTCACACTCACTCACTCTACTCACAAACACTCACTCTGCACGAACACTTATCCACTCACTTACACTCCCTCCTAACAAACACTCAAACACTCACTCCTCACAGTAGGTGAGAGTGGTAGCCAAATAGTCCTGAATATTCTTGAAGTTTTGTAATATTTAATTAATTTTTACTTTTGTTCCAATGCACATGAATGAAAATAAACATTTTCTGGAAGAAATACTTAATTTCTCTAGAAAGAAAATATATGGATATAAAACAAAACAAATAGACCTTGCTTAAGTATTTACACTAGAACTGTTGTTTTTTTTGTATTTGATCAAATACAGTTGTGTCTCAGTATTGCAAAACTAAACAGAGTTCTGGGTTCTGGGTTAATTATGACTTCTAGACGTTATTCTACAGAAATATTACTGTATATTGTAATTTAAGTTAGTTTGCATTTATACCTTCTTAAAAGCATAAAATCATGTTATATATAAAAATGTACTGTTTAATATTGACTTGTTGGTGTTTATCCAGATGAAGGAGAAACCAAAGAAAATGAGGAGGAGGAGGTGGCGGCCAAACTGACCGCAGCAATCAGGTATTATACATACATTAGATCTGTTCACACTGTAACTGGTCTAGTTTGATTCTGTTCACATTGAAACTGGTCTAGTTTGATTCTGGTTACACTATAACTGTTGTAGTTTGTACTTGGTGGATCTGGAGTAGTTTGATTTGTATCAATGATAGTAGTGCTGGGCGGTATACCGGTCAATTAAAACGCGTACCAGAAATTAAAACCGGTATGGATTTTTTTATGTACCGCCAGACCGCTAGAGAATCGCTGTGTAGAGCAGCACCACCACCAAAGAAGCAGATACAGCTAGCTACCTAACGCTAGCCAGTTAGGACAACAACTTAACACACTTGAGTAATAGTAGCTCCGTCCTGCCCAGAGAAAAATGAGAACAGCACTTTATCTAAGGAGCACCTGCTGCTGTTTCTCACTGTATGGGTGTTTAATCTGAGTAAAATTAAAAAACTACAGCAAATATTCACTATTAATACTGTAATGCCTCTAATGGCTTCAAGAATAACACATAGTACATTGATATTAAATTTGTGTTTTACTTGTGCAATAGAGCTTTTGAGAAATATCTCTTTGATTACTTACATTTTGAGCATTTTAAGACCATTTAAAGAGTTTATGAAAATTTAAAGCATTATTCTTCTATATTATATGTACTCCTAATTTCTGCTTATACCGCCCAGCACTAAATGATCATCTACTTTTTACAGTGCTCCACCTGCCGCTCCTGTTACTGAGGAAGTCCCTGCCGGCAATGGAGTGGCTAGTCAGGTAAGAGTACATTTAAGTTATTATAATAAACTTAGGGACTGAGTTACCACTCATACAATTACAGTATTTAGAATAGAGTCATAGCTATACGATTGATGCGGTTGCCATGTCATACATGTAGTAGTCAGTTTTGTGTAGGTACTGGTGTGTAAATGATCAGTTCTGTGGCTTTTTTTAGGAGGAAGCTCCTGGAGACGATGAGGATAGTGAAAGTGACAGTGATGATGACGACGATGACGTCCGTGTTACCATCGGTGACATCAAGACAGGCGCACCGCAGTACACGTGAGTATGATGTGTTCTGTGTTACTGTAGAGAACCTGTCATCTGGGAGAAGACCAACATACTCCATTGTATGGAGTTGGACAGGTGCATCTAAAAAAAAAAATAATTTAATTGAAAAGTTACTTTTTCAGTTATTGCAGTAATTTCATTATGTTTTTTGCTCTTTTGATTGGATGTTTTTGTAGTAATGCTGTAATAAGTGCTGTATTTAAAGCTGTGGTGTCTTTTTCAGGACATACGGGGCAACACCGGTCAATCTGAACATAAAGTCTGGTGGCAGCAGGCCGTATGGAGCAGGTACAATCTGTAAATTAATAAGTCATGCTAACAAGCCACAACTCATGAGACAGGATGTTTGGACTGCTAGAGTCACTTGTTTTATGCACAGACAATTCTGGTTAGATGGCAATCGTCATTACCACCCACTGTGCTGTCGTCCACTGTGGGTGGTAGTGTCTTGTAGAATAGATTGACAATACACATGACACTCTGAGTCATGATTGAACAATGATAAAAGCCTTCACAACTTCAGAAATGGAATATACCACTATTGGCACCCACTATCAAGCCTCACTACAACTCCTTTTATTCATGTTGCCTTGCCATGAGCATGCTGGCCAGTGTATAACGTCACTCACAAGATAAAAACTCACATTTTCTAGAGGTGTGGCTGTTTACAAGTCATCCCCTGAGATAACACTTCTGAAAAATTGTCGTCTGCAGATTGCTTGATTTAGCTAATTCGCATTCTGGACTATATAGTAGCAATATACACTGATTTTGAGAACACTGAACTGTACGCAATATAAGGCAATATAATCAAAAGTGCGAAAAGTTTTGAAATTTATTACTCAGGTAGGTGGATATATACTAGTATTTTAAATGCTACTGTAGAATCTGAAGTATCTACTCAAAAGTAAAAATAATGTATGGTGAAAGAATGCTATTTAGGGCAAAAGGTTAGGCAACGCCATAGGACCTATGGTCCACTACAACCCCCCCTCGCCAACACATTTTACTAAAAGCCATAATGACTATAAAGTTATATTTAAATTCTAAGCTAAGTAAACTAAACTGTTCGTCTTAAAAATATATATTTTAAAGTCAAACAAGCCCCGGATGTTAATCTGTACAAATTTCTCTCCTGAATACTTCCATTTGTTTACAGTGAGCTTAGATTTCCAGATTTCCACTAAGGCTGGGTGCAGCAGCATTAACATCCAACCGCTAGCTCTGATGGATCGTATAAACCAATAGGGTGTCAAAATAATATCTAATTCAAGTCTAATTCACTCTGTCAGGATAGAGAAAGTTATCTGAATAGGGGTTTTATTGAACAAGGAGAATCCAGAATAAAAACAAGCTAAATGGGATTAACGATGCTATTTTTAAAATGTAAGGAGTAGGATGTTAAGTTAATCGAGTGAAAATGTATAGAAAGTAGTATAAAAAATGTGTGAAAAATAAACACTCCAGTAAAGTATAGACGGACAACATTTTCTACTTAAGTAAGCTGACTAAACGTTTTTTGTACTTAATTAATTGCTATCTCTTGGCACAGTTATCAGTGTATGTAATATAAACAAACCTTAAATCAGGTGTTTTAGATCGGACATTTTTTTTTTTGGGTCAATGTGGTACGAGCTAATTATCTGTGTTTCTGTGTTTCAATAGGAGCGAAGGTGAAGGGCGTGGATCTGGATGCTCCAGGGAACATTAACGGCGTTCCCGTGCTGGAGGTGGAAATGGAGTCCTTCGAGGAGAAGCCCTGGAGAAAACCCGGTGTGTTTTGTTACACTTTGCGAGTTCTAAACCCTCAGATTTTAGCTACTCCACCCTAAGCTCAAAATAAAATAATTCTAAAAAAAAGAAAAAATGGGAGGAGTAATTTGGGTGGGGCACTGGGTGATGTATGGGTTAAGGGCCAGGGCAGGAGGGAGAACTCCTGAAGAATTGAGAATTGGCCGAGCTACAGCAGCAGCAGCAGTAGTGTGGGAAAACAATTCAGCTATTAATGCAAGAAATAGGATTTAGGGTTTAGGTGATCTTTAATGCATGAGGGTGGAAGTTCTAAGCAGAGATCAGTGGTGCTGTAATGTCATTCTGATGTAACTGAACAATAATGAGCTCTAATAAAAGCCCGCTGTGGAAACATTAACTTCCGCATAGCGCTCTCTAGTGGAGGATATAAGCTACCAATGCTAATATCTGACAGTGTGACTCATATTAAAACTGTGTGTGTGTGTGTAGGTGCGGACTTGTCGGACTACTTTAACTATGGATTTAACGAGGAGACGTGGAAGGCGTACTGTGAGAAACAGAAGCGTCTGCGCATGGGCCTCGATGTCAACAACATCTCCACCACCACCAGCAAGATCTCCGTAAGACCTGACACGATGCATGTGCAAATCAAATGCACTCAAATCAACTTTTAAGTATCTGAAAACCATATTTATCGCACTATAAGGCGCACTATCAATAAACATCTATTTTCTGGTGTATTTTCATACGTAAAGCACATTACGAGACACTAGTAAGGAACAGGGGTGTTCGCCATGTTTCCCTTCTAATTCAGCAGTTCTTGCCTCTGGGTGGTGAGACCTGTGAAACTAAGCTAAGTTAAGCTAAGAAAACAGTAATTCTTTAAAAAATATATATATTATTTTAAAGTCAAATGAGCACTGGATGTTAATCTGCACAGATTTCTCTCCTGAAAACTGTTTATTTGCGTGAGGAAAGCACTTCTGTTTATTTACAGTAAGCTTAGATTTCCAGATTTCCACTAAAGCTAGCCACAGTTAGCGCTACACTGAGGAACCCAGAGTGTTCCGGTAAGCCAGGGTGATATTAGCTAAGCGGTTCGTCCCACGTAGCTTGTATTAACGAGGTAAACAACGACAAAAGAGCTAACTAGCGCTTAGCACGGATAGTAGCTAATGCTAATTCTGCTCCAGCCTCAGTGCTGAAGAACTAAACTGCAGCTCCTGTATAACTCTGTACTTCAGCAGAGTGGTTTTACTGCTCTTTAATACCTGACTGGTAGAATTCATACATAAGGTGCATCAGATTATAAGGCGCACTGACTATTCTGTGAAAAATTAAAGAATTTTAAGTGCGCCTTATAATGCAAAAATATGGTAATGCTTTTATTAGAAAGTGAGTAAAACATTAGACAATCAGCTTATTATTAACTACACTGTATTTATGTGTTTATTAATTAATTCAAGAGTATGTATTTGGTCTGTCAGGTTCAGCAGGGCAGGACGGGTAACGAGAAGGAAGTGTCCGTAGCCGCTCACGTCACTAAACCTGACTTCACCTCCCCATCCAGCCTCTACAAGCCGGGTCTCAACCCCGCCAGGTACACACACACACACACACACACACACACACTTCATTATCTATATGGAGCTTAAGAATATATTTGGATCTGATTTTGTACATGGGTGCATCTCAAAAAATTTAAAAAATCATTGAAAAGTTATTTATTTCAGTAATTCAGTAAAAATGTAAAAGTCATATATTTTAAGTGTTTATTTCTTTTATTGTTGATGAATATGGCTTACAGACGATGAAAATCCAAAAATTGGTGTCTCCGAAATTTAGAATATTATATAAGACCAATTTGTACTTTTGGCAGTGTGCCAAGTCCTGCTGGAAAATGAAATCCGTTAAAGTAACTTTAATTTTTTTTGAGATGCAACTGTAACATGAATTAAATGTTGTAAGGGTGTGCAATATTAAAACTTCACAGTATTTCTTGTCAGGAGACTTATGCGCGCACACACACACACACGCACACACACACACCTGCCTCAAATATTTTCAATCATATATTCCAGCTTTTGAAAAAAATAAAAATAATAAATAAATAAAATCTCATCTTATTCTCGTCTCTTGAAACCATTATCTTGTCTAATCTTGCCACGCCCCTAATATTTTGTGTTTTAAATTTTTAAGATGGTGAAATTGTTTTTTTTAATCTCAAATTTTCAGATTTTTTTTTTTAAATCAGCTCAATAAATTAAAACCAGTCCGATCCAAAGCTCACAAATTCAGCCTTACCAATGAAAGTAATGTTTTGAATTGGACTGATTTGAGTATTTGAGATACATTTCACCACCTCACAAGTTCAGAACAAAAAAAATATTCACATAAAAATGTATGAATTTTAGCATTTAAAGTTTATGAAAAGTCAAGTCAGTTTATTAAAATGTCACGTTCACATACTTGAGTCAGCTTCTAAGCTGTGTAGTGTTAAGGCTGTGTGTGCACGCGTTCAGATTTCTTTAACTTTTGAAAAGTGTGTGTGTGTGTGAGTGTGTGTGAGAGAGGAGGTGGTAACTCTTCTCTGCCTGTCTCCCCTTTACTCATGCCCTCATAGGATATCTCCTCCACAGTGGCCGTTGCCTGTCAACCAAGAACCGCCGCCCTATTATACGTAAGTGGGCGTGAAAATTGGAGTACCAAATTATTATTATTATTTATTTATTTATTTATTTTTTGTGGTTGTTGTTCAAGTTCTGATCATTTCTTCTATTTCAGTAAATCCTGTGCCAACTTGCTGTTTTAAAGGGCCCATATCCTAAAAAATATATAATACTGTATTTTCTCAGTAAACATCTATTTTCTAGTCTATTTTTTTTTTTTATAAATGAAGGCACACCAGATTATAAATAATTCCTTAATGCGGAGAGCACATTAATGTTAACGTTGTTATTATTATTATTATTATTATTATTAGCATTTTTGGCTTTTATTCCCAATTACAAAATTTAAAAATGCTATAAATGAACAGGATATGGGTCCTTTTTGATACTTTTTTTTTATTTGCTCGTTTTGTTTTTATTTGGGCTTAAAAATGACTTTTTTAAACAGGTACTCACATGGCGATTTGGTTATTTAATTATTTATTTATGTTTTCATTTATGTTTTGCTCAAGACTGTTTTTTTTTGTAGCACAGATTTGAGGTGGCTCCTGATACATTATTTTATTATTTGATTATTTATGTATTTTCTTCATTTATTTTTAAATCGTACATGATTTTGATGGGTGTGGTTGTGTGATAATTCAATTAGTATGTTATTCTCTATTGGTTTGATTTGACCATTTGTCTGTGTGTCTCTCTGTCTCTCTGTGTGTGTGCTACAGTAAGACAAGTGGGACCATTGATGTGATTGGTGGACAGACAGCCACAATCAGCAGAGTGGAGGGACGACGTCGCCACAATCTGGAGGGAAATAACATACAGGTAAATGATGATGATGATGATGATGATGATGATATCCTTCTCAGAATCTCAGGTGGCACAACTGTCTAACTACCGGCTCTGTCTCCCTTTGAGTGGGTAGTAAGTATAGTCCTCGAATCCACCACTACTTCTCCTCCCTACAATTTACTCAGCATAGACAATTCTAGCCAGCACAGGGATCTGTTAGCTGACTTAACACAATTAGGGATTAGTGTTCTCCTCCAAGCGTGTTCAGCTCTATTGATGTTGTGGTTGTTATTGGCAATTGGAGAGAAATAAGTGGTGGCAGCCTCTTTAAGATCTTGTCTTCTAATGCTAGGCTTTTAAATAAATAATAATAAATTCAATAAACATGGTTGTATGAGTGGGGGGTGTGTCCATAACAAACCCCACCCCCAAAATCGATGATCTCTTTCTCTTTCTCACAAACTCTCTCTCTCTACATTGTTAAGGTGATTTCGGAGCACCCGTCTCCAGAATCTGAACCAGCTCCCGCTAAAATGCCCACTTTCTTCCCTCCGGGGCCGCTGCCACCAAATATGCCCCCGCCACCTTTCCTGCCACCGCCGCCAGTCAGCCAGGCGCCGCCCCTCATCCCTCCGCCAAGTCAGTGTCTCAGTTTCTCTTAACACGCACACACTCAAATTAGATGTAGAGAAAATATTCTTGTGAATCCTGTATATAACCATATTTTTCGGATTAAAAGGCGCACTATTAATAAACGTATGTTTTCTGGATTGTAAAGTGCATTATGTGACACTGGGAAGGAACCGGGGACAGCTAAGCTAAGTAAACAAAACTGTAAACTGTAATTGGATGTTAATTTGCACAGATTTCTCGCCTAAAAAAATTTACAGTACGCTTAGATTTCCAGATTTACACTAAGGCTGGGTGCAGCAGCATTAGCATTAGCGTCTAAGCGCTAGTGATAGTCACGGTTTGTGCTTGTAAACTTCACCTGACTGAGGAGCGCTACACTGAGGAACCCTGAGTGTTCTGGTAAACTAGAGTGATATTAGCTAGTCTTTCCCCCCACGTAGCTTGCTAATGTTAGCGGCTAATGCTAATGCTGCTCCAGCAGTGCTAGCTCCAGCTCCAGGGATACAGCTCCAATCTTGGTGCTGGAGAACTAAACTGAAACTCCTGTGGCTTCACTGCTTCTTAATACCTGACTGGTAAAATTCATACATAAAGTGCACCAGATTATAATTTACATTTTTGGGGGAAAATTAAAGACTTTTAAGTGCTCCTTATAGTCCGATAAATACGGTAATAGGTGTGATGTATAATGCATTATAAATAGATTATGAATACAGGACTCATAGAACTTTTCTAAACAAAAAACATTTTTTTTTTTATTTCTACAGGCTAATCCAACATTTTATATATATATATATATATATATATATATATATATATATATATATATATATATATATATATATATATATATATATATATATATATTTATTTCTAACAATGCTCTGCCCGTCTATCACTCTGAGTTATTTATCTTCTTTTTTTTGTGGTATTTGCAGGACTACCCATCACTGTTCCTCCTCCAGGTATGCTTTGATCTCAGATAGTTCTAGCTCTATATTGTTGGTTCTAGTTTTGCAGAACCAGGGTTGGTTTAATGTTGCTTGTCTTTGTTTCAGGTTTCCCTCCACCTCCTGGAGGCCCACCCCCTTCACTCATCCCCACCTTGGACAAGTAAGACCTCAATAGAGATGCACAAATAGGAAAAAAAGAACAAATAAAATGAAATTTCCTCTGAATACCAAACATGTACAGTACAGGCCAAAAGTTTGGACACACCTTCTCTTACTCAATGCATTTTCTTTATTTTCATGACTATTTACATTGTAGATTCTCACTGAAGGCATCAAAACTATGAATGAACACATGTGAAGGTTTATGTACATGACAAAAATATTTATATATATATATTCTAGTTTCTTCAAAATAGCCACCCTTTGCTCTGATTACTGTTTTGCACACTCTTGGCATCATTCTCTCAATGAGCTTCATTAAGAGGTGGCCACCTGAAATGAAAAGTTTTCCAACCCCCAGAGGTGTTTGTTAGCACTTGTTGCCCCTTTGCCTTCTTCACTCTGTGCTCCAGCTCACCCCAAACCATCTGGATTGGGTTCAGGTCCGGTGACTGTGGAGGTTCAGCTCATTTTTTGTTAAGTACATAAAACTCCACATGTGTTCATTCATAGTCTTGATGCTTCAGTGAGAATCTACAATGTAAACAGTCATGAAAGTAATAAAGAAATCGCATTGAAAAAGAGAAGGTGTGTCCAAACTTTTGGCCTGTACTGTATATATTTTTTTTCGCTAACCAGTTTTTAGATTTTCATCAAGTAGCAGAAGCCTTATAGTCTTTTATCATTGTCTGTTTGTTGTAGTTGAGTAGTACAGAAGGGTTAATATACACCTGTACTTACATATACTTTTAAGTTATATAGGATGATAATGTTGATGATTTTTTTTATCATTTATTTTTTTTTTTTTCAGCAGTGGTCATCCTGGAGGATACGACTGCCGTCCGGTCGCTCCTTATCCTTTCCCACCAGGTCAGTAAATGCATTATAGAGTTGAGGTAGATCTGCCTCTTCTTATAGATCAAGTGTGTCTCAGACTGCCTTCATTGATGTTTACAGTGCAGCCACTGCAGCACCAGAAGCAAAGTGCAATATTTTA
Source organism: Astyanax mexicanus (assembly GCF_023375975.1). NCBI lineage: Eukaryota > Metazoa > Chordata > Actinopteri > Characiformes > Acestrorhamphidae > Astyanax > Astyanax mexicanus. The sequence goes on along the minus strand of NC_064432.1, from coordinate 5,932,088 downwards.
TCGTGCATGTATTTTATCATGAAATTATTTATTTATATTTCCATCAAACGACAGTAACAGAGCTCAGCTCTGTTTACTCTGATTAGTTATCTACTTTTTAGCTATTTTTATGTATTTATTATTATTTAAAAAAAAAAGGAAAGTAGTTGTGAACCCTGGGTAATGTAGTTCAGCTACTGCGTTTTATTTATTTTTTAATTAATTAATTAATTATTTTTTTTTCCCCCTCAGGCGGTTACCCCCCCCCGCCCATACAGCCCCCTGTGAGCAACTGGCCTGGGATGATGGACAACTCCAAGCAGTGGGATTATTACCCCCGCCGGGACAAAGAGAGGGATAAGGAGAGGGAGAGAGAGAGGCCGAGAGAACGAGCACATGACCGGGAAAGAGAGCGGGAGAGGGAGCACAGCCCCTCATCGATGGCCTACAACAGGTCAGCTCCTTAACCGGTACCGGTCAAAAGTTTTAGAACACACCCGTAATGGCCGGTGATTTTATAGCGTTTTTATACCCCTCTGAGTAAAGTAGCTGAATAAAGTAGCATTTGTTTAAAAGTAGTGTTTATAAATATTTGGAGATTTTACTGTAAAAGAAATTGGGAAGATGTCGAATCGATGGGGGGAAAAAACATCAAGTTAATTACGGAAATATTGTGATTAACTGCGATTAATTGCACTTGTTCTTCTAAAGACGCAAGTTTTTATAACGGAAATATAAACATAAGTAAAAGAATGAATGTAAGAAATGTAAAATGCAATTATATTTATATTAGTGGTGTCAATTAAAATACTAGTCTCTTTCCAGCTTCTGCCAGAGTGTCTGTATGTTAGTTTGTAAAGATTGAACCAGTAGTCCTTGTAGAACTGTTGGAACTAAAGGTCGGAAAGCAGGTCGCAGTTCTCGCGAGCGTTGTTCGCGGCCGCCTCGGAAAACTTACAGAACCTGGTTTGAGCTCAGAGGAGCTCCGGCACAGACACGAGAGCACCGCTATTCCTCCTATTAGACCTCAGTGCTGCGCTGCAGTGAGTTTCAAGCTGTAATTTTACTTCTTTAAAAAGATCAAAAATCAAGGAAATCCTACCTAGTGCTATTTTAAATGTCCTGGCTAATGAAGCTAAGTTCCTTTTTTAGGGTCGGTGCTTAACCGAGACTGGCTCCAGAACATTACAATTTAAATTGGACACCCCACACTGGGGGATGTCTCCTCTGTCAATATGTTGTCCATGTTGGAGTCCCTGAGTTTGGTGGGGGGAGGGCAGATTATGATGGAAGTTGGGGTCAAAATTAGAGGCCTAATAAACTTGCGTAAAAAAAATAAAAATAACGTGTTCCTCACTTATTCCAAACGAGTTGCATGTGTTAATGCTTTAACAGTGACATTCCTAGTAATAACATTTTCACGTTTTTACTTTACTCTCGCCCCCCCAGTGATGAGGAGCGCTACCGTTACCGTGACTACGGAGATCGCGGGTACGACCGGCACCGGGAGCGGGCGAGTCGGGAAAAGGAGGAGCGGCACAGGGAGAGACGACACAGAGAGAAGGAAGAGGGCAGACACAAGTCATCACGCAGGTAAAACGCACAGTTAACAGATACGGGGCTCCTGTGGTGCACAGCTGAGATGCCCCTCATTGTTGAGGTGTGAGTTTTCACTATGGCTGCTCTGAAAAATCAACATAATCCACAAGATGGTTTTTAGAAATTTTGAGTTTTTCACAAATGTGTAATAGTCTACCATCTGCCTGAAAAACAAAAGTCTCCAAAAGTGACCAAACACAACAGATTAGTTTTCCCATTTGCCATCATTTTCCCCAATTTGAAGTCCAATTTCCTAAACCACTCATTAGGACTCCCCCTTTCCCTAGCAATGCCCCAAAACAGGAGGGTAAAGACTAGTACCCATCTAAAAATCTACTTGAGTAAAAGTAAAAAGTACTCAATTTAAAATGTACTTTGAGTAAAAGTTACATAGTTACTTTTAATTACTTGATGAAAAAAAGTACAACAAATCATAAATTAACTCGTTTTTAATGAACTATTATTCAACATAATAATTTTGACCTTTCAGGCAGTATTTGTTCAGACCAGCTCATAAAACAAGTGAAAAAAGTTATGGTCAAAAAAAGTTATGGTCATATATGTGACTATAAACCGTATTTTTATAGTTTTACAGTTCATTATTAAATTTTATTATGCAATTGCTATGCTTTAACTGCATCCAATTTTTTTTTTTTTTATTCAGACAATAGTTTTTTTTTCCAGCATTTTACTCTGTAACGAGGAGTTTTTCAATGCAGCGAAGTAAATTACTTATGTAAAAATGCACTTCAGTAAAAGTAAAATTACCTTATTTTAAAAACTACTTTAAAAATGACAAATTACTCATAAAATCTACTCAATTACAGCAATGCGAGTAAATGGAATTCATTAGTTTCCAACTCTGGTTAAAACCCACCCCTTTCTACAATCGTGCGCAAAAAATTCACTTGAGTAACAAGGGCAGCCGCAGGCAGTGCCCAGAGGGTGCGAGGACAGCTGTACAGTTGAGAAGAAAAAAACACATAAAAAGGTAAAAAAAACAAACAAAAAAATTTGTTCGGAAATTTACACACACAAAATGTAAAAACTCTCAGTTTGCGCGCCCAACTTTTGACATTGATGTGACGCCATACTGATATTTGCTTTACTGATAAAAGCATAGACTGTTGTGCTCTCTCTGACTCCGGCCGCTGATGATCTGGGATTTGAACCAGCAATCCTCAGAGCTTGTTTAACTTTTTAAACAATTTTCTCAACAAATGTTTTTTTTAGGCAAGAAAGAAACAATCTTACAAACTTTCAAAGACTATTAAGAAATAATTATTCAATTATTGACTAATTGACAAAAAAAATTGACAGAGTCAACTAATAAATATTAGTTTCAGGCCTTTGATCTTACTGCTGTTATTGCTTGTGTCTGTGTGCCTGTCGTTTCCATATGAACCTAATTCAGGTGAGACTAACACTGTCCTGTTTTTGTTTTCTTGTCACACCATCTTCACACCTTTCCTTTACCCACATCACCCTCCACCTCTCTCTCTCTGTCTCTCTCTCTCTGTCTGTCTGTCTCTCAGCAGTAGCAGACGGAGGCACGACAGCGAGGAGGGCGACGGCCACCGCAGACACAAGCATAAGAAATCCAAAAGGAGCAAAGAGGGCAAGGAGCCAAGCGAGGAACGAGCAGCTGACCAGGAGAACCAGGAGGCCATGGAGTAACTGAGCTGAGCGGGTGGGGTCATTTCACAAAGCAGGAAAATCTGATAAAACTGGAGAAGTTTTAGCCTGATAGTTGTAAGGAATAGGAGCGATATTTGGGGGGTCGTCACAAAGATTGTTTGCATCATAAAGTCTTACTTTGTCTTACTGAGATTGGAGATGTCAAAATGTTAAAACACTTCACATGCACTTCACACTGCGATGCACTGAATCCAAATCAAAACTGGACCAATTATGCTCTCCAATATATATATATATTAAAAAAAGAATGTTTAAACTTACTTAGCTCTTCTTCTGTGGGACAGGTGTCTCACTTTTGGCTAAAAAAAAGAAAAGTCCATCATTCTCCAGCCTAATCTCTTTTTTTTTTATCACTTTTTGACATAATGTGAATCTCCTAGGTTTTTCTTTTTTCAGAATTTCATAATTAACGGACCAATAGAACTGCTCCAAAAAATGATGTTAAGTACAAATGCTACGTTCATTTCAGTAAAAGATGATCAGGGTTTTCTTTTCTCTCTTTTTTTCTCTTCCTATGAGTCACAAATTTGGAGATTCAGTGTTTTTTACGTTACAAAAATGTAGTGCTTAGTACGTAGGATAAATTTTCCTAAAATTAAGATCCTTGTGAGAGACGTAAAAGTAAAATCCGATTTGAGCATTAAAGGAGAACTCCAGTGTAAAATTGACTTTAGATTTTTTTTTATTGTAGTTAAACTTGATAAAAAGTACCAACCCTTCTTGAATAGCCCACCTCCGTTCTCCCTCAGCTTTCTGAGATCCAGTAATTTTTTGCAGTTTCTCCAAACCTGATTTAGAACAGATGAAATGGGGCATATTTTGCCCCTGCAGATTCATCTCTTTTATACTGTTATCGAGGCTTTACACTTCATTGGTGGATTACGGAGAGCCCTGACGTTTAAAACGAGGCATTTATAAATTTAAAAGTGCACAATAAGCTTATTAAAAAACACTGTTTACAACCTGTAGTGTAACGTACATCTCCGTGCCCGGAGATTCAATTACGCTAAGCCCCATATCATCCATTCTAATGCATGTTTGGCAAACTGCTAAAAATGACTGGATTTCAGAAAGCTGCAGGAAATCAGAGGTGGGCTATTAAACAAAGGTTAGTACTCTTTATCATGTTTTACTACACCCAAAATCAATTTTACACCAGAGTTCTCCTTTAAGACTGAGCATCTGTACAAATACTATTGCAATCACGATGTAAACACCTTCAAATAGCAAAAATCAGGTTTCATTTGGTTTCTGGCTGTTCAGACTTGTCTAAAATCATTCTGAATATGATCTTAACATGATCTAATGTCAAGAAAAAAATAATTTTGACTGCATAAACATGTCTAAAAAAAATTAAATAATAATAATAAAAAATAGATAAATAAATAAATTGTCTGTTAAGCCAAAATTAGGTGTCTGCCCAGGCAGTCAAGTTTCAGTCAGAATTAACAGAAAAAGAGTCCAAACAAACCCAGAAGTCACTGGGTTTGTTGCGTAAATCTGTCCATTAATTTCTACTACATGACTTTAAATGTAAGAGTTTTTTTTGTGTGTTTTACTAAATACAAGACCCTGTGTTAAAACAGTCTCTTCTAATCAGCTCTACACTACAGCTGCACTAGACCGAGATTAAGTAGGAGAATACTTGGCGAATTTCCCTTAAACTACGAGGCTAACTGTAAAATCCTGCTTTGTGAAATGAAACAATCCCAGGAGCCGGTAAGAAGTCCTGGAGGACTGGAGGCTGGATCATGCTCCCAGCAACTCAAACAACTGAACCAGATCATCTGTAGTGTCTCTGCATCGCAGCAGTTTGTCAATTTAAGAATTTTAGTTTTGTTTTGTTTTTTTGTCCTTTTTTGATTGTTCTTTTTTTTCTAAGTACCATGTAGATGTTGGTTTGTTAGATTAAACAAAAAAAAAGGCATTTGGTAATTTCTGTAACGAGTGTTGTGTGGATTATTTGGATTAGGATCTTTCGGAAAACAAAAAGAAAGGCATAAGACTATTTTACGCACTTTTTGCTACACAGTCATTCTCTGTGCTTTAGAAATATTACAAGGTTGGCATGAAGATTGAATGTTTTGGGCTAGAATGGCCAATTCCTTTTTATGCTACTCTAACCTACTGTTTTTAATGTAAAAATTTGTTGCAGTAAAATTCACGGTTCCACCAATTACAGCAAGCCGTTCAGGTCCTAAAGCAGCAAATCAGCCACAGGCCTTCACACTACCACCACCACCATCTTTGAATTTCAGCATGATTTGGCCAATTGTGCTCTCGCAAGGCTCTGGCAGCTGATGGCAAGCTGCATGGGCAGGATTCGAACCAGCAATCTCCAGATCATAGTGGCAGCGCTTTACGCCAGATGTAATGGGACACACTTTTGACTTGTCCGTCCACAGAATACTTTCCTATTTCCTTCCTGATAAAAAAAAAAAAAAAGGCTATGAATTGTTCCTGCATTCACAGTGATGCTAATTGGTGGGGTATATGTTTTTTATAAATTGTTAGCTACCTAGCTTTGTTAGCAATGACAGTTAGGCAAAACTAAAAAGGCAAACCTAAGACACTGAACAAGTCTAAACAAGTGAAATTATATAATTTAAAGTTAAAAAATCTTTTTTTTTGTCCTCTGATAAGAATTTTTGTCTTACTAAGCATTGTAAGTAATGATAATTGTTTAATTGCTTATTTTAGGAATAATTTGAACTGAAAATAATCACAACCAATCAAGTTATTCTGATTCTTGTGTCCAAATTTAAGCTGAAAAAAATCTTTTTTTTTTCTTTTGCTTAATTTAAGTTGTACTTCACTCAAATTTGAAAATCTTTCTGTGAAAAAAATATTTTTGCTATTTAATATAAGCATATACACAGCAAAAATCTATTTGTAAAAACTGCAAAATTAGATGTATTTTATTAAGCAAAAAAAATCAAATGCAAATGTTGTAAGCACTTGTTTCTGGGTAAGATTTCTTTTTTCTTTTAAAAAGTCTCAAAATAAGTGAAGTAAGTATTTGTAATTTGTGACAGCGTCCTGAATCATTACCACATATCTGCTGTTTGTTTAAAAAAACGTGTGAAAATCGGTTAAAAATTGGTAGAGTTGGTACAGACCGTGCGAGACTCACAAAAAAACGTGTTGCGAGGTTTCCCAGTCTAGGCATACGTTCCTGCTAAAACCCAAACAAGATGTACACGTAGAAAAAAAGTAACAGCGGCTAAACTAAATAGTGTTTACCACACTGTAAAACACTTAAGGAATACAGGAAAGCCATGACCCTTTTTGAAAAACTGTCAGGTATAGCGTCGGGGGAGGCAAAAATAACAAAAAATTAACCAGCGTGTTTTAACATTTTGCGTTTGTAAATTAACTTCTCGTGAGCACAAATGTGAAACTAGCGAGCAAGAAAAGGGAATTGTGTGCGCGCTGAAGAAAATGTTGCGCTCGAGCTTCATTTTTCTCCTCTCGGGTGCTTTTTTTCCTTGCGTGCTGAGTGTTTTGCGCTCGAGTTTTGAAGGGGTGGTTTTAACAGTTTGGGGGCGGAGTCAGGGTCGCCTCCCTCAACGAACGCCATTGGCTGATATCTCCAGGGTTCGTGACGGACCGCCTACCTCCACGAGCCGGAGGAGGGCGGGGAAAGAAAGGCGACAGGAGGGTTAGCTAGCTGGCTATGCTAACATCCAAACAACCCGCTCTCCGGCGGGACTCGCTCTGTCCGCCCGGTCTCTCGCCTGTAGCTACCGTCTCTTGCTTGGAGCGCTCGGCTTGCCGGCTCTCTATGCCCGGGTTAGCGCCTAGAGCGACCGGCTGTCTGGGCGAACAGCTGCGGTCGCTACAGGCGAGAGACCGGGCAGACAGAGCGGTTCGCTCCGGGCAGTAATAAACCCGGGCAAACAGAGCCAGCGCGCCGGAGAGCGGGCTGTTTGGACACACATATATCTGTAACGTATATATCTTATTTAAATGCAACTTTCTCTCACGTAAGCATGGAGCTTTCATACTATTTCACAGTGTCTCTCGAATTAAAACACCCGACTGTGTACAGTTAAACAGATAGCTGTTAAATGTGCTTTTAAAAGGGTCATGTATGGCGCCACATCCGCGATATTCTGTTCAGCGCGCACACAAATCCCCTTTTTTGCTCGCGAGTTTCACATAAAGCTAATTTACACACGCAAAGTGTTAAAACACGCTGGTTAATTTTTAGTCATTGACGTGATATATATAGTCCCATATCTAGTGAATTGGCATCTGGTCATCCTGTAACCAACACCTGCTTACAGTGTGAGGAAAGCGTGTAATTATTTATGCAGGCAGTTAGCAACATGCTAACTAATCATGCTACTACACGCCGCTTTTATTCACCTCGGAAGTTCATGTTTTTTAGGACTTTGGAGATCATAAGTATTACATTTTTGATTTGTGTTTTAAGTAGTGTTGGTCAGAAACAACACAAACACCCTGAGAAGAACACAGAGCGAAGTGAACGCAACCTAACGTATCAGGTGAGCCATGTTTTTTTTAATCCAGTAAGAAGTAACACTAGTATGTACTTTTCAAGCAAAATAGACTGCAGTGTTCTTGTTGCTAAATAACCTTAAACATGTAACTTAACCTAATTTAAATTGAATTTTTTTTGTATTTTATTCATGTGTTCTCATCTTGTTAATACAATATATTTTTTTTACATAACCAGAAGGCAGCATTAGCCTCGTAGCTGCGATTTGTTGTTAAACACATTTGAACCACTATTTTGTGCTAAAAAATCAGATGTTTTGAAGAAATGATTGTGTACATTTGATTTAAGTGTTAAAAAAATAATATTGTAAAATACACGAGAAAACCCACATCATAGAAATAATTCACATTATGTATTTCATGTGTACTACAGTCAAATCATTTTCCCGCTCAAACTGCGAAGACACAACCAACCAAAGATGACATTTTCTTTCACCTGATATCACTGGAGGACAGACAAAACACAATTCACCCACACACAAAAATCAAGAAAGTAACATTGTCTGCTTTGTTTTGTCTTTTACAGAGCAGGTAAACAAGGCTAAAAAAAAAAGACAAGAAAAAAAAATCAGTAATAATAATTATTAATAATCGTGTGCTGCATCACTGAAATCCAGCTGCGACCAGGACCATCCAGAAACGTCTTTTCAGTCCAGTCTGAATTAGTTTTTAATTAGACTTGGACGAGATTTAAGCTCAAAGTCTGAGTCGGGTCCTTTAGCAGCACAGCCTGTGTGCGATTGTCTCTGTTTGGGGGGGGGGGGGGGGGTTGTTGGTGGGCAGGTGGACTAAGGGGGATAAAATGACAGTTTTGGCTCTCGGGTCAAAGCTCCGTCTTCAGTATTCTTCATTCTAAAGCTCAATCCACTTTACAAGGAGAAGTTCAGAAATTAAAGGTACACATTCACTTGTTTTATCCCAAATGATGTGTCTGGTGTGAAAAGTCTGCTTCTGTAGTAGGCGTGTCACTAAGATTTATCGTTGTATCGTACAAGAGTGGTGGGAATCGCAGAGTGCTACACAACACGATGCCCATGATGATAATGATGATATCATAATACTGTGTGATTCTGCGATACTCAATATATCGCAAGAAAAATCTCTATGATACTTTAACGAAGTAAATAACCAATATACTAGTGCATCTCATTTAGAATATCATTGAAAAGTTACTTTTATTTCAGTAACTGAGTTCAAAATGTGAAACTTGTATATTATATAGATGTATTACACACAGAGTGATCCATTTTAATTGTTTATTTTACTGTTAAGGTTAAGGAGTATTGGCGTACAGATCAATTGGTACTTTTGGTAAGCAGTGTGGGCAGTGTGCCAAGTCTGCTGGAAAACGAAATCCGCATCTCTATAAAACTCATCAGCAGAGGGAAGAAGCATGAAGTGCTGCTGTAAGATTTTGTGGGAAAACAAAACTGCACTGACTTTAGACTTGATAATAAAACACAGTGGATCAACACCAGCAGATGACAGACATGACTCTCCAAACCATCACTGATCATCAGTTAATTTTTTTTCATTTCATTTAAAGGAAATCAAGGGATCAGAGTCTGGAGGAAGAGGACACATAGTCCAAGCTGCTTGAGATCTTGTGTGAAGTTTCCACCAATCAGTGATGGTTTGGAGATGCGGATTTCATTTTCCAGCAGGACTTGGCACACTACCCAGACTGCCAAAAGTACCAATTGCTCTTATAAAATGTTCTAATTTTCTAAGATACTGATTTTTCTAAAATAGATTACTTTGATTTAATACATTTATATAATATGAGTTTCACATTAAAAAAAAATACTGAAAGGATATTCAATTTTGAGAGATGCTTTAGTATAACAATATTACAACCAATAATCTTCACCTCAGATTTACCCTATTTTTTAAGTCATAGCACCACCACGTGGAGACGTGGAGTAATGAAGCAGTAACTTTAATAAGTCCAATTTAGGGGGCGTGTTTTAAGCTTAAGTTTTGGCGCCTAAGTTTCAATAACAATATCAATATTAGATCAATATTGTCCCACCCCTGTTGTAGAACATACAGACATGAACACAATACATATGTTACTTATCTCGATACCGTAGATTAGAGGTGGGCGATACAGTATTAATCACATTGTGATGATTCGTTTTAACGCATCAATCTATCTGTATATTTTTTGTAGCATATCAACGATATCCATGCTTACAGAACACTGAGCAAATGTGTATTTCATTACAGAGAGTAAAAAAAAAAAATCCTGTTTAATTGGATCATGTGCAGCACAGACGTAATAAAAATCCCTGTATAACGCATGCTATTTCAATAGCAGTTTCTGCCACTGCTGATTGTCTGCGTGTCAATATACTGCGATAAATATCGTATATTGTAAAAATGAGTTTAAATATTGTGATATAATATTTTTTCTTTTTTTACCATATCGACCAGCTTCTTCAGTACGTAATTAATTACACACATAGTGGGCGGCGGCTTTTATACTGGCTGAAATATGTTGCATCATCCAAACCATTAAATTAGCTTTCCTGATTAGACCGCACAATTATTTATAAACATTAATGTGGTACAGTATTTGCAATGTTAATGTATAAAAAAATGTATTTTTAATTTTCTCCCATATTTATCTGGCTGATTGTCCCACTTCTTCAGCTGCTAGTCAGTTGTATATCCCCCATCACAAGGAGGGTAAAGACAAGAACATGCCTCCTCTGATACATGTGAAGTCAGCCACCACCTCTTTTTTTTTTTTTAACTGCTGCTGATGCTGCAGCAATGTCACGTAGCATCACAGCGCGCTAATGCTCGGAAGAAAAAGTGCAGAGACTCGGTTCTGATACAACAGCTCACAGACGCAGCCTTGTGCTGATCTACATCACCCTCACAGTAATGAGAGGAAAGAGCACCATCTACTGTACCCACCCAGAAAGAGAGAGCAAGACCAATTGTGCTCTCTTAGGACTCTGGCAGCTGATGGAAATCTGCATGACTGAGATTCAAACCAGAGATCTCACGAACATAATAATAGCTGCACTTTAGAGCGCTGGTCCACTCTGCCCCTTCAACAGTATCGATTTTTAATTAATTAATTATTAAATGGTTTACATGTAGATTAAGAGTGGCATCAGACATGGGTTCATTTTGTGTTGTTTTTAAACCCTGACCACTAGAGGGAGGTACTGTGTAAACTTAGATTTACTCAGATTTTATAAATATAGCATATATTTGTTTCTAAAATCTAATCGTTTAAACAATCACAATATAATCGTCTTGCTTTCAGGAACACAATATATCATGATGTTTATCGAATTGGCAGAACAATGAAGCACATTTTCACACCAAAACCCTAATTTATACAGGAATTCTAAAATTAATATATAAAAAAAAAAGCTAAATCAGCCTCATTGCCTTAGTGAAACACCTAAGAAGCAAACTTGACATACCAGACGGGGCTACATTTGGGTTAAAAAGTAAAGAAACGACGAGCAGCGCCTTGTGCTGTGGAATAACTCCGCTTGATTGGCTCCTCAGTAGCTCAAACAGGACGTCAACTGTAGCGCGTGGCTGTGGATGAAGGTGCAGGTCTAAACTTGAAGGGTAAGAGGAAGTTTTTTTCCCGTTTTGATTGGTTAAGGGGTTAAAATATATAATATGTGTGCACAAGTGTGTGTGTGCGCGTCCACCTTACAGCTTCCTGTAGGCCAGGGTTACAGTTTATCCATTTGTAAATGTGTGTGACACACACGCATCCATGTGTTGTGTAAGTGTGTGTAAAAGTGTGTGTGAGTTGTAAACAATGCTCGGTACAGTACAGAGCACTGATTGTGATAAGTAGCATATATAATATATATAAGGACGAGAGTTTGTAGTCCAAGGTTCTGGGGGGGCAGGGGGCACATGGGGGATCACAACAGTACCAGAGAAAGGCACCATAAGGCAGAGTACAGCGGTTACAGCTGCTAATCCGGTCTGAAGATGGGGATCTTGGGTAGAAACTCTATTAGAATTACCTGCAAAAAAAAAAAAGAGCCATGAGACAAGTTAGAAAAACTTCTGCTCTAAACAGTTCCAGAGAACAAAAACACGGTAACCAACAACACTTCAAAACTACAAAAACCTCTTCAAAAGTTGTAGCTAATTAATTATATGAATATACAAAAACAAATATACTTATTTGTTCACCCATCTAAATTATTAATTTGCATCAGCTGATGTACTAAAACCCAGTCTGTTTGGGTAAATCACTAAAATCAGACTAAACCGCAAAGCTGAATCAATACATCCTCCAGAAACATTTTCTCTTTATTGGTTATGGTAAAGTAAAGCACTAAAAATAACTATGCAAAGCTAAAAACCAGCCTCAAAGACAGAGCTCAATAAGCCCTAATCTCAATGCTAAATCTCCCTCACACACCAAAATGAGCCTCAAATTCGAAGCTAAATTAACCTGAAACGAAAGCTAAATCCGCCTCAAACGCAAGGCTAATTCAGTCCCAAATACAAAGCCAAAACAGCCACAGACACAAGGCAAACGAGCCTCAAATTCAAAGCTAAACAAGCCTTAAACTCAATGCTAAATCTGCCTAAAAAACAAAAATGAGCCTCAAATTCGAAGCTAAATCAGCCTCAAACACAATGCTAAACAAGCCTCAAACTCAATGCTAAATCTGCCTAAAACACAAAAATGAGCCTCAAATTCGAAGCTAAATCAGCCTCAAACACAATGCTAAACAAGCCTCAAACTCAATGCTAAATCTGCCTAAAACACAAAAATGAGCCTCAAATTCGAAGCTAAATCAGCCTCAAACACAATGCTAAACAAGCCTCAAACTCAATGCTAAATCTGCCTAAAACACAAAAATGAGCCTCAAATTCGAAGCTAAATCCACCTTAAACACAAAGCTAAATGAGCCTCAAAATCAAAGCAAACAAGCCTTAACTTAAAAGCTAAACAAGCCTCAAACACAAAGCCAAAACAGCCACAGACCCAATGCTAAACAAGCCTTAAACTTAACCCTAAATCTATTTAAAACACAAAGATATGTCAGGCTTAGATGTAAAGCTAGATGAGCCTCAAACACAAGGCTTAACAAACCTCAAACAAAATATATATAATCAGGCTTAGACATAAAGCCAGTTGAGCCTCAAAAGCGAAGCTGAATCAGCCTAAAACACAAAGCTTAACGAACCTCAAACTAAATATATATCAGGCTTAAAGATAAAGAAATCTCAAGCACAAATGAAGCCATAGATGAAAGCTATAAGGCTGATCAATGTTTTAGCTAGCCAAAACTTCACTAAATCCTCTCTGTAACAGGTAAGATGGTCTGCATTTGGGACTCTGGGTATATTGTAAATGTGTGGGTCAGTGCAGTGTATGTGCTGTATTTGTACAGGTTTAGAGAACTTACATATTCCATCATGTTGTTGGTTTCACACTTCCTTTTGCTCAGCCTCCAATGCAAACACAGCTGAAACAATGAGAGACAGGTTAGCACTGCGCATACATGCAAAAACACTCACACACACAGTCACACACTCACAAGGGCAAACACACACACACACACACACACACACACACCTTGTGATAGAGCCGACTGTTCTCCCACTCCAGTAACTTCTCTATGGATCTTCGTGTCTGAGGGAGATGGAGATATTAGCTCACACAAACTGGCCATTTTATTAGAAACACCTTGTTGACATAGATGTACGGTTACAGACTGTATGTAGGACGTTTATGTAGTTAGTGTCCATTTCTTTTAATGTTGATTGTTATGATGATATTAGAATAATATATAAGACCAATTGGTACTTTTGGCAGTGTGGGCACTGCGCCAAGTCCTGCTGGAAAATGAAAGCTACCTTCTACCTTTCACTGGTGGTCACTCACCCGTTTGCTGAGGCAGATAACCGGCCACAGGCTGAAGCCCAGGGTACAGCAGCAGCATAGACAGCCGCACAGCAACCACCGCACGTTCACCGGCAACGTCTTCCGCAGGCAGCCGTTCACTCGGTTTATGCTGGCTTTGAACTCCTCAGGTGCTACCTGCGTATAAATACAGAGCTCAACCAATCAGAAACAGTTTTTTTTTTTTTTTGTATTTTAAAGCAGTTTGTAAAACTGTTAAAATTACTATTAAAATATCGACAAATTTGGTGCCAGAAGTGCGTTTCTGTAGTTTTACACCAAAGCTACAAGGCTAATGTAGCAAACAAGCAATAGGAGTTCACACTAGGGGTGGGCAATATGACCCGAATTCAATATCGCAAAATTTCAGGGTACTTTTGCAACATCGATATACTTTGTTTAAAAAAAAAAAAAATCTAATTTCAAGAATAAAGAGAAAAAGTTTTATTGAGTATAAATAACTATAAAAAAAATATATAAACATCTAAACATCCATTTCCTAAACTTACCAAGACTCTTATTATGTAGAAAATAATATTACTGTAACAAAACAAAGGTGAATAAATGAAAAAAGTAATGTAACAACACAAAACCTACAAAAAACTAAAGTGCATCATATTTAGTGCATGTATTTAAACTGCAACCAAACAATTAAAAGTAGTGTTTTTATTGTGTCATTTTTCCGCAATACTACTGTGTATTATTCAATATGGCACACCCCTAGTTGACAATGCTCAACATGGCATCTATCTACAGTTCCACAACTATGATTTTTACGCTGTGAGTGGAGTAGTAAGCAAACACGCCCTATGATGTGGAGATCAGAGCAGGCACAGTAGCCAGAACAGGCCAAATAAATCACACATTTTGTGCATTATTGAGCCAAAAAGCTACAAACTATGAATATAGATTTTATTTAATTTTAATACATTTCGAATGTGCTTTAAAAAGTATTTTTTTAAGTTACAGTGATGGTTAAACACTGTACACACAATGCATGTTTCGGTCGAGGTAAAAGCTTCCATTGCTTGTTAGCTGCATTAGCCTCAAAACTCATTGTTTGGTAGCTGCATTTGTAGGTACAGAAGCTGTGCCTAATTGATTTGTTGAACAATCACTTCAAGAAGAGCAGTGACTAACAGGAGTAAACGTGACCGAAGATACACTCACCTTTCCCGTAAGTGCTGAAGGAAATTCTGACTCAAATTTATTGCTGAGTCCAAACCTGAGGGTGATTAAAAACAAAACTCAGTATTAATTTTTGCCTGGGTTTCTATTGTTCTCATACACTTAATAGTTTTTTTATCACAGTGTTGGAGTCTTAAAACCTCAGCTTTAGATTCACCCCACCACCTTTACCTGCAATAATGAAAGTGACCTAGATCAAGACAGTAAGTTAGGCCAATGATGTAAGTTTAGGGTATTGGCCATTGGTTTCCTCTCCACCAACTGGCTTGCTACTTACTACTAAGCTCCTGTCATTCTCAATGGGTTCAATTGGTCAATAAAGTAGCCAGAAGACCAGATTATGTTTCAACAGCCATACAGTGAACAGAAGAGCTTTAAAATCAATTCTAGAAGAAAAAAACAAACTTGGGAGATGCTCCATCCACTGGCTAGCTACTTCAGAACCTTCACTGTGATCTACCTGCCGTTCTCAGTGGGTTCAATTAGTCTGTGAGGCAATCAGAGGACTCGGTTACATTTTGACTGCCATAGAACGACAAAAACAGCTTTAAAATCAATTCTAGAAACTCCAGTGACATTTTTTTGGGATACAAGTTTCCAGAAACTTGTCCATTTGATTTGATTTAAAGATTGTTGTGTTCTTCCTGCCATTTTTAAATGGTTTAGTTAGTCACTAAGGCGGTCAGGGGACTGGATTACATTTTGAGAGCCATAAAACATCAAGAACAGCTTTAAAATAAATTCTAGAGGATAAAACTGTGATCTTCCTACCATTCATCGGTTCAATTAGTCATGGATTAAGTTCCAACAGCCGTAAAAGAAATCGAACAGCTTTAAAATCAATTTTAAAAGAAAAAAAATAATTCAAGCAATCCTCCACTAAATGTAACCATAAAACGACCAGAACAGCTTTAAAATCAATCCTAGAAGAAAAAAACAAGGTTAGGAGATTCTACATCAACTGGATTCCTACTTCAGAACAATCACTGTGATCTTCAAATAGTCAGTGGACTGGATTCTGTTTCGAAAGCCATAAAACAACAAGAACAGCTTTAAAATCAATTTTAGAAGATAAAACTAAGCTCTGGAACGCCTTTACCAAGTGGCTTCCTACTTTAGAACCCTCACTCTGATCTTCCAGCTATTCTCAATAGGTTCATTGGGTCAGAGAGGTGGTGAATGGACTGGGTTAAGTTTCTAAAGCTTTATTAAATCAGTTTAAAACTCATTTTAGTGCACTGGAGCTGCACTAGGCTGGTCAGATCCTCCACCGCTCGGCCTGCTGGGTCAGTAGGGCAGATCGGCCGGGACGCGGAGGTCTCAGGGGGGCTGTTTGATCGGTTTAATGGGGGTCTTACACGGTGACCCGGCCCGATCCCCGGACCAGGACCGGCTCCGGGGCGTATTTGAGAAGCTGCTCCTCCGCGGCCCGCTGCTCGTCCTCCTCCTCTTCCTCCTCTTCTTCTTCCTCCTCCTCGTAGATCTCATCAAAGTCCTCCATCATCGCCGCCTCGGCCCCGGGGGAGCGGAGATCGGGGGCCGGGGGAGCTCCAGAGCCCGCTCACCGCCTCCTCCCGCCGCTTTATTAACTAAAATCAGCCTAAAACTCCTCCGGTATCGCTCTTATTATTATCACCGCCGCCGCCGCCGCGAGCCCAGCCACAACAACATCAACATCCGCCTCAGATCCCGCCGCTTATCGCGAGACTTCCGCCCGGGAGTGGGACGTCAGAGCCGGTGTCCTATCGAGTTGCGCTACCCGTCGAAACGTGCTACTTAGAGGCTCTGCGCATGCGTTGGTTCTCATTTTTTATTAGTATTATTATTTTTAAAATTATTTTCACGTGTTTTAGTACTATTTTGTTTACTGTGTTTAATTTTTTAAATTTATTTTATTTATTATATTAAATTTATATAAATAAATGTATATAATTTAAATATATATTTACTGTTTTCACGTGTTTTTCCTCAAAATATGCTTTTATTTATTTATTTAAATTAATATTTTTAATTAAAATGTTTTTTTTTTTACTATTTTTTCACGCGTTTTTCATGATAATTATGTTGAGTGCATTATACAATTTGAGCTCAATAAATTTTTTTTGCTTGAGTGAGATATGTTTTACAACCGTGTAAAAAATATAATAATAATAATAATTATTATTATATATAATATATAATTATATATAATATATAATATATATATATATATATATATTATATATATAATAATAATAATTATCAGCTGAAGCACCAAAACACAGTCCGACTGTTCTAACAGTAAAGATAAAATGCTGTAATCAATGAAACGTGCTTAGCCTTGCAGACTAAAAATTTAAATAATTGTTAGAATGAAAAAAAAAAAACATTATGACAACCTATTAAAGAAATCTGAAAAAAGTTCATTATGAGACCTTTGTTATATAGGGCAAATTCTTAGTGCGCCTGCTGGACAAGAAAAGCCACTGCTGAACATTTATTCATGTTAGTTTAGGTGAGTTTTATTGATTTACACATAAGAGATGTTAAATTCAATGCAATTATTATAAATTTAGTCTACAATCGTATTATTGAATCATTAACACTGACCTTAACTAAGGCAAGTGAGAGCTGCAGTACTTTAAATATTGTTCTGGGTTCTTTTGTGACCTCCTGGATGAGTTGTCCATGCCCTTTTGGAATAATGTCAGTAGGCCAGTCACTCCTGGGAAATTTCACCATTTTTTTCTATTTGTGAATAATAGCTCTCACTGTGATATGCTGAAATCCCAAAGCTTTAGAAATGACTTTGTAACCTTTTTTCAGACTGATAGATGATCAATGACTTTGAAATATTTTATCTGCTTCATGTTGTCAGACAGGTTCTATTTAAGTGATTTCTTGATTCTACAGGTCTGATAATAATCAGGTCTGGTTGTGGTTAGTAGTGAAATTGAACGCAGCTTTGTGATAAAAAAAAAAAGTGTGATAAATCACAGTTAACTCATATTTAATGATTAAAAAATAACCAAAAAATGAAACACATGAAGCATTTAACCAACTTTTATTTTGAACTCAGAAACACAGATCCAAAAAAGGCTACACACACACACTCAAAATCCAACCCCCTTCCAATGAATTCCTTCAGCTACTTAAAAGTTGCACCCATTGCTAATATAGATGTGTAAATGCACACACAGCTTGTGTATTCCTTGGTGATACATCCAGGACATAACAGTGACACTTCAAAATGTAGTAGAAAGCCTTGGGATTTCTGGACAGTAGAGACAGTTGCTTTATCAAAAGCAAGATCAGGATGAACTCTTTTTAAAAGCCTTGATTTAAACAGAAGCAAGAAATTAGAACATGTCCCGATACTTTTGTCGTTCAGTAACAGCATTAACACTCTGTACTGACTGTAGATCTCTGTTCACTCCTCCCATGAATCTCCATACTTGTTCTTCTTCACTGCAGAGAAAAAGAGCAGAAATCGAACCCATAAGTTCTGAGTACTAAGGAAATTAGCCTCATAGCTTCAGTGCTAATATGTGTTTTTGTCTCAGATGAGCAAAAATGTTCAAATTTTAGAAAGCAAATCGTGTCACGATGGGGTGTCACGATTTTCACTAGATGGCATTACATATATATCTTAATTAAATTATTTAAATTTGACCATTAGTGCCTAATGTGGTGTATTACAGATCACTTGTATCACTTTGCATCACTTATATCAAGCCCAACTTTTTGAAATAAGATATTGTAAATTTGATGAATCAAACCAATGACTGACCATAGACTAATCTAAAAGTGGCATAGGCCTCTCTGCTGTAAAAAAAAAAGAAAAAAGAAAATCGAGAATCGAATCGAATCGTGACCCTAAAATAAAACCCGGAAATAAAATCGAATCGAGGATTTAGAGAATCGTGACACCCCTAGTATATTTGCCTTGTGTGTGTGTGTGTGAGATTACCCTTTGAGGGAGGGCGGTCTGAGGATTGTGTATTCTGGCTTTTTGTCCGAGTGTTGGACTGGAACACACTCTCAGGCTGGGGCTCATTCTTATTCAGCACCGACTGACTAAGTAAAAAGCTGAACACACACACACACATTATTTACGTTAGTACATTTTTTTACATTAATGAGCCAAAACATTATGATGAATGCTGATGATATTGTGGTAACAGTGCTGCATGTGAAGAGCTAGGATCTCTGTTAGACATGTTGGACGCACGCAGTAATGCATAATTTGTTTTAATGCAAATTAATTAATTAAGTTTGACCCCAACTTCCGCCGCAATCAGTCACTTTCTAGGAATTGTAACGAGGGTGCGTAATTTAGAAACATTTCTCTCTCTCGCTCAATTTTGTTGTTTTAGCATGAGCGCTCGTCTTATTTTCGCATCATTTATCTGTGTTTTGGTATTTATAGGTTTATGTTTGAGTAAAATGAACATTATTGTTTTATTCTATAAACTACGGACAACATTTCTTCCAAATTCCAAATCTTGTCATTTAGAGCATTTATTTACAGAAAATGAGAAATCAATATTTGGTGGAATAACCCTGGTTGGTTTTTAATGACAGTTTTTAATCATGCATCTTGGCATCATGTTCTCCTTCTCCACCAGTCTTACACACTGCTTTTGAATAACTTTATACCTGCACTCCTGGTGCAAAAATTCAAGCAGTTCGTTCAGCTTGGTTTGTTGGCTTGTGAAAATCTATCTTCCTTTGATTATATTCCAGAGATTTTCAATTATGTAAAATAAAAAAAATAAAAAAACATACATTTTAAGCAGTCTCTTATTTTTTAATAGAACTGTACAAGTAAACACTATTTTTTTTATTGGCTATAAAAACGCTAAAAACTCGCGTCTTTAAAAGAACAAGAGTGATTAATCTCAGTTAATAACAGAATAGTGTTGTGATTAATCTGAAGTTTTTTTAATCAATTGACACCACTACTTTTTTGAGTTCTTCTAAGATGCATAAACTGTACAATAATGTTATGCTGTGTGTGTGTGTGTGTGTGTGTGTGTGTGTGTGTGTACTCACGTATGCGGCTGCCTTAAAGATTTTCCAATCGGTGAATCCCTCAAATTCATAAACTTCTCCTTACAGGCATTCAAGTAGGAGTACTGTCCCACAATGTAGCTCACTGCACCAAAAACTGACACACACACACACACACACACACACACAGCATAAAATTATTGTACAGTTTATACACCTAAGAACTAAAAAGTAGTGGTGTTAAACAATTAAAAAACTTCACTCCTGTCATTCCTGGTGCAAAATCTCAAGCAGTTGTGATCATCCATCTACTTCTTGATTATATTCCAGAGGTTTTCAAGTTGGTACAATTAAAGAAACTCAACATTTTTAGGTGGTCTCTTATTTATTTCCAGAGCTGTATAATAACTAATATGGCTGATCTGAGATATTTACTATTGCAGCTAATGTATGTAAGATGTCACAATGTAATCAACTTCAGAGGAGATAATACTCACGCATTATTTCTGGCACTAATCCAACTCGTGAGGATGCAAACCGGGATCCTATCAGAAACACAAGCCAGATTTACATTTGCAGTGATGTATACCCATTGTATGTTCACTACGACATCGGTAGTGATCAGTAGAGAACAGTAATCAGTAGGGGTGTCACGATTTCGATATTTCATAGAAATTGATCAAAATTATGTCATGGTCTCGAGCCTCAAAGTCAAAAAGATAATCGACGATCCCTCCCTCTAAGCTACACAAATGGCGCAGCACACTGTAGCCGACGCCGCGGACATTGTGACTGCTCAAAGAGCAGCCCTGTCTCCAGAGAATGTGAACATTCTCATCTTCTTAAAGAAAAACTTGAAAATATAAATATTGTCTAGCCTCAAATGTGTTAATAGTTTTGGTACCTTAAGGATCATCTTTCTCTCAGATAAAGTTAATAATATATCTTTATTAAAGAAAAATACTTGTCATTCTCAGGGACCGAAAAAGTCTTATATTTCATGTTTAACTAGGATAGAGTTCAGTTTGTTAAAGCTCTAATTGTTCTATTATTTTGTACATTTCCTGTCTTTTTATATTACTTATTTTGTTATGTTGCACATTGCTGTTTTAGTAGTGCACACTGCTGCTACCAAAAAAAACACTAGATGGCATTACACTTATATCTTAATTAAATTATTTAAATTTGACCATCAGTGCCTAATGTGGTGTATTACAGATCACTTGTATCACTTTGCGTCACTTATATCAAGCCCACCTTTTAAAATATGATATTGTAAATTTGATGAATCAAACCAATGACTGACCATAGACTAATCTAAAAGTGGCATAGGCCTCTCTGCTGTAAAAAAAAAAAAAAGAAAAAAGAAAATCGAGAATCGAATCGAATCGTGACCCTAAAATAAAATAAAATCGGAAATAAAATCAAATCGAGGATTTAGAGAATCGTGACACCCCTAGTAATCAGAAGAGCACTGACCTTTGGGGAAGATGATCGGTATGATAATCAGGCCTAATAATGCCATGGGCAAACCTGAAGAAAGAGAGATTAAATAAAAATAATATAATGCATGTACAAGTCGTGGTATTCGTTGTTTTCAACTTTACTTACAAACAACAAAAACAGCAGGCCATGTTTGACACCCAATCAATTGGTTTATGTTTTTTTGTCCGTTGGTTTAAAAACAGAATGTAGCTGATGTGTGTTATTGTTATTTTTTAATGTATATTCTTCTGATGACTTCCAGTTCACAAAAATGGCTGCTATACTGATAAGGTGCTAGAACATTTTTTTCTTCCTCTAATTTTTTCCCATTTTCTCCCAATTTAGCTAGGCCGACTGTCCAGCAAATTCAGCTGCTACAATTCAGCTGTAAATCCCCCATCACTAGTGATGAAACAACACAAAGAGGGTGACGACTGCAACACATGTGAAGTCTGCCACCGCCTCTTTTCGAGCTGCTGCTGATATATACCATTATTGAGTGTCATCACAGCACACTCGGAGGAAAGCGCAGCAATTCGGTTCTGATACATCAGCTCACAGATGCCTCGTGCTGATCCACATCACCCTAGGAATGATGAGGGGAAAGAGCACCATCTACCCATCCAGAGAGAGCAAGACCAATTGTGCTCTCTCAGGGCTCCAGCAGCTGATGCAAGCTTGAGCATGAGCAAGACTCAAACGAGCGATCTCTGGATCATAGTGGCAGCCAGTATGGTCATTCTGTTTTATAAGCTTGTTTACTCTGGTTGACAAGTCTGGCCAGATGTCTTCATAACTTGTATTGATGCTGTTACTGGAACTCACATCTACTAAAGAAGCTCTCTGAACCGCACTCCCTGAAGATCTTATTCTCCTCCTCTGTGGGTGTGTATGTCCTCCATTCGACACTCTAAAACACACAAACACACACACACACACATACATACACACACACACACACGCACACACATTTTACTGCACTTTTGGGTAAGACTGAAGAGCATAAATACAAATTCTACAAAAAACACCCTTAAGCTTGCTTGTTTTTTGAATTGTCCATTCCACCTTAAAGAGTGCAGTAGTTACAGTCTGGCGCCTCAGGAGTTCAGTTCAGTCTTACAGCAGAAACTAATACCCAGACCCTATTTAAGGTGGAACGGACGATTCTAAAATCAAATAGCAAAATAATTAGTTCGGCAATTAATACCCAGACCCTATTTAAGGTGGAGCCGACAATTTCAAAACCAATTAGCAAAATAAGTTTAATTCAGTCTAAAAACACAGCCATTATTAAAGGTGGAACGGACAAATTACAAAAACAAGTAGCAAAATAAGGAGTTAAATTCAGTCTGAAAGCAGAAACTAAAACCCAGAGCCTATTAAGGTGGAAAGCACAAATCCTAAACCAGATAGCAAAATGAGGAGTTAAATTCAGTCTTACAGCAAAACCCCTTATTTAAGGTGGAACGGACAATTCCAAAACCAAGTAGCAAAATAACTGGTTCAGCGTTACAGCTAAAACTAATGCCCAGAGCCTATTTAAGGTGGAACGGACAACTTCAAAACCAAGTAGCAAAATAACTGTTTCAGTGTTACAGCTAAAACTAATACCCAGAGCCTATTTAAGGTGGAACGGACAATTACAAAACTAAATAGCAAAATAAGAAGCTAAATTCAGCCTGAAAGCAGAAACTAATAACCAGACCATCTTTTTATCATCCAAACGCGACTTTAGCACGTCTTAAATGTGAATAATATCCTAAACCAGGATGTAAACACCTGAAATCCACAGTAAATCAGTAGGTTAGCGTTGTTAGCAAGGTTAATAACTAAGTTAACTTACACACGGAAGACGCTGAGCTCCAGTAGAGCCCGGTTCTCGCTCTGAGAGGAACACGGGGGTCTCTCCGGGTGATTCTGATCCTCTGTGGTCTGAGGAAGATGATGGATTCATGTCTGAACTCTGTTTCTCCTCTAAACACAGACAGAGAAGCAGAACAGACACACTGCGCTGCTGTCAGACACCATCACCTCACTGCTGAAGGTGAGCACCGGTACTGTCCTCTAGCTGCTGAACAGAGAGAAAACACGCAGTACCTAATTCTCACCACTAGATGTCAGCACACGCGTAAGTATGTTACTGTACAGCAGGGGTGTTCAAACTTTTTTTGTTGGGGGCCAGAAGAAGAAATATATTTGCAGTCACGGGCCACAGACTCCATAATAAAACAAATAATGAAATATACCACTTTAAATAATACATTTTCCTGATTACTTTCATTTACACACCATTTTACTTGACTTACTATCTTTATCTATCTTTGACAGTGTTGTGTAAACTAAGATTTTTCAAATTGATGTTTCATTTCATGAAGTCTCATAATAATATTAAACTCCTTAATTACAGCAACTTTTAGAATCTTTGGCCCGTTTTTCTGCGCTACAACTGAACACTCTCTCCGCTATTAGACTCTTTGGCCCGTTTTTCTGCGCTACAATTGCGCACTCTCTCCGCTTTTAGACTCTTTGGCCCATTTTTTTGCACAGCAACTGAGCACCCTCTCCGCTTTTAGAATCTTTGGCCCGTTTTTCTGTGCTACAATTGCGCACTCTCTCCGATTTTAGACTCTTTGGCCTGTTTTCCTGCGCACCCTCTCCTCTATTACACTCTTTGGCCCGTTTTTCTGCGCTACAACTGAACACTCTCTCGCTTTTAGACTCTTTGCCCCGTTTCTGACACCTAGCGTTCAAACTTTGAATATCACATTATAAAAACCTGCTTAACAACGAGCCAACTTTCATTCTATTTCTAAAATACCTCGCGGGCCGCTCCAAAAAAGGAAATGGGCCGCGGGCCATAGTTTGGACACCTCTGGGCTAAAAGCTCTATATTTTGGATTGCTGGATATTTCTCTACACCTGAAGTCCATTTCACAGTGGACTTCTCCTTTAAGTGTACTACACTAAAATGTCCTACCTGAAATCAGCTACATAATTTTGAGTAGGTCCCCTTTCTGCATCTAACACTGGTCTGACCTTTTCAGACCTCTCAATATCAGTTACGAATGTGTTCTGGAGATGATCTGGCCCATAGTTCCTTGCCTTGCTAGGGTCGTTGTCTTGCTGCATGACCCGCCCTCTCACATTCACAAATCTGGAGCAATGAAAAGCAACAGAGAAGATGACCCGAAAGTTCTTGAGAAAGCTATAGACATAGCATATTCATAATATTTGTAGAAGCAAGGCTGTGCAATGCTTTAAAAACTATCAACATCACCTTAAAGTTGGTTGTAAAATGCGGAAGAAGCCAGTGGCGGGATGCTGAAACTGTGGCAGTGTGGTTTTATGATGTTCTATGCTGAGATGTCTCATTGACCCCTAGATAAAAGCTCACTTCAGTAATTCAGTCGGACTAATAAAGGCCTGAATAACCGTTTTCTGGAACTCTTTTACAGGGTAAGAGAAAGCGCTATCAATGTTTAGAGATAACGGACAGTTATACAGTGTCAGGAACCACAAAAGCGAGTCTATTAGAGATTACCTCCACGTCCGGTTAGAGGAGATATGTGAAGATTCTGATACCCTGTCAGAAGAAAAGGTACTTTACGTAAGTCATTACATCAAAACCTTTAAATCATAATCATATTCTTTTTGTGTAGAAAAAATAAATTTGGTGAAAAATATTTACAGTCTATTTTCACATCTTTCACTCACACCTTTCAAATAGCGACAGAGCGTAAGAATATATCTACGCTTGGTGGTCAGGAAGTGAGGGGTGTTTAGGTATGTTTTGGTGTGTTGCTATCTTGGCAGCAGAAAACACCACTGACTCAGGTGCGCCACTGACTCATTAAAACCCTGACAACAGTCACCTGTCAGACGTTTATTGCTATCTTGGGAGGCAGGTGTGCCGCATGCTCTTAAAGCATGTACACCCCTGTTCTTTACACACACACAAGGATGCACAATCGTGCACCACCCAACTTTTATATCAAAAATAAACACAATGCTAATTAAAATAACGTTGCTGTGAATAACGACCTGTATTGACTCATAAATGACCTGCTCACGCACTGCGCTGTTTAAATAGCAATGCGCCAAAGTAGGTGTACTTTTCCTGCCGTTCTGATAGCAAAGATACATCGACAGGCACTACATTAAGCTATTAAGCCATGGCTCACCTATAGATCGCTAAAAGAGGGCTGACAAAGTGTATAGGGGCAGTATAAATTGTACTTTAGCTGGTTTTTATTCTTGGTATGATCAGTCAAACTGCATGTGTTTAAGTGTAAATAATTAGACATTCTGATACACAGTTACTGTTTATTTATCTAATTATCTTATCTAACATAATTCGCAGAATCGCAATCAACATTAAATGTATTGCTTTCAAAAGTAATGGCTTGCTAAATCTTTTAATATGTTGAATTCAGAAAAGTAATAGAAATTATGTCCAAAATGTACAGTATTTAAATGATACACATATAGATGTGTCCACTTATTTACACTTATTTACCATTTACACTCAAATGAGCATTTATAAAACTCATTTACAAAACCTATTTTAAGTTTTTCAGGGAATGGAAACATCATTGAGATTCCCATTAAAGAACAGTCAATACACTTTATTTTTTCCATATGTTTTAAAGATCTGTGCTGTAGTTAAAGGACAGAGTGTGTCATGTGATCAGGAGGACTGATCAGTGCCCTAGATTCACTTATATGAACACACACACACACACACACACACAAAACGTTTAATTTATGTTCACCTTTCTGTAACCTAATTTAGGTAGCTAAACGATTAGTTGACTACACATAATTTAAAACAATGAGCACATGCTCGGACTGATGACAAGCATAAAGATCCATCATGATTCACTCCAGTGTTCTTCAGATTATAATGGCGATGCCTTACAAGGCTGGACCTGTCAAATCTCACAAATAGACAAACATATAAAAAAAAATGAAAAGCAAAAGAAACGACAATCAGACAGATAAACACTCCACATGCACTGGGGAAACAGTTAGAAAGACTTGTAGTAGACCAGTAATATGAGGAACAAGTGTTCTAAATAGGTACTCAGGGGAGTGTGAGCGGTTGACTGAGTGAGTTCTGATGGACAGAGTCAATGAAAAGCTATCTTACTTTTTTTTACGTCTTGCACCCACGTTGTTAAAATAACAACAGAGTTCATTATTATATCTACACCAATGGGTGTGAAAGTGAGGTGTATTCAGGTAAATTTCCGGGCTTTATACTTGTATCGCAAACCCTTTCTTTCTTTCTTTCTTTCTTTCTTTCTTTCTTTCTAATGTTTTCCCCAATTTTTCTCTGGATCAATGGTTCCATCCATTCAGCTGCTTGTCTGCTGTGTGATGCTGCAACACAAGAAGAGTGAAGACTAGCACACCTAGACGCCTTCTCCGACATGTGAAGTCTGACTCCGCCTTTTTTTCGACTGCTGCTGATGCAGCATTGCCTAGTACAGCGCACTTGGAGGATCTGATACATCAGCTCACAGATGCCTTGTGCTGAGCGACATCACCCTTTGGAGTGATGAGGGAAAAGAGCACCATATGCCAATCCAGAGAGAGCAAGGCTAATTGTTTCGGGGCTCTGGCAGCTGATGGCAAGCTACATAACTGGGATTAAAACCTAATTTATGAAGAGACACGCTGGTGCCCCACTAGACACAATACTCTTGTCCATGTATAAAGTGTATAAAGACCTATTCCAATTCCAAGTGTTGTAACAGTTT
The DNA here is from genome assembly GCF_023375975.1 of Astyanax mexicanus. NCBI lineage: Eukaryota > Metazoa > Chordata > Actinopteri > Characiformes > Acestrorhamphidae > Astyanax > Astyanax mexicanus. Next base: position 5,904,950 of record NC_064432.1, on the reverse strand, counting down.
TTGAAGTCAAATGACATAAAATTGATAAATGAGGACTATTAAGCTTTATATCTGGCTTATAAATACCATTTAATGTAGGGGTCATAACGTGTTATATCACAGTGAGCTTTTAAACGATAATGAATAATTGCTAATCAATACAGGAACACACAGTGACACACCCACACAGCTCCGCCTCTGCACTTTACCATTGGCGTGACCTAACTGTGCGGAGGGGGAATCCTCTCCGACTGGCTATAAAACACACTCGCACACACACGCATCTGTACACACAGATCATTCACTGATTATTCTGATCTGGAGTGTGTGCTCACCTGACCAGGTGTGTGTGTGTGTGTGTGTGTGTCAGCCCGGACAGGTGTGTGAAATTGCTTGAATTATTCTGTTACACTGAGAAAGCACAATTTTTACGGATTCTTTTCTCGAACTTCCGGGTTTTGGACACAGTTTAAACCCTGTGTGGGTCAGCAGGACTGGACTAGAGCCGGCAAATGAAGGTAAGCAAACATCTCGCCATACTTCATGAGCGTTAACACTTCCACAGTTTTAATTGGTGCAATAACTGTATGTCGATTATATGTAATCATGTAATTACACCACTCACTACATTCATTTAAATACAATGGGTAAAAGTATATCATTTCATAGCATTTACTTTAAATTAAAGTGCAGTAGCTGGGAACAGCAGGGAGTAGAACGCCTCTACTTTCTTTTTTGCAAATGTTTTCTGATAGACGTTTGAACATTGCTGTGAAGTGGATTTGATTGTATTCAGCCACATTGGAGTGAGAGCATCAGTAAAGTTAGGTAAAGTCAAGGAAATCATTATTTGATCCCTTGCTAATTTTACATTTTACAATTTTACATGAACAGTCTATAATTTTAAGGGCAGGTTAATTTTAACAGTGAAAGATAGAATTTCTAAAATGTATGAAATTCAATGGATTCAATAATCAATTATATAAATTTATAATATAATTCTTTTGCAGGAAGAAATAAGTATTTGATCCCTCTGGCAAAAAAGACTTAATACTCGGTGGCAAAACCCTCGTTTCAAATGATCTCTGAATCATTATGATTTCGAGGCTGTTGCATGGCAACTCATAAAACATAACTTCTCTATGGTAAGAAGGTCTGGAGACTGGCTAGGCCACTTCATGACCTTATTGATGCTTCTTTTTTTAAAACCTTTTTTTAATGTGCTTTTCTTTTAATTTTGCTGTGGTCCCAGCTGCCTTGAGATCATTAACAAGTTTCCCCTGTGTAGTTTTAGGCTGATCTCTCATCTTCCGCATGATCAACTTATGGTTTTGTAGCCCATTCCAGCCTTGTGCAGGTCTGTGATCTTGTCCCTGACATCCTTAGAAAGCTCTTTGGTCTTGCCCATGTTTTAGAGGTTTTCAGAGTCTGAGTGATTAATTGTTGGCTAGTCATTGGAGAAGTAGAGATAAACCCTGGTCAAGCTGGTCAGGCTGGTTAAAAGCTAGTTTACCAGCGTAGATTTTGATCAGTAGAGGGTTTGGTGTTGTTTAAATTGAAGGGTGAAGCTGGTCTACAGGCGTGACCAACCTGACCAAGCTAGACAACCAGTTTGACCAAGCTTAACCATGCTGGTTGACCAGCGTGACCGGCGAGACCATGCTAAATCAAATGCTGCATACACTATGCTGGTCAGGAGCTTGTTAGCAGGTTAAGGTGTTTTCACGTATAGCTTGTTTGGTTTCCAATTTCAGACTTGTGTTTGCACCAATCCAATGTAGCAGGTATGAAAATACCAGAGGAAAATAGAATTGGTGTTGTGCCGAAATGTGGCTCTTCATGGCTTGCAGGTGCATCACACAACATGAGCTGGAATTCATCACAACAACTGGCAAAGCAACTCGTTCTACAACATTACCTAAATTACCTAATAGATAGTATATGAAGAGACAGTATATGCATCGTGTAAAATGAGGAGAAGTCCTAGCTAACTGTTTGGTCTGACTAGCCAAATATATTGCTTTTTAAAAATCCAATAGCTAATATAAAGATTAAGATACAAACACATACATAAACATACCTACGGCTGTCAAAACTACAACTACAACTTTATGCTGTTCTTTATAAAAATGGACCAAAACATTGTATGTTAGCATCGCAAAAGCAACGGTTCAGGTTTATGGATAACGTAGATTCATACAGTGTTAGAAAACACAAAAGCAAGACTTATATAAAGAGATTAGCCTAATGTAGCACAATGCTAACTGATTGCATATTAGCTTTCTTAGCTTGTAAGCTGCATTAGCCTTGGAGCTATGGTGTAAAACTCGATGTAAAAGTGAACTATACTGTTCAGGGTGACGAGGGGAGACTGTAGCTTTGATTTTTAGCCGTTACAGGAAGTGCTCTGTCCTCCGCAGAGCGGTCACATGGAAAAATCCTGGCTCTGACCACACACTGCGCTACAGACTGATCAATACTGTGCCGTGTGACAGAAGTGTGGGGTAAACGGGTGTACGGGGTTTTCGGGATCACAGTGTGGTGCTGTGTGTGTGTGGGGGGGGGGGGTACAGTGGTACAAAAACTTATATTTTCCCTCCTACAGAGTTCTTGTGTTTTCCCATTTTTCTCATACATTTAAGTAAAAAAATATATATTTACTAGCAGACAAATTTAACCTGAGTAAATATAAAAAGCACTTTTTAAATGATTTTTATATGATTTTATTTATTAGTCTATCCCTGTGCGAAAAAGTGTTTATTTCCCATAAATGAACTGTGATTAATCACACTTTTAGAAAATCTGAGTCAATTTCACTACTAACCACGACCAGGACTGATTACAGCCAGATCTGTAGAATCAAGAAATCACTTAAATATAGAACCTGACTGACAACATGAAGCAGATAAAATATCTCAAAAAGCAAGACTTCATGCTACGATCTTTGATCATCTATCAGTCTGGTAAAGGTTACACAGTCATTTCTAAAGCTTTGAGACTCCAGCGAATCACAGTGAGAACTATTATTATTCACTAATGGAGAAAACAGCAATAGAACACTGGTGAACCTTCCCAGGAGTGACCGGCCGACCTAAATTACTCCAAAAGGGCATGAACAACTCATCCAGGAGGTCAGAAAAGAACCCAGAACAACATTTAAAGAACTGCAGGGTCTCACTTACAGCCTCAGTTAAGATCAGTGTTTTAATGATAAAATAATAAGAAAGAGACTGTGAAAGTACGATCTGTTTACAAACAAATATCTTGATGATCTCCAGAACTTTGGGTAAATATTCTTTGGACTGATGTGAAAAAAGTGGAACTTTTCAGAAGGTGTGTGTCCAGTTACACCTGACATTAAAGTATCATAATTTCAGAAAAAGAACATCATACTGAATGTAAAACATGGTGGTGGTAGTGTTGTAATGGTCTGGTGCTGCTTTTCTGGAAAACGTGCTGTAACAGATGGAAGCAGGAATTCTGCTGTTTAACAGACAATCCTGAAGGAGAATATTCATCATCTGTTCGTGACCTCAAGCTCAGGAGTACTTGGGTTATGCAGCAGGACAATGACCCAAAGCACACAAACAAATTCACCTCTGAATGACTTAAACAAAACAAAACTAAATGAAGGTTTTTGGAGGAGTGGCCTAGTGAAAGTCTTGAGATTTAGATGCTGTGAATGATCTTAAACAGGACGTTCAAGCTTGACAATCCTCCAATGTGTCTGAATGAAAACAATTCTGTAAAGAAGAGTGGAACAAAATTCCTCCACAGAGATGTGAAAGACTCGTTGCCAGTTATCGGTAAAACTTGACTTTTCCTTCAAATGATAAAATGGAGCTCCATCCAATACTTTTAGTGATCATTCAAAAGTATCATGACCTCACAACCATACCTTTCTCACTAAGTGATATCAAGTCCTCACAGCAATGTTCCAAAAGTAGAGGCAGTTACTCCAACAATAGCCAGATGAACTCTTTTTTTTTAATACCCAAAATTTTATTCTAATTAGGGAGTTTGTAGTGTGTTGCTATAACACATGGTTTCAGTGGTAGTTCAGGTGGTTGCTAGGGTGTTGTTAACCATTTGATACATGTGCGTTTGTGATTTGAAATCTATTTATTTAATAAAATGATTCGTAAAATAGCAAATAACCCCAAACTAATAGTGATAGTGTGTGTGTGTGTTTCCAGACAATGGCACCTCGACCAAACTCTCTGGAGCAGCACACAGATGCTCTTAATGGTATGTAGACAAGAGTGTGTTTGTTGCATCTTAATGTACAGTATATTAATAATTATATATATAAAATCTAGAAACTTTTCTCTCTCTCTCTCTCTCTCTCTCTCTCTCTCTGTCTCTCTCTCAGGTCAGAAACACAAGTCGGTGTACATGGCTCCGGCTGTTTCTACTGTGGCTCTGATTCAGGCTGATCTGGACAGAGAGGAGGATCCCTGGGACCTGCCAGAGCTTCAGGACACTGGGGTCAAATGGAGAGGTATTACAGAGACCAAATCACACCTTAAAAAAATGATTACGTGAATGAATAAGTGAGTGAATGAATTAATGCAGTAAATGAATGAATGAAGTTGATAAAGTAAATGAATAAAGTGAATAAATGAATGAATGTGTGAATGAACGAATGTATGAATGAATGAGGTGAATGAATGAATGAATGAAGTGGATAAAGTAAATGAATAAAGTGGATAAATGAATTAATTAATGTATGAATGAGGTGAATTAAGTGGATACATGAATGAGTTAATTAATTAATTAAGTAAATTAATGAATTAATTAATGAGTTGAATGAAGTGGATAAATGAATAAATAAATAAATTAATTAATGAATTCATGAATGAAGTAGATGGAGTGGTGATCATTTAACATCCTGTCCTCACTAATGATCAGCTTGTCACTGAATACAATTAAATCTCTCTCTCTCTTTATCTCCCCCTCTCTCTCTCTCTCTCTCTCTCTCAGATTTAGACAGTAAGGGGAAGGGGAAGAGGGTGTGTATTTCAGTGTTAAAGCTGGTGGCGCTGTTGGGTTTACTGTATCTGTTCGTGTGCTCCCTGGATATTCTCAGCCAAGGGTTTCAGCTTGTTGGAGGTACACACACACAAAACATTTTTTTTTCTTCATATATATATATGAATTATGGTTTTGTTAGCAATTTAATTCATGGATGGGGCATCAGTGGTTTGTGTGGTGGAGTGGATTATGCAAATTATGTTGATTATAGTCTTAATATCTAGAATAAAATATAAAACAAAACACTAGAAAGTAAACTTCTGAATCTGAAGAATCTTTTTAGCTTCAGTCTTTACTAAACGAAACTTTATCTGGAGTTTATTAAATGTTGAAAACTAAGACATAGAAACAATGAAGCAGTATTAATATCGATCATTTAAATTTTTACACTATTCAGCGTAGAATTAACCCTTATATGACATTGGATTCAACTGTAAAATTGATAAATACATACTTCTACAACTGAGTGTGTGTTGAATAATGCTAACAGTGTGTGTGGTAATTAGGGAAGGCGGCTGGTGATATATTCCAGGACAATGAGGTGTTGTCCAACCCCCTTGCTGGACTGGTCATTGGTGTTTTGGTCACTCTGCTGGTCCAAAGCTCCAGCACATCCTCCTCTATAGTGGTCAGCATGGTCTCCTCTGGATGTAAGTACTCTCTGAAATGAGGTTGAAGGTGATGTTTGTGTGTTTGGCATGAGTATAAAGCAATAACAGATATAGAGTTCACACTTTGTTCATGATTCCTTACAGTATACAAACTAATGTCAAAATGATTCAATTGGTTTAGTGCATCGATATTGACCGCAGTTTCTTTCTCTCGCAGTGCTGCAGGTGTCAACAGCAGTCCCCATTATCATGGGCACCAACATCGGGACGTCCGTTACTAACACAGTGGTAGCCATGACGCAGGCCGGAGACCGCAGCAAGTTCCGCAGGTCAGAAAACATTTCTGTGTGTGGAGTGAAGCTGTGTATATATATATATATATATATATATATATATATAGTAAGGTGAACAGGTGAAATCAATACTCTGATAATTGACTTCATGGTGGTGCCGTGTGCAGTGTCATATGATCATTTGACAAAGTAAGGTGCATTCTGGGTAACATAGTCCGGAGACTGGAGACAGGGAAATGTCAAAATAAGATAGGTCAGTAACGGTAAACAGCTGCCAGAGAGGATAAACATGCCATAAACGATCATCAGTCCAGGGTTCATACACAGAGAGGCAGCAACATAGAGCAGGAATAACGCTTTGTAATGTGGGTAAACCAGACAATACTCGGCGAGGTGTGTGTGGATTGAATATATATATATATATATATATATATATATATATATATATATATATATATATATATATATATATATATAGTGAGGTAAACAGGTGAAATCAATACTTCGGTGATTGACACTTGCTGTGTGCAGTGTCGTGTGAAATAAAATAGATATGTACATGGATATTAAAACCAATTCCACCAGCAGAGAAATAGTGAATTAAACTTACAAACAGCATACCAGCTATTTTTTGAAGCAGCTTGTACTATGTATATTTCATTAGCATTAGCAGGTTGTGTTTTTAGCTCTAACTAGCTAGATGAAAGCTATATATTACGATGTCATGTGAAACACAAGAATGAAAACATCATGAAAACAACTATGGTTCTCTGTTCAGGGCGTTTGCTGGAGCCACGGTGCACGACTTCTTCAACTGGCTGTCCGTGTTGGTGCTGTTGCCGTTGGAGGCCGCTACAGGTTACCTGTACCGCCTCACCGAGCTCATAGTGAGATCCTTCAACATAGAAAGTGGAGATAACGCCCCGGCACTGCTCAACGTCATCACGGACCCGCTCACACACTCCATCATAGAGGTACAGGATGCTATCAATTGCAGATATCTTGACTGGTCATTCTGACTAGTCAAAAAGCACCAGATTTACCAGCTCAGTTTAGCTTAGTTTAGCATAGCAGATATGTACTACTTAGCTAGAGGAACAGGATGCAAGAACTAACCAATAGATTCTTGGGTCAAGCTGGTAAACTGGTCTAGCTTGTTGAGCTGGTTGGGTGACCACCTTCCCAGATATCATGCCCATGTGGGTCATGTATGGGCAGTCCAACTGGGAACCAGACAAAGTCCATATTGGCCCTGAATGTGGATGCCAGTAAATATGGGCCCCATTTAGGATGTACACTACCTGTGGAGCCTAGATCCATGTGGGAATAAGATGGTTTGAAAAGTTGGGGCTCTTTTGGGAAGCCCAACTGGGTCCTGTAACCACAGATCTACAAACTCATTGAGAGCCCATTGGAAGCCACCTAACCCACGTTTGTGTTTTTTTCTTGAGCAGTATATGGTATAGCTGGTCCAACCAGCATGACCAAATAGTTCGAGCAGCTTAACCATGCTAGTCCACCAAAATGAGGTCTCTTCTAAACTAAATACAGAATCTGTAACTAAATATCAGTGCTTGATCAGGTATTTCTCATTTTTTTAATTTATTTTTTTCAAAAAATCCTATTTTTTCTCTGATACATCAGCTCACAGATGCCTTGTGCTGATCAACATCACCCTAGGAGTGATGAGGGTAAAGAGCGCCATCTACTGTACTGTACCCACCCAGAGAGTGTGCTACTGTGCTATAGTTGTGAACAATGTGTCTACGTAATTTGGTAAGCAGACACAATGTGCAGATCACAATATGCAGATTAGTTAATTAATTATTCCACCCCCTTGCTGACATCCAACCATCTGTGTCTCACCGCTATCAAAGTCACACTGCTAGTGCTGCAGCTCAGCCAATCAGCTCTCCCTCCTAGACTGCCTCTAAACCCATACATCACCCAGTGCCCCTCCCAAACTACTCCTCCCATTTTTTTGGTATCCTTTTTTCAAGTTTGAGCTGAGGGTGGAGTCAGCAAAAAATCAGCGGGCTTATTGCCCTTTTAAGAATTTACTTTGCTAAGATTTTATTTTTTGTAGTGTGAGGTTTTTGCTTGTATTAATAAACTTGCAAAAACAAGACTGTGTTTGATTAATCGAGCTGCATTATTTTGTCCAATACAGCTGGACGAATCCGTCATCAGTGGCATTGCAACCGGAGATCCAGAGGCCAAGAATAAAAGCCTCATCAAAACTTGGTGCTCAACAATGAAAAACACGGTAATGCATATAAAAATGAACTTAAACTTGGCAACTTCATAGCAACCACATCAGACGCCATAGCTACAACACCACAGCAACCACCTGGCATACTAAACCAACCACTTAGAAACCCCCTTGCAACACTATAGCAAAGATTTGGCATACTATAACAACCACTTAACAACTTCCTGGGAACACCTCAGCAACCACTAAGAAATCAATAGCCTGGCATATTATAGCAACCAATTAGCAACCACCTAGCAACACCACAGCAACTACTGAGCAACACTAAACACTATAGCAAAAATCTGAACTATTATAGCAACCAATTAGCTAGCACCTAACAACACCTCAGCAACCACTGAGCCACACTGTAGAAAAAAACTGGCAGCAAACACAACCTCTTTTCAACACAATAGCAAACCAAGTAGCTACACTATAGCAACCACATGGGATACCATAGCAACCGCTTAGCAACACAGAAGAATGTTTACTTTAAATTTGCTTTTCTCTCACCTACACTAAACATTGTTTTTTAAAGTGTTTTTATTCTTTTAATTTTACAGACACTGCAGAACGTAACTATCGTCAACTGCACTAGCGCCCCCTGCTGGGAGTGGAAGAATGTCACGGAAATAATAAACATTCAGAAATGTGAGTGAGAAACATAGTTTTACTATGTGTTGAATAGGAGTGAGAATCACAGGACATCTCACGATACAATATTATTAAGATACGACGTCTGCAATGATGTTAAAACCACGATACTGTGATTGTGCAACACTCGATATATCGCAAGACAGTTCTTTACGATACTTTATGCCATCTGTTACTGTTACTGAAGAGAATAAAATATAATACACCTAATTATACCACAGTTAGTTCCGACCCTGCAATGTGATTGGCTGAGAGTCGTTCTATGAGTGCCGTTATCAGCCGGTAATGCACTGTAACCAAAGCTCTCTGTGTATTACCCCTGCCACATACAGGTTACCTAGCAACGATGCAGCGCTTACAAGCCAAACAGCGCAGCTACAAACAGAGCAGCAATGGAACTATTTTAACTTGTGGAGTTTTTATAACCAAACAGACCATATTTTCTCATTTTTCAATAAACAGCTACAATGCACCCGAGATTTGTGCTATATCGTGTAATATTGGCACTGCTGTGCTGCTTTATGACCACAGCAGCACGAATCTCGAGTGTATTATTGCTTAAATAAGTCAATACCAAAAAATGTTATTATAGCGCCACCATCTGGAGTAATGAAGCATTAATTGTAAACTCTTAGTAAAACTGGAAGGCAAATCTTAGGGAGTTTAGAGCGCATATGTTACAAAAAATGTATTGATATCTTATGTCACATATTGATAAAGTATCACAAAAAAAATGATACAATATATATTGTGATACTGATATTTTTATTCCCACCCCTCAAGTTAAAATGGCTCTATGCTCAAGCAGTTGAACTTAATATGAGTTTTATTATGATTTCTAGTATCAATACTTTGCTCTCTTTGGTCTCAGGTCATCATATCTTTGTGGACACTAATCTGGCAGACCTAGCAGTGGGGCTAATCCTGTTAGCCATGTCGCTGGTCGTTCTGTGTGGTTGCCTCATATTCATTGTCAAACTCCTCAACTCCATGCTGAAGGGTCAGGTAGCTTCAGTCATCAAGAAGATCATCAACACAGGTCAGATTCCTGATCCCAGAGCCTGCTTTTGGATTAGCATTGTGCTAACATTGTATTTAACACATAACTGTATTATAAAAGCATTAAAATATCTTTGATTTATGCACAGATTTTCCGTTTCCATTCTCATGGGTGACCGGATACCTGGCCATCATGGTGGGAGCTGGAATGACCTTCATTGTCCAAAGCAGCTCGGTTTTCACCTCAGCTATTACACCTCTAGTAGGTCAGTGTCTCACAGAGATATACAAACAAACACACACACACACAAACACATTTATCCTCAGATCCATATACACTGACTACCAACTTACCTTGTACTTCCATTCCCTGGCCACTTTATTAGAAACACCTACTCTACCTTCTACTTCCACTCACTAATGGCCACTTTATTAGAAACACCTACTCTACCTTCTACTTCTACTCACTGGTGGCCACTTTATTAGAAACACCTACCTTGTGCTTCTGCTAACTGACCACTTTATTAGAAACACCTACTCTACCTTCTACTTCCACTCACCGGCCACTTTATTAGAAACACCTACCTTGTGCTTCTGCTAACTGACCACTTTATTAGAAACACCTACTCTACCTTCTACTTCCACTCACCGGCCACTTTATTAGAAACACCTACCTTGTGCTTCTGCTAACTGGCCACTTTATTAGAAACACCTACTCTACCTTCTACTTCTACTCACTGGTGGCCACTTTATTAGAAACACCTACCTTGTGCTTCCACTCACCGGCCACTTTATTAGAAACACCTACCTTGTGCTTCTGCTAACTGGCCACTTTATTAGAAACACCTACTCTACCTTCTACATCCACTCACTGTCCACTTTATTAGAAACACCTACCTTGTGCTTTCACTCACTGGTGGCCACTTTATTAGAAACACCTACCTTGTGCTTTCACTCACTGGTGGCCACTTTATTAGAAACACCTACCTTGTGCTTTCACTCACTGGTGGCCACTTTATAAGTGTTTTCAGCCCCTGTAACTGCACACCAACCAAGCGGAGCACATGAGGAAAGGGTTTCAAATAAAGTGGCCAGTCATATGACCTCTTACTGCTTTTGTGCTGAAGTAGCAAACCTGTTTCCTCTAAGAATTTCAGTAAGAAATGTGTTACTGTTATCTTATCAGTTTAGTAATTAATTTGCAGTACAGTGAGATACCTTTGGAACAGTTTATTAGTGGTGAACTCTGTGACATTTAATGAGGAAATTTAGAAGAACATTGTGTTCCTCTTTTAACATAAAACCTGCCATAATATGTAATATACAGTACTCAATTATGTATAAAGGTTTGATTAATGTGATATAAAAGCTTTAATCACTTAAAATAAATAATACACTGGTTTGCTATAAGCATAGCTAGCTTTTAGCTTTGCTAAACTGTATATAATAAAACTGTAAATAATGTGTGTGTGTGTGTGTGTGTGTGTGTGTGTGTGTAGGTATTGGTGTTATAAGCATTGAAAGAGCGTATCCGTTGTCTTTGGGCTCAAACATTGGAACCACCACCACAGCTATACTGGCAGCCATGGCCAGTCCAGGAGAGACACTGACCAATTCACTGCAGGTACACACACACACACACACACACACATATACACACACTAACCCACATATAAATACAAAAAAATATATATATATTTTTTCTCACACATCCTTATGTATAATTTTTACCAGTCAGAGTTATACAGGAGTTTTAGTATAGTTTCTCCAGCACCGAAAAACCTCTTAGCCTCTAACCACTATTTCCTCCGGATAGCTCTGCTGGAGCAACATTAGCATTAGCTGCTAACGGTGCTAGCTCTTTCGATGTTCAGGGCGAAATATTATCATACTGTACCCTGTGTGTTTACCGTGTTAAAATAAGCTACATGGGATGAACCGCTAGCTAATATCTCCCTGACTCAGTGTAGCGCTGTCGGGAGGCATTAGTAGCTAATGCTAATGCTCCAGACTTAGTGCTGGAGATTTTCGTGAATCTAAACTTAATGTAAATAAATGGAAGCGCTTTACTTACCAAAATAAATACGTTTTCAGGATAGAAATCTGTGTAGATTAATATACTGCACTCATTTAACTTTAAAAGAAAATGTTTTTTTTATTACTGTTTTGTTTACTTAGCTTAGCTTTACTTAACTTAGTTAGCTATCCAGCAGCGGGACCCACTGTATTAGAAGTTCCTTAAAATGCGCCTTATAATCCAGTGCAAATTATGTATGAAAATAGACCAGAAAATAGACGTTTATTTGTCATTGAGCCTTATCGTGTGAAATATACTATATATAAATTTTTTCCTAATTGTTTCTAACTTAGAGTATGCTGATTAGCATTTCTTTTTGAAGTAAAGGGGGAATTTTGAAGAACAAATATGGAATAAATGCTCATGTGTTGCTTCCTTTGTCTCTAGATCGCTCTGGTTCATCTATTCTTTAACGTGTCGGGCATCCTGCTGTGGTACGTCCTGCCGTTCATGCGTGTCCCGATCGTCCTGGCCAAAGCGCTGGGCAACGTGACGGCAAGTTATCGCTGGTTCGCCATTTTCTACATCCTCTTCTGCTTCTTCTTCATCCCGCTGCTGGTGTTCGGCCTGTCGCTGGCGGGTCTGCCTGCGCTGCTGGGCGTCCTCCTGCCGGTGGCGCTGCTGCTGCTGTTTATCATTGTGGTGAACTTCATGCAGTCGCGCTGGCCTCACTGCCTCCCTCACTGCCTCCGGACCTGGGAGTTCCTCCCCCTCTGGGCTCGGTCCCTGGAGCCCTACGACAGGATGGTCACGGCCTGCGCCGGCCGCTGCTGCTGCTGCTGCAAGTGCTGCCAGGTCATCGCCCCCGGCGATGAGGAGGCGGGGCCGGCGGAGAAGAAACCCTGCGGAGTGGAGATGCACGACGAGCCGGCGATAAGCAACGAGAACTGCACGAGCACGCCGGTGATCCTGAAAGTGACAGCGTTATAGACTCACTATTAACATTGCTCTCATGCATTTACCATATAGTTATTACACAGCGAAACTCAAATCCATATCAACCTCACTGACTGATGCTCTGCCACCTGGATGGCATCAGTGGACTCGGGAACGAGAGCAAAAAAAATGCAATGTTTAAATGTTTATGAATGTTGTTTCATAATTTATATGTTTGTATGTTTTTGTTTCTAACTTTTACAAATGCCATTTAGTGAACTTACAATTTTATTTATCTCAGATGTACTCGATTATCAAAGGAAAATAGCACTGGAGCTACGAGGCTAATGCTAGTAAAAAAAACTGGGAAAGCATAGAGCGTGCACCAGATTATAAGGCGCATTATGTGTCACTAGTAATGAACAGGAGTGTCGCCATGTTTCCCTTGTAATTCAGCAGGTCTTGCTGCACTTGCTGTATCTTCGGCATGTGTGTGTGTTTGTGTGTGTGTGTGTGTGTGTGGGGGGGGGCTGTTTATGGCATGTGCAAACGTAACATTTTGTCTGTCTTTCTTTTTTTTAAGATTTATTTTAATTTTTCTCCTATTTTTCTCTCCAATTCAACTGTTAGTCAGCTGTATATCCCACACAAGAAAGTAGCATCACAGGGCTAATGCTCGAAGGAAAGCGCAGCGACTCAGTTACGATACATCAGCTCACAGACGCAGCCTTGTGCTGATCCACATCACCCTAAGTGATGAGGGGAAAGAGAACAATCTACTGTACCCACCCAGAGAGAGCAAGACCAGTTGTGCTCTCTCAGAGCTCCGGCTGCTGATGACAAACTGCATGACCGGGATTCAAACCCGGGATTCTCCCGATCATAGTGCTAATACTGCTAACAAAGAACAAAAACAGATTCGTTTGAACAGTTTGAACAGTTTACGAATTGATGGCTACCCAAAGACCAGCTCAAAAGTTACATAACAGAATTTATATATTGTCTTTTTGTGCTTTAAAGGGAGGGGTTTTCTACCTAATTTGTTGTTACTAAAAAAAATGGAAGGCTACACTCTTAACTAGATTTATTAAAAACAACCTGTAGTTTGTTAAATTATATATATATATATATATATATATATATATATATATATATATATATATATATATATATATATATATATATATGTGTATATTGTTAAACTAAAGAAAACAATTTTAATGCTAAAACCTTTTTTTTTCTACATTACCTGATTTGTACAATTTGTTTGGGGGTTAACAATTAAATCTCAAATTAAGTGATTTTTTTTAAATAAACTATTTAAAAATAAACATTTGACTTGAATAAATACTTGAATCTGAGAATTAGAAGTTAGTTTATTTTCTCTCAAAATTGACGGAGTGGACAGAAATATTGTACATAAATGTGTGTATGTTTTTGTTATATACCAGCATCACGTTTAAGTGTAACAGCCTTAAGTGTGCTCTAATTACATGAGTATGGTGGCCGAGAAAGCCCAGCGCAGTGCAAATTGAAAAGCGCGCTGCAAATAGAAAAACGCGCTGCAAATAGAACCACAACACAACGGAAGTGAGTCACAACACAACGGAATTTTCCCGGGGGACCTTAAAAGATGCTGTACCAGCTGTATACAAAGGACAATAAGTGGCAAACAAGCTTCTGAAAAGTAAGTTATGTTTATTACCTGTGATTACCACGGTTGTGTGCATATTATTAAAAGTTCTGCTTCACAAAACGCCTTGTTTGCCACTTATTGTCCTTTGTACACATAGTGAAGTCCGAGACGTTACTGAAGACGCAGCTTAGCTGGTACAGTATCTTTTAAGGTCCCCCGGGAAAATTCCGTTGTGTTGTGACTCACTTCCGTTGTGTTGTGGTTCTATTTGCAGCGCGTTTTTCTATTTGCAGCACGTTTTTCTATTTGCTGCGCCTGTGTTGTAATTTTGATGGATGTGTTTTGTGCTTTTGCAGCGCTTTTCAATTTGCACTGCGTTGGGCTTTCTCGGCCACCGTACATGTGTACCCAGAATGTGTGTTGTTAATTTATTTAATTATTAATAAGTTGTTTTTTTGGAGAGTGCTGCAGTGAATTATATTTAATTTATAGTTTTATAAGGTTGCGTGAAAGTTTTTCTCATAATCCTGTGTTTAATGACACTTAATGACTTATTTAAGGAGTTATTAAAGACATTATGCGACAATGTGTGTCATTAAAGTAACAAACCCTTGTATAAAATATGAAACAAGTGTCTGTGTTTCTTTACTTAGTATTTTTTAACAGTAATTAGCGTTGCAATTAATTAATTATAATTTTTTATATTTTATTGGACAGCGCCATAGAAACAAAACTTGGATGAGTAGTCAGTGTGCATCTTGTACAGCAGTATTTATTTATTTACATGTACAAATTGTGCTTAAATTGTCATTGTTCCTGCCTGGTAACTTGGGCTTATTGTCTCTTGTCTACAGTCAAGCATGGTGGCGGTAGCATCATGGGCTAGGACAGTGTGAGTGCTGACAGCACTGGGGGTGCAATTCATTTTGGGAAACGTGAAATCCAACCTGTAATGTTACATCCTTTCAGAAATTAGACTTACTGTATTTTTCGCATTATAAGGTGCACAGGTTTATAAATTGCACTATTATTGAAGGTCTAGGCTACTTTTTTTTTGGTCTATTTTCATTCTAATTCAGCTGGTCTTGCCAATGGGTGGTAGCAAAGGGTTAACAAAGTTAAGTAAAACTAAGCTTAGTAAACAAAACTGCAATTCTTAAAAGAACCAAACTAGTGCTGGATGTTAATCTACACGGATTTCTCCTCATGCTAATGCTGTTCCAGCAGTGCTAGCCGGGGTAAGCAGCAGGCTACAGGCCGATAATACTCACCTCTGAACAGTGAAAGAGGTAGCGCTTAGCACGGTTAGCGGCTAATTCTAATACTGCTCCAGCCTTAGTACTGGAGAACTAAACTAAAACTCCCATATAAGGCTGTACTTTATGTTTTACTGCTCCTTACAACCTGTGCGCACCAGATTATAAGGCGCACTGACGATTTTTGGGGGGGAAATTAAAGGATTTTAAGTGCGTCTTATAGCGCAAAAAATATGGTAATCCTCAAGCGGTAGATGGATTAACACATTTGTCTTTAAGTGGCATGTTTCATACTTACAGTAAGTATCTGAAATGGGTGCCTGGCTGTTGCTCTCGTATCGTATGTTACTATGCAGTTACTATGGCGATCCTGCTGGTTGCTAGGCGGGTGCAGTTGCTATGGTGTTTTAGGTGCTAGCTAAAGTGTTGCTTGTGGTGTTTCAGGTGTTTTTTGATATGCAGTTGTATTGGTCTTTGTACTTGTTGCTATGACATTGCTGTTGAGTTGCTATGGCATGTCAGGTGGTGTTGCTATAGCATTCCTGGGGGTTGCTAAGATTCCCGCTGGTTGCTGAGGTGTTACTAACGTAAAAGTGAATTTTGAGATGTGTGCTGATGTTGAATTCCCCCGGTGGCGAGACGAAGCCGTTGCATCCGTATCCATACAAAAGCCAATAACCATCTGTGGGAACGTTCCAGAGTGTGTGTGTGTGTGTGTGTGTCTGAAACACACACACACTCCCACACACACTCAGCTCTGTGCACTGTATCAGTGGGGTAGGTTGGGTCACTGGCATTGATTAACGCATTGATCATCAATCACATGTTTAACTGCTGAACCAAACATGTGATCCAGCCCCGCCCTCTGCTGAGGGAAGGGGGTCAGTGTAAGTTTATTTATTAATCCATTTTTATTTATTTATCCTCATTTTTATTTTTATTTTTAAAAAATGCTTTATCAGAGTTGTTATAAGGGGAATTTCATTGCATAGATTATTTAGTTTGACTGTCGTTGAATTAGTTACTATATAATAATCTTTTTCTAATCATCTTATCACTATAAAGTAATGCAATGTGTGTCTTATCAAAGCAAATCACGGTGTTGTAAATCTCTGACCTAGATTTAATTCCATTTTGATGTGGAACAAATTGATCCGTAAATAATTTAGCGTATGCTGGAATTTCTGTTCAATGAATTCATTTATTACACACATCATTATTATTACTATTACTATTATTATTTTCTTTATTATATATGTGTATGTGTATGCATGTATGTATATATATGTATATATATATATATATATATACCTATATATACATATATATAGGTTTTTCCTGTCCCCCTCTTCATATTGAGTTCAGTGTAATTTATATGTATATACTAATATGCACTGATGTATAACCTATTACTTTTGATTTGTGCCTTCCCTGGCAGTTCCTGGCTATGTATATAGTTAAAAAAAAAATGGTGTGAGTGATGTATAATTTAAAAATAAAAAATATTGTTAAAAAAAAAGAAAAAAAAAACAACTTACCAAACCAACTGCAATCAAGCTTTATCTGGCAATGAGTCTTTTTTCCGAGGTGGAATTATTTATGTGCTTTGGGTCGTTGTCCTGCTGCAGAACCCAAGTATGCCTGAGCTTGAGATCACGAACAGATAGCCAGACATTCTGCTTTAGGATTTTCTGGTAAACAGCAGATATCCTGCTTCCATCTATTACAGCAAGTTTTCCAGGTCCTGAAACAACAAAGCAGCTCCAGACCATCACAACACTACCACCACCATGTTTTACATGCAGTATGATGTTCTTTTTATGAAATTATGCGTTATTTTTACGCCAGCTGTAACGAGAGACGCACCTTCCAAAAAGTTCCACTTTTGTTCCATCAACCAAAAGAATATTTTCCCAAAGTCTTGAGGATTATCAAGTGAGTTTTTGGCAAGTGTGAGACACGTGTTTGTGTTCTTCTTCTCTTTCTTATTATTGAATCATTAAAACACTGATCTTAACTGAGGCTGTAAGTGAGAGCTTGTTTTGGGATCTTTTAGGACCTCCTGGATGAGATGCCAATGCCCCTTTGGAATCATTTCCGTAGGCTGGTCACTTCTGGAAAAATGTACCAGTATTCCAGTTTTCTCTATTTGCTACTCAAAATGCTTTTTCATTGATTTTGCTTATTTTTGGTTGCCAAATATTTATGGTTGTACCATATTATATGAATGCTACTGGTCTGATATATATATATATATATTACATTTCTCAACATTGTTTTAAAAACAATTTTTTTTCACCAGGTTTTCAGACCAGTAGCATTCATATATTATGGTACCGGATCAAAATCAGTGCCCCTAAGACTGGTGTGGTTATCACAGCAGTTGCCAGATCTGGCCAGATTACATGTTCTGGTCTGGGTCTGCAGTAAGGACGGATAAGAGGGATTTGACTGGAACCGACTCAGTCTGGTTAATACCTGGAGCTGGCTGTACTCCTGCTGGTTTATGAGCTCCTCTCAGTATTAGCAGGTTTTATGCTTGGTGTCGGAAGATGGGTCAGTACACGGCCTCCGATCATGCGTTTATCACCCCGCTGTTACAATACGGACTGTACCGGACCCGGGGGAGTCAAAGATTAAAATGCTACTGTTCTTAAAGAACTGGCACAAGTACTGCTGACTAATTCACAAGAGCCGTATCTTTACAACCCCTGATTTATCTCACACAGTTCACCTTTCCAGTTCATCTATCAGCTGGATCACACTGCTCACCATCTCCCAAAACTGAGCTTTCCTCAATTTCCCCACATTCACAAGTGTGAAACAGTGTGTAAACACTGTTAACCCTCCCGAATATTACTATTATTAATAATTATATGCTACCTACTAGTTATTAAGTACTAATTATTCACTGAGTATCCACTAATTATCTAGTAATTATATACTAATTTTCAGCGCTTTCTAATGGTCGTATTTCAGTATCGATTTATTTAGCAACAAATAGTAATTACTCAGTATTAACTAATTATTTAGCTACTAATTACTAACTGTTCAGTATTTACTAATTACTTGGTACATACTATTCAGCACTTACAGATTTTATTACAGTAATTACTAATTATTCAACATTTACTTATCATTCAACATCTATAATTTTTTCAGCACTTTCTAATGGTTCATTACTTACTTATTTTTCAGTATCTATTTATTTAGCAACAAATACTCATTATTCAGTATTAACTTATTATTTATTAAATACTAATTATTCAGTAATAACTTATCAGTGTTTATTTATTATTTATTAAAAACAAATTATTCAGTATTAAATCATTATTTATGAAATACTAATTATTCAGTATTAATTTATTATTTATGAAATACTAATTATTCAGTATTAACTCATTATATATGAAATACTAATTATTTAATATTAACTTATTATTTTTTAAAAACGAATTATTCAATATTAACTTATTATTTATGAAATACTAATTATTCAATATTAACTTATTATTTATGTGTCACGGAATGGGGATGACCCAGGCAGGGAGACGAGGAGACGGACGCAAGTGCAGGTAGGGTGAGAAATGAATAATTTAATAAATAAATATAAATAAACCAGGAAACGAGAAACAAGTAAACACTTAAACATAAAACAGGGAGATATATACAAGGATCAAGGGAGTGAACTAAATAAACTAAACTAGATAAACAAATAACCAAAAACCAAAACAAACGAGAGAAACCAGAGAATATAAATTAAACAAACAAGAGATAATAAATAGCAAAATAAACTGGGAGTAAATAAACAAAGAAACAAACGAGGGACTGAATAAATACAATACTAAACAAGGCAGGGATATATACAAGGAAAACTAACAAGAGGCTAAACTAGACAGGGAAAAACTAAACTAGACAAGAATAAATAAACTAAGCAGGGAACTAAAGGGAACAAGAAACAAGAAGATCTAGGGCTAGGGCTAAGGCTGAAATCACAAAGAGACACGGAGAGACAAACAACAGGGGTTAGTGCAAAGACCGACGGAGACAAAGTGGCACAGGGGATCTATTTAAAGAAACAGGAAACACACTAGAATTGGAAACACCTGGGGAAGGGGCGGAGCTACAAATGAGAAACACATGGTGGAAATCTACTGACAAGAGACACAGAGGAGCACAGGTCACGTGGGGAAAACACACAGAGACATGAGACAGGGCTAAGACCTGACATTATGAAATACGAATTATTCAGTTGTCAGGTCTCCAGGATCTCCTCTCACACACCCGAACTCTATTTCCCAAAATCCCACTGGCCATGACGTTACCGTCAGCCGCTCACTCTCACCCAATCGCGTTACGCTCCCCCGTTCTGAGTCACCTGTATTCTAAGAAGTTCCGGTTCATAGTAATTCCATGTTTTGTATATATAGGGTTCGGTTAACGTCTGTTCTTCGCGAGGTATTGCCGACTCATGTTGCGTACTGAGCGTTATTCCAAACCCTTTTCTGTCTGCCCTTTTGTTATGATCTTTTTGCCTGTATTACGGATTTTGCCTTTTGTCTTTGCCCTTATTGGATTTGTTATATTATCGGACTGTCTCTCTGGCTTTGGATCTTGGACTGTCTCCTGTATTACGATTCCTGCTTCCAGTGTGAGTCTTGTTCAACCTGTTCTCTGGCTGTGTTACTCTGTTTACTATTCTGTAAATAAACCCGCCTTTACCTTTTACTCGGCGTGCGTCTCTCCTATCTGTCTGGCGTTACATAATACCTCGCCACAAAGACAGATGGCTGAGTTTAAGGATTTACAACAGGCTGTAGATAACCAGAGGAGATTGCTCGGGCAGCATAGCCAGCTGTTCGAGGATCTCACTCATTCTGTTAGCGCCCTCACCGCCCAGCAAACCGAGCAACACTCCCAGCTAGCCCAGATAACCGCTAGCCTCCAGGGTATCTCTGCTCAGTTAGCCCAGCTGAGCATAGCCACCCCAGCTAGCTTAGCTCCCGCTAGCCAGGCCCCGGCTAGCTTAGCTTATCCAGCCCCGGCAGCAGCTGTTTTTTCCGTGAGCAAACCGGATAAATATGACGGCACCCCTGATCTGTGTAGAGGTTTTTTGCTCCAGATGTCGCTATATTTTTCCAACATGCCTTCTACCACCGACAGAGCTCGGGTTTCATTTTTTGTCTCACGTTTAACCGGCAAAGCTTTGGATTGGGCTACTGCTATCTGGCCGGTTGTAGAGAATGGCACCTATGAACAGTTTCTGAACGAATTTCAGATGGTTTTTGATCACCCTCATCAAGGACAATCACAGGGGGAGTTATTGATTCGTTTACGCCAGGGAAACCGTTCTGTTGCGGATTATGCGCTGGAATTCCGTACGCTAGCGGCGGGTAGTGGATGGAATGAGCCAGCTTTGCGCGTTATGTTCCGTAATGGATTACATCCGGACATTTTAACCGAGTTAGCTTGTAAGGATGATGGTCTTCCCATGAATGACTTGATTTCCCTGGCTATTAGACTGGATCAACTAAAACGTAACTCGTTTGTTGGTCAAAAGAACACTCCTACAGCGGCTCACCTGGCTACTCCCCGCGCTTCTGGATTTACCCCCCGCGCTGCTGGATTTACTCCCCGGTTCTCCACCTCACCTCGACCTGCTGCCATTTCATCTGCTCCAGAAGAACCGATGCAAATCGACGCTTCTAGGCTATCGAGAGAGGAGCGGCAACGACGCATCCAAGCCGGTTTGTGTTTATATTGCGGTGGAACTGGTCATGTGCTGCGGAATTGTCAGATTAGACCCCCCCGAGTATTAAATAACAATAATACTCCTGGCTTGTCCCGCGGTGGGCTCTCCCATGGTTTCCATGGCAACCCGGACCGTCCATACGAGCCACCTGCTACATACTCGGGAAAGCGTGTGGAATCCTCTCCACACGCTAAAGGGGTAAGCGGCCTATACTCTGACATGATTTCTAAATCTATCTTCATATCTATTGTTCTGCTCTGCCAGTCTGCTTCTCCTTTTGTGTTTCCAGCACTAATTGACTCCGGTGCCGAGGGTAACTTCATGAATCACCAACTGGCCAGACAACTCCAGATCCCAATAGAACCCCTGGATAACCCTGTCAAACTGTCTGCTGTGGATGGGAAACCACTTGGACAGGGAACCATTTCCCACGTCACCGTTCCTGTCAGAATGAACGTCAGCGCTCTGCACTCTGAGGAGCTCAGGTTTTTTGTCATAATGGACTCTGATTATTTTGTTATTTTGGGTCTTCCTTGGTTGAGAAAACATAATCCATTGATTTCCTGGTCTAATAATGAAATTATGTCCTGGTCTCCATATTGCCATACACATTGTATTACTGCTCCTAAACTAAAAGTCCAGTCTACCACTGTTGAGAGTCCTGAGCCTGAGTCTCTTGCACATATCCCAGTTGAATACTCTGATCTTGTTGAAGTCTTCAGCAAATCTCGTGCCACACAACTCCCACCACATCGTCCTTACGATTGCGCTATTGATCTCATTGACAATCAAATACCCCCCAAATCTCACATTTATCCCTTGACTCAGACTGAGGAACAAGCTATGGAGGAGTATGTGCAGGAGGCCCTGGCTCAGGGTTTTATTCGTCATTCCACTTCTCCAGTTGCAGCATCATTCTTTTTTGTAAAAAAGAAGGATGGTGGTCTTCGACCTTGTATAGATTACAGACAACTTAATGCAGTTACTAAAACTTACCCGTATCCTCTCCCTCTAGTGCCTGTAGCTTTAGAACAATTACGTGGGGCTTCTGTCTTTACCAAATTGGACCTTCGTAGTGCATATAACTTAGTGAGAGTAAGGGAGGGAGATGAGTGGAAGACTGCTTTTTTCACCACAAGGGGGCACTATGAATACCAAGTTATGCCTTTTGGCCTCAAAAACGCCCCGTCCGTGTTCCAGTCCTTTATAAATGATGTCCTACGTGACATGTTAGGAAAGTTTGTGATTGCATTTTTAGACGACATTCTAATCTACTCATCCGATCTGACCACACACATTCCCCAGGTCCGCGCTGTCCTATCTCGTCTGCTAGAAAATCAACTTTTTATCAAAGCTGAGAAATGTGAATTTCACCTCTCCTCTATCTCTTTTCTGGGATATATCATTAATGCTAAGGGAGTTTCAATGGACAATAATAAAGTCCAGGCAGTAGTAGACTGGCCCATTCCCAAATCAGTAAAGGAACTGCAGAGATTTTTGGGTTTTGCCAACTTCTATAGACGTTTCATACGCAATTATAGCTCAGTAGCAGCACCACTCACTAATTTGTTGCGACATAATACTAAGACTTTAGTTTGGTCTGAACAAGCGCACGATGCTTTTTCTACCCTTAAGGGAAAGTTCACTTCTGCCCCTCTGTTAAAACATCCTGATCCAAAAGAACCATTCATTGTAGAGGTTGACGCCTCCAGCGTGGGAGTGGGGGCTGTACTCTCTCAAAGATTAGGCTCACCCAGTAAAATGCATCCTGTGGCCTATTTTTCTCATAAACTTTCTCCTGCTGAACAGAATTATGGTATTGGGGACCGCGAACTCTTAGCCATTAAATTAGCTTTAGAGGAATGGAGGCATTGGCTGGAGGGAGCTTTACACCCCTTTGTAGTTATCACTGATCACAAAAATTTAGAGTTTTTGAAATCCATGAAATGCATGAACTCACGTCAGGCTCGATGGTCTTTGTTTTTTGCTCGTTTTAATTTCACTGTTACTTACCGACCAGGGTCCCGTAACACTAAAGCTGATGCACTCTCGCGTATCTATGATGAAAATAATTCAGTCATCTCAGAACCCACCACTATTCTAAAACCAGAGGTAATTTTGGCTCCTATCAGGTGGGAAATTTCGGAGGAGATTAGTCAAGCTAATCAAATTACACCTCCTCCCGCACAATGTCCACCTAACAAAACATATGTACCAAATCAGTGTAGAAATAAATTAATCACATGGGCTCACACTTCCCCATCTTCTGGACATCCCGGTGAGACCCGCACCTATCAATTATTGGAGGGTCGATTTTGGTGGGAAAACATGCGTTCAGACATCCATGAGTTTGTATCATCGTGTACCATTTGCGCTCAATGTAAAATTCCCCGTACTCTACCTGCCGGTAAATTAATACCATTACCAGTTCCAGCTCGACCTTGGTCCCATTTGGCAGTAGACTTTGTTACAGATCTTCCTGATTCCATGGGTAATACAGTCATTATGACTGTCGTTGATCGTTTCTCACGTGGTGTTAGGTTCATTCCCTTCGCTAAATTACCCACTGCTTTTGAAGCCGCTGAAAGCCTGTTTAATCAGGTATTTCGTATTTTTGGTATTCCCGAGGATATAGTGTCTGATCGCGGTCCTCAATTCATATCTCAAGTCTGGTCAGCATTCATGAGTAGGTTGGGTGTCTCTGTCAGTCTGTCTTCCGGTTATCATCCTCAAAGTAATGGTCAGTGTGAAAGGATGAACCAGGAACTAGGGAAATTCTTACGTATATATTGTTCTAACAATGTTCATGATTGGGCCCAATATCTCCCCTGGGCTGAATTGGCTCAAAATTCTCTTGTCAGCTCTTCCACTAAGTTAACACCCTTTCAGTGTGTCCTAGGTTATCAACCTCCGCTCATGCCATGGTCAGCTGAACCTTCTGATATCCCTGCAGTAGATCAGTGGATGCGCCGTAGCGAGGAGGTGTGGGAGGAGACTCACAGACGTATAGAAGCCGTGTTAGAACAACACAAACAGCAGGCTGATCGTCATCGTCGTGAGGCCCCGCTCTACTCCCCAGGAGATCGCGTTTGGCTATCTACCAGGGATTTCCGGCTCCCCGAAGGCAACAAAAAATTATCAGTTAAGTTTATTGGCCCTTTTAAAATAATCAAAAGAATCAACGAAGTTACATACCGTCTTGAATTACCTTCTAATTATCGTGTCTGTCCTTCTTTCCATGTTTCTTTACTTAAGCCGGTTATCCCTGGTCCGCTGGATGAGACCTCGCATGGGGTGCTGCCTCCTCCGCCTGTGCTCATGGATGGTGGACCCGTCTACGCGGTAGAGCGCCTGTTAGACTCCAGAAGGAGGAGGGGAGCCCTGGAGTACCTGGTTGATTGGGAAGGCTACGGACCTGAGGAGAGAAGCTGGGTTACTGCAGCAGACGTCCTTGACCCATTGTTGGTGGAAGAATTCCATCGGTCGCATCCGTCTCGTCCAGCACCACGCCCTCGGGGTCGTCCAAGGAGGAGGTCTCCTGACCCTGGAAGGGGTAGGCGCTATAGGTCTGCTGCTACTCGGTCTCTCAGTTCCGTCCGCGGCTCCAGGAGGGGTCGTCCCAGGACCAGGGCTCCTGTTCAGGCTATCCCCGCTTCGGGTTCTCGTGTCCGTCGGGCCTCCGGGCGGAGAGGGGCGGTTCCTGTGTGTCGTCCTCGTCCTTCGGTTCTTTCGGACTCCTCGGGGGGAGGTACTGTCAGGTCTCCAGGATCTCCTCTCACACACCCGAACTCTATTTCCCAAAATCCCACTGGCCATGACGTTACCGTCAGCCGCTCACTCTCACCCAATCGCGTTACGCTCCCCCGTTCTGAGTCACCTGTATTCTAAGAAGTTCCGGTTCATAGTAATTCCATGTTTTGTATATATAGGGTTCGGTTAACGTCTGTTCTTCGCGAGGTATTGCCGACTCATGTTGCGTACTGAGCGTTATTCCAAACCCTTTTCTGTCTGCCCTTTTGTTATGATCTTTTTGCCTGTATTACGGATTTTGCCTTTTGTCTTTGCCCTTATTGGATTTGTTATATTATCGGACTGTCTCTCTGGCTTTGGATCTTGGACTGTCTCCTGTATTACGATTCCTGCTTCCAGTGTGAGTCTTGTTCAACCTGTTCTCTGGCTGTGTTACTCTGTTTACTATTCTGTAAATAAACCCGCCTTTACCTTTTACTCGGCGTGCGTCTCTCCTATCTGTCTGGCGTTACATCAGTATTAACTCATTATTTATGAAATACTAATTATTCAGTATTAACTTATTATTTATTAAATACAAATTATTCAGTATTAGCTTATTATTTATTAAATACTAATTATTCAGTATTAGCTTACTATTTATTAAATACTAATTATTCAGTATTAGCTTACTATTTATTAAATACAAATTATTCAGTATTAACCTATTATTTATTAAATACTAATTATTCAGTATTAACCTATTATTTATTAAATACTAATTATTCAGTTTTAGCTTATTATTTAGAGAATAACTTATTATTTATGAAATACTAATTATTCAGCATCAACCTATTATTTATTAAATACTAATTATTCAGTATTAGCTTATTATTTATTAAATACTAATTATTCAGTTTTAGCTTATTATTTATTAAATACTAATTATTCAGTATTAGCTTACTATTTATTAAATACTAATTATTCAGTATTAACCTATTATTTATTAAATACTAATTATTGAGAAGAACTTATTATTTATGAAATACTAATTATTCAGTATTAGCTTATTATTTATTAAATACTAATTATTCAGTATTAGCTTACTATTTATTAAATACTAATTATTCAGTATTAACCTATTATTTATTAAATACTAATTATTCAGTACTTATTATTATTGCATACCTTAAGTTTTTTTTTCTTATATCTCCTTCATTATTCAGTGTCTATGAATTATACAATAACTATTAATTGTTAAGTACATTCTTCTTATTATTATTTAATATGTAATATTGAATAAATACTAATTATTTTGTCAAAACCCACCAGTGAACCTACACATCTTTTTGAGTACGCTGTTTAAATAAGTGCTGATTATTTTTAAAAATTGCGAAAAATATCAATAAACTATGTTTTTTTTTAGAGCCTTTTTTCCTACACAACTACATAGATGTTTTCACATCCCGTCATATTAATAATGTTCGGTTCTTCTCAGAACTCTGTACGCAGTTCCATTTGGAGAAATAAGCGACTGTGAGGGAGCTTTTAGAGGTTCAGATATTAGGATAAACTATTCTTAACAGATTTATCTAGTTTTTTTTTAAATAAAGAAATTTAATATATATGCCGAACCCACTCTGGAGAGAATTAAAACGGATGTAGATTAAGTTTAAAAGTCACTTTTGATTGAGGTTCATTAAAGGGGGAGGATATTGCTCACTGCAATAGATGTTTTTACAGCATATTTTTACACCTCCGCTCTGCTGTGATTCATGGGCAGCTGATAGTCATGAGTGTGAGGTGTGAGGTAACTCTGAGGTGAGAGCAGGGGTCCAGCAGGGTCTGCTCTGTTCTGCTGTATTATTATTCATATTAACAGTCGCCCCGTTCTATTGGTCAGTGCTTCTGGATGGAGGTTATGTAAGCTGAGTGTGAACGTCTGGTTCAGCTGTGGGTTATTATTAGGTCAGGGGTTTGACTAGGACACATTTTGTATTAGGAGCATCTGTGTGTTGCTTCATGAACTGAAAATTGAGAGAGCACTTCAGCTTCTGAATCAGTTTATCTGATTTTGATATTTATAGGTTTATGTTTGAGTAAATTATACATTGTTGTTTTATTCTATAAACTACAGACAATATTTCTCCCGAATTCCAAATAAAAATATTGTCATTTAGAGCATTTATTTGAAGAAAATGAGAAATGGCTGAAATAACAAGAAAAGATGCAGAGCTTTCAGACCTCAAATAATGCAAAGAAAAAAGTACATATTCATAAAAAGTTTTAAGAGTTAAGGAATCAATTGTTGGTGCAATAACCCTGGTTTTTAATCAGTTTTTTAGTTTGCATCTTGGCATATACTCTCCTCCACCAGTCTTACACACTGCTTTTGGATAACTTTATGCCTTTACTCCTGGTGCAGAAATTCAAGCAGTTCAGCTTGGTTTGATGCCTTGTGATGATCCATCTTTGCTCTTGATTATATATAACACATGATAAAAAGTAAATTATATTATGCCTATAATGTCTTGACAGTAATGACTGTATGTAAGGCTTTATAATGTGTTAAGCAACAGATGTGAGACCTGCAGTTCTTTAAATATTGTTCTGGGTTCTTTTGTTTGGGACCTCGTGTATGATTTGTTCATGCCCTTGTGGAGTAATTTTAGTCGGCCGGTCACTCCTGGGAAGGTTCACCAGTGTTCCATGTTTCTCCATTTGTGAATTATAATAGTGAATCACTGTGCTTCACTGGAGTCCCAAAGCTTTAGAAAATAATTTTATATGTTTTTTCTTCATAGTTTTGATGACTTTAGTATTAAAATCTACAATGCAGACAATTTTAAAACAATGTCCAAATGTTTATGGACACCCCTTATAATGAATGCATAAGTTACAGAATATGATACAGAAGTGCAAATGCACACATACAGCTTGCCTAGTCCCTGTATCATGTAGAAATATTTTTGCCAATAGTATAGGACTCTACGGTGTAGCTAAACAAATATCAACCTATTAGCATTATGTCGAAAGTTAGCTAAACACCCTACAAGAAGTAAAAACCCAAAAATAACCCTATTTTCACGTTTGTAATAGTTTTATAAGTATACACCATTTTCCAGGTCTTTGTCTCAGTTCTCATATCTGTTAAAAAAAGTATTTTACAATCTGTGTGCTGTAGATTATGGTTAATTACCCTAATATAGATTAGCTGGAGATGGTAGCGTTATGCTAATCGCATTCTGATCTTTTTGAAGCGGCTGTTCTTGTTCTCAGCTTGTTCATCTCGAACCTTTGATCTTTCGGTATATAAAGCACATTTTGCTGTGCTAGAAAAACAGGACAAAAGCCACAGAGATAATGCTTATAAATAATTGGCACAGAATCTGAAGTCCTACGTTTATTTATTATCTAGGCATTAATAAATCAATGAAGTGACTGGACTGCACATAATGACCACCTCCTTGTTTCTACAGCCATACTTTATTGTCCTCCTTTCACCCTGTTCTTCAATAGTCAGGACCCCACAGAGTAGACCCCCAAAGATCAGATATAGTGCCATTAAAAATATTTGCCCCAATATAGATTTATTAAATTTTTTTGTCATACTAATATTTTTCAGATTATCAAACAAACTTTAATACTTTAATATTAGACAAAGGTAACCTAAGTAAATATATGAAAAAAAAAACTTTTTAAATTATACTTTTACTTAATAAAGAAAAAAAAAAACTATCCAAACTCATCTAGCCCTGTGTGAAACGATGTTTTTCCCCCCTAAATCTAATAACTTGGTTGTGCATCTCAATCAGACTTTAACTAGATCAATCCAAAACCTTCATTTAGTTTTTTTTTAAGCCATCCAGAGGTGAACTTGTTTGTGTGCTTTGGGTCATTGTCCTGCTGCAGAACCCTGAAGTACACCTGAGCTTGAGGTCACGAACAGATGGCCGGATAATTTTTCTCATTCTCCTTCAGGATTGTCTGGTAAACAGCAGAATTCCTGGTTTCATCTACAGTATTTCAGCAAGTTGTTCAGCCCCAGACTATCACACTACCACCACCATGTTTTACATTCAGTATGATGTTCTTTTTCTGAAATGATGTATTATATTTACAACAGATGCGAGACCTGCAGTTCTTTCAATGTTGTTCTGGGTTCTTTTCTGACTTCCTGGATGAGTAATTCATGCCCTTTTGAGGTTATTTCTTTAGGTCAGCCGGTCACTCCTGGGAAGGTTCACCAGTGTTCCATGTTTCTACATTTGTGAATAATAATGGATCTCACTGTGGTTCTCTGGAATCCCAAAGCTTAGAAATCACTTTGTAATCTTTTCCAGTCTGATAATTAGGATCAATGAGTTTGTTTTCTCGTCTGTTTTTATTTTTATTTCTTCAGATCAGGGCATAATGTGTCGTTTTCGAGATCTTTTATCTAAATAAAAATAAACAAATATTACAAATAAGTGATTTATAGATTCTAAAGCTCTAAATCTCTTACTGCACAGTTGTGTTGGTCATCATCTAATCATCACCAGGGCCCACAAGACGCTGTTGGTGGAATATTCTCAGTCCAGTAGTGACACTGAGATCCAACAATGCTTGTGATCTCCTCAGTGTAGAGTGAAGCGACAACACCATCTGGTGACGGCGATAAAAAATACAGTCTGGTGTATTTTTAACAGTGTTCAGTTCTCTGGGTTGTTTTATAGATTTTTCTTATGGATTCTGCTCAAGCAGATTCTTTACCAGTTTATACACAAAGAACCTTGATGTAGTTCTCCATCTTTAAATTAATTAATTTAATTTAATGAATTAAATTAATTAATTCAAAAATTCTCAGTGCTTCATTTTAAATGACACCGGGACCCATGGATAAAAAAGAAATTTAATCAAACAAACAATATAGAAGTTTGTGCTCACGTTTTCTTTTAATCGAGTGAACGATTTGGATTTCGTGCTCCTGATTACTTTAATTTGTGCTCAGGCTTTTTTTTATTAAAGCGAATGATTTCTGTAATTCGAGCAAACAATTTCTTTATTTTGAGCAAATTAGTTTAAGGAATCATTTTTTGAAAGGAGCATTTTTGGTCTAGGTCTGTTACAGGGCTGCTGTGATGATAATCAGTTATCTACATTTATAACCTGCTAATTATTAATGCTTTAGTGTTAAAGTTAAATGATACAGTGTGTAGACTGTAGCCAAGTATAAAAATTGTTCGCTTGAATTAAGGAAATTGTTCGCTCCAATTTAAAAAAAATCGTGCGCTCGGTTTAATTATTTTTTATCCACATCTCCTCCAGGGCTCTGTAGAATTCTACCAATGAAGTGTGAAGCTACTTTGAGTTTGTTAATTGTGTAAAAACACTGGAGTTCTCCTTTACATGGCAGGTTTACCAGTATAGGGTATTTTTTACACCCGAAAGACCAGCTTTTTGAAACATGACCATAAAGACCAGTTCAGGTCTTGAGCTGGATTTTTGTAGCAGGGCTCTGGGTGAGGAATGTGTGTGTGTTTTAGTGAGTTAGTGTGTGTGTGTGTTAGTGAGTGAGTGTATGTGTGTGTGTGTGTTTTAGTGTGTGTTTTAGTGTGTGTGTGTGTGTGTGTTAGTGAGTTAGTGTGTGTGTGTTTTAGTAAGTGTGTACACATGACCCTCTTCCCCCTGGAGCTTTTTCTCACGCTGAGCCGCACCAGATCTCGCGATATGACGACACGCTGCTTTACCGCGGACTTATCGCGTGTTTTGAGAACTTTCCCACGCCTGTCCTACTTCTACCCCTCCTCCTCCTCCTTCTCCTCCTCCATCGCTCCTCCTCCTCCTCCTCTCGCAGCAGCTCACACTCCTTTCTCTCAGTTCTATAAACAGACTTTCTCTCAGTCTATCTATAGAACTAATATTATGTCCAATACACAGTTTTTTTGCTTTTAAAATTAATTAATTTAATATTAGCGATAAATAAAAGTGTGGGCAAGTCCTGTTGGAAAATGAAATCCACATCTCCATACATCTCCACTCTTCCTCCAGACTCTGCTCCCCTGATATCCAAACGAAATGCAAATTTTACTGATGGTCAGTGATGGTTTGGAGAGTCATGTGATCTGCTGGATGGGAACAAGATAATTTTAAAATACTTTTTAAAACATGGGAATGAGACCCTAATGCATGGCCACAACTTATTAAAGCATGGGAACCAGAACCCACGCATTAATCCACCCAGGATCTTGTTCCCACGCCTTAATTATCTCGTTCCCATGCATTAGGATCTTGTTCTCATGCCTTAATTATTTAATTCCCACGCATTAGGAGATTGTTATTGTCTAGTAGGCAGTAGGAAGAGAACAATATTTACAACAAAGTAGAATAATAAGATAAAATACATTTAGAAAAAAAAAATAAAAATAGAAATAAAAAAATTAAATAGAATAGAATAGGAATTCCCATGCTTTAATAAGTCTTGTTCCCACGCCTTAATTATCTTGTTCCCACCCCTAAATGATCTCGCTCCCACGCCTAAATTGACTCGTTCCCACGCCTTAATGATCTTGTTCATGTTATTTGTTATAAAATGATGTCACGTTAGAGGCTCCGCACATTATAGTACTGTAAATGAGAAGTTTTCCCACAAGAAAGAGATCCCTCAGGATCACCCCTCCTGCCCTTGCCTAAATTATCGCGTTCCCACGCCTTAATGATCTCGATTCAGTGCCTTAATGATCTCGCTCCCATGCCTTAATTAATCTCGTTCTCACGCAGATCTCGTTGCCACACCTTAATTATCTTGTTCTCGCGCACTAGGATCTCGTTCCCATGCTTTATTTATCTTGTTCCCACGCATCTAGGTTGTCTGCCCCTCTGTCTGTCTCCTGTTCTGTAGTAGTAGTAGTACCATAGACATATGAGCAGTACTTGCTGCTGCGTGTAACAGGAGGAGGGGGAAGTCTCGCGATAGTTGGACTTTATGAGCGACTTAATGGAAGATGGCGCCTGTTGTGACAGGGTAAGCGATGAATTTAACAGCGATGGAAAAGCCCTGAGTTAGGAGTTCGTGTTTAGACGGTCTGGTTTTGTTGGTGGGGCTTATTTCTGTCTGTCCGGGGCGAACCCGTCTCTCAGTGCTCCCCCCGGCCGGTGATATCAGCCCGGTCTGCGCGGGTTTAGCCCCTTTCTTTATTCAGTTAGCAGCAGCGCTAGCCAACTTTCAGCACTTATTTCACTAAAGTCGGAGAATTCCGCTAAAACCGGGGTTCAGACTGAGAAACAAAGAGTCGGTTTAGCGTTTACATGTTTTCTACTCGTTTAAAACAACAGGGAAAGCGTTAAAATACGTTTAGTTTAAGGCGTTCAGCTCAGTGTCAATAGAAAAAAGTCGTTAGCGCGGTGGCTAACCTAGCTAAGCTAACTGTTAGATGCTAAGCTAACTAGCTTGCTTAGATACTTAACGTTATTTAGCTTAGCTTAGCCTGGCTAGCGTTAACTGTACACTGAAAGTTAGCTAACTAACACAGCTACCCAACTTAGTAACAGTCAAACTTTTATTCAACAGCTTTTAACTAGTTTAAAACTGAACAAACAACAACTAAAGCCACACAAAACATTCACAAAGTTAAAGCTACAGTATGTAGATTAATAAATAGCGTAATAATCCTACAGGTAGCTTATCGGTGTTTAATAGGGACTCGCTAAATATAACTATAATACACAGAATTATTCGTTTCAAAGTGGCAAAAAGTGCTTTTAATTAAGTTAAAAAAGACCGAATTATTTATAACTACCACACAATGAACCATTTATTCATTTATAAGTAATGTTGTGTTTGTTAGTTTGTTTGCAAGAATGTTTAAAGTGTTCTTTGTTTAGTACTTTTATTAATATTTTTTTAATTTGTACTTTATAGTGACAAAACTAGGATTAATTCATTAAAATGTAGTTTTCTTCAAAAGGGTGTAACTGATTTGTTATGCTGTTCTATTATTATTATTATTGTTATTATTATTATTATTATTATTATTATTATTATTATTGACTGCTTCCTTACGCTATTATTATTATTATTATTATTATCTCAGCGGCATTTAACAGTACTTTAACGTTATCAACTTATTGTGCAATAAATATTAATATTTTTTAAATTTGTACTTTATAGTGACAAAACTAGGATTCATTCATTAAAATGTAGTTTTCCTCAAAATATAATAATAAATTATTATTATTATTATTATGTCAGCGGCATTTAACGGTCCTTTCACGTTGTCAACTTATTGTGCAATAAATGGACATCATTGTTGTATTGTCTGCTAAGATTAAGATGTTAAAAATGATAACTGTCCAGCAAATACGATGATACGATAATCACGTTATCGACTTAACGTACAACGAATGCACATGACAATACAATTCATTAACGTTTGATAGTAGTGATATCGTCCATTGTATGTATTTGTATGTATGTTCACATATATATCACAGTTTGTGAAGTTCACAGTATGTGAACAGTATTTTAGCCAATCATTCAACTCTTCACCATTGCATCAGTAATAATAATAATAATAATTGAGACTCCATACATCTCCTTCAGTGTTACAGCCAATGAAAACTGAAAAGTCAATGTCTCAGAAAGTTTTAATATTATATAAGACCAAATGGTACTTTTTTTTGGCAGTGTGCCAAGTCCTGCTGGAAAATGAAATCCGCACTTCCATAAAAGTTGTCAGTAGCAGAGGGAAGCATGAAGTGCTGTAAGATTTTGTGGGAAAACAAAACTGCACTGACTTTAGACTTGATAATAAAACACAGTGGATCAACACCAGCAGATGACAGACATGTTTGTTGAAATGTTCTACATAGACCTATCACAACAACTATTTATTTTTATTAGAATATATGTTGTCCTAGAAATAAATACAACCGTGTTATTGTTATTTGTACACTACTGCAGTGTACTCTGTGTGCCGTTATCAGTGCTGTCAGACTGTTTAATATTATCGTAAGTCTTGAGACTTATTGGCTAGAGCAAATAGTGACGTGAACAATGTCACCAACCAATAGGAGAGCTACAGGAAGCTGCAAGGCAAGCGCGGGAAAGTTCTGTTCACTCAACCAGGGTTGTGTCCACTAGGGGTGGGCAATAATATATCGTATACAATATATCGTAACACAGAAATATCATGATATTAAAAATCCATATCGTGATAATAGAGATGTTCTGTCTTAAAAGTAGTCTATTATTTACTGTGAAGCTTTAGGTGTATTTATTGTATAATTGTTTTAGTTTGCATTATTCTGCAATATGTTTTGCTGCATTATATTATTTTATGCTTATATTATTTATTTTGCCACATTATGATTATGCTGTTATACTATTATACTATATTCCTGAAATTAATTCATTATTTTTCTGTTTTCCTATATCGCCAAGTATATCGTTATTGCAAAAATACCCTGAAATATCGTGACATTATTTTAGAGCCATATCGCCCACCCCTAGTGTTCACATTCAGCTGCCTTGTCTTTTTCTTTTTGGCAGTTTTTTCCTGAACAAATAAGTACAAACCCAAAGGCAACTGTGGCCAAAATATGCTTCTGTTTCTGCTCCACTGTTAAACAGCTTCTCTTCCTGATAAAATCCACCAGAAGCATGATGGGAAATAATCTCAGAAAGAATCTAGTTGCAGTCTTGCAAATAGTAACTCTGCAAGATCCCTAGTCTTTGCAAAATCTTAGCTTATGACTAAAAAGTATCAGACTTTAGTCTATTAAAAGTCTTTTTAGAGTCTTTTTGGAAATGTCTAGTGTATTTTTAGCATAAGCCAATAAGATAATAATAATGTAGTTATTGTAGCGATGCTAATTTCAACTTTTCTTTTTTCCAACTTGAACAATATTTAAGTCTTAAGCTGTATTTGTGCTTTTTTTCGCAGGAAATTTGGGGACCTTCCTCAGCCAAAGCGCCTCACCAGGTAAATATCCCCAACTTTTTGTTAATTATCGACTTTTTAAGGGTTAATAAAGGTTAAAAGATCAGCAACTTTACATACCAGATGTTGTTATTTATAATCTAATGTGTTTTCATGCTCTTAAAACTGATAGCACTGTTAGTTTTCAATGAAAATCACAGTATAAAGTAGTTTTGAAGCATTTGAATTGGTCCATTAATGAAATTATGTCACAAAGTAAATGATTTTTGATGTAGATGACTGTCAGTATGAGGCTAATATCAGCATGACCTTATACCTTAATACTGGATCTGACCCTGTAACCAATGAATTGTGTCCTGAAGGAAACCTTCAGTACTCACACTGTGATGCTGAGAAGCTCAGCGATTGCCTGGAATGACTTATGGAATGATTTATGGGAACGTTTTGGTGGAGATACCACAGATACCACCTGCAAAGCTCTGTAGATTGTTATTTTTTTAATGGCACAGGATTTTATTTTCATATTATTTATTTTTAGAGCTTTTATTGTCTATTGTAAGACTATTTATTTTGGATCTTAAATCCGAATTATGGGTAGGGATTCTAACTGTGTGAATCTGTTTTATCTGTCTGATTCTTTTTAGAGAGGCGATGCGTAACTACCTGAAGGAGCGAGGGGATCAGACGGTGCTTATACTGCATGCAAAAGTCGCACAGAAGTCATACGGCAACGAGAAAAGGTACAGAGCATACAGAATGAGCTTTTTCTCTGATTACAAGTTCTGCAACCTTAAGATCGTGTTCTGTTATAGTGTTTTCCTTTAGGTTTAACTGTAATATGTAGCATACTGCTGAATCAGATACTAAAGTACAGTTTAACAGGAGTAGTTAACAGGTAAAACCAGCTAATTGCACAGGGTTTTTTTTATTTTTTTTTATTTTCCAGCCATTTTTTTATGATAATTATTCTCTTCATATGGGCAGAATCTCGCATCATTTTTCACATAAGCAACATAAATGTATGTATTTCCTTCTACAGTGGAAATGTGCTGTAAGATTATCCGCTGTGTTTTCAGGTTCTTCTGCCCGCCGCCATGTGTGTACCTGATGGGCTGTGGCTGGAAGAAGAAGAAGGAGCAGATGGAGAGGGAGGGCTGCTCGGAGCAGGAAGCTCAACCTTGTGCCTTCATCGGAATCGGCAACAGCGAGCAAGAGATGCAGCAACTAAACCTGGAAGGGAAGGTAATTAGGAAACACTGACAATCTGGAGCATTTTACAGCAGTAAAAACAAAAAGGATCAAATATGGGTTATACTTATGTTATAACTCACTGAAATATGAGTTTGTGAGATTAGGCCTGGCCTGGTCTGTTCCAGTGCATCCCTAATACTCAGACATTTATTAAATGAATATACAGTGGGGGAAAATAAGTATTTGATTTTGCGGTTTGTAATTTTTACTGTAGCTACTCCAACTGTCAGAGGCAGAATCTAAAAGAAAATCCAGAAAATCTCATTTTATAATTTTTAAATAACTAATTTGCTACTAATTGCATAAAATAAATGTTTGATCACCTAAGAATCAACAAGAATTCTGGCTAAATTAGAAAATGGAAGAAATGCAGTATGACGATCGATCTTCCTCGGTCTGGGGCTCCATGCAAGATGCACTTAATGCTTTAACAATGATTCTGAGAAAGGTTAGGAATCGGCACAGAACTAAACAGTAGAACCTGGTCAATGACCTAAAGAGAGCTGGTAACACAGTCTCAAAGATTACCGTTAGTAGCACATTACACCGTCATGGATTAAAATCCTGCAGGACGGTCATGTGTTCAGATGAGACCGAATAAGAGATTTTGGGTGTTAATTCCACTAGCTTTGTTTGGATGGAAAAGAACGATGAATACAACACCCAGAACACCATCCCAACTGTGAAGCATGGGGGTGGAAGCATCGTACTTTTGGCATGTTTTTCTGCAAGGGGGACAGGATGACTGCACTGTATTGGAGGGAGGATGGATTGGGTCATGTATCAGGAGAGTTTGGTCGGCAACCTTCTTCCCTCATTAAGAGAATTGA
Organism: Astyanax mexicanus; assembly: GCF_023375975.1. Classification (NCBI taxonomy): domain Eukaryota; kingdom Metazoa; phylum Chordata; class Actinopteri; order Characiformes; family Acestrorhamphidae; genus Astyanax; species Astyanax mexicanus. The sequence goes on along the minus strand of NC_064432.1, from coordinate 5,867,802 downwards.
GGATGGGTCGTGGCTGGGTCTTCCAGCATGACAATGACCCAAAACACACAGCCAGGGCAGCTAAGGGAGATACTCTGTAAAAAGCATTTAAAGGTAATGGAGTGTTCAAAAAATACAAGAAACGTCTGATTCTGTCTCTCACAGTTGAAATGTACCTATGGTAAAAAAAAAAATTCAGACCTGTCCATTCTTTGTGGTTGGAAAACTTGAAAAACAGAAGTATCAATACTTATTTTTCTCACTGTATATAAATAATGAACTTCAAATGTCAAATGATTATTAAACGCTATACGCTAAGTTATTTTATATACTTGTTTCATTCTTTCTAAGTCTTTTTTATTTGGTCTCTCCCTTTGCAGAACTTCTGCACAGCGAAAACGTTGTACATATCAGACTCTGATAAGAGGAAGCACTTCATGCTGTCTGTGAAGATGTTCTATGGGAACAGTGCAGAAATCGGTGTCTTCCTCAGCAAGCGCATAAAGGTCATCTCCAAACCCTCCAAGAAGAAGCAGTCCCTGAAGAACGCAGACCGTAAGTCCTCCAGCGACGCCCAAAGTGCCTGAACTGCCACTGAACTGTCTGCTCAATTGGGAAACATTTTAAAATGATTTAATAATCTCTTTCTCTCTCTCTCACAGTGTGTATAGCGTCAGGGACTAAAGTGGCTCTATTTAATCGGTTGCGCTCTCAGACGGTCAGTACGCGGTATCTCCACGTGGAGGGAGGAAACTTCCATGCCAGCTCACAGCAGTGGGGGGCTTTCTACATACACCTACGTAAGTAAAACACACACATACTAGTGCGTCTCAAAAAAAACTCGAACATCATTGAAAAGTGACTTTATTTCAGTACCATAGTTTTCACACTATGAGGTGCACAGGATTATAAGCCACATTTTATGCGACGCTAGTAATTAGTAGTAGGAACAGGGGTGTGGCCATGTTTTCCTTCTAAATTCAACAGGTCTCACCACCTGTAAAGCTAAACAAATCTGTAGTTTATTATTTATATTATTTATTTATTATTATTATTTATATAATTAATAATATATATAATATATTTTTTTTTGCTATTTGGGCTAATTGGCACCTGATTAGTGTAAAAAAAAAAAACAAAGAATTATCTTTTTACATCATGTAGTTTCTGCTAAAAATTATGTCCACATATAGTTTTAGTTTTATAAGTGCAGTGTGAGTGCAAAACAAAAATAGAAACAACAATTGTGCCCCTATGCAAATGAGCAATATGGCTAATTTTAAGTGCTAAATTTACTGTATTTACTGTTTATTAACATTTCTGAACAAATCAATGTAACCTCGCAAATGTAACGTGTTAAACTCTTCTGCCACCACTAGGTGACAGTAAAATGGCCTTGTAAGAGGACACCAGGCCCTTGTAGACCAAAATTAGTGTCGTGGTCTTGACAACTCAAAATGTGATGTCCACGCATGTGGACGCCAGGTCCTAGGAGGTTATTTGGGTGATTAAACAGCTTAGATCTACAGATTTTCACTAAAGCTTGAGCATTAGCATTAGCGGCTTACCGCTATACTCACCTTTGGGCAGCCAAAGAGCTAACTAGTGCTTAGCACGGTTAGAGGCTAATGCTAATGCTAAGGCTGCTCTAGCAGTGCTATCTGGGCCAATAATACAAAAAAAAAATCACTTCTGAACGGCGAAAGAGGTAGCGCTTCGCGCAGTTAGCAGCTAATGCTACTACTGCTAGAGAACTAAACTGGAACTCCTGTATAACGCTTCACTTCAGCTGAGCGGCTTTAGCTCTTCTTATCCTTATCCTGACTGGTTACATTTTTACATAAGACGCAGCGGATTATAAGGCACGTTGGCGATTTTTGGGAAAATTAACAGATTTTAAGTACACCTTATAGTTCGAAAACTATGGTAATTCTGTTGAAAATGTAAAACTCATATATTATATAGATGCATTACAAACAAAGTGATCTCTTTTAAGTGCTTATTTCCTGTTATTGTTGTTGATTATGGTTTATAGCCAATAAAAAAAAAGAACAAAAATCATTGTCTCAGAAAATTCAGCATGCCAAATCCTGCTGGAAAATGAAATCCGCATCTCCATAAAAGTTGTCAGCAGAGGAGTGCTGTAAGATCAGAACAAGAGTGGAGCCCTGTTCCCCTATATGATCCACACTTTCACTGGGGGAGCAGCAGATGTACCACAGACTATATGTATGTTATTTATCTGTTCCCTTATTTCTTTCTCTTTCTGTCTCTGTAGTGGACGATGAGGAATCTGAGGGTGAGGAGTTTACTGTCAGAGACGGCTACATCCACTATGGTCAGACCGTCAAACTGGTGTGTTCAGTCACAGGCATGGCACTTCCACGACTGGTGAGAACTCTCATACACTCACATTTAAAGGAGGGCTAGTGTTGGTTTTTAACCATAATATAACTCCTTAGATCAGTGTTCTTCAAAACTGGTCCTGATGCCTTCCTGAAAGTAGAAGAAGAGAAATCAGTTAAAAAAAAAATAGACAAAATATTATGCTTAGTCATTCACTCTTTGCAGCAATAATTGCTACTAATTGTTTCCAGTAACTGTTAATCAGTCCATTTATAGTGGATTCCTCTGTATAGATCAATTTCAGCTCTGGGATGATTGTGGTTATTACAACATTTCCATTGGATTAAGGTCAGGACATGGCCACTCAGGATTTGACCACTCCAAAACATTTAACATTTAAAGTGTGCTTAGGGTCATCATCGTCTTGCTGCATGACCCAACTTCTCATGAGATTCAGTTCATGGACAGATTCCCTGAAATTTCCCCACAAAATTCTCAGATATAATTCAGAATTCAGAGAACAGCACCGCAATAGAAGCAGATATAGCTCGCTAGCTAACGCTAGCCTGTTAGCATAACAAGCCAACACACTGGAGTGACAGTAGCTCAGCTCTGTGGAGTCGAACACTCGTCGCTCTCTGTCCTGTCTTGAGAAACATTATGTGAAAGGAGAACAGCACTTTATCTGAGGAGCTCCTGCTGTTGTTCCTCACTGCATGAGTGTTTCACTCAGAAAAGAGAGGAATAGAATTGCGCTATTGATCCACAGCTCAGAGAAAAGAGCCTAGAATCAGTCCTTAGTACATGTCATTTATCATTTATTCAGCACAAGTGATATAAAACTCTAAAACTCTGGATACGAGGTGCAAAAAAGCTTTAACTATAGTCATTTTAAATATTTTAACACTGTAGCTTGAAGGATCATTTTAATGCACTGAACTAAATGTATTTGTTAACTGAAGAATGAAGGGAGTTAAGGTTGATTTTAATACTGTAATACCTCAAAAATAACATATTGTAAATTAATATTAAACTTGTGTCTAAGCTGTGCAGTAGAGCTTTTGAGAAATATCTCTTTTGAATACTTACGTTTTGAGTATTTTAAGTCCATTTATAGTGCACTTAGGGCTGAACGATTAATCGTTTTTTAATCGAAATCGCGATTTGAATGGACGCGATTTTTCAATCGCAGGAGCTGCGATTTGAATTAGCCAATAGCCTGCAAGTGTTTCCAACTTATGTGGTTAAAAGCGCCTGTTCTGTGTCTGAGAGGCTTGTGTGTGTGTGTGAGCACACCGCCTGCTCTTCTCCGATTGGCCTGATGCAGCAGGGGCTGGATTCATTTGAATATTTTTTTCACTGGAGGGCGGGGCTGCGTTCAACGCAACGAAGCCAGCATGCACTGCCGCTCTCTCCATTGCAGCTACATCAGGGTGAATTAAATTTAAAGTGGCGCTTGGACATGAGTGGAAGACTTGGATAAAATAATTTAAAGCCAGGCGGACACTGTGCAATTGTTTAAATGCGTTGTAGAGTTCAGATTGTCTGCGAACCCGAACCTGACTTGATGCCCGAACTCGCGCCGGGTCAGCAGAGAATTCCCTCCGCTTTCCTTTGCGCTCTGTCAGATGGTGCTCCAGAAAATGGTCTGTGAGGTAGATCTGTTTTAATACAACAAATCACACTATGATCTTTATGATGTACCACAAGTTACACTGTTATAATCACACAGTGCTGCACGCGTGTCAGCAGCTGCAGCTCTGCCTGTTTAAAGCTCCGCGCGTGGGTTAATCGGTTTGCGCCGCACACATCGCCGGGGTGACGACGCGTCTTTTTGGGGCAGAAATAATATTTCTTTATTTTATTTCTGCTATTGCGTGCCGTTTTTCGTTTATATCTTTTGGAATTCGTTATATTGTAATTTTATTAGTATTTGGGGATTATTAAATAAAATATAAAAGTAATATATAAACAGTATAAATAAATATCAGTTTGTACCAGTGTTGGGAGTAACGGCGTTAAAACAGCTTCTGGCCGCTGTGCCTGTGGTTTGGCGTGGTGAAGTGAGGCACAATTGTGACGATTTGCTGCTCTAATCAATTCAGTGATTGCCGTGGACAAGCCAAGTTCCGAATTAAGGACGTTAAGCTCTTTTTAGCTGCTCCGATGTTTGTGGTGCTGCTGCTTTCTCTTTTAGAGCTTAGATTTTCTGCCCGAACCTGACCTGACCCGAGGACCGACCCGAAATCGGGCTCCTATTTTTATTTTATATAAAGCTTTGGTGTGCTAATCATAATGTTGCTAAGTAACCAATTATTATTGTTCACTAAAGCGAACGAAATAGCGAAAACTGAAAGTGAAAAACATTTGTGTTAACTGAATCTAATAAAAACGGCAATTAAAAGAAAATAACATAACTATCTCGAACTGTATTTTGTGTTTATAAAACTAACTACAACTAACTGAAATTACTGATAGAATACCCTCATTTTCGTGTTAAATTAATTTAAAAGCGCTGTTGTACAGCGGAGTTGTACAGCGGGCGGTGTTGTGCCGAGCGCGTGGCACCTGGTCCGTGGCGTTAGTTCTTGTGTAAAGCGCTCGCGCTAGCCGCAAAATACGACAGAAAACACTGAGAAACTGCAGAACTATCTATGGGATTACAATATGAGCGCCAGGCAGATGAAAGAGAAACAGCAGATACAGCGTGAGAATATTTACCTGTGAGTAGTAACTCACACCAGAAATCTCTCTCTCTCTTTCTTTCTCTCTTGCAAAACGTGCACGTTTTGGGCCTGATCTAAGCTCTATTCTCTTTTGGCAAGGCTGTTGTTATATTAATACCATTTTAACGGTCATTAGATTGTTGTTTTTGTCCATTATTTTTTTTGTTTATATATACATATTTCCTTTGAGGGTGGCTTGGTATGTTTAATTTCATCCCCAGACGCGTTTTTCCGTTTTTTCCGTTTTTTTCAGTATTACAAGTTTTAGTAATTTTCTTTGGTTGTGTGGAGAATTTCGTTTTATTTTTTTTAAATTCGTTAGATTATATTTTTGTCAACATTTTGGGTTTATTTTCGTTTGTTATTTTTCTAATAGTAAATGTATAATTGATTTCCTTTTTTGATGGGCGAATATTAAAAAGTAACGCGATTAGTTACTTTTACTGGTAACTAATTACTTTTATAGTGGAGTAACTCTGTTAGTAACTCAGTTACTTTTTTGGAGAAGTAATGAATAACTATAACTAATTACTTTTTCAAAGTAACGTGCCCAACACTGGTAGCTACCAGTATGAAGCTAACAGCTAAAAACTGATTTACTTTTAAGTTCATTTATTTGTAAAAATGCATCTCAAAACTCAAAGAGTTTAGGATAAAACCGATATTTTGCTTTTTTTTTAGCTTTTCTGCTAAGGCATTACTGTCCACAGCGGACCAGTCAGTTACTGATGTTGCAGTTATACCTTTTGTGCATGCAAGCATTAATGATGCTACTTTTGCATTTAATGTGCAAAAAAACTGATTTACTTTTAAGTTAATTTATATTGTAAAAATGCATCTCAAAACTCAGACTTTACAGTTACTGATGTTGCAGTTAAACCTTGTTATTTATTTTGTTGTTACTTGCAATTTAAAAATAAAACTGAAAACTGCATTTAATCTGAGATACCTGTGAATATTTTATGTGGAAGAAGTTTATAAATTTATTTGATAGGTATGGTAACCACTAATACAGGTTTAGGTTTTTGATGGATTAAAAATAATCGCAATTTAAATCGCAATCGCAATATTCTGTGGAAAAATCGCAATTAGATATTTTGCCCAAATCGTGCAGCCCTAAGTGCACTAGCCCAAACCATGATACTACTGAGACTACCGAGTCTATACTACTAATATTTGCTGTGTTATATATTATTATGTGTCTGATAAAAGCTGGTGTGTGTTTTTTGTGTTTAGGTAATTCGTAAGGTGGATAAGCAGACGGCGCTGATGGACGCTGATGATCCTGTATCTCAGCTGCACAAGTGTGCGTTCTACCTGAAGGACACGGAGCGCATGTACCTGTGTTTGTCTCAGGAACGCATCATCCAGTTTCAGGTGAATTTTTGACTTAAAATAGCAGTTTCGGAATCTTGTTGATGGTACACTGAGTGTTTTTACTTTTTACTTACTTACTTTACTATTATAGAGAGTTTGGCGTCTCTGCTATTGCACTATGGAACTTTGGTGGAACTGCACTGTTTAGTGTTGCTGCTCCTGGATCTTTTGGCTTGTCCAAAAATGCATGTGTACAGCTTTCCATAAGGGGGCACTTAAAAGTGATCTGTATTTGTGGCATTAGTGTACAAAGTTTATCCAACAAAAAATATATTTACAGTATTTTTCAAACTATAAGGCACATTTAAAATCTTTAGTGGGCCTTATGTGTGAATTCTACCAGTCAGGTATTAAGGAGCAGTAAAGCCACTCTGCTGAAGTACAGTTTTATACAGGAGTTTCAGTTTAGTTCTCCAGCACCGGGGCTGGAATAGGAGTAGTATTAGCATTAGCCACTAACTGTGCTAAGCGCAAGCTGTTTCACCATTCCGAGGTGAGTATATCGGGCTGTAGCCTGCTGCTGAGCGTGGCTAGCACTGCTGGAGCAGCATGAGCATTAGCTGCTACCGTGCTAAGCGCTAGCTATTTCGCCATTCATGTTTACTGTGTTAAAATAAGCTACATGGGACGAACAGCTAGCCCGATATCGCCCTGGCTTATGGGAACACTCGTGGTTCCTCAGTTTAGCGCTGTCGGGCGGCATTTACTAGCGCTAACTGTGGCTAGAGGTTAGCCGCTAAATGCTAACGCTCTCGCTAATGCGAGACCTGCTGAATTAGAAGAAAAACATGGCGACACCCCTGTTCCTTACTAGTGTCACATAATGCACTTTATAATCCAGTGCACCTTATCTATAAAAATAGAGCAGAAAATAGACGTTCATTTATAGTATAATTTAGTATATAATATATATAATTTTAGAACATTTCTCACATTATGCAGCTTTAACTGTGTGTTATTTGTTTTTTTTTTTGTTGTTTTGTGTAACTAAAACACCCACAGGCCACTCCCTGCCCCAAAGAGACGAACAAAGAGATGATTAACGATGGAGCGTCGTGGACCATCATCAGCACAGATAAAGCAGAATACACTTTCTATGAGGGGATGGGCCCGGTCACACTACCCGTCACACCTGTACCTGTCGTAGAAAGCCTACAGGTAATAGGGTCTTTGAACAGTGACTGCTTTAGTGCATTTTGTGTATGCTCAGTGTTGTTTATATTGTAGATCATTATGATGAGGCAGAAGCCGTGCCATTTACTCACAATAATCACGGGCAGTAAAACGAAGGAAACAAAATGAAACAAGGTTTACACCACTGAATAAATTATGTTTATTAAAATTATATAGTTATGTATTGTTTTGAACATTGTCACTGGAGGCATCTTGGAGTAAACAGCAATATGACCTAAAATAAAGTTTTTTTTTGTTTGTTTTTTTTTGGGGCATCAGATCACTGAGCTGTTCGGCTAGCTGTCACATTCATTGTTTTTTATCCTATAATTTTACAAATATTTCCCCATCCGTTCTTGTGTGGTGAAGCTTGGTTTATTAGATGTCATTTTTTTGTTTCTTTAGATCTTCTTTTTTTGAATATGAAATATTTGGTAATTAGGAATCAGAATCACAATAATGACTTACTAAGGTTTGTGGTTTGTGTCTTATTGTATAAACTGTATATATATCATATTATTGATTGACTGCTTTGGTTTTAATGGTACAGTCCGAACAGTAATTCATGGTGTGTGTTTGTGTGTGTGTTTGTGCTGTTTGATCTGTAGCTGAACGGTGGGGGGGATGTGGCCATGCTGGAGCTGACTGGACAGAACTTCACTCCTAACCTCAGAGTGTGGTTTGGAGACGTTGAGGCAGACACCATGTACAGGTCAGCCAATCACACTGCTCTTTTCTTCCAAGATGAAAATGCCAGGATTTATGGAGCTGGAATTGTGAAAGAGTGCAGAGTTCAGGAAGCATGAGATCATCATTTTCACACATGGATTTGTTAGGGGTGTCACGATTCTCTAAATCCTCGATTCGATTTTATTTCCAATTTTAGGGTCACGATTCGATTCTCGATTTTTTTTTTTTTTGTTACAGCAGAGAGGTCTATGCCAGTTTTAGATTAGTCTATGGTCAGTCATTGGTTTGATTAATCAAATTTACAATATCTTATTTCAAAAGGTGGGCTTGATATAAGTGATACAAGTGATCTGTAATACACCACATTAGGCACTAATGGTCAAATTTAAAAAAATGTATTAAGAGATAAATGTAATGCCATCTAGTGGCTTTTTTTGGAAGCAGCAATGTGCAACATAAAATAAATAATGAAAAAATACAGGAACAGTCATGTACAAAATAATAGAACTATTAGAGCCTTAACAAACTGAACTCTATCCTACTATAACAGTTAAACATGAAAAATAAGACTTTAAGACTTTTTCTTTAATAAAGATATATTATTAACTTTATCTGAGAGAAAGATGCTCCTTAAGGTACCAAAACTATTATCATATTTGAGGCTAGACAAAACAACTGTTATTTTTATATTTTCAAATTTTTCTTTAGGAAGATGAGAATGTCCACATTCTCTGGAGAAAGAGCTGCTTTTTGAGCTACAGTGTGCTGCGCCACTTGCGCAATATTTTGATGAAATATTGAAATCGTGACACCCCTAGTGAATATAAATAAGGAACTTTTTGTTTCTATTTAAATCCTTTGTACATTGTGTGTTTTATTTCATATTTAAACTTCAAAATTAAATTATGAACACAGAATTATTGTCATGTACTGTAAAAATGTGTGTTTGTTGTGTGTGTGTGTATATGTTATGTGTAGGTGTGGAGAAAGCGTCCTGTGTGTGGTTCCTGACATCTCAGCGTTCCGTGAGGGATGGCGTTGGGTCCGGCAGCCGGTGCAGGTTCCGGTGACTCTGGTGCGAAACGACGGTATCATCTACTCCACTGCGCTCACCTTCACATACACGCCTGAGCCAGGGCCCCGCCCACACTGCAGCGCCGCTGGGGTCATCCTGAGGGGCAGCAGCACCTCCTCCTCCATCTCGCCGTCATCATCCTCTTCTTCCTCCTCGTCTTCGTTGTCGTTGTCTTCATCTTCAGCGTCCAGCCTCCTCGGCTACCAGGCGGCCGGAGGGGTGTCTTCATCGTCTTCTTCCTCCTCGGCCATGTCCGTGTCCTAACCTGGGGATCGCTTTTGTGTAAGAGAGAGAGAGAAACATAACGTTTCTGACTCTCTGGATAAAAACTGGTAAACTCGTAGGAAAGAACAGCAGTGCGGAAAACGAGAAGAGAAACAACGAAACAGAAAAAAAACAAAAACTACTCAAGACCAGAAACGGCTCTAAAATCTCTTCTTTGGTCTCCGACACCAGCAGAGCTCCTTCTGTACACCTTCAGCAGTCCAGCGGCCAAAAAAACGGAAACGCGACAGTCGAAAAACCCTGCGTAAGTATGGCCACGAGGGATTTAAAAACAAAAAAACAAAACAAAACAAAAAAAACGCCTTTGTTTAATTATTATTTTTTTTTGTATGAAAAGGGCTCGATGCACTGGTGCGCCAGGCATGGAAGAAAAGTTATCATAGTAATATAGTTTTCAAGGACCAAGGAATATTATTATTATTATTTTTATTGATATATAATTTTATAAGCTTTAGCTAAGGTACATTTTTCACCTTTTTTTGTTTTTGGTTTTATAACATATAGTAAACTTTTGTTACCAAATAGTTTTGTATATTTCTCGTGAGCAAAATTTTTTTGTGCTCAGAAGTAAAAAGTTCAGGCGATTTGTCTTTAAAACTAAAAAAAAAAAAAAAAAAAAAAAACGCTTGAACTTTATTTTTTTCGTCATAGCTGCCTTTTAATCCTTCTGGCAACTGCCTTAAAACTTCTGGACTTGTACCAGACTTTTTGTTTGTTTGTTCGTCTGTTTGTTTGTCTATTGTTTTTTTTTTCTTTTTTGTAATTCTGTTTGTCCTGTATATTTGTCTATTTTTTTCCTTAAACAAAAGTGTAACTGTGTGAGTTTTGTTCATGTTTTTGGGAGATGGTGGCTTTACTAGTTTGTCATATCAAGTCTTTAACACAAAAGCTTTAACTGACATCGATCTTGCCTAATGAGTGACCTTCTGATTGGTCACGAACTGCCACTATGACTCTGTCCAACGTTTTGCTCGTTTTACAGACTTGTCGACATTTCATCTTGCCAGTAGATCTCTGAAGTTGTACACTCATTCTGTAGCTGGAGTTAAACCCGTTTTAGAAATGATTCCATATTAGGAATGTTACTCTGAAAGTTCTTAAATCTTTAAACTCGCATAGAACGATTGATTGATCTTGCCTTAAACGCCACAAACAAGCTGGGAATCATTCAAAGTCTTTCTAAGGTCAGTTTTAGGCCATTAATTTTCCATTAATTCCCATTTTCCAACTTCCATTAGTACTCAAATAGCACTTGGTGCTTCACATCAGTGACACTGTGTGTCCTTGTTATGTAGTGTATTAAAAGTTGGCTTACTTTCATGTAGGGATGCATTGATATTTTTTTTTCTTTTTTCCCCAACTAAGTACAAATACATATTTTTTTTTTTGTATTCGCCAATACTGATACCGATACCTGCCTAGAATGAATCAGTCGGGAGCATTATCTAATGTTGCTAGTGGTTGTTGGTGTAAAGTAGTGCAAAGCAACAGTTAATTTGATATTTTTTTTTTTAAGTTTTGTTTTTTTTGGGACAGAGTCACATTTATATATTTAATCTAGGGGTGGGCGATATGGCCCTAAAATAATATCACAATATTTCATGATAACGATAACGTGATAACGATAGTCTTGCCGATATGACAAAACACTGAATTTTCTTTTTTATATTTTTCAAGAATGAAAATGATTTTTTATAATTGCGTACAATATGATATGGCACCCCCCTAACTGTGATATAAAAAAAAATACAAGAACTGAATTCGATCAGATTTGTAACAAAAGGCCATGATACTAATAAAACTAATAATGAACTTCATATATCTCCATATATCCAGGATTAAAGTATAATAAATGATACTGGGCAGATATAATCTGTCTCTGGTAGATATATAATGGGAAATAAAAACAGGGTGAATTTTTCTTTTGCTAAAAACAGTAAAAAAAAAAAAAATAATAATAATAATACAAATAAAAAGTAGTACCCTGATGTAATAATTAAGGGTGGGTGATATTGCACGATAATTCAGGGTATCTTATCGTTCACGTTATTTAAAAATGTTGGCGATATTATTGCGTACGATACGACACGGCACACCCCTCTGATATAAACTATTTTTTGCTGTTTCAAAGAAGCATATTTTAAATAATTTAGTTTTTAAATATTAGTTTTACTCTATAGTTTCGCTATTTTACAACCTGTGGATATTTTCTGTTGGATGTATGAAGTCTTTGACTTCAAGTTGGACCATTGTCCACTCCATGTTCAGTCATTTCAGTAATTCAGTTCAAAATTAGAACATTCTATAACACCAATTGGTATTTTTGGCAAAGTCCTGCTGGAAAATGAAATCCACATCTCCATAAACGTTATAATCAGCAGAGGGAAGAAGCATGAAGTGCTGTAAGATTTTGACTTTAGACTTGATAATAAAACACAGTGGATCAACACCAGCAGATGACAGACATGACTCTCCAAACAAACCATCACTGATTGGTGGAAACTTCACACTAGACCTCAAGCAGACTGTGTGTCTCTCCTCTGCACTTCCTCCAGACTCTGCTCCCTTGATTTACAAATAAAATATAAAATTTACTGATGATCAGTGATGGTTTGGAGAGACATGTCTGTCATCTGCTGGTGTTGAGCCACTGTGTTTTATTATCAAGTCTAAAGTCAAAATCTTACAGAACTTCATGCTTCCCTCTGCTGATGACAACTTTTATGGAAATAAAAACGGATTTCATTTTCCAGCAGGACTTGTCACACTGCCCACACTGCCAAAAGTACCAAATGGTCTTATATAATATTCCAATTTTCTAAAACTCTGAATTTGGGTTTTCATTGGCTGTAAGCCATAATCATCAACAATAAAAGCAATACACTTAGATCACTCTGTAATACATTACATTCATGTGGTATCATATCCCTTAGGTTTTTTTATTTATATATATTTAATTATGCTATAATGAGCTTGTAATGTCGTATTTCTAAGGATTCAGTGGTATTTAGAAGAAATGTGACCAATAAGACGAGACGCATAAAGTTTGAAACATATTTGAAGCTTGTATATTTAGTTTTACATGTATACAATATCTGCAGATGGTATTTTTTTTAATGACCTTAAATCCTTTCCTTATTTGGGCATGGCTCCACCTACAGAATGACAGTCAACTTCGCTATAGTATAAACAATGCCTGTAATGCACTTGAACTGATTTTCCTTCGCATAAGATTATCGTGGGTTTGTCAGAAGCGCATCACTTCCAGTCCTCTTTTTGCAACAGTAATGATGATGATGATCATTTGTATGATGCGATGTTTTTTGAGAACCTTTGTGTTGTAAGAAGGCTGCCTTATTCCAGTACGAAGCCGTGAAGCTGTAGAACATACCAGAATAGCCTGGTAATCGGTAGAGTATGATCTTCCATTAGCCTTGTAGATTCAGCCAAAGCACCAGACACCTGTTGTGACTGATTGAGTTTGATTGGAGGAAATTGTGTAAATTTAATATCCTTTTTCAAGTTTATATCAAGGTTGGCCCACACGTCAGTGGGTGGTCTCAGTGTTTAAGTTCCAAACTCTCCTCTAAATATTATTAATATCTAATATTCAGAACTTCTCTGCATAACTGAGATCAGCTCGTTCAGAGTCGGCCTCGTTGTAGTCCACCTGTCTGGCTGTTCTGTTATGCCAGGTTCACACCACACGATTTTCACACTTGCTGAGCCATCGCTGACTGATCACCAACCAGTCGCAGATGCTTGGCAGATATTTGCCATGCTAGATATCTGACCCAGTCGGTGACTGGGAGCAGCTACCCACAGTCAGTGGAATCACAGAGAAAGAAAGAACCGCGGGTCCAAAATACATCTCCTGCATTACTAGAGCAAAACATTTTATGAAGAGTCTCACCACTTTCTGTCCCCCTGTTATATCATGAATTGACTGTTAAACTCTAGAGGGAGCCCAAGAGTGAGTCCTCTATGAATGGGGGGAAATGGAGCTAAAAACGAAAAACCATTTGGTGTGAAAGTCTCAACAACTGAAGGACTCGCGATTACAGAACAACCAGTTGTGTAGTGTAAACAGCACAAGGACTGATGCTCAAAAAGTTGTGTAGTGTGAACCTGGCATTAGTAAAACAGGCCTAGATGGCTGCAAATGGCAACCTTGAACTACGACTACCATAGAAAGGGGATTCTGTCTCTGATGTTAAATAGAAACACTACACTTTTATTGTCTAATTAACTCAAATTCCCCATTGATCATTCAACCCAGATTCAGTCGATCATTTTAGATGTTTGGTATCATGATGCTCTACTTTACAACAGTAGGTGCTAGGCTACAAGCTGAATTATAAGGTGTAGCCACTTCAGGATGTGGTCTGAGATGCATTTAAAACAGATACAAATCCGAACACACAAACCTCTTTAGGAGTTGGTCTGAGACTAATTTAAAACAGATACAAATCTGATCACTTAAACCACTTCAGAAGGTGGTCTGAGACGCATTTAAAACCAATGCAAATCTGATCACACAAACCTTTTTAGGAGTTGGTCTCAGACTAATTTAAAACAGATACAAATCCGAACATTCAAACCACTTAAAAAAAAAGGTGGTCTAAGACGCATTTAAGACCGCAACAAATCCAAACACTCAGACCACTTCAAAAAAAGGTGGTCTGAGACGCATTTAAGACCGATACAAATCCGAACGCTCAGACCACTTAAAAAAAAAAAGGTGGTCTGAGATTCATTTAAAACCAATACAAATCTGAACACTCAAACCACTTCATAAAAAGATGGTCTGTGATTCATTTAAAACCGATACAAATCTGAACACTCAGACCTCTTTATAAAGTTGTCTGAGATCCATTTAAAAACAGATAAAACCAAACATTTATAGTTTTTTAGAAGGTGGTCTGAGCTGCATTTAAGACAGATACAAATCCAAACACTCAGACCTCTTCATAAAAAGCTGGTCTAAGACAGATTTAAAACCAATACAAATCCTTGAAGATCTGAAGGAGTTTTGAGAAACTGGTGAAGGTCTCAGTATAGTCTGTGTTTCTGTGTTTGTTAGTCGCGTTAGCCTAGCATCCCCCGTTGTTAAGTAAAGACGCACACTTGTCCGATTCCAAACAAGTGACAGATCAACTGAATGTGGGGTCAGAAATTAAATATAATGCTGTTTTTTATTTTTTGCCAAATTCTTTTTATTTTTACATGAGGAAAAAAATGAACTGCCAACAAGAGTAAAGTTGTATTAGGACTGAAACCAGTGTGAACAGGATGAGTTTGCTGTTAAACTGCTCATGAATACTGTTTGATTGAACCCAGTGCCTGCTTTCTTTCTACTTAACTTTTATTTCCTCACAGTTTTTTGTACTTTTCTGCCTTTTGTTTGGTTTGTACTTTTTGGAACCAAGTGCTTTTGCATCGTCCTGTTGTTTTTTGTTTTCCTTTAATGAGAACGGACACTTTGATGAAATAATGTGCTCTTAATTCGTTTCTTTGTCAGCTGGTTTTGGGTTTAATTAGTCTAATCTTGCTGTACCTGTACAGAATCTGTTTAAATGCTTCCAGTATTGGTGCGTTTCCACTGGGTGGTCGGGCGAAGAATCCATGACCTCTTGTTCTGCTGACGATCTCGACATTTCCACTGCCAAACAACTTGTACTCAATCATCCGTGTTAGTTGTAGTGCCTTTGCTACATGTTGTTCACTGTTCTCCTCTTTCTGCCTGCCCTCTAGGGAACGCAGAATTAAAATGAACTGCTTAAATTGGTGTTTATTGATGTAAATCTGCCCTTATAGGCATTGCAGTGAGTTTCTGCTGCACAGTAGAATAGTTTGTACAATTCAATATTCGGTGAGCTACCAGCTTTTGTACTTGTTGGATGCGCTATGTTTTTTCCCCTAGTGAAAACTGAACTAGTCATGTTTTTTTGGCTGAAAGAATGGCTAGTACACCTGTATTCTACCAAATTTTGTTCTCCAGTGATTTTTGGAGATCTATACCCTTTTAAAAAGAGTTATTTGCCTTATTTTAACCTGGTTAAAATTATTTGTCTCAATGATTAAGATTAAGAACCTCTCAGTACTTTTTCACACCCTTTTTCTAGATAATTGCACAACTTTACTAAACGTTAAGTGGTAAAATAACTCCTCCTCCTTTAATCGGTAGCGTTTTGACATGGAAAGTAAACACAGGTGATCACCCAGGGTATGGAAATTGCTGGATTCAGGTTCATAGCCACGCCAAACTGCACTACCCAGTGGAAAATTGCCATAAGACAGGAGTCAGATATGCCTTTCAGCATCTGCAACTGAACACATGGTTTTCTCCAGTGGTTGAGGGATAATGTTGTGCTTCTGTATGGCTAACCTAAATTTCGGTGGTGTTGATCACTATGCAAAACCACCCGCTGTAAAGGAGAACAGTCTACAGTGATTCAAAACTTTAAACCCTAGGTTTGTTATTCAGAAAGAAACTATTGGGAATTATTAAATTAATTGTTCACCGTTTAGTTTTTAGCTTTTTAAAACTAGCTTTCTATTTAATCCACCACAAAACATTTTTGGAGCCCAAGCAAAAATTTAATCAGCTGTTTTAAATGGAAATACAGTGCAGCACACAACTTTAAAAATGTGTCTGTACTATGCTAGACCAATCAACGTGTATTTAACAACCTAAAAGTAATTTTAAAAGTAGTTTTACTTTTGCAATGAATTTACAAACTGTCAAGGAAGTAAATTCCTAGCAGTACCACTGTGGCCCACTAAAACATTTAACTAAAACATTAGTATGAGCTTATATACAGGGTATTAAAGGGGTTAAAAGTTAAAAAATAAAATAAAAATAGTAATTTATGTTTGGAAGATAAATAAAACTAAACTAAACGGATAATTTCTAGCAAATACCTTGTTAAAACACGAACTTTTCAATCCTACAGTGCTTCATAATTAATGTGTCAATTAAAATAAAATCTAATCTTATTTTCGCTAACTAAATTTAAAATCATTTACTTAGTTTTGTCAATGGAATTTTTAACACCAGAGCTACAATAGCTTTAATATTATGTACCTGATTAGAATTAAATTTTAACTGTACTTAACTGTATAAAAGGACAATTTTAGGAACTAAAATAGCGTCCAGAATTAAAGCCGTAACTACAAGCCAAGATGCTTACCTGAGATGTCACATATTACCATTCTGCTTTTTAACTGGCTGCCTAAATCACCATACTTTTACCTCAGAAATCTAATAAAGTTGATTACCGTATTTTTCGCATAGTAAGATGTGCGCACTTAAAATGTCCCAAAAAAAATCATCTTATAATCTGGTCCACTGAAGTACATCCGTTATACAGGAGTTTCGGTTTAGTTTTCCAGCACCGAGGCTGGAGCAGCATTAGCATTAGTCACTAACCCCGCTAAGCACTAGCACTCTTGTCGTTTAGAGTTGAGTATATTGGACTGTACCCTCCTCGTTTACTGTGTTAAAACAATCTACATGGGATGAACCGCTAGCTAATATCACCCTGGTTTACCGGAACACTCAGGGTTCCTCAGTGTAGCGCTATCGGGCGGCATTTACTAGCGCAAGTGCTAACCGTGGCTAACCGTCACTAATGCTAATGCTGCTGCACCCAACCTTAGTGGAAATCTGGAAATTTAAGCTTACTGTAGAAGACAGGAGAGAAATCTGTGTAGATTAACATCTAATGCTTGTTTAACTTTTAAAAGAATTAGTTTTCTATACTTAACTTAGCTTTACATAAATTACCCACCACCCTTTATAATCCGGTGCACCTCATCTATGAAAATAGACCAGAAAATAGATCATAGTTCATCGATAGTGTGCCTTATAGCTCGGACAAATACGGTATATGGTTTCTGATGTGCTGTTATCTCTAAAGGTGGACTTAAATATGAAGAGTTCATGAATTTAATCCAAGTGATTCACGCAAGTGCTTAGCATAATGCTAATTTGTGAGGGTGTGTTGTATTAGCAACGTAGCTCCAGCGTAAAGCTAAAGAAGAAGAATTCACACACTAAGCACTACACACTATGTCTGATCAGACTGTACGTTATTTATCTGGTTGGTGATAATTTGGAAAAGCAAGCTCAACAGTGTGCTAGCTAAATGTTTGCTAGCTAGCTGTGTGCTAGCTAGCTGTGCTAATCCCCCCCCTCAGTCACTGAAGGGAACTGTGTGTGTGTCCTAGTTGAAAATAACCCTTTGTGCCTGAATGAAAACTAAAACTGAGTAATATCAAATCACGATGACTCCACTGCTGTGTCAGACCAAAGTGGTGGCAAATCCATGTCTAGAAAGTAGAAATCCACTCCGGGATTATGGTCCAACTGCTCAGGCAGCTCTGCTGTGAAATCCTGGGGTGGATTTTGGATTTTTACTTTTTCTTTCAGAGGAATTTTAGGCAACAAGGAAGAAAATCATTGAGTTAAAGTTTTGCTTTTACTTTTTACTTTTTACAGTTCAAGTCTTTTGCAACAGCTAACCGTGGCAGTTGGAACAGATTACTGGGGTGGGTTCTCAATTTGATTTTCAGAATTGCCCAGTTGGTTAGAACAAACTCTTGGAATGGATGGATTTTTTTGTTTAACTTCCAAACCATTTTTATTTTAGTTTTAATGTGGTGTGGTGGATTTTTAATTCAGCTATCAGCCCAAGTAGTTGGAATAAAATACTGGGCTGGATTTTTTAATTTTTTTTATTTTGACTTTCTGAACATCGAAGGCAGTTGGAACAAAACCCTGGGGTAAAATTTACTTCAGCTTTTGCAACAGCAAATGTAATTGGAACAAATTACTGAGGTGTATTTTTAGTTCGATGTTCAGATGTGTCCATGTAGTTGGAACAAAATTCTTGGGTCAAGTTTGTAGAACATCTAAAAGTCTTAATTTTAGAACATCCAAGAATTTGGACAAAATTTAGGGATGGATTTTTAATTTGGCTTTCAAATGTGCCCATGCAGTTTTAATTCGACATTTAGGTCTGCCCACGCAATTGGAACAAAATTCTGAAGTGGACTTTTGCTTTCTGCACCTGGATTTGCCACCTCTGTTCAAGTCTAGAGGTCAACTTTGTGAAGGTCGAGAACTTTTCAAGGATGTTTTCAGTGTTATTTTATTACAGTCTTCCGGAGTGTTTCACCGAGGCCTTCGTTTGAGTCTGATGTTTTTTGAGTTGAATTTTTTAACTGTGCTAATCTGTCATTGCTAGTTGCCTTTTTTTTATCTGTGCCACTTTACCTGCTTTAAGAAGCAAAACAAAAGGAGTGTATCATTTTACCTGTTCATGTCTGTCTGTTTAAAAAAAAGAGGGAATAGTTAAAAAAAAACAACAACTCATGTTTGTAAAGGCTGGTCTAGTTTGTGTTTATTTGTCTAAACTGTGCCAACAAATCCAGTTCCCATGTGAATATTTCAGGTTGACACGCTAATGTTGATATCAGCAAAAGGGAAATGTATTATTTAGGACACACCCTTTTCAGAGCGACTTACAAAAGTGCTTCATTGATTACATCAAAAATAGAAATGTCCTAAGATCAGAAAGATACAGCAAGCTTCTGTAATGTTAAACCCCCTTGGAGAAAAGTGTAGGAGGTTAAGGAATTCTTAACAAAATAAAAAATAAAAAAAAGATGAGTCTTCAGTCAGCATTTGAAGACCACGAGTGACCCTGCGGTTCTGACACAGATAGCGCATTTCTACCAAAAGAACTTCCGTTCAGGCTTGTAAGAACCGTGGTGCTTTTCACTGAACCGGTCCGTGTTTCCACCAGTTTTAGAGGAACCGTCAAAACGCCACATCGTACGTCATCAACTGAGGGCATGCCACAGTGGCGGTGAACAAAATGTGGTCATGGTTTGCGCAGAAGAACCTAGTATTATTCGGTTTGGAAACTTTTGTTGTATTTTTGTTGATGGAAACACAGCAAACCGATTCAAAATAAGGTTTGCGAACCAGAACGGTGCCAGTTCCACATCAGCGAGAAAGCGTTACCATTGGAAATTCGTTTCACCAGCTTGGTTTTAGGACGGAGAAGAGTCGGGATGTCTCTCTTCTGTGGAACTTGAGGAATGGTAGGTCGAATCGAGCCTTACTGGAAGCTCAAGGAGCTCTTGGTATACAGATCTGGCTTTGACCATTACCAACAGTTAAAGGGGAGCTGGACCATGTTTGGTTTGGTAGACCACAGGAACCCAGTGGTGGGAACACAGCAAAGAAGACATGACTGAACTTGAGAAGACTGAAGACGAGTCGTGCTGCTGTATTCTGAATCGGTTGCATGCAGGGGCTTGAAGGCTTGAAAAGGAAGACCAGCCAGAAGGAAGTTGCAGTAGTCTAGTCTTAAAATGAGTCGAAACTTCACAAGCAATTCAGTGGTTTCCCTAGAGAGAAACAGTCAAATTTTCTAGATGTTATAAAGAAGAAATCTGCATAATCAGACTAGTCAGATTTGGAACATGCTTCTGTCGTCCATGACTACTTCAAGGCTTAGTTTTTCTGCCGATGGAGTGACCAGTGAGTTCTCGAAGGAAATGAAATGAAGGTGAGATTGTGTTGAAGACCTGTAGTTCCTCGGATGAACAGTAGGTAAGTCTTGGGTTGGGTTTCAGGTGATGAGATGTCATCCACAATAAGACAGTGAGACATCCTGAGACATTGGAAGAGACCTGATGGGTGGAAAGAGAAAAAGAAAGGTTTAATCGAGTGTCATCAGCCTATCTGAGGTAAGAGATAAAACCAGTGTAGAGTGAGAAAAGAACAGCACCAAGCACTGAGCCTAGTGGAACCCCAGTGGAGTGTAGAGTGAGAAAAGAAGAGGACCAAGCACCGAGCCTAATGGAAACTCTGGAGTGTAGAGTGAAAAAATAAGAGGACCGAGCACCGAGCCTAGTGGAACCCCAGTGGAGTGTAGATTGAAAAAAGATGAGGACCAAGCACTGAGCCTAGTGGAACCCCAGTGGAGTGTAGAGTGAAAAAAGATGAGGACCAGGCACCGAGTCTAGTGGAACCCCAGTGGAGTGTAGAATGAGAAAAGAAGAGGACCAAGCACCGAGCCTAGTGGAACCCCAGTGGAGTGTAAAGTGAGAAAAGAAGAAGACCAAGCACCAAGCCTAGTGGAACCCCAGTGGAGTGCATAGTGAGAAAAGAACAGGACCAAGCACCGAGCCTTGTGGAACCCCAGTGGAGTGTAGAGTGAAAAAAGAAGGGGACCAAGCACAGAGCTTAGTGGAACCCCAGTATAGAGCCTGCAAGTTGCAAGATGCCTCCTGCCATGTTACTGTCAAAGAGGTAAGACGAGATGGGAGCGATCCTGTAGGTACAATCTCCTTCGTTTTTGCTATGTATCGTTCTGTTTTAGCCGTAGGAGACATATTTGATTGATGTGGGTGTGGACTTTGTGTGAATTCTCTCTTAACAGTAGGAACAATATAGGTGCTGTCGTAACACTTCATGGGCTGGGGAATCATACCTAAGGTGAGAAAATGCTTTTTGATCAGATAAAATTAACAAAAATATTTTTTGTATACCCCCCACCCTGCCTGTATATAAAACCTAAAAACACATTTCTGTGGGTTTAAATTAGAATATTAATGTTAATTACCCAAAGAAATACATATCAGAAAAGGAAACCGTCTGGAATATAATCAAGAGGAAGATGGACGGTCGGAAGCCATCAAACCAAGCTGAACTGCTTAAATTTTTGCACCAGGAGTGGCATAAATGTTTCCAAAAGCACTGTGTAAGACTGGTGGAGGAGAACATGCCGAGATGTACGACAACTGGGATTAAAAACCAGGGTTATTCCACCAAATATTGATTTCTGAACTTAAAACTTTTTTGTTTTCTTTGCATTATTTAAGGTCTGAAAGCTCTGCATATTTTTTTATTTGTTTTTTCAGCCATTTGCCATTTTCTGCAAATAAATGCTCTAAATGACAATATTTTTTATTTGGAATTTGGGAGAAGTTTATAGAATATCTGTAGTTTATAGAATAAAACAACAATGTTCATTTTACTTAAACATAAACCTATAAATAGCAAAATCAGAAACTGAAGTTTTTCCAGAGCTATATATTCTTGAAACTCGACAGAAAATATATCTGGTCTTTTGTTGCCCTCTGTTGGACAAAAAGCATATTACAGCACACTTTCATGAAATAGTCTTTTTTTTTTCAGACAACACACAATCATATGACAGTCATTTAATGGCTTTTATATAAATTGCTTAAGAGTAGAAACAAGAAACAATGAATTATTCTGAAAATACTGATTGAGAAAAATTGTAATTGAATTCTAATTGTAGAGCTATATGCTATATGGACTGTTAACTATTTTGCTCAATAACAAGACAAAAGTACTATGTCATTATATATATATATATATATAGCCAATAGCATTTATTAATAAGAAGGAAACTATTATTATAGTAAAAATCTTATTACTTAAGCTCTGAATCGTGGGGACAGTGAAGGTAGCCACCGTCTTGGAAAGCTATTAAAATTGCTCAGTCTCATTTTATTTTGACTAAGAAATCATTATATATATATATATATACATATACATATATATATATATATATATATATATATATATATATATATATATATGTATATGTATATGTATATATATATATATATATATATATATATATATACGTATATGTATATATATATATATATATATATATATATATATATATATATATATATATTTATATATATATATATATATATTATAATCATTATATAGTTGTTTTAATTCTAATCTAATTCTATGATAGTGATCTATCATAATGTTATATAAATAAACATATGATTGTTATATACGCACGATCTGATTTCCTCGGGTTTACAGTGATTGTTATAGACAATTTTCACACAAGTCCCAAAATTAAAGGGCTGTTAACGTTAAAGCGTTAATGCATGCAATTCCTTAGGAACCAGGTATTAATTTTTTTCTGGAGTGGTTCACTTGGTGGTGAGAACATGATTTGCTCTCGATCTGTCCCAGCTATTAAATATACTTATTTTGTAATTGAGCTAAACTGCTGGAAAGGAGCCTAAAACCAGCCGGATAATTTACTAGTATACTACTATGAACAAACGCTCTCTTTGCTGCTTCATGTTGTTTACACACTGAGCGCAGTATGAGCAGCGTTCACTACTTTTCTAAAACCCATTATTAAAAAACTTTAAAGGTCACCTTCCGCGAAAATCCGATTTTTCTTGTTTTTTGTGGAATACAGTAGGTCTCTCCGAGTTGAATGTGTACACCTGCACATTAAACTGTTTTGCAGCCCCCATTGTCTGCAGGAGCTAAGCAAAGAAATCCCCCCTCCCCCCCTCCGAAAAACGGGTGAATTTTGAATTATCTTTCTGCCTACGTAGGCAGAAACTCACAGACCAGCCCACCTTGGCTCGAGAAACTCCCAGAGGCGGAGCTGAAGCGACGCAACATCACCGCTCATCAGTTAGGAGGTGGGAGGCAGTGAGCGGCAGAGCGGTGGAGGGGCGTCGCAGTGCTCCTAGCCAACCAGAGGAGAGATATTTGCATGCTGTTTGCATGTATGAATATTTATGAGCAAAGCTGGAATCCGGTCATTTTGGACACACCCCTAAAACAGTCCATTAAAAAAGAGCTATACAGAGACACCTGAGCACTTTTTTTTTTTACAAAAACGGCTCACATGTCATTCATTCATACTAGAGACCACAACTAGACATTTTAAAATGAAAGAAAAAACGACGGAAGGTGAGCTTTAAGAAGAATGGGTGCTGGTTGGGTGTCTGAGGTGGGCGGAGTCTTGGTCAGCTGGTGCTGAGTGTGGGAGCTCTCTGGGCAGCTGGTGGTCAGAATAAACAAACACAATTCAAACACTGACAAACTACAAAGACTGACACCTCTCAGTCCTGCGCACTCAGAGGGTCAAAGGTTAACCCCACCCACCTTCTGTCTCTCTCACACACAAACAACTTTTGTGAGTTAAGGGCAGACGAGGTGGAGGTGTAACTTAAAACTGTGTGTGTGTTCCTATGAGAGCGCAAGAGTCTCATCTGATAGCTCTCTAAATATACTTCTGCACTGTGTGTGTGTGTGTGTGTGTTAAGAAATCCTGTATGAAATAGACTTGGCGTGTAGTGAAACCTGATAATGATGTTTGAGAAAATTAAAGGATTTTAGGGCACCTTAAAAAAAATACGGTATATAATACAAATTGGACATTATTACATATATCTACTTACATATATAATACATATGGAGATAATAATGACTATATAGAGATCTTTAAATATATACGTACGTATATATATATATATATATACACACACACATACATTACAGGTTAAAAGAACACTCCTAGCACTTTTTAGTAGCAGTGCTGCTTTTTTTTTCTCATCTAGTGCAATAAAGCGTTTTACAGTTTTATTTACTATATACTTTTACAATGTACTTATTTTATTTAAAAAAAACATTACAATGCTAAAATTACTTTCTTTTCGGTTTTAAGTTCGTTTGTTTTCATTAAAAGTCTTGGCCAAATTTATTAATTAGTTAATTAATAATTATTAATAATTATTATTGACAGAACCTGAAGAGCTTAAATGGTACAAATAAATGGGGGGAAAAAAATAGGGTGTCTAAAAACTTTTGACCGGTAGGGAAGAATCCGTATGATACCTTGTATCGTTGCTGTCCAATTAAAAACACGTATCTCCAAAACAGCAACTTTAACAGGAGAGAGATTGGACAGCAACTATATACAGATACCTACTGTACACACTGTATTCTATATAATATATATAAAGGGTGTTTTATTAGTAGGTATAGGGTGTATTTTTACTATATATTATATATAGATACTTTGAGTGTATGTGTGTGTGTGTGTGTGTGTGTGTGTGTGTGTGTCTTAGGCCCGCAGCTGGCTGCTTGCCTGGTGATTTTTTCTAACAGGTTTAAAACAGCTCTGCTTTAACGAGGCGGTTCCACTGAGCTCCGCTCTGTCCTGTTCCACAGCGCCGGACGCAGAACGCAGGGTTTAAACTCGGCCGTGTGGACGCTGAGGGGCAGGCCAGGTTATCTTTAGCCTTTATACACACACACACACACACACACACACACACACACACACACACACAGGCAGAAGATCCACAGAGTTTACAGTCACACTCATGTGGAGTCGGATGGACACAGTCTAAACCACAGAGCAGCAAGAGAACCCTGGACTATTCGTAGAAGATTTAAACCTTTAAACTGTGGGAATATCGGAGTATATTGAGTTTCTTTTAATTGATGGACCTCCTTTATGTGAATTTACACGTTTTTTAGATGTTTTTTGAGAAAAAAAAAAACCCAGGCTGGACTTTTGGGTCTTCCAACGTTCCAACATTTCTTCTGTTCTCCATCTTCGTTCTGTTTACTGATTTTTTTTCCACAATCCAACAAAACTGGGAAAATCTACAGTGTGGAGTTACCGTTACAGTTCTCAAGACCTTCTGTTGCTTCTGGGATCTGTTCTGAACAGACGGTTTGGATTTAAAGCTTGTGGATTGCTTTTCTTTCAAATTTAATGTCTCTCTTCAGCTAGATTGAAGGATTTTCCCGTTCATTTCAGGTGAGAATTCCAAAATTTCCAACATTTCTTCTGTTCTAGAATTAGTTTTAAGAATTCTTATGGTTTTGGTGATTTTGGGGAAGTCTTTTCTTTCTTTAGAGGAGTTCATCAGTTGTTTGAATGGCTTTTGTGTGTGTTCAGCATTTCTGAGATTTTTGTTTTGGTAAGAAATTCTGTTTTTAAACTTCTTTGAGGAAAGAATTGAGTTTCAGTAGTGGATTAGATTTGTTTTCATTCATTTTGTACATTTTCTAACCAACTTTATCCAAGATTTCAGTGATTGCTCAGCTATAAAATGAAAACCCGACCTGCTAAAGAGAATCTGGTTCTAGTGGCTTCTGTCAAGGTGTGAATAGGTTAGTGAATATGGTGGTTTCACACATACCCTGTTTGTTCTGGACTTTTGGACTGAATTAAACTGAATTAAAGTAACAGGTGTGAAAGGGGCTGAGAACCACAGTCTGGAATCAAGGACCAGAGTTTGGTCTGACCAAAATACACATTTTAGTTGTGTCTCTGGGTTTCACTCAGTCCTGTTACTGTAAAACTTTACCCCATCTGAAACATTCTACAAGTCACATCTTCAACATGAAGTGACATCAGCTGGTTCTTTCTGATGATCATGGGAAGACCAGAATTAAGTTCCTGAATTTATTTTTCTGTATATTTGATCTTATTGTAACTCTGACTGAGGAGCTCAATCTCAGCACTCAGTCCTGTTACCTAAATTAATTCTTAGATCTTATTTATTTATTTTCAGTTTTTTATTGTGCTCAGTGTCCTCATGCTATTAGCATAGCCGCCATTTAGCTATTTTTCATGTTTTTGCTAATTCTATGCTAAAACCTCATTCCTGTTACTTTAGTTGCTGTTACTCAAAAATGAACAGGAGTGAGTGCCAGTAACAGGAGTGCTTTTTTGTGGTCATAAATCTCAATTCTTTCAACATGCAGTCAACCATTTCTTCAAAATAAAGACTTTCTTGAGAGAAAAACAAATGAATTAGTGGACTTGCTTTTAAACATGTTTTGAAATGAGTTTCACATGAGTTTTGTAACCATCTTCAGATTAAAAATCTTGAAATATCGTAAAATATTAAATAAAGCTGCATTAGTTTGACCAGTACATGTTTTGAATAGTTAAATACATGTGTTATTAGATTTAGAGTTGAAAAAAGATTAAAAAAAAATATATATATATATTTAATTTGAAAAATTACAACAAGCAAATGGCACCCATTCGGTGGAATTGCTTAGAATTGCCTATAAAAAGAAATAAAAGAATCGTTCTCTTTCTGGGGTCCATGTACACAAAGGGAAGTCGGATTCTGACAGAGAGCTAGACGTCAGGGGAAGTGTTGGGGCTACATGGCCATAAGAAGAGATTTTTCACACTCGTGTGGCAGACTCCTGAGAATCACTGGCAAGATGGCGGCAAACGCAACCAAAGAAACTCACAAATTTGAGTATTTTTCTTATTAAAACTACAATAACCACTTTATTACCTTAACCTTTAATGTGTAGTTTCAAAGTTCTATAGTCATGACTATCATAAACTAATCGCTAGTACTTCGCCTCAGTAGCTAGCTAACTGGCTAGCTAGCTATCTTTCATATTCCACCTTAATTGGTGCAACAGACGGCAGGGGCTGCACCATTTTCACTGAAACAGAAAAATAAAATAAAAGCTAATTTAGTAATAAAAAGCAATTACTTAGTGGGAGAATGTCACCCTTTCCTCTTGTAACAGAGTTAGAAAATAGTTTTTTATTAGGGTTCCAGCCGAAATCAAAAGAGAAATGGGATTGGGTCCAAGAGTTAGGAGTTAGGTTGCATCCAGTAATAAGCAGTTACAACACAAAATAATGTAAGAATTTTTTTTTTTATAATTTTGTTTTTAATTTTTCTCCCATTTTCTCCCCAATTTACACGGCCAATTACCCAACCCACTCACTAGGACTCCCCCTTTCACTAGTAATGTCCCAACACACCAGGAGGGGGAAGACTAACACATGCTTCCTCCGATACATGTGAAGTCAGCCATCAGATGCAGCATTGCCGAGGAAAGCGCAGCGGCTCGGCTCCAATACTTTAGCTCACAGACGCCCTGTGCTGCAGACATCACCCTTTAGTGATGTGGGGAGAGAGCGCCGTCTACCCACATGGAGGGAGCAGGGCCAATTGTGCTCCCTCTGAGCGCCGGCAGCTTGATGGTTAAGCTGCATAAACAGGAGTTCGAACCTGCGACCTCCCGCTCATAGTGGCAGCGCTTTAGACCGCTGGACCACTCGGCGCCCAGAGGAAATGTTGATTTTAAAAACATAGTGTGCACACAGGGTTTGAATGAAATTTAAACAACTATGCTATGGACACCATATTCATTTGCTGAACCTACTAACATGTATTCTGGTTTACAGGACATCCCCGGACTCACCATGCTGATCTGTTGTGCCACGGTTCTGCTGGCACTCTTCGGGCCGATGAGATGCGACTACAGCAGTAATGTGACGGAACCGCAGTACGCCGGACTGAGGAAGGAACCAAGTCAAGCTACAATAGGCAAGAGTCTCTAAAACTAGCATGGATAACAAACACCAGGTTTTAAACTTTAATTATTACGTTGCTACTGCATTAAAACGACATTGATCTTCGATGTCAGAATTTATTTTTTTGTGCACATTGGTCAGACGTTTTAGAGCACCCCTATTTCTTCGGGTGCAGTCAGTAGCCAATCCAGTGTACAAAAGTTAGCACTAAACTGTCAAATGTACTGTACTAAAAAGTAAATGAAGTCATTTTAGAATTATAAATAATAGCAGTCATGCGGGCTAGGTGCTGCCTCAACAATCGGGAAATCGCTGTTTCGAATCCCGGCCATGCAGCTTGCCATCAGCTGCCGGAGCCCCGAGAGAGCACAATTGGCCTTGCTCTCTCTTTTAAGGTGTGTAGATGGCGCTCTTTCCCCTCATCATTTCAAAGGGTGATGTCGATCAGCACAAGGCTGCGTCTGTGAGCTGTGAGAAAAAGACACAGAGAAACACCGAGAACTCTGTGAGAACTCTATTAAAAGTAGGAGTATTTTTTTAAGAGAAATTACAGATTACTATTTCCTACAATTTCAAAAGACTTCTACAGGAAGAGTCACGTCTGGCTGACCCACATGGCAACAGCATCTTTACCTCAGCTTAACATTGGACTATTTCTCAGTTGCAGAAGTGAAGAGAATACTGCTTCTTGACAACAACGATAACATAGCATTAAATATGTCGAATCTGTGGTCTTGCAGAGTAGAAAATGACATTTAAATAATAAATAATGATAAAACAGCACCTAAAAGCACTGATGAGTGTAGCTTTAGAGCTTCAACCATTCAAAACCTTTAAATGAAAGTTGATTCAGCGTCAGAATTCCAACATTAACCCTTTTATGTTCATTTTTCAGGAACAGCAATCGTGTTCCGGGGTCAGTTTGACCCGGGGCATGTTTAATTATCCAAAGGATGTCTGAAACCCCCCCAAAAAATCCTAATAAGCAATACGAATATTTAATTACTAACTCCATTACTAATTGTTCTATCAATATTTAGTGGAATTGTGTTCCTTATCTCTAACAGGTCATGCTTCAATTAGGATAATTCACTCGTTTTTCATAAAAAATATATATATATGATTAAACTTTTTTCACTACTTTAACATATAAAACTCAATCGTTTTAAATAACATTGAAATTTGTTTTAGTTTTACTTTTTTGCAGAGGATGGTTGCGAATTTATAAGATGAACCATTTTCATATTATATGTTGATTACACTAATTTAACTATTTTTCCAGGATCTTCAAACTTTAAAACGGGTCAATTTGACCCGTGACATAACAGGAGGGTTAACCAATGTCTATTAGAAAATAATGTTGTCTATTAGAGAACTTTTGTTTTAAAGTTGTTTTTCCATCATCAACTTTAAATGATGTAGTGCAACCAAAAAATGTACGTTTATTCAAAGTTCTTTGCTGTCAAACGCAGACAAACGCAGACAAAGGGTTCAGTCAGTACATTGGCAAATAGGCAATGTGGGCAATAACTGCTGAAGGACTTCTGTATCTCACTTTATTTTTATAAAGATTGTTAAGATTGCACAGTCGCTAATATTAGCTAACCAGCTAATATTAGCAGTGTAAGGAGTCAGCTAGAGTCTGGCTAGACAGGATTACTGAGGTTTTCGGTTACAATACAGCAACAGAAGGGCGGCAAACTAGCAGGCTTACAGGCTAACAGGGCATAATTGGGCATCATGCAGCTGGATGTAGGGCGTGTCGATGTCTTTGGTATGGTGATGGTGCAAAAAAAAAATACACCTTGAGCAGCTTAAAAAAGAGCAAAAGACATAAACTGATTCTGTTAATTATTTATGGGTGTGTTTTGGGTGTAACGTAGCTTTGAGAGCCAGGTGAGCTCTGACTTTGGCGCGTTCGTATCTTAACAGTCTTTGCGGAGGATACTGACCTGCGCTTTCACGCTGTGGTAATGCTGTGCAGACTAACAGGCTAGCAGACTAGCAGGCTAACAGGCTAACATGCTAACAGCTTTGTTTCTCTAGTAGATTCTCTCTCTAAAACTGCAGCGCAAACCATAAAGAATGAAGAATGTCCTCTTTGGAGGAGAAAATTCTTTTAAAAAACTTTATTTTTTTTTATTTTTTTTTATTTTTTTATTTTTTTAATTGACGTTCTCATGCTGGAGAGGGCCACTGCCAGATTACATCGTGCTAAAGCAGCTACAAATCCGATACTGGTCAGAAGCTATCTATTGCTTTCATAAAAGATAATGTATATATAAACTGAAATAAACTAATGAATGGGTATTTGTTACATAGTATTATGTAGGGGTGCTTTGAGTTAGTGCTTGTATGTAAATTTTAATGTAGGTGGATGTATGTGGATGTCTGCTATATATATATATATATATTCTATGTATATTTTATCTATTTTTATATATATTTATATATATACTCTTGATGGAGGGGTGTGTGCAAAGTGTGTTAGGTTATTCATGGTGTTTTATGTTGTGTCTATATGTTTCTGTTCTTTGGAGAAAAAAAATATATGTTCACAAAAAAAAAAGAATGAAGAATGTTGACAGAGCACATGTTTTGAGAAGCGAAAGTGTGTTAGCTGGTGCTATTTATATGTCTAAATCATCACACACTCTCCGCAAACAGTAATAATGTCTAATAGACTTGATTATGCTTCTTTTTTTTTTTTTTAACACAGTTTGACTCACTGTTTCCTTTATGTGATCTCTGACCCCCAGAGGCGTGTCTGCAGGTGGCTCCTCCCTGTGTGACGGAGGCGGACCACTTCAGCCTGGAGGCTCTGCGACTCATCCACCGCGAGATGGATGATGATCAGGATGGAGGGATCGAGGTGGAAGAGAGTGTAGAGGTAACTGCGGTGTGAGACGATGAAAGAGCTCTCTCCCCACAACACTCCTAGGGTGATGTCAATCAGCACAGGGCGTCTGTGAGCTGATGTATCAGAACCGAGTCGCTGCGCTTTCCTCCAAGCGTTAGCGCTGTGATGCTACTCTGTAATGCTACATCAGCAGCAGCTCGAAAAGGAAGCTTGTGTTAGTCTTCATCCTCCTGGTGTGTTCTGTTGGGGCATCACTAGTGATGGGGGGAGTCCTAATGAGTGGGTTGGGTAATTGGCCGTGTAAATTGGGGAGAAAATGAGAAAAATTTGAAAAAAAAAAAAAATAAAATAAGAATAATAATAATAAAATGAACTATTCTGATTATATTCTATTATTGTTCACAAAAAAAACGAGTATACAAGTCTACTACTTGGACAATATTTAACTTTAGGTGACTAGATCTGACCAGGGTCTTGAATCCTGAGGGCTTAATCACTTTCTAAATCCATAGAAAATGGTGAGTCAGTGTGTCCAAACTTTTGGCTGCTTCTGAGTGAGTCAGTGGACGGTGGTTTCGGGAGCTGCTTACTTGCTCGGTGTGAAAGTGGACGCTATGTATCTGGGTAGGATTGGGTTTCTCGTCCCTGTTGCCATAGTACTGGCTGGGGGGTGGGGGGGGAGGGGCGGGGGGTTGAGATGTGAAGGACATGCCAGGGGCCATCACATGGAGGGTCCAGTTACACTGCAGGACACATTCCAAGACACACATACTCATACTCTATCTCTGTTTTTCTGACACAGACACACTTGCTTATAAACGCACAAAGTCAATTCATAATTTGTAATTTGAAAATGAATATTTGTGGGGAAAAAAACAATAGCAACTGTGAAACATGGTGGTGGGAGCATCATGTTTTGAGGATTCTTTTTGCTAATAATCTAATTACTGAAGGAATGGGTGAATAGATGGTGTAAAATTCAACACAGCCACAACATTAGACTATTAAAAAAAAGGCTGAACTAGAAGAACCTGTGTTTACAGGTCTTTCTGAATACATTTTACAGTATCTTACACATAAAATATATTTTATGGTAAAAAGGCAAAAGCAAGAATAGTTTTTATTGATGTTTATTGAAATATGACTTTTCCGGTTATTTTCAGAGGGTACTGACTGCAGCCTGCAGGAAGGGGGAGTTGGACGTCCAGCGCGTCCAGCTCCGCCCACTTTGTCAGCATCATGTCTTAGCTCCGCCTCTGAAGTAAACAATGTACAGGGCAGTTGGCGGACTTTAAATATAATGCGCCGCGTCGTCCGGCTTAAATACTGTGTAAATACTGTTACACTACAAGCCTGCGAGACTGACGAGGTGGGGCGTGGACAAAGTGGGTGGAACTGGACTCGCTGGACGTCCGACTCCGTCTTCCCGCAGGCTGCAGTCAGTAGTAGTTGGTCAGTAATATTTTTCTTCTGCTGCTGCCGTTGTTGAGGAACGCCTGCTCAGCTTCCTGTAATTGATCCGAAAGTTTGAACCATCCAGAAAAGCGCTTTCACACTGCAGGAGAACCAGACCATGGTTCAGAAGATCCGGACCGAGACCACCTCTCTTGGTCGGACCAAAATCTGGTCCTTTGGTCCGGACCGTGGTTCGCGGCCCCTTTCACACCTGCTACTTTGGTTCGGACCAAACTGAAAAGTCCGAAAGTCCGGACCAAACGAGGCAGGTGTGAAAGCACCCTTAGAGACTAAAAAAAGAAGAAGGAAAAAGAGAAGGAAAAAAAAAAAGACCGAAGTTTTGGTTCTGATGATATACTAATGAGTTCTGATGGCTTTTACAGTAGGTGTGTGTGTGTGTGTGTGTGTATGTGTGTGTACAGTTCATCATTGAAGACATGCAGCAGCAGCAGCAGACCAACAAACACAGTAAACTGCACAGAGAAGACCAGCATATCACAGTGGAGGAGCTGTGGAGAGGCTGGAAGTCCTCAGAAGGTAAAAGAAAGAGAGAGAGAGAGAGAGAGAGAGAGAGAGAGAGGGGGGTATATACAGAAAGAGAAGAAAACATGCAAAAGAGAGAGAGAGAGAGTAAGAGAGATATAAAGAAGAGAGAAATAGAGGGAATAAATGAGAAAGAAATAAAAAGATAGAGAAGAGAGTAAGAGAGCGAGAAAGAAAAAAGAACATGCAAAAAACAGAAAGAGAAAGATGGAGAAAGAAGAAGAGACAGATATCAGAAATCAATATTTGGTGGAGTAACCCTGGTTGTTTTTTTAATCACAGTTTTTTTCATGCATCTTGGCATCATGTTCTCTCCTCCACCAGTCTTACACACTGCTTTTGGATAACTTTATGCTGCTCACTCCTGGTGCAGAAAGTCAAGCAGTTCAGTTTGGTGGTTTGATGGCTTATGACCATCCATCTTCCTCTTGATTATATTCTAGAGGTTTTCAAATTGGTTAATTCAAAGAAACTCATCAGTTTTAAGTTAACAGGTGCTAGTCAGAAGTGAACAGTGTTTTTTGAAAAGCAGACACTGCGCCACTCTACATTATGCAAGAATATCATTCCACAATTCTCTCTTTTCTCTCTCTCTCTCTCTCTCTCTCTCTCTCTCTCTCAGTTCATAACTGGACTCAGGACGATGTCCTGCGCTGGTTACGGGAGTTTGTGGAGTTGCCTCAGTACGAGAAAAGCTTCAAGGAGATCCGCGTCAATGGAAACACCCTGCCCAGGTGAGGAGAACCAATCAGAACTGTCCGAGGTGTTGACGTTGACGTAGTTAGAAGCGAAATTCAGAGAACGCTTATAAATATAGACTGATCCCCAACATGAGAACAGATAAACTGAGCAACATTTTGTATTATTTAGGAATTTTTACATTTTTTCCTCCATTGCTTATTTATTATTATTACTTTAATTTTCGTTATTCATTTTGCTTTTCTCCCATTATTTAATAAATCTCTCTCTACCAACAATTGATCTTTACCTATTTCTATTTGATTTTGTTGTGCTTTTATATATAAATACTGTCCCAAAAATCGTCAGTGCGTCTTTTAATCCGGTGCACCTTATGTATGAATTCTTCCAGTCAGGTTGTAAAGAACAGTAAAGCCACTCTGCTGAGGTACAGTGTTATAAAGGAGTTTCAGTGAAGTTTCTCCAGCATCGAGACTGGAGCAGTATTAGCATTAGCTGCTAACCACGCTAAGCGCTAGCTCTTTCCCCATTCAGAAGTGAGTATATCAGACTGTATTCTGCGCGTTTACCGTGTTAAAACAAGCAATGTGGGAAGAACCGCTAGGTAATATCGCCTTGGTTTACCGGAACACTCAGGGTTCTTCAGTGTAGCACTGTGGGGCCACAGCTAGCGGTTAGTTGCTAATGCTAATGCTGCTGCACCCAGCCTTAATGGAAATCTGGAAATAAACCTAAGCCTAAGCCTACTGTAAACTTACTCACCCAAATAAACAGTTTTCTTTTTTTTTTTTTTTTTTACAGTAGTTTGAATTAGAAGGAAAACATGGCAACACCGCTGTTCCTTACTAGTGCCACATAAAACGCACCTTATAATCCAGTGCGCCGAATATTGCGAAAAATATGGTGTATACACATCATGTTATCTCTTACTGTCCTTTGATAAGTACATTTTTTCTCTCCTCTAAATCCATAAGAGGGCACTCACCTTGAAAGCTTACAGTGTTAACAGTGTGTGTACACTGCTGGATTTCAGCATGGCTTTGTCATTTTTTTAATGTATTTTAGGGCAAAATCAGTCTGAACTTGGACAGCTGTAGCAAATTATTATTTGCTTTATTTTTATTATTATAAATTGAATTCAAATTAAAATGTTAAATTTAATGACACGGGTTGCGGATCTCAAACTTCGGAATGTTTTTTTAAACCTTATTTGAAACTTTATCACCAGATGTCTTATAAATTTCATAGGACATGTAGTAGCTTCATTTATTTATTTATTTTTTACTTTATTTTAACCAACTTTAAAATCACCAGCTTTCTTCGAAAATATAAATCTCA
The DNA here is from genome assembly GCF_023375975.1 of Astyanax mexicanus. NCBI lineage: Eukaryota > Metazoa > Chordata > Actinopteri > Characiformes > Acestrorhamphidae > Astyanax > Astyanax mexicanus. The sequence goes on along the minus strand of NC_064432.1, from coordinate 5,833,059 downwards.
CAAGACATTTGTAGAAAACGTCATTATACTACTTTATTTTAAACAAAATTTGAAATCCTCAGATGCCTCAAAATAAAAACCCAAGTTTAACACTTTCATAAGACAAACTGAGTTGCAAACTCAATTTAAAACCTTTGAAAAAACAGTTTTTTTTTTCTAATTTTCTCACGCCAGTTGTTATACCCATTCAGCAATTACTCAGCTGTATAATCCCCCATCGCACCCAAGAAGGGTGAAGACTAGCATAGGCCTCCTCCGACACATTCGAAAGTCTATCACTGCCTGTTTTTAAATTACCGAGTAGCATCACAGCGCACTCTGAGGAAAGCGCAGCGACTCGTTTCTGATACATCAGCTCACAGATGCAGCCTTGTGCTGATCAACATCACCCTTTAGAGTGATGAGGGGAAAGAGCACCATCTATTGTACCCACCCAGAGAGAGAGAGCAAGACCAATTGTGCTCTCTCGGGGCTCCGGCAGCTGATGGCAAGCTGCATAACTGGGATTCAAACCAGCAATCTTCTGATCAAATTTTACAATATTTAACGAGACGTTAGTAACAAACTTAATTCTTTTCTCTTTTAACCTAATTGGAAATCATCAGACTTTTTTTTACTTTAAACATATTTGAAATCACAATACCAAAGACACACTGACGCCCTGAATCAAGCTGCGTGATGCGTAATTGACCGGTATGCTATAGATTATATACAAAGTTATTAAATTTTTTTTTTTTCCGATAACGACTCAACTGTGCTTTATCTGTGCTTTATCTTAATCAACGAACATCCAGGATTGCTTCCAATGAGCCGTCATTCATGAGTGGCTACCTAAAGATCCAGGACCAGCAGCATAAACACAAGCTGAAGCTCAAGGCGTTGGACGTCGTGCTGTTTGGACCACCCACACGTAAGTACTGGCAAACAAGCCTAGCCTCTTACGTAACTCAAACATAGCCTCTCATGGTTTAGCTTTTGCAGGTTTTGTCTGACTTGATGCAGTTTGTTTAACTCAAATAGTAAAGAGGATAGTGAGCGAAACCTTCAAGACCGGGATGGGAGGTTAATTGAAGTAACTGAATTAATTGAGTTACTGCTTTAAAGCGATTTTCAAAATGGGATAATGGAGATTGTACATCTTTGCATATCATGTAGATAGACATTTGGACCATATCAAAATACTCAGGCTCTCTTTTCCATCCATCCATCCATCCATCCATCCATCCATCCATCCATCCATCCATCCATCCATCCAACCATCCATCCAACCAACCAACCGCACATTCCAAATCAGTAATTTTTTCACAATTTACTGTAGATTATTGAGTCTGAAGAACACCTCTAAAACCTGTCAAATACATTCTGTATTTCGCATGTAGATATAACCAAATTGCAGTTCCTGCTGATTTGTGTATGGTTGCTAAGTTGTTGCTATGGTATCTTTGTTGGTTGCTATGTTGTTTCTAAGTGGTTGCTAAGGTGGTTGCTGTGCTATGGCCAATTCGTTGCTAGGTGATTGCGCGACATGCAAACACGTATCACAGCTATGGATGGATGCTAGTGTGCCCAAACTTTTAACCAATAGCTAGTTTATCCAATAGCTCCTCCATACAGACACAGTACTGGAGCACTGGCTGACATGCAGGGGTCATTGAGTTGCCAGATTGAAGACAATTAGGCAAGGACAGACGAGTCTTACTCTGTAAGCTGATCAGGGAATGTGTACGTTTGCAATGTTTGCCTACTGTTGTGTTCTATACCTGGCAAACTGGGGTGTGAAAATGAAACAAAAGGAATGATGGTGGGCACAGTTCAAATAAGAAAATGCTGGCTGCAACTCTGCTTTCAGAACAGAAAATATAACCCTTATTTGTCCTTTAAGAGGGATACCATGGGCCGATTGACCCAAGGACCAGACTTTGGACACCCCTGACCTAGATCTAGACCTAGACCTCTCACGGTACCAAAAAGAAGGCAGGATCAGTGCTAACTTCTAAAATTGCGCTGCTTTCTTCGTTATTTTGAGGGTACGTATATCAAATCCTCCAAAATCTTCAAAACTTCTCTTTGAGTTTAGATTTACAGAGACAAACCCAGTCTAAGATCAGGCTTGAGTAACACAACTGAAGGTCAAGGCAGCAGGTTTGGCCTCGTAGCGCTTTAAGAAGATTAATGTCATTGGTAAATATAGCTCGTCATATATTTAAGCACTTCTTTGAGCACCTGCTAAGTCCAGATCAGATGTAACTCCGAGTTCATCTCTGAACCTTTCAGTAATATTTACCTCATCCAATCGCAGAGCCATTCATGAATCAGGGGTGATGTTTTTGGTTTTAATACTAGAGTTTCAAGGCTAGTTAGAATCCCGGTTATGCAGCTTGCCATCACTGTCGGAGCCCTGAGAGAGCACAGTTGGCCTTGCATTCTCTGGGTGGGTACAGTAGATGGCTCTTTTTCCCCTTATTACTCCTAGGGTGATGTCGATCAGCGCAAGGCTGCGTCTGTGAGCTGTTGTATTAGAACCGATTCGCTGCGCTTTCCTCAGAAGCTGTTCAAAAAGAGGCGATGATTGACTTTATATGCATCAGAGGAGGCATGTGCTGGTTTTCACCCTCCTTGTGTTGTGGTATCACCAGTGATTGGGGATCATATACAGCTGAGTAGCAGCTAAATGGGTGGGACAATTGGCCTAGAAATAATGGTTGATGATGATGGTATTGGTATAAAATGGGAAGGTTATAAATATTGGTGGATGGGTATAGATATGGTTATGGATGTCTGGTGATGGGCGTCAATGGGAATGGGCATACATAGACATGGCATTGATATGGATTGAATGGTTATGGCTATAGATGAGAATATACAGCTCTGGAAAAAATGGAGAGCACTTCAGACCTCAAATAATGCAAAGAAAAAACAAGTTCATATTCATAAAATTTTAAGAGTTTAGAAATCAATATTTGGTGGAATAACCCTGCTTGATTTTTAATTACAGTTTTTAATCATGCATCTTGACATCATGTTCTCCTCCACCAGTCTTGCACACTGCTTTTAGATAACTTTATGCCTTTACTTCTGGTGCAAAACTTCCTTACGATCATCTGCCTTGCTCTTGATTATATTCCAGGAGTTTTTCAATTTGGTAAAATCTAAGAAACTCATCATTTTTTTAATTGTCTCCTACTTTTTTTCCCAGAGCTGTATATACATCAATAACCGTAACCATCCCCATCTACAGTATTTAAAAACCCTACCATACCCACTCCTATCTTCACCCATACCTGTTCACTATCCATCCATACATACATCCATACCAATACCATACTTAGTACACCAGTGATGACTTTCTTCTTTAGGACATTGCTCTTCTTTATTTTTTAAATACTGTTCATAGCCAGCACAATCGTGTGGAATGTCCTGAAGAGGAAAGTCGTCACTGGTGTACTAAGTATGGTGTTTTAATAGATGTATAAATGGATGGTTAATGGGCTTTTATACAGTATATAAATTACTGTATATAAAACAGTATCCAGGTAGGTTTGACTGGTGTTGATGGTTTAATGATAATTAAATATAACTCCGCTGTGTGGGTTCAGGGATGGATAGAATACAGTAGAAGTAGCACATTTTTAAAGCCTCAATCGTGTCCATATTTGATCTGGCCTTTTGCTCCCTTGATTGTGTTCCAGGGCCACCACACAACTGGATGAAGGACCTGGTGCTGATCGTTTCTGTGGTGATGGGCGTGGGAGGCTGCCTGTTTGCTCAGGCTCAGAATAAAACATCCAAAGAGCACATCTCCAAGATGATGAAGGATCTGGAGAGCCTTCAGAGAGCAGAGCAGCGTCTGAGAGACCTGCAGGAACAGTAGGAAATCTTTAGCTCTCTCTTTTTTTAGTTTCTGCTCTGTTTATTTCTAAAATGATTACTTTAATAACAGCTTAAGCTTTGATGAGTTTCTTTGATTTTACCAAATTGAAAACCTGTGGAATATAATCAAGAGGAAGATGGATGATCACAAGCTGATCATCAAACCAAACTGAACTGCTTGGATTTTTGCACCAGGAGTGTAAAGAGCATAAAGTTATCCAAAAGCAGTGTGTAAGACTGGTGGAGGAGAGAACATGATCCCAAGATGCATGAAAACTGTGATTAAAAACCAACCAGGGTTATTCCACCAAATATTGATTCCTGAACTCTTAAAACTTTATGAATATGAACTTGTTTTCTTTGCATTATTTGAGGTCTAAAAGCTCTGCATCTTTTTTTTTATAGAATAAAATAACAATGTTTATTTTACCTAAACATATACCTATAAATAGCAAAATCAGAGAAACTGATTCAGAAACTGAAGTCGTCTCTTAATGTTTTTCAGAGCTGTATATGAAGACAAATTAATTAATTTGAAGGGAACATATTATACTTTTTTTTTTTTTTTAAACAACATAAGTTAGAATAGACCTATGGGCAATACTATACATGTTCATTGGGCTTCTTTGCACAAAATCGCTCTCACATAAAGAATGGAGCTCACCAGCTCAGAATGTTGTATAAAAGCAATAGAACACTCAAGGTTGTCTTTTATCACAAATAACATTAGAGCCGTGATGTTACTCGTGGTAACACACTCCCTCGAGTGTTCTATTGCTTAAATAACAAGCAGGACAGAGAGTTCTTGGACATGTTTAAATAGCTTAATATTTTTTGTGAAATCAAAGCAAACTGTATAAAATGTACAGAAAAGCATTAAACAGGCATATTATTTTGATATGGACCTTATTAATGTGTTTTCTGGTGGCCGGTTTGTCCAGGCTGGTGCAGGCGCAGGAGGAGAAGCGGACAGTAGCGGTAGAAAAGCAGTTTCTGGAGGAGAAGATGAGGGATGAAATCCAGGGAGCTCAGGAGGAGGCTAACCGGCTTCAGGAGCTCCGGCAAGGGGCTGTAAGCGAACTGAGCCGCCTCCGCTACGCAGAGGAGGAACTGGAACAGGTCAGTGTGTGGCTTTCTCTTAGCGTTGGGTATAGTAGGGGTGTGACGAGACACTAATATCACGAGACGAGACGAGGTTTAAAAATAACAATTTTAAAGAAAACGTCAAAAATGAAAAATGGCTTGAAAACTAGAGTTTTATTTGACAAAATCATATAATGCAAACTTAAGAGACTGGTTTCTCTCACACATTGATTCTATAGGAAATAGAAATAAGAATATAAAATAAAACATTTCTAGGTCTTCTATAGTGCAAACAATAAGTGCAAACCACATCCAGTCATATTAAGCCTATGGTTTGTGTTTTTTTTCTCCTAAATCTCTTGTAATTTAACTATGCAGAACCATAACCAGTCATATTAAGACTATATTAATGCTTGAAATGCAAACAGAGACAGAACATGTTTTTAAATACAGTACAGAGCTAAGGGATTAGTACAGCTGCCTATAAAACAGTCACGTGTTGGATTTACTTACAGTATTTATATATGGTTTGTGTCTTGTTGGTCACTCTGTTACTGTTTATTGTTTCCACTGGAGCCAAAATGCAGCCAGACATACAACTTAAAAGTAGCAGAAGCATCTTCTATACAAATACCTGAATTTTCCTCTTCTGCTGAGAGCTGCTCTCACTGCTCAGCCACCACACTCGCTGCTATCGCTACTGGGTTGCCAGATCCCTCTTAAAAAGTCCACACTAAACTATTTTTTTCCCGCGACGAGATCTCGTCACACCCTTACTGGATAGACAACTAGGGCTGCGTATTGTTTTAAAAAGTGAGTCGCTGATGCCAACACTTTTTTCGATAGTTATTCTAACACAACGTATTTAAGCATTTATTTATTTTATAGTTGATTATTATGGCTTACAGCCAATGAAAACCCAAAAATCAGTATCTCAGAAAATTACAATATTATATAATAAGACCAATTGGTACTTTTGGCAGTGTGGGCAGTGTGCCGAGTCCTGCTGGAAAATGAAATCCAGCATCTCCATAAAAGTTGTCAGTAGCAGAGGGAAGAAGCATGAAGTGCTGCTGTAAGATTTTGTGGGAAAACAAAACTGCACTGACTTTAGACTTGATAATAAAACACAGTGGATCAACACCAGCAGATGACAGACATGACTCTCCAAACCATCACTGACCATCAGTAAATTTTACATTTCATTTGTAAATCGTGGAGGAGAGACACACAGTCCAAACTGCTCGAGGTCTAGTGTGAAGTTTCCACCAATCAGTGATGGTTTGTGATCAATGATCTCAAACTTTTATTGCGATGCAGATTTTTATTTTTCAGCAGGACTTTAGTTTACACTTTTAGTTTCTAAACAGAGTTTTTTTTTATTTTATCTTTTTCCTATTATTTTAATTTTTAATTTGTTTAATTTATTATTACTATTTTTTTTTACGTTTTATTTATTTAGATTCTTATGTTCTTTATTCATTATTGTTATTTATTTCATAATTTTTTTATCATTCTTATCATTTTACTTTTCTTCTTTTACTATTATCTTTATTATTTTTTTTATGTGTCAATTTTATGGTCTTTTAGAATCTTCTATTTTACATAATATTTTACACAAATTAGTAATTGTTTTATTTTAATTTTTTACAATTGTATTCCTTATTATTTTAAATGTATTATTAAACGGTTTCAATCCCTTTGATGCTCTAAATGCTCTGCAACATTGTAAATGAGGGTCACCCTCGATGTTTTCTTAAGTGAAAATAAAGATTGATTGATTGATTGATTGATTGATTGTTTAACATAATATTCTGCAAACGATTTATTTGGAGATGCGGATTTCATTTTCCAGCAGGACTTGGCACACTTCCCACACTGCCAAAAGTACCAATTGCTCTTACATAATATTCTAATACTTTCAGAGACACTGATTTTTTGGGGGGGGTTTCATTGGCTGTAAGCCATAATCCTCAACAATAAAAGAAATAAACTAGAATAAACTTAAAATAGATCACTCTGTGTGTGTAATACATTAATATCATATTTGAGTTTTACATTTTTCATTGAATTACTGAAATAAAGTAACTTTTTAATGATATTTATATTTTTTAAAACCACCAGTATCTTCTATAATAAATAAATGAATAACATTTTTAGACTTCTAACTAAAACCAGTACAATCTTATTTTAAGTTTAAGGGCCAGTGACTTCAAAGGTAAAAGGGTATGATGGGTATCATTTGTCTAAGGTGTGTGTGTGTGTGTGTGTTGGCTCAGGTTCGAGGGGCGCTGAAGAAGGCAGAGCTGGATATGCAGGCCTGCTGGTCAGTGCCCGAGTCTCTGCAGCTGTGGCTGCAGCTCACCCATGAGGTGGAAGTGCAGTACTACAACGTGAAGAAGCAGAGTGCTGAGCAGCAGCTGTCCACCGCCAAAGAGGAGGTACTGACCCAATTCCCAGTGTTGCCAACTTAGCGACTTTTCAGCAGAGGTGGAAAGTAATGAATTACATTTACTCAAGTTACTGTAATTGAGTAGATTTTAATTTTTTATTTTAATTGGGTAATTTTACTTTTACTCAAGTACATTTTGACACAAGTTATTTACTTTGCTACGTTGGAAAACTCCCAATTACTGAGTAAAAAATAAAATGCTGAAAAAAAAAGTAATTGGCACGTTTGCTCACGCGTGGAATAACGAGGCAATAACGTCCTCATGCAATTCAAAATGTGCCTCGCCCCATCGGACAGAGCTGTCAGCTTTCAAACTTCCACATCAAACCTGAGAAAGCAAGTGGTGTTAGTATTTTTATCATTAAACAATCTGCTTTAATGTTAAAAAAAACAGTTAAAAAAAAAAATATATATATATATATATAAATTGCAGTTAAAGCATAGCAATAGCAAGTTAAAAAATAATAATGACCTGTAAAACTATATGACCATAACTTTTTAATAGTTAAGAAAAAATAGATCATAGAAACATATGCCACTTGTTCTTGAAAATGTTTTATGTGGTGGTCTGAACAAATACTGTGGAATAATATTTATAAAAGTAATAAATACTTTTTTACATCAAATAATTAAAAGTAACTATGTAACTTTTACTCAAAGTACATTTTAAATTGAGTACTTTTTTACTTTTACTTGAATAGAATTTTAGCAATTGTGAAAGAGCTAGCGCTTAGCGTGGTTAGCAGGTAATGCTAACACTGCTCCAGCTATGGTGCTAGAGGACTAAACTAAAACTCCTGTATAACTCTGTACTTCAGCAGAGTGGCTTTACCCCTCCTTAATACCTGACTGATAGAATTCAGACATTATTTTATAAGGATTATAAGGCGCACTGATGATTTTTGTGAAAATTAAAGAATTTTACGTGCGCCTTATAGTTGCTCTATGGCAAGGAGTAGGTCATAATGTTATGCTTAATTGGTGTATAATTGGTTTGGTCAAAATCAAATGGTGATTTCATCATCCATGGTCTTGCCTTGGTAGATCTGATGTCTGATTTTTACATAATCCTATGCTATATTTTTACTCCATCATAATGAACAGATGTCTGTTTGTCTGTGTTGTTGCCTGCTTGTGTCTGAAGGCAGAGAAGATTAAGAAGAAGAGGAGCTCTGTTCTGGGCACGCTCCATGTGGTACACAGTTCCTCTTTGGATCAGGTGGACCACAAGATCTTAGAAGCCAAGTAAGTGAGAGATGATGCTTCTTGTGTTCATGACATGAATTAATTGGCCAGCAATTAAGTTTGGCCATTAGGTGGCGGGCCACACACATAAAAATCTGTTTTGGAAAATGAAAAAGTGTAATGGGATGGAGTGCTGCTACAGACTAGTAGCTCTCCAGCCCAGAGGGTTGTTGAACCCAATTGCAGAACAGTTGATCTCAAAGCAGGTAAACCCAAGAAGAAAGGATTTTAAAAATAAATAAATAAACACACCGCTCCTTACGTGGGATTGAACCCGAGTCGTCAGGGTCGCGGTCCAATACACTATCACTGCCCTAGCTAGTGACTTGGGACCTGGCCGGGAAAAAAACACCCTTATAAGAAGATAGGGAGCCCAAGAACAGGCGGAAACCAAAGTCACACCGAGCGCGACAGTGAGACAGGGGAGGAATGTAAACAAAAGCTCACCAGAGAAGTATTTTATTTATTACTTTCTTTCTTATCCTTCATTATATTTCAAACAACATCATGGGCCAGATGTTTCACGCTTGCAGGCCACATCTGGCATAGAGGCAGAGGGTTCAAGCTTGGATTATGTAATGATTTATGTACTAGTTCAGGTATCCCAATATCAGACTAGGCAAAATCTAATGGAAAAGCAAATAAGTCAAAGCCCAAATTAGTTAGATTTTGTTATTTTTAACCAGTGTGAGATTCAGAAGTTCAGAATTTCTTTCACATGGATGATGTCGATGTTCCTGCTAACAGGAATGCCCTGGTGGAAGTGACAGCATGTCTACAAGAACGTCTGCATAGGTGGCAGCAGATTGAGTGGCTGTGTGGGTTTCTCGTAATGAAGAACCCCGGGCTGCCCAGCCTCACGGCCACCCTGTACCCTGACCCCAACTGGATGCTCCTTCCGAGATCTGCCATGTCTTCCTACCAAATGCCCGCAGGTGTAGATGACATGGAGGACAGCATGCCCTCTGTGATGCCGCAGATTCCTGGTGCGTTCTTCCTGGTGAACATTCTTTGAAAATGCATATTGTCCCAATTTTTTTAAATGTTCCTCAGACCTACAGTACTTACTAGTGTTCTTTTTTGTTTTTGTCTGTTTTGTCTACAGTTACTGTGAAAGCTCCAATAAAGCTGTCCCCTCGTGCAGTGGTCCGTTCTCGCCGAACCGGCCACATCATCCCGTCGCCTGTAGTTCTGTCACCTGATCCAGACCTGCTAATCCCGATCCGGGGCCCGATTCCTAGATACGGAGAGGATGAGGGAGAGCGAATCATTTTCCCGACTCTTATGAAACAGTAAATTATCTTTTTTTTTGCTATTAGCAGTGACTGTAACAACAATAGCACGTTTCTAGTCGAAATGTTTGGCCAAAACTGAAACTAAACTAAACAAAATATTTGGAGGAAAGCTGAGTACAGAAGTCCGAACATGTTTCGCACAGGTTTTCTTGACTTTCAAAGAAAGAGGAATATACGTTTTAATGATACACATATCAAAAAAGCTGTAAACACTGTAAAAAAAAAAGCAGGTATGAGAGGTAGAGCGAGGTAAAGTGAAATAGAGCTAGGCAAACTGTGGTAGAGCAAGTTAGAATATGGTAGAGGAAGGTTGAACAACGCAGAGTGAGGTAGAATGAGGTAGAACAAAGCAGAACTATGTTGAACAAAATACAGCGAGGTAGAATGAGGTAGAATTTGGTGAAGGTATAAGAAGGTAAAGCAAGGTTGAACAAAGCAGAGTGAGGTAGAATAAGATGGAACAAAGCAGAACTATGTTGTAGCGACGGACCAGAGTCCGGACCAGAGTCTAAGGTAGAAGGAGGTGAAGCAATGCTGAACAAGACAGAGTGAGGTAGAGCAAGGTTAAACAAGGCAAAGTGAGGTACAACTTGGTAGAATAAGGTAGAGCTAGGCAAAGTGAGTTAGAATAAGATACAATGACTCATAGCGACAAGGCTGACCAAGACAGAGTGAGGTAAAGTGAGGTAGATTGTAGATTGGAATGAGGCAGAGGAGGGTATAGCCAGGTAGAGCGGATTAAAGTGAAGTAGAGTGAGGGAGAATGAGGTAAACCAAGGTAGAGTGAGGTGGAGGTCCACAGTAAACACACTCACCAAACTACTTCATAGTCTGGGGGACAAATGCTGCATCCAAGCCAACTGCTAAACAACCTCATCAATTGTGTCTGAAAAATGTTCTGCTCAAAAAAACAATTTTTGAAGGTTATTGCAAGTAGAGAAGATCTATGTCATATCTTAATCGTATTACCTTAGTCCATGGTCTGTATAACAGCATTTCTTTGTCTTCCATCCATGTGTAACAGGGAATGCATGGAGACAGCTCCAGACCCAGAGTCCACCATGGGCCGACTGTACCCAGGCACTGGCTTGGATACTCCACCTCGAAGACTATACCGCGAAGACTACGGCAGTAGCATCACACGCAAGGTCTCTTTTGAGGAACAGGAAGAATCTCCTTCGCGCAAAATCTCCCGGGAGGACCTTGGGGACTCTCTGAGGGCCACCTCCAGAAAATTCCTGCCGGATGAACTTGCTGTGGAAAATCCAGTCAGAAAGACATCCAGAGAAGAACTGGAGGCATCCGGGGAGACTTTGATGAGTCCTATGGGTACAGAGGAAGCAGATTCCAGAAAAGTAGCAAAGAGTTCTCCCGTTGATATTACCGATTCTTCTTTAAGATCTTCTACCAGAGACAAGTTAGAACCTGTGATTGAGCAGTATCCGTCCACTCAAAGACGCACAGCCTTTAAAGAGAGGAAGAATCCCTCAAAAGACAGCCTTTCCAGAATGATGTTAGGAGATGAAGGTTGTATGGATGTTCAGACAGGAACTGCAGGTCTGGATGCTGATGTGTTTGAGGTGGACAATGCTTCAAAGATGATGTCTGTTGAGGACAGTGGCGCTTCAGTGGAAGCCAAAGCTGGAACGCTGTTGAAGGACCTATCGAGAGATGAGTTTGATGTCTCAATGGATTTCCCGGCCAAGATATTTAAAGACAAAGACAAGTCTTCCAGAAAGATTCTTCAAGGGGAACTAGACCAGTCCATGATGCCGGAGAAGGGACAGATCTTTAGAGGTGCTTCAATGGACAGTATTTCTAGGAATAAAATGTTCGAGACAGTGGACCCCCGTAGAGGAATGTCCTTAAAAGAGCGAAGAGGGGATCCTGCTAGCGCTTCCAGGAAATTTTCCAGAGAAGAACGTGATGTTGCCACAGAAAGACGCCGACTGTTCAGGGACTTCAGGACGGAAAGTTCTGCAGACCCAGCCACAGAGGCGCAGAAACTCCAGCGAGATATGCCCATGCCTGTGGAGTTTACCAGACGCAAGATTTCCAGAGAAGAGTTCCCAGTTGCAGACCCAGGCTCCTTAAGCCAACCAGACCTCACGTCATCCTCCTTCATGCTGTGGGCTCCACCCCAAGAGCTGCTAAGCCATCTAGTCTACGATGGAATCTTAGAGAAGTCTTACCAGAACCCTCTCAATTCACCCTTTCCTGGAGATCGCGATTCTACAGCCTCAATGTCCGCCTCCTCCCAAAGCCTTGCTGCTAGCGAAGCTTCTGTACGATCTGACAATGCTTCGCCACCAGAGTCCAGTAGTGGAGAAAAAGTGAAGAAGCCCTCAAAGCTCAAGAGCCTGTTTAAGAAAAAGAAAGATAAGGAGAAAGACAAGGAACCAACTGGAGATAGTCTACAAGGCGGCCTGCAGAAACTTTGAAAGCAATTACAAGAGGAACCCAATGTACATACTGTATTTTAGCACTGTTGGTTTTAATGAAGACTATTTAACGAAGACTTCTGAGATACACCAGTCAAGCATCACAGCATCACAACCATTATCCATTTTTTCAGCAATGCTGAGCATATGGGACACTTTGCACATTTGTAGTGCAGTATTTATTTTTGTAGGTTCCTCAGTCTACTGCAATCAGCAGTCCTGCTAGCACTGTGCTTAGCGGCCAATGCTAATGCTGCTGCACCTAGCCTTAGTGCTGGAGAAACTATTAGAAATCTAAGCTTACTGTAACGTACTTTTTGCACTATAAGGCGCACTTAAATCCTGTCGACGGTGCTCCTTATAGGTGAGTATAATCTGCCTTTAGCCTTACCCCGGCTAGCACTGCTGGAGCAGCATTAGCATTATTCGCTAACCGCACTCACTATTTCTCCGTTCAGAAAGGAGTATTATTGGCCAATAGCCTGCTACTAACCCTGGCTAGCACTGCAGGAGCAGCATTAGCATTACCCGCTAACCTCCCTTGCTATTTCTCTGGTCAAAAAGAAGTATTATCGGCCTGTAGCCTGCTCCTAACCCTGGCTAGCACTGCTGGAGCAGCATTAGTATTACCCGCTAACCGCCCTTGCTATTTCTCTGGTCAAAAGGGAGTATTATTGCCCTGTAGCCTGCTCCTAACCCTGGCTAGCACTGCTGGAGCAGCGTTAGCATTAGTTGCTAACCGCACTCACTATTTCTTAGCTCAGAGGGGAGTATTATCAGCCTGTAGCCTGCTACTAACCCTGGCTAGCACTGCTGGAGCAGCGTTAGCATTAGTCGCTAACTAAACATTGTATGAAGCATGCAGAGAATCAGGAACGGGACTACAGTCTGTGATTATAGAACTACAAAATATCCTATACAATCAGTAGAGCTGAAAAATGGATAATGGGTGTAGACACAAGGAGGGTAGACATTCTGTTAAGCTTGATCGATGTATAAGTGATTCTTTTAGAGGGGCGTGAAAAAGTATTTGCCCCCTACAGATTTCTTTTATTTTTGCTTTTTTGTCATACTTATATTTTTCTGATAATCTAACAAATTTTAAGATAACCTGAGTAAATATATATATATATATATAAACACTTTTTAAATGTTAATTTCTATTTATTAAATAATATATATAGTTTTTTAACCCATTCAGAGGTGAACTTTCTGTTTGTGTGCTTTGGGTCATTGTCCTGTTGCAGAACCCAAGTACACCTAAGCTTGAGGTCATGAACAGATGGCCGGATTCTGATTCTCCTTCAGGATTGTCTGATAAACAGCAGAATTCCTGCTTCCATCTATTACAGCAAATTATCCAGCATCCCCAGACCATCACACACACACTACCACCACCATGTTTTACGTTCAGTAAGATGTTCTCTTTTCTAAAATTAAGTTCTGGCTTTTGGGACCTCCTGGATGAGTTGTTCATGCCCTTTTGGAGTAATTTCATTCGGCTGGTCACTCCTGGGAAGGTTCACCAGTGTTCCATGTTTTCTCCATTTGTGAATAATAATAGCTCTCATTGAAACAATAAGTGTGATTAATTAATAAAATTCATGTTATGTTCAGGTATGGGGGGATAAACACTTTTTCACAAGGGCTAGATTGGTGTGGATAGTTTTTTTTTTCCTTAATAAATGAAATCATAATTTTAAAAAGTGCTATTTATATTTACTCAGGTTGTATTTGTTCGATATTAAAGTTCGTTTGGTAATCGGAAAAATGTAACTATGACAAAAATTGTAATAATTAAGGGGTAAATACTTTTTCACGCCACTGTATATGCATTTGAAGTGCCTTTTTTCTTGTGGACCTTTAGTCTAGCTGGTAGGGAGACATGTTTTTACTGTTGGGATGTTCAATACCTGTTTGATTTATTTTGTTATGTTTTGGTTAGTAATGAATTTGTAATTTTATCAAGCCCCATAATGCTGCAAAAGCAAAAAAAAAAATGGACAAAAGTGCCAATTAGGCTGTAGATTTATAGGATTTATTTACATTTATTAGGATTTTATCAGTGTCTTTTAGTATATGCTGATACATGTGTGATTTTTATTTTTATTTATTTCTTTGCTTGATTATAGACTTATTTATTTCTATAACTGCTTGCATTTTATAGCTGTTTTATATATTTGTGTATATATATATATATATATTACAGCATTGCAGGGCCATGGAGTAGGGCCTATGTGACCTTTGCCTAACTGCAGAAAAGTCTTAATTAATTGTTGGATTAATTATTGGATTTATTTCTAAGAATTAAAAAAACTTGTTTGCTTTTTCTTTTCCTTTGAATTAATGCACTGTTTAGAGGCACTTTTTTCTTGGAGCCCATGCTTATTTGAGTCATTTTTCATGGAAAAAAATCAACATTTCATGAACGGTCCAAAATTACACCAAACGGTAATACTGTAGCCTTACGTAATTTGGTGACTTTGGTGAAAAATGAAAAGTGTATTTTATTGCTAATGTGAATAAAACTCGATATATTTCACAATGCCCAGGGGTTTTCCCTGCTTATTTGAGTCATATTTCATGGAAAAATCAGGGTTTCATGAACAGTCCAAAATTACACCAAACGGTAATACTATAGCCTTACGTAATTTGGTGATTTTGGTGAAAAATGAAAAGTGTTTTTTTATTGCATATCTGAAGAAATCCGGATACATTTCACCATGCCCAGGGGTTTTCTTTGCTTATTTGACTCATTTTTCATGGAAAAATCAGGGTTTCATGAATAGTCCAAAATTACACCAAACGGTAATTTGGTGATTTTGGTGAAAAATGAAAAGTGTTTTTTATTGCATATCTGAATAAAACTCGATACATTTCACCATGCACAGTGTTCTTCTCTGCTTATTTGAGTCAGTTTTCATGGAAAAATCAAGGTTTTATGAATGGTCCAAAATTACACCAAACGGTAATACTACAAAATACTGACCTAATTTGGTGATTTTGGTGAAAAATGAAAAGTGTTTTTTATTGCATATCTGAAAGAAATCACACAGAATTCACCATGCTCAGACATTTTCCTACTGATTAGAGTCATTTTTCATGGAAAAATCAAGGTTTCATGAATGGTCCAAAATTACTCCAAACGGTAATACTATAGCCTTACGTAATTTGGTGATTTTGGTGAAAAATGAAAAGTGTTTTTATTGCATATCTGAATAAAACCGGATACATTTCACCATGCCCAGGGGTTTTCCTTCTTATTTGAGTCATTTGTCATGGACAAATCAGGGTTTCATAAATGGTCCAAAATTACACCAAACAGTAATACTATTACGTAATTTGGTGATTTTGGTGAAAAATGAAAAGTGTATTTTATTGCATATCTGAATAAAACTCGATACTGTTCACCATGCCCAGGGGTTTCCTGATTATTTGAGTCATTTTTCATGGAAAAATCAAGGTTTCATGAATGGTCCAAAATTACACCAAACGGTAATACTATAGCCTTACTATACTATAAGAAAATACTGACCTAATTTGGTGATTTTGGTGAAAAATGAAAAGTGTTTTTTATTGCTAATGTGAATAAAACTCAATACATTTCACCATGCCCAGGGGTATTCCTGCTTATTTGAGTCATTTTTCATGGAAAAATCAAGGTTTCATGAATGGTCCAAAATTACACCAAACGGTAATACTATAGCCTTAGCTAATTTGGTGATTTTGGTGAAAAATGAAAAATGTATTTTGTTGCATATCTGAAAAAAATCGCACACAACTCACCATGCCCAGGGGTTTTCTCTACTTATTTGAGTCATTTTTCATGGAAAAATCAGGGTTTCATGAACGGTCCAAAATTACACCAAACGGTAATACTATAGCCTTAGCTAATTTGGTGATTTTGGTGAAAAATTAAAAGTGTTTTTTATTGCATATCTGAATAAAACTGGATACATTTCACCATGCCCAGGGGTTTTCCAGGGTAGTTTGAGTAATTTTTCACGGAAAAAACAGGGTTTCATGAATGGTCCAAAATTACACCAAACAGTAATACTATTACGTAATTTGGTGATTTTGGTGAAAAATGAAAAGTGTATTTTATTGCATATCTGAATAAAACTCGATACTGTTCACCATGCCCAGGGGTTTCCTGATTATTTGAGTCATTTTTCATGGAAAAATCAAGGTTTCATGAACGGTCCAAAATTACACCAAACGGTAATACTATAGCCTTACGTAATTTGGTGTTTTCGGTGAAAAATGAAAAGTGTTTTTATTGCATATCTGAATAAAACCGGATACATTTTACCATGCCCAGGGGTTTTCCTTCTTATTTGAGTCATTTTTCATGGAAAAATCAGGGTTTCATAAATGGTCCAAAATTACACCAAACGGTAATACTATAGCCTTACGTAATTTGGTGTTTTTGGTGAAAAATGAAAAGTGTTTTTTATTGCATATCTGAATAAAACTGGAAATATTTCACCATGCCCAGGGGTTTTCCAGGGTTGTTTGAGTAATTTTTCATGGAAAAAACAGGGTTTCATGAATGGTCCAAAATTACACCAAACAGTAATACTATTACGTAATTTGGTGATTTTGGTGAAAAATGAAAAGCGTTTTTTATTGCATATCTGAATAAAACTGGATACATTTCACCATGCCCAGGGGTTTTCCAGGGTTATTTGAGTAATTTTTCATGGAAAAATAAGGGTTTCATGAACGGTCCAAAATTACACCAAACGGTAATACTATAGCCTTACTATACTATAAGAAAATACTGACCTAATTTGGTGATTTTGGTGAAAAATGAAAAGTGTTTTTTATTGCTAATGTGAATAAAACTCAATACATTTCACCATGCCCAGGGGTATTCCTGCTTATTTGAGTCATTTTTCATGGAAAAATCAAGGTTTCATGAATGGTCCAAAATTACACCAAATGGTAATACTATAGCCTTACCTAATTTGGTGATTTTGGTGAAAAATTAAAAGTGTTTTTTTATGGCATACCTGAATAAAACCAGATACATTTCACCATGCCCAGGGGTTTTCTCTACTTATTTGAGTTATTTTTCATGGAAAAATCAAGGTTTCATGAACGGTCTAAAATGACACCAAACGGTAATACTATAGCCTTAGCTAATTTGGTGATTTTGGTGAAAAATGAAAAGTGTATTTTATTGCATATCTGAATAAAACTCGATACTGTTCACCATGCCCAGGGGTTTCCTGATTATTTGAGTCATTTTTCATGGAAAAATCAAGGTTTCATGAATGGTCCAAAATTACACCAAACGGTAATACTATAGCCTTACGTAATTTGGTGTTTTTGGTGAAAAATTAAAAGTGTTTTTTTATGGCATACCTGAATAAAACCAGATACATTTCACCATGCCCAGGGGTTTTCTCTACTTATTTGAGTTATTTTTCATGGAAAAATCAAGGTTTCATGAACGGTCCAAAATGACACCAAACGGTAATACTATAGCCTTAGCTAATTTGGTGATTTTGGTGAAAAATGAAAAATGTATTTTGTTGCATATCTGAAAAAAATCGCACACAACTCACCATGCCCAGGGGTTTTCTCTACTTATTTGAGTCATTTTTCATGGAAAAATCAGGGTTTCATGAACGGTCCAAAATTACACCAAACGGTAATACTATAGCCTTAGCTAATTTGGTGATTTTGGTGAAAAATTAAAAGTGTTTTTTATTGCATATCTGAATAAAACCGGATACATTTCACCATGCCCAGGGGTTTTTCTTCTTATTTGAGTCATTTTTCATGGAAAAATCAAGGTTTCATGAATGGTCCAAAATTACACCAAACGGTAATACTATAGCCTTACGTAATTTGGTGTTTTCGGTGAAAAATGAAAAGTGTTTTTTATTGCATACCTGAAGAAAACAGGATACATTTCACCATGCCCAGGGCTTTTCCGTGCTTATTTGAGTCATTTTTCATGGAAAAATATGGGTTTCATGAATGGTCCAAAATTACACCAAACGGTAATACTATAGCCTTACTATACTATAACAAAATACTGACCTAATTTGGTGATTTTGGTGAAAAAGGAAGTGTTTTTTATTGCATATATGAATAAAACTCGACACATTTCACCATACTCAGGGGGTTTTCCCTGCTTATTTGAGTCATTTTTCATGAAAAAATGAGGGTTTCATGAACGGTCCAAAATTACACCAAACGGTAATACTATAGCCTTACGTAATTTGTTTTTGGTGAAAAATGAAGTGTTTTTTATTGCATATCTGAATAAAACTGGATACATTTCACCATGCCCAGGGGTTTTCCAGGGTTATTTGAGTAATTTTTCATGGAAAAATAAGGGTTTCACAAACGGTCTAAAATTACACCCAACGGCCTTACGTAATTTGGTGATTTTGGTGAAAAATACAGCCAAACACACACAGCCCATACACACACAGCCCATACACACACAGCCCATACACACACAGCCCATACACACACAGCCCATACACACACAGCCCATACACACACAGCCCATACACACACAGCCCATACACACACAGCCAAACCACACACAGCCAAACCACACACAGCCAAACCACACACAGCCAAACCACACACAGCAAAACCACACACAGCAAAACCACACACAGCAAAACCACACACAGCAAAACCACACAGCCAAACCACACAGCAAAACCACACAGCCAAACACACACAGCCAAAACACACAGCAAAACACACACAGCAAAACCACACAGCAAAACCACACAGCAAAACCACACAGCCAAACACACACAGCCAAACCACACAGCCAAACACACACAGCAAAACCACACAGCAAAACCACACAGCAAAACACACACAGCAAAACCACACAGCCAAACACACACAGCAAAACCACACAGCAAAACCACACAGCAAAACACACACAGCAAAACCACACAGCCAAACACACACAGCCAAACCACACAGCAAAACACACACAGCCAAACACACACAGCCAAACACACACAGCCAAACCACACAGCAAAACCACACAGCAAAACCACACAGCAAAACCACACAGCAAAACACACACAGCCAAACCACACAGCAAAACCACACACAGCCAAACCACACACAGCCAAACCACACACAGCCAAACCACACAGCCAAACCACACAGCAAAACACACACAGCCAAACCACACAGCAAAACACACACAGCCAAACCACACAGCAAAACACACACAGCCAAACCACACACAGCCAAACCACACAGCCAAACCACACAGCCAAACACACACAGCAAAACACACACAGCCCAAACACACAGCTTTCTCTCACTCAAACAGTCCTCGAGAGCACACTTTTCCCGCCTTTTTTATTCACCTCCAGGCAGACCTGAAAGCTCAGCTCTAAGGACAGCACCACCTAGTGACATGGAGGTCTACAGACAGAGAGACAAAAATCAGGGTTTCATAAATGGTCCAAAATTACATGTAGAAACTGTAAATTGAAACCATGATTAACCAATAATGCCTTTTGTTAAGTATTATTAACATCTGTTAAACATTACTAAGCCCTTATACAGCTCTGTTCAGTAAAATATATATACCTGATGTAAAGGGAAAGTAAAATAATTCTAATCCATGTAGAGATGTATTGCAAATAGAAGTAAAAATGTAAAATATATGATATTGTATTACTTAACGGACATTATTAAAAAAAAAAAAAAAAACTGGCTACCACTGCATAAGTGTTATCACAGCCAAATGTATTTATAACTTATATTTCATTCAGAAATATTCAACAATTACCGTATGCATAGCTGCGGCATGAAGTGTATGATTTATTGTTCATCTTAACAAATGCTTTACTTCTAACGTTATTGAACAATGAATCTGAAACACCTGTCCTTTTAGTGTGGGAGGTTTCATGGCTAAATTGGAGCAGCCTGGTGGCCAATCGTCATTAATTGCACATTATTGCACCAGTAAGAGCAGAGTAAGAGTGTGAAGGTTCAATTATCAGGGTAAGAGCACAGTTTTGCTGCTCAAAATATTGCAATGCACACTATAACATTATGGGTGACATACCAGAGTTTAAAAGAGGACAAACTGTCGGTGCACGTCTTGCTGGCGCATCTGTGACCAAGACAGCAAGTCTTGGTCATGTATCAAGAGCCACGGTATCGTCAGCAGGGTAATGTCAGCATGTCACCACCAAGAAGGACCAACCACATCCAACAGGATTAACTGTGGACGCTGTAAGAGGAAGCTGTCTGAAAGGGATTTTCGGGTGCTTAACTGGATTGTACAAAAAAAAAAAAACATAAAACCACGACTGATCAAATCAGGGCAGAATTCAATGTGCACCTCAACTCTCCTGTTTCCACCAGAACTGTCCGTCACCACAATAAATGATTGTGCTCTAAAACCAGGTGTTTCAGTTTCATTTTTTCCAACCCCTGTACATTTCATGTGGAAATAACATTAATTAATGCCGTAGGTCCGTGTTTAAGTAACATTATCTCATGTGTTATTCATGGTAGCTAATGCATTAATTCATGTTAGTTAGACAACACGTAATGTAAAGTGTTACCAAAGTTTGTTTGATAATCAGAAAAATATCAGCATGAAAAAATGCAAAAGCAAAAAAAAAAAAAAAACCTGTAGGGGGCAATATCTTTTCACAGGACCCATAGTTCAACCGGGACTCAAAAGTTCAAAATGAAACTAAACTAAGCAGTGCAGAGGAGGAGCTACAGTCTCCTCTTGTGGTTTGTGTTGGTGTGAAAGTCTTGTGCCTAAAGCTACTGTAGTGAACCACAAATGTTTCCACGGCTCTGAAGTAGCCCTTGTTCTGTGTATAGAAAGGATGCGACATACTGTTACATAGTAGATGTTTCTGTAAAATGTCCTTTATCATTAATAATTGCATAAATATAACAATGTAGGTACGTGTGAGGTAAGTGTATCTACAGAACGTGCAACGGGATTGCACACAATAGTGCAACAGTGCCCTTCCTCCCACCAAACTCTGCACCAAGCGTGCAAGCTGCAGAATATACATCTTCTGAAACAGGAAACCCACAGTTGAGGCCTTGCAGCTCAAGCCATTTGCAGAGCCCTGCAACCTGTGTGACTCATCTCATATCTGCCCTTTGTCCAGAGACAATATTTAAACCCATAGCAGGGTTCTTTTTTCCCCCATTGTCCCACATATTCAGCTGCTACTGATGCCTCAAGTGATGCACAAAAGAGCTCTCAAAAAAACTACGTTTAAGAATTGTTGACTTGCATGAAGCTGGAAAGGGTTACAAAAGTATCTCTAAAAGCCTTGATTATGTTCACATGTTCACGGTAGGTAAGACAGACGCTCTACAAATGGAGAAAGTTCAGCAGCACTGTTACTGTTGCTGCTCTCCCTAGGCGTGGTAAAGTCCTGTAAAGATGACTGCAAGAGCACAGTGCAGAATGATATCAATGAGGTGAGGAAGAATCCTAGAGTGTCGGCTGAAGACTTACAGAAATCTCTGGCACACGCTAACTAACAAATTTTTGTTGATATATCTATAATAAGGAAAACATTAAACAAGAATAAAGTTCATGGGATGACACCACGGAGGAAGCCACTGCTGTCCAAAAAAAACAACATAGCTGCACGCTTGAAGTTTGCAAAAAAATAAAAAAAGCACCTGGATGTTCCACTACTGCACTACTGGCTAAATATGCTGTGGACAGATGAAAGCAAAATTGAGTTGTTTGGAAGGAAAACACACAACACTATGTGTTGCACACCATCATCAAAACCTTATCCCAACCGTATAATGAAATATGGTGGAGGGGGCATCATGGTTTGGGGCTGCTTTGCTTTGCTCCCTCAGGGTCTGGACAGATTGCCATCATCAACGGGAAAAATGGATTCCCAAGTTTACCCAGACAATTTGCAGGAAAACTTAAGACCATCTGTCCGCCAACTGAAGCTCAACAGAGGATGGATGATGAAGATGATGCAACAGGACAACGACCCAAAACATAGAAGTAAATCAACAACCGAACGGCTTCAACAGAAGAAAATAAATACGCCTTCTGGAAAAGGAGTCCTGACCTCCTGAACCCAATTGAGAAGCTGTGGCATCATGACCTCAAGAGAGCGATCGATTCACACCAGATATCCCAAGAATATTATAGCTGAACTGAAACTGAAGTTTAGTGAAGAGGAATGATCCAGAATTCCTCCTGACTGTTGTTCAGGTCTGATCTGTAACTACAGGAAACGAATGTTTTTTGAGGTTTTTGCTGCCAAAGGAGGATCAACCAGTTATTAAATCTAAATCCAAAGGTTCACATACTTTTTCCCCACCCTGCACTGTGAATGTTAAACATGTTGTGTTCAATAAAACCATGCAAACACATACATATTAGTTTAATCAGACTGTGTTTGTTGTCTATTGTTGTGACTTTAAATGAAGATCAGAACACATTTAATGACCAGTTGATGCAGAAATCCAAGTATAATCCCAAAGGGTTCACATACTTTTTTCTTGCAACTGTATGTTCCACTAGCTTCAGCCAATCAAGAGCAAGACACAACTACACAACTACATCAAAGACCCCCTTAAAACAAACAAACAAACGGAAAAGGTAGGAGTTGTTTGTGCATCTTGCCGTTGGTCACCTGTAGTTGAAAAAAGCACTTTAGCTCAAAGACAGAAAATTTCCACTGACGTGGACCAATCAGAGCTCAACACCTACATCCGCTTCATAGACCTTCGCCCCTTCTTCAGCCCCCCAGCACGAGTCTCACCAGAGATGAAGCCGTCAAGAGCTGTTCTCCTCACTTTTGTATGTAAGTCAACTTTTATAGCTCTATATTTCTCTTTTTTATTCGCAATAATATTTAGAAAATTATACTGCTGGTAATGTCCTTCATGGAAGTCAGCAGATTTTTGGAGTTGAATAATTTGGAGTTAGAATTAAATGCTTGAAAGTGTTAAGATTTAGTTAGACTACAACTTGAGTTCAGGGTACTTTTGCTGGTGTAGTATTTTGGAGTCTATCTGCAAGGTGTTGAGGAGCATAATTCAACTCTTCTTCTGTTGTGTCACCTTTACTTTACCTGAACTTTACTTTACTACTACTAAAGTTTGAAGCAACAATTTTAGTGGATTACACAAAAACGTCATCTTACCTATTGGCTCCTGGCATTATATATTTGAAACCTCACTCGCCTTTAGTCTTAGTAGCCTATCTGGACCACCTTTCCTTGGGTAGTCAGATTCATTTTATGTAATGGTTGATGGTTTAGCTACTGTGTTGTAGGTAATAAGAGCAAGTTACCATTTACTGCAATTACCACTTTTTTTATTCGGATTTTCCTAAATGGTGAATGCAAATGACAATTAGTTTAATTTCGTAAAGTCATGACCCATTAGAGTATAAATCCAACTTTATTGAACAAACCTCCCAATGATAACAGTCACTCAAAATGCACTAATCGATATTACCGTAATAATCAGGCCACAGGTTTCAAACAATATGGGAAAGAAAAAGCATTCACGCAGAAACCCTCCAAAAACTTGTGAAGGTAACAATAATAAAAGAGTCCTATTGTAACATGTAATTTGGGCTGTGAAGATGTTTTTGATTTTAGTATATTTAGGTGTTTTTTATAGCCACATGCTATTTTGCTATTTTCTTTATACCAGAAGACATTGAACTGCTCAGAAATGGCAACATTTGAGACGTAAATGCTTCCAGAATTTGTAAATCTTTCTGGAATTGATTATGTTTTAGATAAAAATTGTACCCAGCACCAGGTGGATTTATTTTTCTTGATATTCCCACCTCTAGGATGCACTTTGCTTAGACCTAAAAGTTTGAGTAATTTGGGACTATATGGACACTACTGGGTTTACTCAAATGTTATTTGATTTCATACCTCATAGAAATATTTTAGAAGCACTAAAAGTAAATATTATTGGCTTAAAAAGGTCATGTCTTTTTATTTATATATTATTATTATTATTTATTTTATTTTAGCAATGCCATCATGATATTTACCACAGACCCCTGAGTAAAAGCAAGCATGCAGATTATGGTGTTTTGAGACAATTAATGGTGCTGTAATGAAAGAATAAAGCATGAACAATTGTGGAAATATGAGGGTAAGCCTATTTTCAGGTGTATTTCACAATAGATTTCTTAAAAACTCTTCATTTCAGCGCGAGGTCAATGCTATTTTTAGAAACAATAAAATAAATAATACTGTTTGTCACAATGTACCAATTATGTTGGTGCATTAAGGCATTCCTGAGTAATTAAGCTGTATAAACAACGCATGATTTAAGGCGCAATTTGCGTCAATAGGGTTCTAAAAGTTAACGTGTCATGACTTGAAATTTGCGTTGGTACCACTTTAAAATAAGACTACCTTTATAAAAGGTTTATAAATAGTTTACAATTAGTTTATTAATGGTTCCTAATTAGGTTATAAATGCATTAAAAGTTATTATTAATCAGTTATAACACATACGTAGGAAGGGCAACAATATAGATGGCTGTGGGTTCACTATTTGGCAAACGACAGGTCATTGTTGCCCTTTCTACGTATGTGTTATAACTGATTATTAATGATTCATAAGGCATTTACAACCTAATTAGTAACCATTAATAAACTAATTGTAAACCATTTATAAACCCTTTATAAATGTAGTCTTATTTTAAAGTGGTACCATTGCATTGACCTGATCTGAGAAAAATACCATGATCTTCGTTTCCGGTGTTTCTCAGGTGTTTGGTTCTCCAGGATCTCTGGAGCAGAAGTGGAGATGAGCTCTAGATCAGGAGATGACGTCACTCTCTACTGCGACTGTCCTATGCCTGATGGATTCTACATTGCCTGGTTCAGGAACTGCTCTCACCAGCATCAGCCTCCTCTCGTGATTACATATTCAGAGATTTTCAAGAACAAGTTCCCGCGGCTTGGTTTTGTGAAGAACTCCTCCAGTGGCTCGTATGATCTGCTGGTGAAGAACGTCTCTGAGAAGGACCTGGGGCTGTACTACTGTGCTTTACATGAGATAAAAGTCAGTAAAGATGGAGCTGAGATGGTTTACCATTATGGGAACCTGACCACAAGACTCTCTCTTAGAGGTGAGTACTGGCACTTTGAGTTTTTAGGTTTTATAGGCGTATATTTCTTTATTTCAAATATAAGTTGGGAGTTTAATTGTTGTTCCAATCACGTATTTACACTACTACTATATGGGTGCATTTTAAAGGGTTTTTCATTCATTTAAAATGAATTTTCCAAGTGTCTAGTTGTGGTTATCTAGCATGAATGAATGACTGTTGAGCTCTGAATGACTGTTTGCTCCCGGTGATCCGGTATAACACTGCTTTAGTCCAGTGTAGGCATGAGCAGGGGGAAACGATAGGATTTCAGCTCTTGCTCATGAATATTTATTTATACATGCAAACATATTGCGACAACTTTTACACTTGCTATTTTGGTTTAAACCAAACTAAAAACTCAAACAGTCCAGACTAAAAAAGCCAGGTGTAGAAGAACCTCTAAGAACGTCTTGCAGTGCACTCTAGGAACATTGAGGAATATCTCCTAGCAGTTCTTGGAGGAGCCTGTAGGTTAGCAACTTAGTACTAACTTACTGGTTCTTCAAGGGCAGTTACAAACAGCAGTTTTGTTGTGTTCCTCAGAGTCAGTTTCTCCGCGTCTAAAGGCCTTTACAATTCCCACCTCCACCCCTCCTGAATCAGACTGTAGCGTCTGCTGGAAGCTGCTGGTCAGTGTGTGTCCGGTTTGTGTTCTTCTCTCCTCACTGCTCTCCTCCACCTGTGTGTACTTCATCTGCAGGTCCAGAAACAAAGGTACTGCTGATAAACCCTAAAAAAGCTAATTTTTAAAAAATGAAAAGAAAACATGCACAAAAAAATTATGTGTTTCCCATACATGTTTGCGTTTATTTACAGCAGTTTCTTTAACTGATCAACGAGGAGGGGTGAAGGTGATGAAACAGGATGAGGTATAATTTAAACACAAGTATATATTTACACTGAAATGGAATTTAAATGTTATTTCAACAGTAAAATACACTATATTGCCAAAAGTATTAACGCAACCATCCGACCAATTAAACCAGTTACAGTGTGGTACAGTGCCCTCCAAAAAGTATTGAAAGAATTGGATGCATGCTAAAAAAAAATCCACAATTTGGTTTCTTGTGCAGTTAAATGAAACAAAATTCTTTCTCTAAAGTTAAATTTTACATTTCCCGCAGGTTGGAGGGGGAGATGAGGTGTGCTACGCTTCGCTGGATCTCCCGAGCAGAGGACAGAAACGTCTGGAAAAAAAGAAAAGGGTTGAGAACTCAGATTTCAGCACATATTCTGAGGTTAAAACCTATAATTTCTGAGGATTCTGGATTTTTCCAAGAGAAAATTGACAATTGATTGAATTCCCTTGATTGTGATAAAGTTAAAGAGTGCAAAATCCTCACTGATAAGTTCTAAAATGCTGAAGTTCATATACCCTGTAATCTGGTGATCAAATGTCAATAAATGACTGAAGGTTAAGTTAACTTTATTTCTTTATTTGAGTTTTTTAATGCATTTTTGCAGTTATGGAGTTACTCTATGTCCATGCTACCAATCTCAGCTAATTTTTGCGACGAATCAGATTTTGCACCTAACTTTTATTTTTTTTTCTTTATTGACTCAAACCGACTCAGTCTCAGGTTTGATTCAAGGCAACGCATACTTAAGAAAGGTCACTTTTTCATAAAGTTTTGTTTTTACTGATTCAAACTGCTTCAAATTGGCTGTTCTATTCGACTTTTCGATCTCAATTTCGATTCAGGTTCATACATGTGAAATGTAGCTCTGAAAAGTTCAGGCTGTATTAAAATAGGACCTTTTTTAAGAAGGTTGTATTGAAAAAAGCAAGAAGATATGGTGAAAAGTTCTTGCAATATGGATTTTTACAGCCCTGAAACAACACAGGTTCCCAGAATGCTCTCTGTCTGATTTCTAAATTTCTCTATTAACAGTGGGGGCGTGGATGGGAATTGCAAAGTTGTCTGGAGCCAACAAGGGGGTCGCACACATAAAAAGGTTAAGAACCCCTCTGGGCGTTAGATGATCCAGAGTTTCAGCACCATGGACAGTGTTTGACTTTGTAAATACAACTCTGGAAAAAACAATTAAGAGACCACTTCAGTTTCTGAATCAGTTTCTGAATCAGTTTCTCTGATTTTGCTATTTATATTTTTATGTCTGAGTAAAATGAAGATTATTGTTTTATTCTATAAACTACAGACAACAGTCATTTAGAGCATTTATTTACAGAAAATGAGAAATGGCTGAAACAACAAAAATATTCAGAGATTTTAGACCTCAAATAATGCAAAGAAAATAAGTTCATATTCATAAAGTTTTAAGAGTTCAGAAATCAATATTTAGTGGAATAACCCTGGTTGGTTTTTAACCACAGTTTTTTTCATGCATCTTGGCATCATATTCTCTCCTCCACCAGTCTTACACACTGCTTTTGGATAACTTTATGCTTTACACTCCTGGTGCAAACATTCAAGCAGTTCAGTTTGGTGGCTTGTGATCATGCATCCAAGGGGAAGCCCTTGATTATATTCCAGAGGTTTTTCATTTGGTAAAAACAATAATTAATAAGAAAGAGACTGGGTTGGAAATGGTCTCCATGGGAGAGTTTCAGGGTAAAAAACACTGCTGACCAAATATAACACAAAGGCTTATTTCACATTTGCCAAAAAAGCAGCAGAGGGGAATAGGAAAGGAGTGGTCAACAGAAAACAAGCAATAAATCAGCAAATACAGAAACGGGTCAAAATAAAAAGCCAAACTGAGGGGTTTTTATACTCATAGACCAGGTGCGAACAATCAGTAGCTAGGTGTACCGGAACTCCGTAGTGTCATGTGATCCGATGAATCATTGTAGTCCTGAGTGGGAGAATGCTGGGAAATGGAGTCTTTGTGTCCTTCAGTGTCCAAAGCAGGCAGACTGACAGCTTTAAGACTGAAGATGTAGTTAGTGTTTAAGATTTAGCATACGATTTAAGTGTATATTTAATAAGATGATTAATTTTTTAATTAATTAAGTTCATATTTTACCTGCTCACAAACCTGATGGTACTGTACCTTAGAGTCTGAGAGATCACCAGCATGAAAGTTCAGACGTGCAAAAACAGGAAAACCACAGAGAGGCCCTGCAGCTGGTTGCTATTAATAACTGACTCCAGATCTGCAAGCTACTGGCTAGCCTTACAGAAGATGGTTACTGTTCTTAAATCAGTTTGTACCCATCTGAACTGAGGTCAGGGTCATACCTGCAGTTTAATTCTTAGTAAGTTTAATTGCTCTCAGAAAGGTTTACAGTATTTGGTGGACTGGAAACAGTGGTTTAGATATAAGGTTCTGCAGTAAAATTTTTGGATTCTTATTTATAACGAATATATAAGGAACCGTCTTATGAGATTGCCGATCAGGAAACATGTAAATAGCTTTCCCATCACACAATGGTGACTTCTCGTAACACTGTGATGATGGGAGGCGCAATCAAAAATAGAAAATATTCCACTGACGTGGACCAATCAGAGCTCAACACATACACACATCCACTTTAAAAGACCTTTACCTCCAGCAGCCACCCATCAGTGCCAGTCTCTGCGATGTCGAGAACAAGGGTCACTCTCATTACTTTGGCGTGTAAGTAAACTTTTAAACTTTTATACTTTTATTCACATGTTTAATAGATCTTTTTTTATGATTTTCACTATAGGGCAGTTTCCTAAACAGGAATTGAGCCTACTCTTGGTGATTATGGCTTACAATAATCAAGTCAGTATGATAAGTCAGTATCTCCGAAAATTAGAATATTATATAAGACAAATTGGAACTTTTGGTTTGGAGAAACACGTGTTGGTCCACTTATACGGAGAGGCAGACTTCTTTTTCCAGCAGGACTTGGCACACTGCCCACACTGCCAAAAGTACCAACTGTCTTATATAATATTCTAATTTTCTGAGACACTGATTTTTGGGTTTTCATTGTCTGTGATTCAGATTCATTGTCCAACCCCTGTATATCTGTTCACTTTTCTAGCAATTTCTTTTTAATGACATCAGAAATGTGAGGTGAGGTTGATTTTTTTCAGGTGTTTGGTTCTCCAGCATCTCTGGAGCAGAAGTTGGGATGAAAGTCAGACCAGGAGATGATGTTATTATCTACAGCGACTGTTCTTTGAGGAAAGGGTTTACACCAGTTTGGTTTAGAAACTGCTCCCACCACCATCAACCTCCTCTCATGATATTAAACAGAACTAAAACAAATCAGGGATCAAAGAATTTGATGTATTCTTCTTTATCACGTTACACCTTTGTAAGGAATCATGGCATCAAAACTTATGATCTGCTCATAGAAAACGTCTCTGAATCAGATTTGGGTTTGTACTATTGTGCTATTTTCACTAAAAGAGCAGCCAGACAGGGTGTTCAGAAGGCGCGATATCATTACGGACACAAAACAACTCGACTCTCTTTCCTGGGTAAGATCTCTCACTCTGACCTTCCAAATATTTTTGTTAGTGACTGAATTCAAACATTCCGTTTTTCTTGTATGGATTTATCAAAGAATTAATTACCTTTCCCTGTTCATTATACAATTTCAGAGACCACCTCCACACCTTCTTGCATGACCTGGAAGCTGCTGGTCAGCCTGTGCCTTGGGTGTGTTCTTCTGTCCTCGCTGATCTCCTCCACCTGTGTGTACTTCATCTGCAGATCCAGAATCAAAGGTACCAAAGTGTTACCAATACTTCATTAATAGTCCTTTATTGGTGGTCAGTTTCTCACTATAGAGCTGGGTATATATATTTGTCTGGATATATTGTACCCTGCCCTGTATTGAGTTTTTGGTATTTATTACTGCTGTAGCTTCCAACGTTATCATGTCTCAGAACAGACACCCATATTTGTCCAATCATAGTGTCCATCTCCACAAGTTAAATAGAGAAGTAGAAAAATCCAACAATGAATCAGGAACATTGCTTAAGCCAAATGGCATTACATGTTATTCTTACAACTAATATAATAGAAATTGTGAGAGAAAATGTGATTAGAGCTTGGATTTGGACCAAAAAATCCAGCCACTGGATTTTGGATCCAACCACTTTCTGCCTTTCGAGCCTGACCAGACCCATAATCTGTCATTATGAGCCCGAGATGAGTCTGATTTAAACTCTTAAATCACTTTAAACACTTTTTAAGGAAGTAGAACAGGCGTCCGCAATTAAAATTGGCCACAAAAATATTCTGTTGTGGAAAATGAAGTGTAATGGGATGGAGTGCTGCTACAGACTAGTAGCTCTCCAGCCCAGAGGGTTGTTGAAGCCAATGGCAACAGAACAGTTGAATTCAAAGCAGGTAAACCCAAGAAGAAAGGATTAAAAAAAAAAAAATAAACACACCGCTACTACCGCTGCCCCGGCTAGTGAATTGGGAAACGCCCTTATAAGGTGCTGGTTTTGACTGGTATGTTTCTATTGGCAGGATCGAAGAAACAGACGAAGACGAATAGGCATCGAAAACAGAATCGGAAAAGTACAAAGGCTAACAAGGTATTAAACACACTCCCACAGATGATCGAATGAAGTATGATTATACTTGTAAGGAAAGACATAAAATACAATTAACTCTGTATCTCTATTCATATCATTTTCAAACTTGACTGCAGTTCGGAGAAGAAGAAGATGGTGTGTGTTACGCTTCGCTGGATCTCCCAAACAGAGGACAGAAACATCAGAAGAAAAAGAAGAAGAAGAGAGTTGAGAGTTCTGATTTCAGCACTTATTCTGAGGTTAAAACTGATAGAATGGGGGCTCTGAGTGGTCCAGCGGATTAAGGTGCTGTCGCTACGATCCGAGGATCGCTGGCTCAAATCCCGGTCATGCTGCTTGCCCTCAGCAGCCAGAGTCCGAGAGAGCACTATTGGCCTTTCAGTCTTTCTGGGTGGATAGACGGTGCTCTCTTTCCTCGTCACTTGTAGTGTAATGCAGGTCAGCTATTCATATCTTAACTATTAAATGATTATAATCTTTTCAGGTTCATTTCCTATCATAAGATAACCTGAGTTTTGACTGAAGTATGATTTTTTTTTTGTAATTAAAAATGGAACGTGACTTTAAAACATCATATCAAGTTTTTGTAATTTAACAATCTTTTCTGTCATCTTTGATGACGTGTTATTTGTTTTTTGTTTTAAGTATTTTCATTTATGCTCTGAAGTTGCTGTACTAATCATCTTTGCAGCTTTAATAAAATCAATTAATGGTCAAACAGTTAGTAATGATGAGTTTCTTTAATTTTACCAAATAAAAAAAACTCTGGAATATAATCAAGAGGAAGATGGAAGATCACAAGCCATCAAACCACCAAACTGAACTGCTTAAATTTTTGCACCAGGAGCGTAAAGCATAAAGTTATCCAAAAGCAGTGTGTAAGACTGGTGGAGGAGAACATGATGCCAAGATGCATGATTAAAAACTGTGATTAAAAAACAACCAGGGTTATTCCGCCAAATATTGATTTCTGAACTCTAAATTACAATATTTTATTTGGAATTTGGGAGAAATGTTGTCCGTAGTTTATAGAATAAAACAACAATGATCATTTTACTCAAACATAAACCTATAAATAGCAAAGAGGAGGTAGCGTGGGCTGTATACTGTAAATAGCCCTATTTGATTAATGTTCTAATCCATATTATGGCAAGAACTTGAAGTGCAGTCTCAAAGACAAGTCATCCAACATTATGATGAAACCGGCACTCATCAGGACCACTCCAGGAAAGTCAAAATGAAATGAAATGAAAGGTCATCGTTTATCTGACATGCAGTGACACTGCGTCAACCATCTTAGCCCCTCGCTAACACAGGAAACCCACAGCAACACCCTCAGTGCTCTGATCAGTTTGATCTATTCTTTCTTGGGTAGAAACACATTTCTGCCCTTAGATTTAGATGGCAAAACTGATCTGGGGTCTGGTTTAAAGGAGGTACTGCTGCTATACAAGTCCAAGACCCCACTGTTACACCAAGTGTTGAGAATAAGAAAACGAAACTGGAATTGTTGGCCTGTGGTAGCAGATACTGTGCCCTCTGCCCTACAAACAAACAAACAAACAAAGAAACGCAGGCATGGAAACATCTGTGGTGAGCAACACTAGCTACCCAATTAGCGTGGGTGGCTAGTATGGCCTGAGCTGCTGGGCCTCACTGTGGGTTTCCTGTTTTCGCATGACTGAACTTTAATGCTGATAAACTCATAGAGATGCACTTCAGAAGATCACTGAATCACTAACTTTAATCTGGAGCTCCATTAAAGGACAATGGTCTTTGGGTGTAGTAAAACATGATAAAGAGTACTAATCTACCAATCTTTGTTGAACAGCCCGCCTCCGCCCTCCCACAGCTTTCTGAGATCCAGTAATTTTGTGTTTTTTTGCTCAGCCTTTTTTTACAAAGGCCACTTCAGGACATCCATTTGCCCCTGCAGATAAATCAGTTTTTATACCGTTATCCAGGTTCAAAGTAGCTCCACACCTCATTGGTAGAATCCAGAGAGCTCTAACATTTAAAACGAGGCATTAATAACTTTAAAAGTGCACAACAAGCTTATTAAAATCCACTGTTTACTACCAGAAGCGTAGCCTAATCTCCGGATTTGGTCAATTAAGTCAATTTTACACTTGAGTTCTTGTTGTAGCGAGCTGTATCTGCTTCTTTGGCGGTGCTGTTCTACACAGCACTCCACAGCGCCTCTAGTGGTATGACGGTATGGGAAAAATGCATACCTGTTTTAATTTCCCCTCCGGTATACCGTATGAACCAGTATACCGCTCAGCACTACTGTAAACATTAACTCAAATTCATGGAGTTCATGGATTAGATCTAACTAGATTAGAGTTAGTGATTCAGTGATCTTTTGAAGTGCATCTCTGCGAGCTTACCAGCATCAAAGTTCAGACCTGCAAAAACAGGAAACCCACAGTGAGCCGCAGCAGCTCAGGCCTATATTACCCAGGCTGGTAATATTTGTATTTTAAAGTAAAAGTTGTTCAGACTTCTAAAACTTTCCGAAAATTGGCCTATAGTTAATGTTGACCAAATGTTAAGATCAAAAACTATATCTACTATATCAGGGTGCCAAGATATAGCAGATATGGTCCAACAGGTGAAAGCGCTGCCATTATGATCGGGAGATTGATCGCTGATTTGAATCCCAGTTATGCAGCTTGCCTATATCAGCTGCCTGAGCCCTGAGAGAGCACAATTGGCTTTGCTCTCTCTCTCTCTGGGTGGGTACAGTAGATGGCGATCTTTCCCCTCATCATTCCTAGGGTGATGTCGATCAGCACAAGGCTGCATCTGTGAGCTGATGTATCGTAACCGAGTTGTTGCGGTTTCCTCCGAGTGTTAGCGTTGTGATGCTGCTCGGGAATGCTACATCAGCAGCAGTCCGAAAAGATGCGGAGTCTGACTATATCAAGTTCAAGGGTCTCCAGAAGTGATACCTTGATATACCGTGATATCTCCTAAAGTGCATCTACGTATGAGAGCTTACCAATTTAGTTTGTTTCAATTGCATTCAGACTCTAAAAGCTTTCTGTAGTGTTTTAGAGTTCACGCTTCTTAATAAATCAGACAAGACTGTGATGTAACAGTTTCTGGGTTTTGGAATTGGCTCGTTTTACATCTCTGTTTTTTTTGTTGTTGTAGTGAACTCTAATTATTATACTTCTATATTTACTATCTGATAAACACAATTTTCCATTATGGACTACAAAACTAGGCCTTGAATTCTTTAAAAAATAATGTTAAACATAACAAACACTTGTTAATACAATCAGATAAGATTGTGATGTAACAGTTTCTGGGTTTTGGAATTGGCTCGTTTTACAGCTCTGTTTTTTTTGTTGTTGTTGTTGTAGTGAACTCTAATTATTATACTTCTACATCTACTATATGATAAACATAATTGTCCATTCTGGACTACAAAACTAGGGCTTGAAACACCCACCAAATGAATAGAAATCAACAGGCGTTAATATATCTACAAATTTAAAGGCATAAAACAAAGTCAGGAGAGAAAGCATGCCATCATTCATCACATGATTGTTTGCTAAGGTGTAATAACATCTTTAACCACTGTCGCGTGGGACGTCATCAGACAAACAGACTCGTTCCACTGGCATGGACCAATCAGAGCTCTACACACATATCAAAGACCAAAGACCTCCACCAAACCAAGCCCCCCAGCATCAGTCTCTGAAATGGAGAGGTCAAGAGCTGTTCTTGTCTTCGCTCTTCTGGGTACGTAACTTTTACACTTGTCTCACTGGGTTCTGTTTGTATAATTTATTGATTTGGGTTTTTTATATATTTATCAACAGAATAGTGACAGATGCTGGTGAAGCCTTCTCTTTTTGTGGTTAAGATTAGGAATGGAGAACTAGAATGGATTTTAGTAGTTGTAGTTGAAGGCATGTTAAAGGCATCTACAGCTCTGGAAACAGTTTCTGAATCAGTTTCTCTGATTTTAAGAGTTCAGAAATCAATATTTGGTGGAATAATCCTGGTTTTTAATCACAGTTTTTAATCATGCATCTTGGCATCATGTTCTCCTCCTCCACCAGTCTTACACACTGCTTTTGGATAACTTTATGCTTTACACTCCTGGTGCAGAAATTCAAGCAGTTCAGTTTGGTGGTTTGATGGTTTGTGATCATCCATCTTGCTCGTGATCATATTCCAGAGGTTTTCAATTTGGTAAAACCAAAGAAACTAAACATTTTTTACTGGTCTCTTATTTTTTTCCAGAGCTGTATATTGCAGGTTTACGATCTACATGGATTTTTACCTTACTGCCAGAGAATTACATTTACTCAAGTTACTGTAATTGAGTAGATTTTATGAGTAATTTGTAATTTTTAAAGTAGTTTTTAAAAAAGGTAACTTTACTTTTACTCAAGCACATTTTGACACAAGTAATTTACTTTGCTACATTGGAAAACTCCCAATTACTGAGTACAAAGAATGCTGGGGGGGGGAACAACTGTCTGAATAAAAAAAAAAAAAAATGGCACGGATGTTCGCATGTAGAATAACGAGGCAATAATGTCCTCATGCAACGCAAAATGTGCCTGTCCCGCCGGACAGAGCTGTCAGCTTTCAAACTTCCACATCAAACCTGCAAAAGCATGTGGTGTAAGTACTTTTATCATTAAACAATCTGCTTAAATGTAAATAGCAGTTAAAGCAGAGCAATGGCTATAATGCCATAATAATGTATAAAATTACAGTTTATAGTCACCTATATGACCATAACTTTTTAACAGTAAAGAAAAAAAATTATCATAGAAATCTATAACTTATGCCACTTGTTCTTGAAAATGTTTTATGGGCTGGTCTGAACAAAAACTGCCTGAAAGATCCAAATTATTATGTGGAATAATAGTTCATTAAAAAACTATTTAATTTATGATTTGTTTTTACTTTTTACATCAAAGAGGGGGTTGCTTTCCCATTCTATCAATGCAACAAGCAGTTCTTTTTAAAACGTTATTTTGTAATCTTCCAGTTTCTCTTAAACCATTTCTGTTAACTCCTATTTCCTAAATACATCAGGAACTAAAAAGATGCCAACCGAATAAACAATTAACTATCTTCTCATGGTCTTACAGTATTACAGTCCCCTCCAATAGTATTGCAGTGAGGTTAATCCTCTAGTCTCATTAATCCATAATCAGTACTTTTTGCTAATTTGTGTTCTTTTATTTTCTGGGGAAACCTCTGTACTTCTGTTCATGATGTACTGTGAACATTAAAACAGTTGTTCGGGTTTTTTAGGTCTTTACATCACTCACAGTGTTTCTGATCATCAACTGCTGTGGTTTTCCTTGGTCTACCTGTTCAACATCTGTTACTTAGTACACCAGTGACGACTTTCTTCTTTAGGGCTTTTTTTTAACGCTTTTACTGACTACGAATAATATTTGGTTCTGATTGTTTTTCGTTTTTTTATCAGCTTCACGGTTGCACAGTTGCAGTTTTTCACCCATAGGCAGCTCTCTGTTTTTCTGCTGTGGTTTTCATTGGTCTACCTGTTCAACATCTGTTACTTAGTACACCAGTGACGACTTTCTTCTTTAGGGCTTTTTTTTAACGCTTTTACTGACTACGAATAATATTTGGTTCTGATTGTTTTTCCCGTCTTTCATCAGCTTCATAGTTGCACAGTTGCAGTTTTTCACCCATAGGCAGCTCTTTGGTTATCGTCATGGTTACTCCTCTAACAATAAATGCACAGTCTGCATGGATAAAACCCAAATCTGAAAGAGAGTGTAGGCATTTAGCACTATTTAGAGATTGGCTGGTCTACTCTTTTGAGTCTAAAGTTGAGGTTGATTTGTTTCTCAGGTGTTTCAGGTGTTTGGTTCTCCAGGATTTCAGGAGAAGAAGTGGAGATGAGAGTCAGAAGAGGAGATAATATCACTCTCTACAGCGACTGTGTTTGGAAGACTGGGTTTAAAACACTGTGGTTTAGAGGATCCTCACCCGAGCGTCCTCCCACTATACTGGCTGAAGATTCAGTGTTCATGAATCATCCACGTTACTCTTTTGTATGGAATTCCACCAATCAAGCTCATGATCTGCTGTTAAAGAATGTTTCTGAACCTGATCTGGGTCTGTATTACTGTGCTCTACAAAGGATTAGACCTTCAAAAATGAAACATGGCAATAAATCCAATAAATCCAATAAAGGAAACAGAACTATTCGACTCTGTATCAATGGTAAGATCACTGGTTTAAACCCACTGTTTGGTGATGATATATTTGGTTTATGAGTAAGACTATGTTCGGATGTTCAGATAATCTGAGTAAATATAAAAAACAGTTTTTAAATTATGATTTTATTCATTAAAGGAAGAAAAAACTTTTTAAACCAATCTAGCCCTGTGTGGAAAAGTGTATCAAGCTTTACTGATAACTGGCAACAAATCTTTGTGGAAGAATTTTGTTCCACTCTTCTTTACAGAATTACGTTGGAGGATTTTCCCCCATTTACAGCATGTTTAAGATCATCCACAGCATCTCAATCAGACTGTGACTAGACCACCCCAAAAACTTTATTTAGTTAAGTTTTTCAGAGGTGAACTTGTTTGTGTGCTTTGGGTCATTGTCCTGCTGCAGAGACCAAGTACACCTGAGCTTGAGGTCTCGAACAGATGGTCAGATATTCTCCTTCAGGATTGTCTGGTAAACAGCAGAATTCCTGCTTTCATCAATTACAGCAAGATATCCAGATCCTGAAGCAGCAGAGCAGCTCCAGACCATCACAACACTACCACCACCATGTTTTACGTCCAGTTTTTGTTTTTGGAACTCTCCCATTGAAGACCATTTTCTCCCAGTCTCTTTCTCATTATTACCTAATTATTGTTAACACTGATCCTAACTCTTTAAATGTTGTTCTGGGTTCTATTGTGACCTCCTGGATGAGTTGTTCATGCCCTTTTGGAGTAGTTTCAGTTGGTTGGCCGGTCACTCCTGGGAAGGTTCACCAGTGTTCCATTCCTGTTTTCTCCATTTGTCAATATAATAATAGATCTCACTGTGGTTCTCTGGAGTCCCAAAGCTTTAGAA
This sequence comes from Astyanax mexicanus, assembly GCF_023375975.1. Lineage (NCBI taxonomy): Eukaryota > Metazoa > Chordata > Actinopteri > Characiformes > Acestrorhamphidae > Astyanax > Astyanax mexicanus. The sequence continues at coordinate 5,794,939 of NC_064432.1, read as the reverse complement.
ATGACTTTGTAACCAGTTTCAGACTGAAAGATGACCAATTAGATTGTTTTCTTATCTTCTGTTTTTGAATTTCTTCAAATCAGGGCATAATGCGCTGATTTTTTAGATGTTTTATCTGCTACATGTCGTCAGACAGGTTATATTTAATTGATTTCTTGATTCTACAGGTCTGGCAGTAATCAGGTCTGGTTGTGGTTAGTAGTGAAATTGAACTCATGCAGTTAATCACAGTTAATTTATGGGGGGGGGGTTAAAAAAACACTTTTTCACAAAAGGCTAGATTGGTTTAGATAATTTAAAAAGTGCTTTTTATGTTTACTCAGGGTATATTTGTCTGATATTAACGTTTGTTTGATCATCTAAAAATGTACCCATGACAAAAATGGGTAAACAAAAGAAATCTGTACTTTTTGAAGCCCTTTATAGCCAAATAACACCAGAATCTGCCTAAATCAAGTCCTAATTTTTTTTTTTGTCAATGTCAGACTCCATTGTTCCGTGTACTGATGACTCCAAGACCACCTCCACCCCTCCTGTATCAGACTGTAGCGTCTGCTGGAAGCTGCTGGTCAGTGTGTGTCCGGTGTGTGTTCTCCTCATCACCATCTGTGTGTACTGCATCTACCGCTACAGAACTACAGGTAGAGTGTGTTTAATATGAAATATCAATAAAAATAGAGCAAACACATACAAATTTGCTTTAAATGGTTCATATAACGATGCATTGGGGAAAACAAACAAATAAAGAAACAAAGTAGATCAAAAAAAAAAAAAACTAAAAAAATCCAAAGAAATCCAGGAATAAATGAGAAAGAAAGTCATTGATCATCTTTCAGTCTGGAAAAGTTATAAAGTCATTTCTAAAGCTTTGGGACTCCAACGAATCACAGTGAGAGCCATTATTCACTAATGGAGAAAAAATATTGACAAGTGGTGAACCTTCCCAGGAGTGACCAGCCGACCAAAATTACCCCAAGAAAGCAGTGAATAATTTCAGTAATTTTTAATTAGGATTAATTATGGTAATTTTTGGTAATTCATGAAAGAGTAAATTCCTATTTTTTCCATTTAAAAAAAAAATGCACCAAAAATTAAAATTCCAAAATATAACAGTACTTCTCTGTTGTTTGGCAGTTATAGTAGACAGAAATAGTAACTGTAAAAAGGAGGTGTGACAGAAAGTAAAAAAAATTATTGTATGTTAATTTGCTTTCATTTTTTTGCTGTATTTGACAGCGATACATGCAGATAACTTTAAAAAAGTGTGAAAAAATACTGTATTTTTGGTGAAATTACTAAGTTTTAAATGTGTAATATAATTGATAAAAAAATATGCTGATTTATTTCGGAAATCAATGACACATTTTTTTATGTTAAGGTGATTTTTTCAAGAGATAAAAATTAATTTTTTACTAAAAAAACTATACAGCAAATTGATTATTTTACCTGTATTTGACAATTATATATCCACATAATTACATAATTTAGATGTAAAAAAAAAAAACATTAAATAAATGCTGTTTTTTTTTTTGGGTGAAATTACAAAATTTGTAAATGTCTAATAATAATGTATTAATTTAAAATGTATGCCGTTTTATTTTGGAAATTACATGACACACTTTTTTATTTTTCAGTAATTTTTTCAGAGGAAATTTGTACACATAAAATACTAAAATTTCTGTGATAAAACAAAAAAAAAGTTTTTTTGGACTGTAGTTGTGAAGTTCCATTTTAAGCATCTAGATAATAATCTTACTCTGCACCTCTTTAAACCTCAGGTCACATCCTTCCCACAACAAGATCTGAAGGTGGAGCTGACCAGCCTGGGAAAACACCAAGAATGGGAAAGAGTAATGAGGTAAAATATACAGAATATACTCATTTAAAACATTTTTTAACCCTGAACATTGATTGTATTCATTGTTCTTCATTTTTCTATCACACCATACCTCTGCAGGTTGGAGAAGAAGATGTGGTTGAGGTGTGTTACGCTTCATTGGATCTCCCAATCAGAGGACAGGAACATCTGAAGACGAAACAGAAGAGGAAGGCAGTCGAGAGCTCCGATTTTAGCACATATTCTGAGGTTAAAATTGGAAGAGTGTAGATCTTCTGAGGAGAACAAGCACAAAAAAAACTCATTTTATGTCTTTTAAGCTTATATTCTACCATTCTAGCCATTAATCAGAAACTAAAAACACTGCACTGCAACCTGAACACACATTATCCCCACTGTGAAACATGGTGGTGGCAGCATCATATATGAGAATCTGGTCAGAGATGATAAAAAGATGGATGGATCTAAATACAGGGCAATCCTGGAAAAAGAAAACCTGTTTGAGGCTGCAAAAGACTTGAGACTGGGAAGGAGATGGAGCTTCCGTCAAGACGATGACCCTAAACATACAGCCCAAAGCTACAGTGGAATGATTTAGATCATGAAGAAGAGATATTAGAGATATTTGACTAAGCTTGAGCTGTTCTGCAATGTGTAAGAATGTGCAAAATTCTAATTATTATGTTATATAATAACCCAAATAAAAACGACCCCCAAAAGAGCTATTTATTCGTAAAAAAAAAAAGTGAAAACTATAGCCCGATCTAGAAGGCATCTGTTTCACTGAGGTTTTTGGGGTTTCTGTTCTCTTTAATGGGGGGTTCTTGGTGATTTTATTCCCGTCCAGAATGACCGTGAATGTGCATTTCTCAGACGTCCTCTAAGAAAATTACAGGCTGAATTATCTACTGTTTTCTGCTGAACTTCTTGGTCCTCCGGTAATTTTAGTCCTGTCCAGGCGCACATCTCTGAGTTTCATCACCTCGCGTTTAATAACATAGCTATTTGTCCACTGCCACGTACCGTAATTACACTGTGGGCACTCGTTTCCACGGAGATCCACGTAAAACACAACTGCAAGTGGAAATGGAGGAGCTACTGAACAAAAAAGCCAAAAAAACTCACTGGTCCTCCTGTTTTTTTCAATTGCAGTTCAGATGCAAGAGTTTTATCACTGAGTAGAAGTGTGAAATATTTTTCACAGACGTCCCCCTGAGAAACTAATCCCATCCGGATAGGGCTTTAATTTAATTTTCTTTTTAATTTGCAGTTACTTGCTGTGTTGTGTTTATTTATCACATAAAATACATTTTCAAGTGAATGAACTGTATTGTGATTATTCCAAACATCTACTCAATAAACTATTCAACAAATTCTTTTTTTTTAATTTATTTTCTTGCATTTGTAACAGCATTTGACAGTAATATATTCACACTTAAATACGAAAAATACTTTAAAATATATTGTATTTTATGGTGTAATTACACAATTTGTAAATGTGCAATTATAATGGATATAAATAAAAAAAATTATGCTGATTTCTTTTGGAAAATCATAACACGATTTTCTTTTTATTTTGAGGTGATTTTTCCAGAGAAAATGTGTACAGCCATTTATTATATTTATAGTTACTGATCTCTCTTTGCAATTTCCCTGCCTTTTAACATACACAGAATCCTCCTAATGGTTTAATAATATTACACTTGTTTCTACAAAGGGTCTTAAGCACCCTTAAAACGAGTCCCAGCACCCCTAATGTTGAAATGACTGTTATCTGTGTATTGTTCCCAAACTTCACACAGAATTTGGAAAGCCTTGGGCCACTGGGACTGGTACCTCTTTCTGTTGTATATTGTCGCTTGCAGTATACCGGTTAAAGATGACCTGATATTCTGCTCCTCGCCGCCATCGTCTCCAGCTGCCCTCCTGCTGCTGAAGGTGCTCCCCAGGTTTCCAACCACGTAAGTCAGCTGTAAGCAGAAAGCGTGGTCTTCCTACCCTCACACCATGAAGACAATCTGCTGCATTTCTTCTGCTGCCGCCCAGGATTCCCAGTTGGTCCCGGTCCTTCAGGCACTTGCTGATTCAAAGCAGGGCAAGTTCCCTCCTGTGGAAGTCAGATGTAAGCAGGAAGCGTGGTCTTCCTACCATCGCACCATGAAGACAATCTGCTGGATTTCTTCCGTTACTGCCCCAGCCCTCTGCCACCCAAGAGCCCCAATTGGTCCCAGTCCTTCAGGCACTTGCTGATTCAAATCAGGGCAATTTCCCTCCTGTGGAAGTCAGATGTAAGCAGAAAGTGTGGTCTTCCTACCATCGCACCATGAAGACAATCTGCTGGATTTCTTCCGTTACTGCCCCAGCCCTCTGCCACCCAAGAGCCCCAATTGGTCCTGGTCCTTCAGGCGCTTGCTGACTCAAAGCAGGATAAGTTCCCTCCTGTGGAAGTCAGCTGTAAGCTGAAAGCATGCTCTTCCTGCCCTCGCACCATCAAGAAAATCTGCTTGATTTCTTCTGCTGCTGCCCCAGCCCTTTGCCGCCCAGCAGCCCCAGTAGGTCCATTTCCTTCAGGCACTTGCTGATTCAAAGCAGTGCAAGTTCCCTCTCGCATAAGTCAGCTGTAAGCAGAAAGCGTGGTTCTCCTGCTCTGCCACCATGAAGACAACATGCTGGATTTCTTCTGCTGCCGCTTCAGACTTCTGCTGCCCAGGAGCCCCAGTTGGTCCCTTTCCTTCAGGCATCGAGTCTCGACTACTTGCTGACTCAAAGCGGGGCATCGAGCGCATTGTGGCGGGTTTACTCTACTTGCGATGCTTGATTTTCTGGGCACCTTTGACCCTCCACAGCGCCTCCTCTGGCCCCTGCTGCCCCTACACTTCCTGACGTGCCTCTTCCCTGGGACTACTGCTGCTTTGGCCGCTGTTTCCTTCGGTCTATCTACTGCTGTGTCTGCCCAGGCATCAGGTAGGCCGTTCGCTTCCCCTGCTATTGCTATGATTTTCCCCCGCTCGGGCGCTGTCATCCTTCCAGGTAAGGATGTTAATTTGGCATTCCTGATGCTTTCTCCACCTGGTTTCGATCTGGATGGTTGGTGTGTAAGTTCTTCTAGCACCATCTCTAGTGTAGCTGCACTACATAACCAGTGGGTTCACAGGAGAAAGCAAGACAAACCACTTGCTGCCCAATCAGAGCTCAAGATACATGTACAAAGCTTTCAGCAAGTGTGAGTTGTTGGCTTTATTAGGTGTCCACAAGACATTATAAGCAAAGGTAGGTCAGATTGGTATCAGGTATCGAGGAGCAGCTTTCATGACATGTGGTCTGTGGTTGGTTCATGCACCAGGTAACCCACCAATGCAATGCAAGTTTTTGATTGGATGAAACAATGTGCTTTAAAATGCCCTCAAGAAAGGTATGATATGATAAAGCTGGTTTATCAAAGGTGCAGTTTGATAAGCTTCACCTTCACCTTCATCTTCACCCAAAATCCGCTTCTATCAAATTTATTCGAGAGAAGTGTTTCTTTTTTTTCACATGAACCAGTCAAGTCAGGCCCTCTGAAAAAAAAGTGACCAATAGGACGCATGCAATTGTCTTTTGAAGTTTTCGCATGTGGTTATGTTACAGCCAGCGTGCTGACGCAGACCAATCAGAGCTCGACACATACATCCGCCACAAATACCCTCACTGCTTTCAGACCCCCAGTACCAGACTCTGAGATGGCGAGCTCGGGAGCTGTTCTTCTCATCACTCTCGCCTGTGAGTAACCTTTCCTATCTTCTTATTTTTGGATCAAAGAAAACAATTAGGGACCTTAAAGATCTGGTGATCTTATTGGTTGAGTCTAAAGTGAGGTTGGTGTTTTTCCAGGTTTTTCTCAGGTGATCTCTGGAGAAGAAGTGGAGATAAGAGTCAGACCAGGAGACGATGTTACTATCTACAGCGACTGTGTTTGGGAACTTGGATTGAATTCAGTTTGGTTTAGAGAGTGCTCACACCATCATCAACCTCCTCTCATTATATCAAACAATGATTGGGAGAGTATTGTTAATTCTCGTTACTCTGTTGAGTGGAATGAATCCAACCAAACTCATGATCTTCTGGTGAAGAACGTCTCAGAGTCAGATCTGGGTCTGTACTACTGTGCTCTACATGAGAAGATTATTACCAAGGATCGAAACAAAGTTGTATTTTCTGAGGACGTTTATCATTATGGAAACAGAAGAACTCGACTCTCTCTCCTGGGTAAGATCACTCACTCTGATCTATTGCTTCTTTTAAAACTTAACGATAATAAACTAGAAGAAGATTGAACTGGTCCATTTTTCTTATGTGCTGTCGTAGGTTGAAGCAAATTTCTGAACTTAGTCGAGATCTATCAGTAATTTAGTTCTCCTGCCTGATTTAATCTCCACATTTGCTCAAATTTCAGTGCCATCCTGCACCTCCACCTCTCCTGTATCAGACTGTAGCGTCTGCTGGAAGCTTCTGGTCAGTGTGTGTCCGGTGTGTGTTCTTCTCTCCTCAGTGATCTCCTCCACCTGTGTGTACTTCATCTGCAGATCCAGAATCAAAGGTACTCTCTCTCCATCATTTCCTTTATCTGAGCTCTGATCAGTAGAACGATCTTCTTGTGTGAACTTTCTGATTAGAGTCTAGTCTTTGACCATGTTTTCCATTCAGGCCAAGACTAGACTAGACTAGTCCTAGACGTATCAGGGAAACTACACCAGTATGTTCTATGGATCTTATTCTCATGATGGAGCTGCTGCTTCTCCACATGAAAGAGCAGCACTGGGTAAACTGGTGTTTGATGATGATGATGGTGATGATGGTGATGGTGGTGTTTGGTTTGGTTTATCTCTTTAGGTTCTGGAGAGAGAGGAGAGCTGATCACTGAGAACGTGTATCAGGTAGCTGTATCTTCACCACACGCTCAGAATTATTGATAACTGATTCTGTACTGATATGTTGGTACCACTTTAAAATAAGACTACCTTTATAAAGGGTTTATGAATGGTTTACAACTACTTTATTAATGGTTACTAATTAGGTTGTAAATGCCTTAAAATCATTAATAATCAGTTATTAATAACACATACGTAGAAAGGGCAACACTATAGATGGCTGTGTAGTATAGTTCACTATTTGGCAAACAAAAGGTCATTGTTGCCCTTCCTACGTATGTGTTATAACTGATTATTAATGATTTTTAAGGCATTTACAACCTAATTAGTAACCATTAATAAACTAGTTGTAAACCATTTATAAACCCTTTATAAAGGTAGTCTTATTTTAAAGTGGTACCGATATGTTTTGAACTGATAAGATAAAATTAATAAGTTCTCGCTCTCTTTCTTTCTTTCTCTCTATCAGGTGGGCGGAGCTGAGGAGCATCAGTGTAGGAGGAGCATGAAGGGGAAGTTCTGTTTCCACACTGAAGTCTCGTACACACCTCTGAACTCTGATCTCAAATCAGACTGAATTCTCCGTCAACTTCAGGCTGGAACAGGAGCTTTAAAAACGTTAAATTTGATGTTTTATGAATTTTAGAATGATTTACAGAAGATTAATAAATAAAAGATTACATTACAAGATCTAAATGTTTGTCCGTTTCCCTTCTTCTTTGGTCTCTAAATATGAGACGTAGCCTCGTAGAGAGTTTCACTTTCATTTTTTGGGGTTTTAATGGAGTAACTGGGCAATATTTTAGCTCAACAACCAATCAGCTCACAGTAGCAGTAATGCTAGTGCTTTACAGTGTTAAACCTGTTTTCTGTAGATAAAAATGTTAGTATTTTTAGTAAAATACATTTTTCTACTTTCTAAAATGAAAGAAATACTTAAAACAAGTGAATTGTGTATTATTATTTTTAATTTAAAGTTTTTAGCTTTTAGCTCCATTCCTCTAGAGTTTAACAGTTATTTTTGTATGATATAACAGGTGGACAGGAAGTGGTCAGACTCTCCATAAACGTTTTGCTCTGGTAATGCCAAAGATATATTTTGGATCTGTGTTTTTTTCTTCCTTCGTAATTCCATGATTCCATCGGCAGTAGGTAGCCGCTGCTCCTGACTCCCAGTCGCCGACTGGGTCAGATATCTAGCATGCCAAATATTCGTTATTAGTTTTTGTCGGCGATCAATGAAAAAAAAAAACTGTCTGTGATTGAAAAACTGGGCTAAAATCGTGTAGCGTGAACCAGCCAGCACTCTAAAACTCTTATCTTAACACTTATCCCTCAATAATCAAACAAAACCACTGATTAAATGTATTCAAAACATAATAATTTTGCAGAAAAAAGAGGCATTGGAGCCTATCAGGCTTTATGGTTAACATATGAATCACCAGAGATCATATTAATACTGAGTAACACATTGATTATGCTAAATATTGATTAAAATAACACAATCTGAAATAACACAATGGATTATGAGGCAAAACTGTAAAATCAGAGCATTAGAAATTGTGAAATCTTTAAAGAATAATGAGTAATTCAATGACATATTAGAAAAGATGGAACACTGACTTATCTTACTTATCTGATGGCATGGACAATTCTAGCCAGACACTGCCAGTCACAATCATTATCTCTCACTGCACTGTTCACTTAGATAGGAATGCCTTCTAAGATGTATTCCCAGTATAAATGTAACTCTGTGGATTGACTTAACTTTAGAAATGGAAGATTCCATCCATATGACACCAGCAGATAACACCTCACAACTTATACAAGCTATTCATTGAGGTTAAACTTCTTGATGAGTGAAGATTGATAATTGCTAATTGATAACTGCTCTTGGCTTTTTTTTAAGTTTACATTCCAATTTGGTTGCCAAATCCTTAACAAAGTAAACATTTTTTAAATGATTAATATCTTCTTCTGATAACAGTAAAGCTCCTCCCCTTTCTTCAACCCCAACCCAACGTTTCAGAGTTTTAGAGTCACGCTAAAACAGGAAACCCACAGTTTAGGCCCTGCAGCTCAGCTCAAACCAGACCACCAGACCACCACACACTGCCTTTACTGTCTTTACTGACTGATCTCACATCAGTTCAGCACTAGCTAGAGTAGAATCAGCTTTCACCTCAGCTTACAGTAGAGAAACTGATCCAGGACCAGATTGAAACATCTCGATGGTGCAGGACCTCAAATAGTAGTTTAGTTCATTGTCTGCACCACCTTCTTTTTTACCCCCATCCATCCATATACAAAACACCTTCACCTTGAGAGACTTTGACCAGCATCAACATTCAGACTTTCATAAACAGGAAACCCACAGCGACGCTCTGCAGCTCAGGCCAAATCAGAACATCTCACTATGAGAGTCTTTACTGACTGATTTCAGATCAGTTCACACTTCAGTGTTCTTATATGTGACTCTAGTTTATAGGTGCTAGCTGCTCCAGGGTCAGTTTAGAGTTTAGAGTCTGAAATGGTTACTGTGAACATGCAGCTCATGCAGATTACGCTGAATGTCATATTATACTCTGTAACTGGGTGCTACCAGGCTACTAGGCAGGCTGATATCTGTATTATACTTGGCAACCAAGGTTTAGGCACATGCAGCTCATGCTGAATGTTATATTATACTTGGCAACCCAGAATTAGGCACATGCAGCTCATTCCAAATGTCATATTATACTCTGTACCCAAGGTGCTGCCACATGCAAGGGAGGCAAATTTCTGTATTATACTTGGCAACCGGGGTGCTGCCACATGCTGGTCAGGCTAATTGCTGTATTATACTTGGCAACCAAGGTTTAGGCACATGTAGCTCTTGTTAAATGTCATATTATATTCTGCAACCGGGGTGCTGCCACATGCAGTTTAGGATAATTTCTGTATTATACTTGGCAACCGGGGTGCTGCCACATGCAGTTTAGGATAATTTCTGTATTATACTTGGCAACCGGGGTGCTGCCACATGCTGGCTAGGCTGATTTCTGTATTGTACTTGGCAACCAAGGTTTAGGCACATGCAGCACATGCCATATTATACTCGGTAACCGAGGTGCTGCCACATGCAAGGGAGGCTAATTTCTGTATTATACTTGGCAACCGGGGTGCTGCCACATGCTGGTTAGGCTGATTTCTGTATTTTACTTGGCAACCAAGGTTTGGGCCCATGCAGCTCATGCTGAATTTTATATTATACTCGGTAACCGAGGTGCTGCCACATGCAAGGGAGGCTAATTTCTGTATTATACTCGGCAACCGGGGTGCTGCCACATGCTGGTCAGGCTGATTTCTGTATTATACTTGGCAACCAAGGTTTAGGCACATATAGCTCTTGTTAAATGTCATATCATACTCGGCAACCGGGGTGCTGCTACATGCTGGTCAGGCTGATTGCTGTATTATACTTGGCAACCAGGGTGTTGGCACATGGAGCCTCCAGCCCGGATATAAACCAAGCATTTGGGCCAGAATCAAGTCTAGATTCTAACTGGAAATGGCCAGATAGTGATTTTTGCTATCTGGGAAGGTTCTTACATAAGTTCTCTTCAAATCTGTGGATTTGGGGTTCTGTGGAGCACAGATTTAAAGCACTGTAGTCTAGTAGTCTAGAGCTGGAGGCTATAATACGTTCTGTTTCACTACATCTGATTTTTATTCGTAGACGTCCTCTTATCTTCTTCTAGAGTCAAAGATCTGGTTTATGGAAAAGGTCGTTTAATCAGTCGTCTAAATCAGAGACCACAGTGTTAAGTGAGACCAGTCAGAAATCACATGATCAGTTTGCATGCTTTTCATTGGTGAGTTGCTCGAACAGCCAGATTAACCACAGCAGAGCGAGACGAAATCGAAAACACAGAAATTTTCCACTGACGTGGACCAATCAGATCTCTTCACACGCACGTCCGCTTCAAAGACCCCCACCACCATCAGCCCCTCAGCGTCAGTCTCTGAGATGGAGAGATCAAGAGCTGTTCTCCTCCTCGCTCTTCTGGGTAAGTTAACGCCTCATTTTCTGCTGTTTAGAGAAAAAAACGTAGTTACGAAAGTCTTTCCTCATTTCTAAAAATTGATTTGGTCTTTCAGGCGTTTGGTTTTCCAGAACCTCTGGAAGAGTTGTGGAGACGAGAGTGAGGCCAGGAGAAAACATCACTTTCTACAGCGACTGTGGTCAGAAAGCTGGATTTAAATTAGTGTGGGTTAGAAAATCGATACACGAGGATCAACCTCGTCTCATTATGTCAGAAGAAGACTTAAGAAATAAAGTTTTTCCACGGTACTCTAATGTGTGGAACAACTCCAAATTTACCTACGATCTGCTGGTGAAGAACATCTCTGAATCTGACTTGGGTCTGTACTACTGCTCTCTACATAAAACAAAGACTAGTAAGAATACAAGTGGAGGTCGAGTCTTTGAAGATGTTTATCAAGATGGAAACAGAAGCACTTATCTCTCTTTTCTTGGTAAGATTTCTCATTTTTACTTTCTTATTCTGGTGCTGCAGTTCTAAAGTCTTTGTCTAAACTCTCAGATATGATCTGGATAGTATTTGTGGTCTCCAGATTGTGTGTTAAGTTAGATTTGTATTAGTCTAAGAATCATTTGGAAATTTGGAATCATATCCATGGTACTTATACTTATGGTTGAAGAGCTTTATTTAAAGGAACAGTGTTGGTTTCCAGGGTACCTGAGCTTGCAATTGGCGTGGTCTTCATATTATTGGTGCTTGATCTTGTTTAGGTCCTAATTTTGACTCAACTTTGGCAAGAACTCTGCTCTAATTTAAACATGGTCTTGACTAGTTATAGTATTAGTTTTTTTTTATTTCATACTAAGATTTTTTAGCTTATCAAACAAACTGATCCAAACCTGTGCTCCAATCTGAAGAAATTCAAAAACAGATGAGAAGAAAACAAAGTCATTGATCTATGGAGTCAAAAAAGGGTCATAAAGATTTTGAGTTTGTAAAACAGAAGTCACAAATGTACTGAAACTTGTAACTGCGTTTAAACAACTGCATGCACGAAAATCCAAATCCACAAATTAACTGGAATGTGCAAACTTGAAACAGAAAGTAATATTAATAATAACTCAAATGTACAAATGTGAAAAAATATTTTAATTATATATAAATATATATATTTTTTTATTTGTAAATCCAATCTCTTGAATGTGTGAATCAGTACTGCTCAAATGGCTTAAGCTGGGTCAGACCAAAAATCACATGGAATTTGTGAGGTTGTAAATGTGACAGTGGGTGTTTTTCACTGTGGAGCTAAAAATCCTCTCATTCATCTTCTCTGCTGCGTGTGCGAAGCTCTAGCTGCAGTTGCGAATTTTGACCCTGTTTTGACGCCTGATTGATGAACCAATAGGAAAGCTTTATCCGGACCAATCAGATTACGGGGTTTGTTTAACCAATCAGAACAATGGGTGGGTCTCTGCAGCTCAGAGTACTGGGCGTGTCGAAAGGTGGTCGTCTATTGGTCTATTGGAGCTGACGTTCCGCGTGGCCGCCATTTTGGAGTCGGCCACCATGCGCCCCCCAGTGGATTAATTTACACAGAGGAAGGAGTTTAATAAACCGATAATATTCATAACTCTACCAATTTTTACCCGATTTACACACGGTTTGTTTTGTTACAAACAGCAGAGATGTAGTAATGATACAGGACGCTGTCACACATTACAAATATGTGCTTTCATGCTGAAATACTTTACGTTATGCTCTTTATCAAAGACAGACATATGGTATAGCATATTAATTAGTACATAAATTAATTAATTTATTAATATATATAAATATATATATATATATGTGTGTGTGTGTGTGTGTGTGTGTGAGTGTGTGCATCTATGTACATAAATATAAAATTAATTCATATTATTTAGAACATAATATAAAGTATTTCAGCATGAAAGCACGTATTTGTAATGTGTAAATCGGGTAAAAAATTGGTAGAGTTATGAATATTATTGTTTTATTTAACTCCTTCCTCTGTGTAAATTGATCCACTGGGGGGCGCATGGTGGCCGACTCCAAAATGGCGGCCACACTTTCGACACGCCCACACCTTTTGACACGCCCAGTACTCCGACCTGCAGAGACCCACCCATTGTTCTGATTGGTTAAACAAACCCCGTAATCTGATTGGTCCGGATAAAGCTTTCCTATTGGTTCATCAATCAGGCGTCAAAACAGGGTCAAAATTCGCAACTGCAGCTGGAGCTTCGCACGCAGCAGAGAAGATGAATGAGAGGATTTTTAGCTCCACAGTGAAAAACACCCACTGTCACATTTACAACCTCACAAAGTCCATGTGATTTTTGGTCTGACCCAGCTTAAGCCATTTGAGCAGTGCTGATTCACACATTCAAGAGATTGGATTTACAAATAAAAAAAAATATATTTATATATAATTAAAATATTTTTTTCACATTTGTACATTTGAATTATTATTAATATTACTTTCTGTTTCAAGTTTGCACATTCCAGTTAATTTGTGGATTTGGATTTTCGTGCATGCAGTTGTTTAAACGCAGTTACAAGTTTCAGTACATTTGTGACTTCTGTTTTACAAACTCAAAATCTTTATGACCCTTTTTGGACTCCATATTGATCATCTATCAGTCTGGAAAAGGTTACAGAGTCATTTCTAAAGCTTTGAGACTCCAGAGAACTACAGTGATTCACTATTATTATTCACAAATGGAGAAAACAGGAATGGAACACTGGTGAACCTTCCCAGGAGTGACCGGCCGACCAACTGAAACTACTCCAAAAGGGCATGAATAACTCATCCAGGAGGTCACAAAACAATCCAGAACAACATTTAAAGAACTGCAGGTCTCACTTACTTGCCTCAGTTAAGGTCCGTGTTAAATCAAATGACTTTCTCATTGATTTCAGAGTCGGCCGTCACCTGTTACGAACCCCCCCAGACCTACACCACCTCCACCTCCACCTCCACCTCCACCCCTCCTGTATCAGACTGTAGCCTCTGCTGGAAGCTGCTGGTCAGTGTGTGTCCGGTGTGTGTTCTTCTCTTCTCAGTGATCTCCTCCACCTGTGTGTACTTCATCTGCAGATCCAGAAACAAAGGTACTCTCTCTTTCTTTCTTTCTTCCTTTGTCTTCTTTGAATGAATGGTAGAATCATTCATTGATTCATTGTAATCTGTTCTTTCCGTTCCTACCAGCCGATCGTAGAGCCGAACGACGAGAGAACGACGTGAAAATGAGAAACCGTAACGAGGTACAGCATCACTACATCACGGGGTCTTAACCTGGGGGTCTCAACGTAGTTACTGGGGAGTCTTGAGAGTAACCAGCATATGTAATTTAAATTAAAAGCTGGATGCAGTTTATTAATATGAAGTTTTGATCTTTTGTAACTGTAGGCTGGAGATGAGAACGTTTGTTACGCTTCGTTGGATCTTCCAAAAAGTGGACAGAAACGCCTGAAAAAGAATCTGAGAGTTGAGAGCTCTGAATTCAGCACTTATTCCCAGGTTAAAACTGAGAGGGTTTAGATCTGGATGTTCAACCAGGAGATGGTTGAAGATTTGAAGAGGATCACAGCCAGTAGAGCTAAAGAGTTTTGGGTCATCTCATGGTTTATCTTTATTTTCTCTTGTCTTTAAGTAAAACATTGAATTTGCTTGGATATCTTCCATAGATCATCATCAAAAGATGATGTTCAATTCGTTTTCTGCTTTTTAGTCATTGAAATCCAATAAAGCTTGTTTGAATGCTACTGAACTGTTTGAGATGGTGTTTAATGTTCTCACATCTTGGTAACCAAGCCTTAGCCAGCTCTTTAACCAGCTCTTAGCCCACATTACATTACATTACAGTAGCTGCCACAGCTTCCCACCTGTAAGATGGAAAAACCATCTCTGATAAACAGATTGTTGAGTACTTCAACCAGTACTTGAGTTACTGTGGTTAATCTGCTTTTCCCCACATTTAAATGAGAGAAATCCATAAAGTTCCCACTAGTTTCGAAAATCAGGAGATCATCAGAATAGAAGAATCCAATAGGCTCTTACCTAAGTCAGTACTAATAGCAGTTTCAGCACCATGGACAGAGATCAACCCTGTGGTTTGGGTCATTCAAATCTCAAATCTCTAAATTTCGTTCCACATGTTTTATCTAAAGTTTGTAACCGTTGGACCAATTGAAATGGACTTCTCTCTGACCAATTAAAGAACTTGCTTGATTGTATCTACATAGAAAGTAAAGAAGGTAGAATTCTTAGCATTGGCTGTTTAATCTGTACTGGAATCACCATATCAATGGAGATATAAGTCTCCTCACTCAGGTTTATGAGCTTCGCTAAAGTAGAAAACCCACAGTGATCTCCTATAGCTGACTATCTTCACTGATGATCTCACATCAGGTCTACACTGTGTGTAGAACGAACTTTAAAACATGACTACAGTGAAGAGAAAGCTTAAAACAAGACTCTAAAATCAAGAGTGTGAAGCAGATAAAGCTTTACATCTCTGTGGAGGAATTTTATTCCACTCTTCTTTACAGAATTGTTCTTAATTCAGCCATATTGGAGGGTTTTTGACTAGGCCACTCCGAAATGTGTTTGTGTGTTTTGGGTCATCGTCCTGCTGCAGAACCCAAGTACTCCAGAGCTTGAGGTCACGAACAGATGGCCGGATATTCTCCTTCAGGATTGTCTGGTAAACAGCAGAATTCCTGCTTCCATCTATTACAGCAAGCTACTACTACCACCACCATGTTTTACGTTCAGTCCGATTGTTTTACTTTTTCTGAAATTATGTGTTAGTTTTACGCCAAATCTTCCAAAAAGTTCCACTTTTGTCACGACCATCCAAAGAATATGTACCCAGAGTTCTGGAGATCACCATAAAGATGTTTGTTGGTAAATGTGGGACAAGTCATTGTGTTCTTTTTGGTCAGTAGTCTTTTTTTTATCTTGGAATTCTCCCATGAAAACCAGTTCCCCTCAGTCTCTTTTTTTAGATTATTGAATCATTAAAACACTGACCTTAACTGAGGCTGTAAGTGAGACCTGCAATTCTTTAAATTTGCTGTTTTAGGTTCTTTTGTGACCTCCTGGATGAGTTGTTCATGCCCTTTTGGAGTAACTTAAGTAGGTCGGTCACTCCTGGGAAGGTTCACCACTGTTCCATTTTTGTGTTCTTCGTTAGTGAATAATAATAATAGCTCTCACTGTGGTTTAACTGGAGTCCCAAAGCTTTAGAAATTACCTTTCTTACTCAGAACCTTTTCCAGACTCTGATAGATGATATATCTCTGGAATGATGATGGTGCTCTATCCAGTACTTCAAGGATGAGTTGAGGAGTTCCTTCAGATCTTTAAGGAAATGCTTCCAAAGCTAGTCTTTAAATACTCTTGATTTCAGAAGAAGGAATTGATGAGTAGGTGTCTCAACACTTTTATTCATTTACTGTATTCATGTCTTACTAAGAGGAGAAAAGTTTCAGGTGGGAGGAGCCTTACGAGCTCAGCAGACTTTCTTCAAAAACAGGAAAACCACAGTGAGACTCTACAGCTCAACCCCCCACATTAGGTGAGATCGCACACTGATAGCTGTTATTAACTGATCTCACATCCAATAACCATAGCTTTTCTTATTTCTAAGAACTTCTTCTGATTGGTTTATTAACTTCTAAGGTGATTAAACTTCTAGTTTCTCTCAACTTGAGGTCAGAATGCTTAAACTCTCACTGATAACTGCTGAAGAACTGGAGTTGCAACTGGATTCCTGAGTATTTTCAATGCTTTTTCTGGTTTAAGGTGTTAAATTTGATACATTTGATGACTTTGGTCATTATTTAATGTTCTTAGTTCCACTATAAAAGATATAAAGAGGAATCAAAGCTACATTTTTAGGACTAAAAATGACTGTGCTACAATATTTTCCTCAAAGTTTCATACAAACGAGAAACAAAATCAGACTAATTTTTTTAAGAGAAGCTTTTTTTTTTAAAAAAAGGAAACAGACAGGAAGCATGTGACTCTCAGAGGTGGGCTGTTTTGAGGTGGACCAATCAGAGCCCAGCACACACTTCCACTTTAAACACCCTAGAAATCACAAGTCACCCAGCACTGCTCTCTGAAACAGAGACATCAGACATCAAGAGTCTCTCTCAACACTCTTCATAAGTAAGTACACTTTCTCATCTGATCATTTCATCTTAAAATAGACATTTCCTCTCATTTAATACCTTTATTTAGTGTTTTATAGAGAAAAAAAACAGCAGATTTGCCTTTTTGTACAAGAAGACACGCAAGACTGATCTTTTTTTTCGGGACGAAAAATACCTTCAACATGTTTTGGAAGAAAGAATGAAGGACTGTAGGAAGAAAGAGAACTTTGAGAACTTGGACTAAAGTCCAGAACTACTGAGGAACGAGGAGAAGGTGTGGATGTGTGATGGGATGGAAAAAAAAACGAATGAAAGGACACCAAAGGTACAGGAGCATCTAAAACAAACAAAATAAAATATATATATATCATTAAAATTGTTTTATTTCAGTAATTCAGTTTAAAATGTGAAACTCATATATTATATAAATGTTTTACACACAGAGAGATCTATTTTAGGGGGTTATTTCTTTTATGGTTGATGATTATGGCTTACAGTCACTGTGTTATTATCAAGTCCAAAGACAGTACAGTTCTGTTTTCCCAAAAAATCCTACAGAACTTCATGCTTTTCTCTGCTGACAACTTTTATGGAGATGCTGGATTTCATTTTCCAGCAGGACTTGGCACACTGCCCACACTGCCGAAAGTTCCAATTGGTCTTATATAATATAAAAAATTTTTGAGACACTGATTTTTTGGGTTTTCATTGGCCGTAAGCCATAATCATCAAGAATAAAAGAAATCAACGCTTAAAATAGATCACTCTGTGTTTAATACAACTTTATAATATATGAGTTTCACATTTTAAACTAAGAAGAAAACTCAACTGATCACGATTCATGTTCATGATTTCCCTTTTCTTTGTTTTCTTTCCTCAGGCTCAAAAAAAAAAAGAAGGAACCAACTTGTTCTGCATGAAATTGACCGATGTTCACCACAGATGCTGGAACTGCTTCATTCATGTTGTGATTGGCTACTTGTACAAAATATGCACAAGTTGACCTGGAGCTTGAAACCAGTCAGTACAATAAAGCCAGAGTGCAGTGCTTGTCAAAACAGGAACCACCATAGAAAGATGAGCAGATTTTGACATTGATCAGTAATATGCATCTGAAATTAATAGTCATTTTCTGAAGACCCTATAGGTTGAATCAGAATCAGAGATACTGTATTTGGTTTAGCATTGGTGGCACCAAAGATTCAAAGGACTCATTGGGCTTAAACCCCAACACCACTACTGGGTGTTACACCACAAAGGCATTGTGTCATCCTACAGATAAAGGGGAGCATCCATAGGTTCTATTTCCCAAGTTTCCAGGGTGTGCCTCTTCAGGAAGTGATATACTAAGTAAATAATCTTGAGTAATCTCTCAATGAGCTGAAGGGAAGCATCTCCTGGAACTACAGGTTTCTCTGTTGGAGACCCATTGAATTTTCTGGGGTCTAGCCTTATCATGGTGATGCTCCATTGGTTGGTGTTAACGCAAGTCATCCACCATACTGTTCATATACTAAGGCAGACACTGATTGGTCTACAGAAGCCTGTAGCTATTAAATCAAACAGACCAAGCTTTAGTAGATTTGGACCATATTTCTTCTAGGAATTGCTACATGAACCTTTTAAGACACTAATTGCACTACACTAATTTCACCAAAAGAACTCTGGTTCTTGAACCAGTTCTGTTTGGGCTTATAAGAACCACCAGTTCTAGTGTAAGCATCAAAATGTCACTTCATACACCATTAATAAAGAGCTTTGCACAGCGGTGGTGAACAGAAGGACTCACAGTTCGTGCTGAAGAACCAATTATTCTTTGGTTCCAGGTTCAGAAACCTACTTTTGTTGGTGGAAACATGGTTCAGCCAATGGTTCAAAACCAGAACGGTATCTCAATGGAAAAGCACTATGAATTGACAGACCAAAGCTGTCACTACTGTGGGCTGAATATGAGCCATGGAGAATCTACAATGGTGGAGCCAATGAAGGAACCCAACAGGAAATCCACAATGAGGCTCTACTCACTTAATAACTTATTCATAGTATAGTCCAGTCCAATCAGGGTTGTGCACTTCACATCTATACCAAAAAAGGCTTTTTTATGACTTCCTTAAGAGTGCTTCATTTCATTTGATCGAACAGTCTGTTCTAAATTGACCCTGTTTTAGATAGTAAACGAGTTAGTCATCTACCCACCCAGAGAGAGAGCAAGGCCAATTGTGCTCTCTCGGGAATCCGGCAGCTGATGGCAAGCTGCATGACCGGGATTTGAATCAGCAATCTCCAGATCATAGTGACAGCGCTTTACACTACTGGACCACTCAGCGTCCTCGTCTTTATTCTGTTTATGTGTAAATGCGGCGCTGTCCACTGTGGGTTGTAATGCCTGGTATGATGTGAGTAAGTATTTCCAGTATACTGTATGTGACCCTGTGGATTAAGGAATTGAGGAAAGTCCACTCCATATAAAACCAGCAGATAACACCTCACAACTTATACAGGTATGAGTCTTTTCAAGCCATACCCTGAGGCAACACTTTAAGCAGTTAATAAAGCAGTTTAGATGATGCCAACCCATTGCTTTTGGCGAGTAAGTGCACATTTCAACAAACAGAACATTCTAGAAGTTAATGAAACTCCTTCTTAGAAACAGTGAAGTTCCTCCCCTCCACCCCCCTCTTTCTCCAACCCAGAGTTTCAGAGTTTCACTAAAACAGGAAACCCACACTGAGACCCTGCAGCTCAGCTCAAACCAGACCACCACACACTGTCTTTACTGTCTTCACTGCCTGATCTCACATCAGTTCAGCACTGACTAGAATCAGCTTTAACCTCAGCTTACAGTGGAGAAACTGATCCAGGACCAGATTAAAATGTTACACCAAAGCACCCATCAATTAACAGTCATCTAAAGTCATATTAAGGACATTTCAGAAAGGTCAACGTTAGTATACTGATGAAGAATATTAAACTTCTTGATGGTTCAGAACCTCCAATAGTACATTAGTTAATTATCTGCACCACATTATTTACCCTCATCCATCCATATACAAAACACATTGACCTTGACCTTGAGAGCAATATTAAGCTGAAATCAGACTAAACCTTTCCTGTTTTAGGTCATTTACCATTACCCAATAAAACAAAAGCAAAATAGCTTGTGAAGATGCTGCTGAAGCTGGTAAGAGTGTGTCTTTATCTACAGTGAAACCAGTACTGAAAGGCCACTCTGCCATGAGGAAGCCATTACTCCAAAAGAAACATAATAAAAACAGATTAATATTTACAAATGCACACAAAAACAAAAACCTTCATTTTTGGGGACATGCCCTGTGGTCTGACGACACTAAAATTGAACTGTTTAGTCATAATGACCATCGATACATTTGGAGGAAAAAGGGAGAAGCTGAGAATACCAAGCCTGAGAATACCATCCCAACTGTGTAGCATGGGGGTGGCAGCATCATGTTATTTGCTTGTTTTGCTGCAGGAGGGATTGGTGCACTTCACAGAATAGATAGATGTTTGACCCAAGTCATACAGTTTAAGAGCAATGGCAACCAAATCCTAATGAAGTGTATGTAAACTTTTGACTTTGCAGGAAGTAATAAAAATGCCTTTAAAAATCTCATTTGGCAAATATTAATAATTTAAATAATCCTAATTGAACTAAAATAGGAATGGTTTGTTCTGATTTCATGTCAGACAGCGAGAAAACTTCTGGTTTCAACTGTACCTTGTTTTTGATTGTGAACGAGTCAAATATCACGTGATGTCACTGGAATACTTTGATCTTACTTTTACTGGGGCTTGTTTTCCTGTGGTTCCTTGTTTATGTGGGAAAACCCTAGTTAACCACTTGGTGCCATTTCGAAGGTAAACAGGAAGCCTGATCTGGTCTTACAGCACTTTCTGACGGGTGACATGTTCCCTTTATGTAGAACAGTCATGTGTAAGACAGCCACAATAAAGATTCTTCTGAAAGTAACTGACCAATAAGCAGGCTTGTGCTACCATTGCATGCGGTTACATACATCTCAACCTGGCTGCTGTAGACGTATGCCCTGATATATCCACTGATAACAAATTTTCCAATGACGTGGACCAATCAGAGCTCAACACGCATACATATCCGCTTCAAAGACCCTCGCCATCGACAGCGACCAAGCACCAGTCTTTGAGATGGAGAGATCAAGAGTCGTGCTCTTCGCGCTGATGTGTAAGTTTCTTTTGCACACTTAAACCTTCAGTTTGCACTTTTACACTGACGATATATGAGATCTGCTGAGCTTCTCTGTTGAGTCTAAAGTGAGGCTGGTGTTTTTTCAGGTGTTTCATGGGTTTGGCTCTCCAGAATCTCTGGAGAAGAAGTGGAGTTGAGAGTCAGAGCAGGAAGTGATGTCACTATCTTCAGCGACTGTGTTTCTGAAGATAAATTCAATATAGCTTGGTTTAGAAACTGCTCTCACCACCATCAGCCTCGTCTAGTTCTATTACCTAAATATGTGGTAGGGAATTCTTTCCCTCGATTCTCTCTAGAGTTAAATTCTTCCAACCAAACTTATGATCTGCTGGTGAAGAACATCTCTGAATCAGACCTGGGTCTGTACTACTGCGCCGCGTACAAGCAACAAATTACCAATGAAAAAACAGCAGGAATCCGCTATGAAGACGTCTTTCAATATGGAAACAGAACCACTCGACTCTTTCTGCTGGGTAAGATCCATTTACTATGATTATATACTACATTTTTCCCTCATGTTTAATGATATAATTTACGAAATGAAGTTTTATCTCATTGTTGTTGCCTAAAACACAATTCCGATGAACCCCAAAAGAGACCAGAAACTTCCTAAATGGTTCCTTATCACAAAGCTGTCTCACATCAATGGGGGTGTTTTGCAGGAGCAAGAGGCAAAAATGATGTAGAAACAGCTTTAAAGAACTGTATACAAAGTTACCTTAGTCATAGAAAATATTGATTTTTAACCCTTTGAAAGTGTACTATGGTTTACTTCCATTAAGTCCTTGCATATAAATTCATGACTCCTAAAGAGATCTTTGAGCAATCTTATTGTTTTATAGTGTATATAACCACTACTTTTGATAAAACCTATGCTAAACTCATGACCTTTTAAGTATAAGTCCAAATTTATTGGACAAACCTCCCAATGATAGCAGTAATTTAATGCCATGGACAAGGTATGAAAACATTATTAGGTATTTCACAAAAACAGAGGCATGATCATCATACTTTGAACAGATTTGAGGATGAATCAGAGCACAGACAGGTTCATGGAGATAAAGACAGGTGCTACACAGGTATTTAAAGCTGCTGGTGCCTCTGGGGTCTCGTGAACCTCAAGTTGAAAGATCCTCCAGAGGCTTAAACCTACTATTCACCCACCCCTAACCAGTGCTCAAGAGCAGAAATGGTTGCAGTGGCCCCAGATATACATGAAGACTAATTTTCAAACAGTATTGTTTACTGATGAATGCTGTGCAACCCTATATGGTCCAGATGGGAGGAGTAGTGAATGTACACACCATGGTGTGTAGGAAAATCATGGTTACCCACCTAGCTTGGGTCCCTACTACCCATCTATTGGGTTAGACCCTGCACAGATCTTTGATAGATACGTAAAAGTACTTTTATTTAAATCATTTATCATTTAATTCACTGCTTTCTCTCATATTTCAGACACCTCAAAAAATCGACTCAATTCCACCTGTCCAGAAACAGACTGTAGCGTCTGCTGGAAGCTGCTGGTCAGTGTGTGTCCAGTGTGTGTTCTTCTCTCCTCACTGCTCTCCTCCACCTGTGTGTACTTCATGTGCAAATCTAGAATCAAAGGTACGCTCTCACTTTCTAAAGCTACATGATTTGAACATGACCTGGACCCTCAACATTCCTGATTCAAAAAAATGTTTTAATTGTTGTCATACTAGAAATGAATGTGTTCTGGTTCATTTTACCAACAGTGGAGAAGAATGCTGAGAAGAAAAGGAGGAATGCTCTGAACATAACTGACTTAGCTAAGGTAACAATGATCTTATTTCAAGGTAGAAGGGTTGAAGAAAAACAATGAAATGTGAAGGACATTGAGTCCTCCAGGACCATGTTTTGGAAGTACTGCTGATTAAAATGAATGTTTTAAAAGTGCCAGGGTCCTTGGTTCCTATACATCAGCTCACAGATACTTTGTGCTGATCGACATCACCCTTTGGAGTGATGAGGGGAAAGAGCATCATATGCCAATCCAGAGAGAGCAAGGCCAATTGTGCTCTCTCTGGGCTCCAACAGTTGATGGCAAGCTGCATGACTGGGATTCGAACCAGCAATCTCCAGGTAATAGTGGCAGCACTTTAGACCGCTGGACCACTTGCACTTGGTGCTTTTTTCCCATAGGTTCTTTTTTAATGGCCTACATATAGACAGGAAACAGTACAAGAACATTCAAATGATTGCATGAATGAAAGTATGTTGGCAGAAACCTATTTTTAGATAATTGTTTGTCTATGTTTTTTATCTGCTGCAGGTTGGAGAAGAAGATGAGGTGTGTTATGCTTCTTTGGATCTCCCAAGTAGAGGACAAAAACGTCTAAAGAAGAAGAGGAAATCTGAGAGTTCTGATTTCTGCACTTATTCTGCGATTAAAACTGACAGAATTTAAATTTTCAGAGGAAGGTTTTAAAGATCTGGGAGCTAACGTTATGAAATAGTTCATTCTGACAGGATTAACTGGACAAGACACAAGACAAGATCACATGATTAGATTTTTACAGCTAGAGATTATGTCCTATCCTTAACAGCTCTACTCCATTCATTATTGGTAAGAGACACCAAAGTCTCTCAAATTAGCATCAGTTGACCTGTTCAGGTAAGTCCCACCCTCTGCTTACTTGAACAGGTTAAGAACATCACCTAGGCTCATTAAAGTTGTAGTGTTTTTCTTCAGCCTTTAAAAAGTTGAACATGTTTAATTTTCTTTTACTCTCAAATTTCAGTTCTAAGGTGTTTTTATCACTTTGCAACTGGATTTCTGCATTGTTTACTTTGCTTTCCTTGTTTTCTTCTTTGATTGTTGATTTGTCAGATTTTGATTTTATCATTAAAACTATTTTTTACTCCCAAATTACCTTGGCTACCTTAATAGATACCTTGTTTGCACACTTTTCAGATATGTAATATTTTTCCTGTTCAGTTTAATTAAGTATTTAAGTCAATATTGGGGTTGAAACCCAAAGACTGAGTGAGTCCTAATAGTCGGCATCTCATTTACCATTAATCCTAAACCTGAATCAAATCCTGCCACAAAATGCAGTTGTATCTAATGTTAAGTGATGAGTGAAAGTGAAAAATCAGAAGGTTGTGGATTCAAATCCCATGGCTGAGCAGGTAATACTGGTTGGTAGGACCCACATAATTAGCTTTAACAGGAACAATAGGCCTATCATCAACTATAGGCACCATTTGACAATAGATGGCTATTAGATAAGCAATATATCATATTGGTGAGAAGGTTCTGGATTCTATTCCCATTTGAATATGCATTGTATTTTCAAATCCCTTGGTTTACTGACTAATACATGTAGGTACTGCCCACACAATTTGAATAAATCATGATTATAGGCTAGACATGCATCCAAACACCAACCATCCTCTCAACATAGGTAGTTGATAAAGACACAATATACAAAGACACAAAGTAAGCAGTCAGATGGTTGAGGTTTCAAATCCCACTGTACTCGAATTTCAGGGTTCAGTAGGTACTAGAAACGGGTTTAACATCCCCACACTGTTAGCATTGATCTTAAGCAAAGAAGCAAAACGTCAAAAGATTGTGGCTTCAAATCAAAATCAACCATAAAAATGGAATAAGATTGTAAGATCTTTAGGTGTTTGTAGCTCTGCTAGCTCTGAAACTCTTTAGAACATTGCTATCTCTGCACTGAAACAGGAAACCCACAGAGAGGCCCTGCAAATCAAGCCACACCAGACCAATTCACACTGACTGTCATGGAAACATTTGTGGTTAGCAATAGCCCCTTTTAGACATGCAGAGACAATCAGCAGTTCACCATGCAGAGACACATAACCACACATGTGCAAGCAACAAGATGACCTCCAAAAATTTTTAAACATTATTGAAAACCATTTGGTCTTTTAAAACCTAACTACACTACAAGATTGACTGTCATACTTGTGATTCTTTAGTTACCATGTGAACAGTCAGTTCTTAAAGTTGATGAGTCCTATTTTAGCAATCTATAGGGCACCGGTCAATTAGGATTTAGGGATTGCGCAGCTTGTTTGGTTGCAACGTGAAATTAACCATCTGTGTGCCAGTTGTCATTCCCTTTAAGAGCCAGATGTGCTCTGACTTTGGCACATTGGTATCTTAACAGTGCAGCACTTTAGGCATCTCAGCAGAGGAAACTGAGCTGTGCATTTACGTTGTGAAGATAGAAACACCAAGATAGAAACATGCCAGAAAATAGACTGTTGATGGGGTATAAGAAGCACCTTGCACAGGATATATGATAGGGTACGATGTGTCGCAGGAAAAAAATCTGAAACAGTTTGGCAAAAACAAAGTGAAATGTCTTGACAACTGAAGCAGAACATCTCCAAAACTTCAGCTCCAGCTGACCATTCCCAATATGCATCAGTTAGTACCTACCAGAAATGCCAGACAACCAGTCAACCAGCAATAGGGTCATGAAGAGCCCAGGCTTATTGATACTCATGGAGTCTCCCTCCCTCCCATATTTACAAGACTGCTAGCTTCCTGGTGCCAGATACCACAGGACCCCTTCAGTCATGTTCATGCCTTGACAGATCAGAACTACAGTAATTCTGTAGTACAATGGTAACATATGCATTATTAGTCTTGTGGTTTAATGTGATAATGTTGACTGCTCTGTTTAAACAAACCCGTCAATGACATGATAATGACATGCATGTTGGCATGCTGCCGATGCACCTTTACAACCATAACTACAGCAATTAAACACACATCCTCAGTTTAGACTGTCCTGAAACAATGTTGTTTATTGTAAAAGATACAAAAAACAATGTGAAGAGTCACCTCCCACACACCCCCTCCTCAAGTCCAACTCTCAAGCCTGAGAGCTCAGTAACATCAAAGTTCAGACATGTGAAAACAGGAAACCCACAATGAGGCCCTGCAGCTTAGGCCACACCAAGCCACCACAAACTGCCTGTCTATAATTGACTGATCTCATGACTCCTTAATTTTGAGATATACTTCAGTCAGTGTATTGCCTACATAAGTTTCAAGAGGTTAAAGGGTTAGAAACCTACTGATAAGCCAAATATCATATTGAACATTGGTTGAGGATTATTTCAATTTTTTGCAATGCCGTTTGGACTAAACAATGCGCCCGCTCCCACTGCCATTCATCAGAACTACTGTTTCTTGTATTTTGATGACCTCAGCTTTGCATTAACTTTGATCTAGAATGAAGCAATAGTGAGATCCACTGGTGCACATATACACTTTCCCATCACCCCCTCCTAGCCCCTGCAAGAGTTGCTATTAAAACTTGCAAAAGCTGCTCCAGTAAATGTAAATTCATCCAAGCAGCACAACAGTGATGTAATGGTCCCAATTCTTGTTCATGATTGACATGTTCCAGATGGTTGCAGAGACTGTTCCACTATATTTGTATATATTACAGCCATTGAGCAGATTACAGAACATTGTATCTCACATGGATTCCATTCCCTAGTGTTCAGACAATGGAAACGCAATAGGTGTTTAAGTAATAATAGAAGTTTCTACATAAACAGTGATGATCTTCCTCCCCCACTTTAAAGATTTGAGTGCCATGCTTAAACAGGAAACCCCCAGTGAGGCCCTGCAGCTCAGACCACATCAGACCATCACACATTGACTGTCCTCGCTGACTGATCTCACATCAGTCCTACACTGTATAGAGTCTATTTTTTTCAGACCTTGTTAAAGTGGAGGGACTGATCCAGGACCTGATTTAAACTCATGCTCAGCTTCAGGGCAGCGTTTATTTAAGGTTTAAAGTTAAGACTAAAAATAAAAGCATGCATAAACACATCAATATAATTGGCTTACTCCAATGGATATTGTTATAAAGAATGCACCAGGCCACTGTAATCATTAGAGTATCATTTCACATCAGAAGTATGATATGGTATGGCATCTAAACTAAGTTAAGTTCACATCACAACACACCTCAGGGCTCATGGTGACTTGGACTTTAAAAAAAAAACAATGCACACAACAAATGTAATGGAAATATGGTTGCTAAGTGTAACATCAGATAAACAGAGATATCTGAAGATTCATCTTCACCACACCCCCTCTCAGGCCTGAGAGCTCAGCAGTATCAGTTCAGACAGGCAAAAACAGGAAACCACAGCAAACCTCTGCAGCTCAGGCCACACTAGGACCCCTCACCCTGGCTGCCTTTACTGCCTGATCTCAGATCTTGCAAAAATGGACTGCCTGTAACTTTTAGACTACATTGTACTTAGTAACTGTTCTGGAGTCAGTTTCTACTTTAAGTGACTGAGTAAGATTAAGGAGCTTTAAATGATCATATTTAACAGTGACCTGATCAGGCGATAAAGTTATTTTAGCTGGTTCTACAATTAGTACAAATGTACAAGTTGTAGAACTCCCCCCACCCATTCCCATCTCCTCTCCCTGGAGCATACATTAACATCAGACACAATGGACAGCTAAAAGAACCAACACTCCTGTTCATCCTAATAACCTAAGCTGATTTGGAGGCCCAGGATCAAGTCAGTAACAGCACATTCTGAAAGAAAGGAACTGTATATTCAGTTATGTTCCACCACTGCACAAATCTATGCATGGAGAGCCTGACTCTATTGAGATTACTAAGCTAAGTGTGTAAGGAAATTGAAAACGGTGTGGTTAAAGTGTATGTCTTCTGTTGGTCAGAGATAAAATAAAAGAGAAAGTTGATTCAACATTTAACATAAAACTGTTACACTTCAAATCACCCACCTTCACATAGACCAGTCAATAGGCATGTGATTCGATTTCACTCTCTTATTGGTGACATTGGAAACAGATGCATTTAAAAATAGAAATGTTACGCTGATGCGGACCAATCATACTTCAGCCCCGATCTCAACATACACCCTCACTGCCATCAGCCACCCATCGCCAGTATCCGAGATGGACAGATCAAGAGCTCTTCTCCTCCTCCTCACTCTTTGGTGTGAGTACACTAAACTACACTTAATCTTTCTGCATGTGTAGCTGTAGCTGTTTCACATACTTTTGTTGGGTTAGAGATTTATTAACATTTAATTAACATCAAGTGATGTTTCATTAGACCTTTACAATTGTTTTCACACATCTATATTAAATTTTTTATTGAAACTGTTCTGTCTGGCATCACTCATGCATCTTTATCTCTGGTTAAATTTTAAAATACTGGTGAATTCTAAAGTATTCTCTTAAATTGCAGGTGTTTGGTTCTCCAGGATCTCGGTAGCAGAAGTGAAAAAGAGAGTTAGACTAGGAGACAACGTCACCCTATACTGTGACTGCGTCGTATCTCAGCGAACAAATCTTGCTTGGTTTAGAAATTGTTCAGATGACAGCCACCCTCCACTTCTTTTAAAATCTACCCCTGGTTTGAAACAGCACTTCCCGCACTTCAGTTTTGTGAGGAATTCCTCCAGTAGAACCTACGATCTTCTGGTGAAGAAAATTTCTGAAAAAGATCTGGCCATTTACTACTGCGCAAGAATAGAGAAAAAGGGCACCAACAATGAGACTGTTTATCATTATGGAAAACTGACTACAAAGCTCTATCTCAAAGGTAAAATAACAGCTTCTTCTACTTTTTGTTGTTTGTAGTGATGCCAAAGAAGAATCACTTACGAATCCATAAGGGACTAAGTATGAAATTGAGATGTGTATTTTAGAATTGATTAGGAATCTTAAAATCTAGTGATATTTTTGTCTTTGAAAGGTTCTAAACACACCAAACACGGTTCGCTCATGGCAAATCTTTTAACAAGGTCTTTCTTTAAACCTGTAGTTTGTTTTTCATATATGATCTTCCATTACTATAAGAGATCTATAAGTAATTTCTTAAGCATTTTTTCTCCCAGGTTTAAGGGGTTTGATTGCACTACTTAAAGAGAAGTAGTATGTAATTTATCTTGTTTTATTTTAGATATGACTATCCCTTGTGAAGATCCCCCCCAGACCACCTCCACCCCTCCTGTATCAGACTGTAGCCTCTGCTGGAAGCTGCTGGTCAGTGTGTGTCCGGTGTGTGTTCTTCTCTCCTCATTGCTCTCCTCCACCTGTGTTTACTTCATCTGCAGATCCAGAAACAAAGGTACTCTCTCTCTCTCCATCATTTCCTTTATCTGAGCTCTGATCAATAGAAAGATCTTCCTGTGTGAACGTTCTGATTAGAGTCTAGTCCTTGGTCATGTTTTCCGTTCAGACCAAGACTAGACTAGACTAGTTATAGACGTATCAGGGAAACTACACCAGTATGTTCTATGGATCTTGTGTAAACTGGTGTTTGATGATGATGGTGATGATGGTGATGATGGTGTTTGGTTTGGTTTATCTCTTCAGGTTCTGGAGAGAGAGGAGAGCTGATCTCTGAGAACGTGTATCAGGTAGCTGTATCTTCACCACAGGCTCAGAATTAATGATAACTGATTCTGTACTGATATGTTGGTACCACTTTAAAATAAGAGGGTTAATAATCAGTTATAACACATACGCAGGAAGGGCAACACTATAGATAGCTGTGTAGTATAGTTTACTATTTGGCAAACAACAGGTCATTGTTGCCCTTCCTACATATGTGTTATAACTGATTATTAATGATTTTTAAGGCATTTACAACCTAATTAGTAACCATTAATAAAATAATTGTAAACCATTTATAAACCCTTTATAAAGGTAGTCTTATTTTAAAGTGGTACCGATATGTTTTGAACTGATAAGATAAAATTAATAAGTTCTCGCTCTCTTTCTTTCTTTCTTTCTCTCTATCAGGTGGGCGGAGCTGAGGAGCATCAGTGTAGGAGGAGCATGAAGGGGAAGTTCTGTTTCCACACTGAAGTCTCGTACACACCTCTGAACTCTGATCTCAAATCAGACTGAATTCTCCTTCAACTTCAGGCTGGAACAGGATTTTTTTTTAAATGTTAAATTTGATGTTTTATGAATCTTGGAATGATTTACAGAAGATTAATAAATAAAAGATTACATAAAAAAATCTAAATGTTTGTCAGTTTCTGTTCTTTTTTGATCTCTAAATAACTGGGCAATATTTCACTCAACAACCAATCAGCTCACAGTAGCAGTAACGCTAGTGCTTTACAGTGTAAAACCTGTTCTCAGTAGATAAACAAATTGTTAGTAAAATACATTATTCTACTTTCTAAAATGAAAGAAATACTCAGAACAAGTGAATTGTGTATTATTATTTTTATTTTAAAGTTTTTAGCTTTTAGCTCCATTCCTCTAGAGTTTAACAGTTATTTTTGTATGATATAACAGGTGGACAGGAAGTGATCAGACTTTCTATAAACACCTCTGGTAATGCAGAAGTTGTATTTACTTTCTCTTTAATTCAATTGTCATCATGTTATCATTTCACATCAGAAGTATGATATGGTATGGCATCTAAACTAAGTTAAGTTCACATCACAACACACCTCAGGGCTCATGGTGACTTGGACTTTAAAAAAAAAACAATGCACACAACAAATGTAATGGAAATATGGTTGCTAAGTGTAACATCAGATAAACAGAGATATCTGAAGATTCATCTTCACCACACCCCCTCTCAGGCCTGAGAGCTCAGCAGTATCAGTTCAGACAGGCAAAAACAGGAAACCACAGCAAACCTCTGCAGCTCAGGCCACACTAGGACCCCTCACCCTGGCTGCCTTTACTGCCTGATCTCAGATCTTGCAAAAATGGACTGCCTGTAACTTTTAGACTACATTGTACTTAGTAACTGTTCTGGAGTCAGTTTCTACTTTAAGTGACTGAGTAAGATTAAGGAGCTTTAAATGATCATATTTAACAGTGACCTGATCAGGCGATAAAGTTATTTTAGCTGGTTCTACAATTAGTACAAATGTACAAGTTGTAGAACTCCCCCCACCCATTCCCATCTCCTCTCCCTGGAGCATACATTAACATCAGACACAATGGACAGCTAAAAGAACCAACACTCCTGTTCATCCTAATAACCTAAGCTGATTTGGAGGCCCAGGATCAAGTCAGTAACAGCACATTCTGAAAGAAAGGAACTGTATATTCAGTTATGTTCCACCACTGCACAAATCTATGCATGGAGAGCCTGACTCTATTGAGATTACTAAGCTAAGTGTGTAAGGAAATTGAAAACGGTGTGGTTAAAGTGTATGTCTTCTCTTGGTCAGAGATAAAAGAGAAAGTTGATTCAACATTTAACATAAAACTGTTACACTTCAAATCACCCACCTTCACATAGACCAGTCAATAGGCATGTGATTCGATTTCACTCTCTTATTGGTGACATTGGAAACAGATGCATTTAAAAATAGAAATGTTACGCTGATGCGGACCAATCATACTTCAGCCCCGATCTCAACATACACCCTCACTGCCATCAGCCACCCATCGCCAGTATCCGAGATGGACAGATCAAGAGCTCTTCTCCTCCTCCTCACTCTTTGGTGTGAGTACACTAAACTACACTTAATCTTTCTGCATGTGTAGCTGTAGCTGTTTCACATACTTTTGTTGGGTTAGAGATTTATTAACATTTAATTAACATCAAGTGATGTTTCATTAGACCTTTACAATTGTTTTCACACATCTATATTAAATTTTTTATTGAAACTGTTCTGTCTGGCATCACTCAAGCATCTTTATCTCTGGTTAAATTTTAAAATACTGGTGAATTTTAAAGTATTCTCTTAAATTGCAGGTGTTTGGTTCTCCAGGATCTCGGTAGCAGAAGTGAAAAAGAGAGTTAGACTAGGAGACAACGTCACCCTATACTGTGACTGCGTCGTATCTCAGCGAACAAATCTTGCTTGGTTTAGAAATTGTTCAGATGACAGCCACCCTCCACTTCTTTTAAAATCTACCCCTGGTTTGAAGCAGCACTTCCCGCACTTCAGTTTTGTGAGGAATTCCTCCAGTAGAACCTACGATCTTCTGGTGAAGAAAATTTCTGAAAAAGATCTGGCCATTTACTACTGCGCAAGAATAGAGAAAAAGGGCACCAACAATGAGACTGTTTATCATTATGGAAAACTGACTACAAAGCTCTATCTCAAAGGTAAAATAACAGCTTCTTCTACTTTTTGTTGTTTGTAGTGATGCCAAAGAAGAATCACTTACACATCCATAAGGGCCTAAGTATGAAATTGAGATGTGTATTTTAGAATTGATTAGGAATCTTAAAACCTAGTAATTTTTTGTCTTTGAAAGGTTCTAAAGACACCAAACACGGTTCGCTCATGGCAAATCTTTTAACAAGGTCTTTCTTTAAACCTGTAGTTTGTTTTTCATATATGATCTTCCATTACTATAAGAGATCTATAAGTAATTTCTTAAGCATTTTTTCTCCCAGGTTTAAGGGGTTTGATTGCACTACTAAAAGAGAAGTAGTATGTAATTTATCTTGTTTTATTTTAGATATGACTATCCCTTGTGAAGATCCCCCCCAGACCACCTCCACCCCTCCTGTATCAGACTGTAGCGTCTGCTGGAAGCTGCTGGTCAGTGTGTGTCCGGTGTGTGTTCTTCTCTCCTCACTGATCTCCTCCACCTGTGTGTACTTCATCTGCAGATCCAGAAACAAAGGTACTCTCTCTCTCGCTCACTTGTTGACACGAAAACCATCAAATATCAAAGGTGATTGTTTGGTCATTTGTAAAAATGGCTGTAATCTGTAATTAGCTTTTTTTGCGCCCTTCCCAATTTGTAGGCGTAAAGCAAGTCAAAGAGCGAAGCGTGAAGATGGGGATGTATGATGAGGTACAACTGAGACACACATTACATGTTTAAATCAACAGTCTTGCGAGCAAAGAAAATATTTTACTTTATTTATTTATTCTTTAATCTAACTCCAGGCTGGAGAAGAAAATGAGGATGTTTGTTATGCCTCTTTGGATTTCCTGAGCAGTGGACAGAGACGTAAGAAGAAGAAGAATGAGAAGAAGAAAAGTGTTAAAAGCTCTGATTTCAGCACATATTCTGAGGTTAAAACCAGCAGAGTGTAGATCTTCTGAGGAGAATTATGGAGGTACTGTTTAACCCTTGTGTGGTGTTCGGGTCTGTGGGACCCGTTTTCATTTTTCATCAAACGATACTAAAAAAAATATTTTTTCCAACTCAAACTCATTGGCATTGGCTCATTTTTTGTGAAAAACATATATCAAAACACATTTTCAATAAACACACACTGTACACCCCCCCCCACACACACACATTTATATTACATACAGTCTGTTTGGCCAAGGGCTAATAAACATTGCTTCATTTGTAAATTTGAAACTTAACAAATTTTCTACTCATATCTTGAGTTAAATTCATTTTCTTTTACATTTTATTAAAAAACTAATAAAAAAAAAGAGTAGCACTTTTTGAAAGAAAAGTAACATAAGAAAGGTAAAGGGCAAAAATTAACCATGTAAGCTGTTTATATTGCTTGCAATTTAGGTGAAGCGAGCATGTGTAAATCATTTTAATGTAAAATTGCTTAATTTTGCTGAATTAAATACAAGTAACAAAGTAAACGAGTAACAAAAATATGAACACCACACAAGGGTTAACTGTTTAAGAGAGTTTCAAAACCTCATTGAGGACCTTACAATTTTCTACAACTTTCTCTACCAAATGGTCTTGGTGATTTAGAGTTGGTCACTGCTTACTGTATCCTTGCTTGTAATAAAACAATTAATTAAGCCGTAGTTTCTGTTTTTTTTTTTACTTTGTGATTTGCTGTTTGGGCCATATTCATAAAGGGCTCTTTATTGTTGAGTTAAACACACATTTATTTAGTGAAGGCTACTGGAAATGTAACTGCAGATTTTACAGGTTCTGTGAAATCTTAGAGCCCAGGCAAGATTTGAGGGATAGGGCCTTGCTCAAGGGCATTGAACTGACAACCATCTGGTCCAAAGCTCACTTCTTGAGCTCTGTGTAGGAACTCATAATACATAATTTAGACCTGTTTTAAAAAAGATCCTATCCGCCACCTTTAACTCTTTGAACCACATTAAAACAGGAAGCTAACAGTGAGGCCATGCCGCTCAAACTACACCAGACAACCAATTCTGCTTGTCTTTACTGACTGATCTCACATCAGCTCTGTACTAGGGTAAATAGGTAAAACTGATTCAGGGCCACACACCTCCCTCAGCACACACACACACACACACACACACACACACACAGACAGACAGTCATGGAAACATTTGTGGTTAGAGACGGCCAGCGCATAGATATGCAGAGCTCCTTTCAGTTTCTGAAAAAGCCACAAACCACAGGCATCTATTCTGCTATTGTTCTCTACTCTGCTGACAAGATAAGAGTTACTATGGGTCAATTTTTATCCCTTCATTTGATTGGAGGAGCTTTCTCTCAATGGCAGAACTCTGTATGGGCCAGGTAAGATTTTGGTTGTGCATCTATTAGTAGATTAGGAGGAAAAATATATAAAAACTATATATGGACTATATATTCACTGTTTGGTCACCCACCAGAAACAGAAACAGAAAGAAGAAAAAATGAAAGCATTTAAAATATGCAGTAAACAAACATCATTAATGTAATAAAAATTAAATATAACAATGACTTCTAAGCTCTGTCAAACCTTTTGTGATTACAAAAGAAAAAAGTGAAAGTAAAAGTAAGAACATCCAGACATATGTATACCTTTTTTATTTATTATAAAACAAACATGATTAGCTGGTCCTAAACCTACATTTACCACGAACCTTTTTATAGTTCAGAAAAGTAGCCCTGGTCCTAGTCCCAACCCTTATGCTAAGATGCCCCCTTATGCCTCAACCCTTATGCTAAGATGCCCCCTTATGCCACAACCCTTATGCTAAGATGCCCCCTTATGCCACAACCCTTATGCTAAGATGCCCCCTTATGCCCCAACCCTTATGCTAAGGTGCCCCCTTATGCCCCAACCCTTATTCTAAGATGCCCCCTTGTTCCCCAACCATTATGCTAAGATGTCCCCTTATTCCCCAACCATTATGCTAAGATGCCCCCTTATGCCCCAACCCTTATGCTAAGATGCCCCTTATGCCCCAACCCTTATGCTAAGATGCCCCCTTGTTCCCCAACCATTATGCTAAGATGCCCCCTTATGCCCCAACCCTTATGCTAAGGTGCCCCCTTATGCCCCAACCCTTATGCTAAGATGCCCCCTTTATGCCCCAACCCTTATGCTAAGGTGCCCCCTTATGCCCCAACCCTTATGCTAAGATTCCCCCTTATGCCTCAACCCTTATGCTAAGATGCCCCCTTATACCCCAACCCTTATGCTAAGATGCCCCCTTATGCCCCAACCCTTATGCTAACATACTGTACATGTTCACCATTGCACTGAACCTCACGTGCACCTCCTAACAAACCCACACAGTTTAGACTGTAATGGAAATGTGGTTCTGGACTAGAATTTCACATCAACAGTAAAGTGTGAAGATTCACCTCCTCTTAAACACCCACATACTGTACGTACCACACATGAGCTTGCACACTTACTGTACTGTTCACATCAGATCACTGTACATCAAATGCCTTTAATAGCTGATCCCAGATCTTTTATAAATTGACTGTGCTTATGAACTTGTTGGGAACTATCCAGAAATCAGGTTGCGACCCTATAGACTAATTTTTAGACATTACTTGACCTTAAACATTGGATGTTATGAATGTGTGGTGGCTAAAGTATGTATTTTTGAATGGGGGCATGCTTTAAAAAGTTCCAAAAAAGACCCATTTGTTGTGTAATGGATATTTAAATTGATAAACAACCTTTTAATTGCCATTTTTTACCTTTAAATGAACGATTCACACACAAATATATACAGAAATCACTTTGTAAGGGTTAGTTTTCCAGACAGGCCATAAACTACATTCTCATTTCAATGGAAATTCTACATTTTCATGGCTAGACTTAATTCCTTGCTGGAAAATGTCCCATAAAAGTATAGACTAGGCCCATTTTAATGGCGCCAATAAGCTGTGTAGACAGTAGAGTGGTAGAATAGGGAAACCAATGGGAACCCAAGCCATTCAAAGGTACTCTTCTTCTTCTTCTTCGTCTTCTACATTAGGCATTTGTTAACCAAAACCGACACATCTACGAAGCTCACTAAACCACTAACCCTAAGACCACCCTCTTACCAATAGACCAATCAGAAACATTAGCTACCACGTCCCTTAGTCTCTCATTGGTGAGACGTCTGAACAACAACATTAACCACCACTACTGCGTGGGACGTAATCAAAAATAGAAATGTTCCACCGACGCAGACCAATCAGAGCACAGCACACATGCACACATCCGCATCTAAGACCTTCACCAGCATCAGCCACCCAGCCCCAATGTCAGAGATGGAGGCATCAAGAGCTGTTCTCCTAGTGTTTTTGGGTGAGTACATTTCTACATCTGCTCACTTTCAGATTATAGATTATCCTTCAGGGAATACACCAGACTTTTTTATAAAAGAAGACGTTAAACCACGTGAGGTTGGTGTTTTTCCAGGTGTTTCAGGTGTTTGGTTCTCCAGCGTCTCTGGAGCAGAAGTGGAGTTAAAAGTTAGACCAGGAGACAATGCCGTTCTCTACAGCGACTGCGTTTGGAAGAGTAGAATGGATGCAGTCTGGATTAGAAACTCCTCACACCAAAATCAATCTCATCTCGAGGTTTTGGAGAAAGAGACCCATCCAAGGTTCTCTCTTGTGTGGAATCCCTTCAATCAAACTACCGATCTGCTGGTGAAGAACGTCAACGAGTCTGACCTGGGCTTATACTACTGTGCTCTAATTCAAGCTGGTTCTTTGGAAGATGGCTTTCATTATGGAAATATAAGAATTCAACTTTCTCTGCTTGGTAAGATCATCATACTCCATCATCATGTTTCCTCTAGGAAAGAGTAGGTACTTATTAATCCATGACTGTTAGAGAGATATCCATCAGAAATCTCAGTAGTTTCAGTAATCCAAGCAATATTGTAATTGTATATTTATTTACTTTTACAGAGATTAGATCGTACCAAGTCATGTGATGATATATGACAAATGGGAAAATCACATATCTAGTATTTTCCTGACTGATGACCAGATTTCACAGAATGGTTCTCTGTTGTTCATTTAAAAAGCAAGTTTCTCTATTAAAAAGGTTGTGGTCTTTTTTTAAGGACTTTTTCCTGAATTCCTCTCATGTAGTCTTTTTATGATAAAATTTTCAGAACATTTTTAGAAAGATATTTATGAACAAGACCCAATACGATCAGGCTTAAGTATCCTGCTATTCAGATGAACATCAGATGAGCCAAAGTAAGCTCCAGTAACCTCACTCGTATCTACACCTAGGTTTGAGTTGAGGTCTTAAAAACTCAATGTGGTTCAAATTTGCTGAATCAACAGTTGGTAACATGTTACTTCAAGAGTTATTGGTACCACTTTAAAATAAGACTACCTTTATAAAGGGTTTATAAATGGTTTACAATTAGTTTATTAATGTTTACTCATTAGGTTGTAAATGCCTTAAAAAAATTAATAATAAGTTATAACACATACATAGAAATGGCAACAATGACCTGTTGTTTGCCAAATAGTGAACCCACAGCCATCTATATTGTTGCCCTTTCTAAGACGTATGTGTTATAACTGATTATTAATGATTTTAAGGCATTTACAACCTAATTAGTTACTATTAATAAACTAATTGTAAACCATTTATAAACCCTTTATAAAGGTAGTCTTATTTTAAAGTGGTACCATTATTGGTACCACTTTAAAATAAGACTACTATTAAAGTGATGGTGTGAAAAGTGTTTGTGCAGCTTAAATGATTCTCCACGGAGGAGACTGGAGAATGGGTGAGAAAAAAAAAATGCTTCAAAAGAGGTGTAGACAAAAAGGCGGGAAACAGAACAGGAAGTTTCAACGTCTAATAAACCAAACTAAAACCCAGCCAAACTCAAACTCTCCTTTTACTTCTTGCCTTGGGTTTCTTTTCTTCTTTGACTTTTCTTCTTCTCTTCGCTCTCTTTTCTTCTCTCTCTCTTTTCTATTCTCTCTCTCTTTTATCTCTCTTCTTCTCTCCTACCCACTGTTACTGGTCTCCCCTCTACAAAGGTGCGACAGAGTAGTGTATTTTGACTGGGGTTTATATAGAGTGCTGCACTGTTGTATCTGTCTGGTTGGCACTAATCAACATTAGGGATTCTGGGAGTTGGAGTTTTGAGTTCCAACTCTACCAGTTCTTCCCCTATGCCTTCC
Organism: Astyanax mexicanus; assembly: GCF_023375975.1. Classification (NCBI taxonomy): domain Eukaryota; kingdom Metazoa; phylum Chordata; class Actinopteri; order Characiformes; family Acestrorhamphidae; genus Astyanax; species Astyanax mexicanus. Next base: position 5,756,439 of record NC_064432.1, on the reverse strand, counting down.
CCTATGCCTATCATAGTCCTACACCTGACCTTCTATTCTAGACGAGACATCCCAGACCTCCACCCCTCCTGTATCAGACTGCAGCGTCTGCTGGAAGCTGCTGATCAGTGTGTGTTCAGTGTGTGTTCTTCTCTCCTCCGCCTGTGTGTACTGCATCTACCGCTACAGAACTACAGGTGGGTAAAACTGTTCTTAATTTAGGTAGTTGAGAAATTAGCCTGAGATGTTACGCAGTGTTTTGGGCATTCCAAATCATATAGATGAACTGAAGCATGGCTGATATCATGTCTGATTTAAATGACTTCTGTTTTTTATTGGCAGTAGAGAAGAACAATCGTAAAAAAGAGAGCGAGAAAACAACAACAACCGCAAAGAGCAGTATAAATGAAAAGGTATTGAAAGATATACACTTAAAATATATGGTAAATTTATTGATTAATTGAAGAAGTGTGTGCATTTTCCGAAAAAAAAAAATGTGATTGACGTGATTGCTTTGGTATCCTAGGTGATTGTAGATATTTTTTAATGCAGTTATTATGGTGGTTGCTATGGTATTACTATGCAGTTTTGTAGTTTTTTATTGCTTTTATTTTTTATTTATTTTTGTTGCTAATTGCATGATTTTGGGTGGTACTGCCAAAACCTTCCTAGGTGGTTTATAGGGTGGTTGATAGGGTACTTCATGTAGCTAGTAAGGGTTGCACGAGGACACTATGTTGTTTACTAATAGTGGATGTGGTACTTCTTGTGGTTTATAGGGTTTCTTCTTGCAGTTTCATGGCATTGCTATCGCTATGGCATTCTTATGATTGTATATATATGTGATGAAACTATTTATAAATATTTGTGGATCATAAATATAGTGAGTGAAATGTTTTACATTTTTCTTGCAGGTTGGAGAAGATGAAGACGCGTGTTATGCTTCACTGGATCACAGGAACAGAGGACAGAAACATCTAAAGAAAAAGAAGAAGAAAAGAACTGATACTTCTGATTTCAGCACAGTAGTTTATTCTGAGGTTAAAACCAACAGAATGTAGAACTGATATCAAGTTTAAATGTAGTTCTGGGTCGTTTTGTGACCTCCTGGATGAGCTGTTCATGCCCTTTTGGAGTAATTTTGGTCGGCCGGTCACTCCTGGGAAGGTTCACCAGTGTTCCAGATGGTTCTCTGGAGTCCCAAAGCTTTAGAAATGACTTTGTAACCTTTTCTAAACTGATAGATGATCAATGACTTTGTTTTCTTATCTGTTCTTTAGTTGCTTTTTGAGATATTTGATCTGCTTCATGTTGTCAGACAGGTTCTATATTTAAGTGATTTCTTGATTCATGGAAGTTCTTGACAACTTCAAAGGAACACGTTTCAGCTATTAATATTAAAAATATGGTTTAAGACTTAATGCCTCTTTAAAGGACATTAAATACTGGTTGAGTAAAACTGCACATTTGGGTTCTGTAAAATGCACAATAGAATTTTACACAATACATTAACAGATGCAGGTAGGGTAAAATAGTAATGGTGTCAGCGCAACACTAGTGGAAACATCCAATAAAAAGGCATTTTAGCACCATGGAGAGCACCATGCACTTGTGAATAAACCAATGCTTAAATAAACCTTTATAAACATCTCTAGTGTGAAATAATTCAGTTTCTTTGGTAAATAACTGCAGTTTCACCTCCAACACTGCAAACACATCACATGATTACCTGTGTGTATCTAATGCAGACTTTACAATGACTTTAGATTTTCATGAACAAATGAAATCCAAATTGATATCGAATGAAAAACAAGTATCTCAGTGTTTGTACATTTTGAGTTCATTACAGAATATGAACACAAAAACTGTCCCTTAAACTGTGTTAAAATTTATTGATTGATGGACCAAAGGAAATTATCTAAAATGAGCTGAAATAAACTCCTTCTAGAGGTTGACTATATGCTTACTCTACTTTTCAAGAGGTTGATTCTGTTAACTCTACTTTTCCAGAGATTTACTCTACGTTTCCAAAGGGTCTCTTTATGATACCACTACTTTTCCAGAAGTTGACCAAGTTGACTCCATTTTTGCAGAGCTTTATTTTGTAAACTCTACTCTTCCAGAGGTTGAGTTCCACTTTTCCAGAGATTTACTCTATTTTGACTCTACTTCTTCAGATGGTGACTGTACTTTACCAGAGGTTGACTTTATGTTGACTCTACATTTCTAGAGTTTGACTCTATATCGACTCGGTTGACTCTACTTTTCCAGAGGTTGACTTAACTGTTGACTTAACTTTTCCAGAGGCTGCCACTACATTGACTCTACTTTTTTAGACGTTGAGTTTTACCATGTTGAGTACTCAGAGTTTGACCTCATATTGACAATTTTTCTAGCAGTTGAATCTACTTTTCCAGAGGTTGACTTTATAATGACTCTACTTTTCAGAGGTTAACTCTGCTTTTCCAGAGTTTGACCATGTTGACTCTACTTTTCCAGAGGTTGACTATGTTGACTCTACTTTTCCAGAGGCTGACACTACATTGACTCTACTTTTCCAGAGGTTGACTCTGTTTTTTCAGAGTTTGACCATGTTGACTACTTTTTCAGAGTTTGACTCCATATTGACCATTTTTCTAGCGGTTGACTCTACTTTTCCAGAGTTTGACTATGTTGACTACTTTGACAGAGTTTGACTGCATATTGACAATTTTCTAGAGGTTGACTCTACTTTTCCAGAGTTTGACTATGCTGACTCTGTTTTTTTCAGAGGTTGACAATGTTGACTCTACCTTTCCAGAGAATTAGACTATGTTGTCTCTACTTTTTATACTTTTTACATCTATATATTATATTAGTTTCACATTTTGACTTTCAATGGTAAAAAAAAAAAGAAATCTGAAGGGCAGCATACGAAGGGCAGATTGGATTCAAATCAAGTTTAAGTTAATCCTAAAATAAACATATCAGCATAATAAAATTAAAGTGATAAAGCACATCCCTCCATCAGACACTCTGCAGTTAACTCACTAAAGCCAAACTACAAAAGCAAACCCACAATTAGGCCGTGTTTTAAGGGTCATGCTTTCCTTTTTTTTTTGTTCAGGCCTAAAATACTTTAAAAAAAACTCAACAGACTAATCTAGGAAGTGTATAAAAATATTATAAGTAGTCTAAAGCTCTGAATCAGCATTCAGCATCCTGTACTTATGCTTATATTCTTTATCCTTTGTGTTTTGGACAATCTCTTTGTTCTCAAACTCCAAACTTTGCATCAAAGCCTCATAGTCTATTAACCTCTACCCTATAGCTTCTTCTCAGACAAGAGAAAAATGTTCCATTGGTGGCCTTTCTGAGAAATGACATCAAGAGTCAGCCTTTGATTGGCCTGTGATGCTTTAGCAAGTGGTTAATGTTGAACATGCTGAGGGCAGATAGAGCTCAGATAGAGAGAAAATTTTCCATCGACGCGGACCAATCAGAGCTCAACACGCATCCGCTTCAAAGACCCTCACCACCATTAGTCAGCCGGCGCCAGATTCAGAGATGCCAGGGTCAAGAGCTGTTCTCCTCACGCTCCTCATGCTTTGTAAGTCATTATAATTAGTAGTTAGTCGTTTTTCTCGTGATTTAGTTGTTTTCTAATGGAATTAGATCAGATTAATCTTCTGTGTTGAGTCTAAAGTGAGGTTGGGGTGTTTCTCAGGTGTTTCAGGTGTTTGGTTCTCCAGGATCTCTGGAGCAGAAGTGGAGATGAGAGTCAGACCAGGAGACAATGTCACTATCTACAGCGACTGTGTTTGGAAGAGTCGATTTAATCCAGTTTGGTTTAGAAACTGCTCCCACCATCTTCAACCTGCTCTCATGATGCCAAACAAGGATTGGGAGAGTATTGTTAATTCTCGTTACTCTGTTGAGTGGAATGAATCCAACCAAACTCATGATCTTCTGGTGAAGAACGTCTCAGAGACAGATCTGGGTCTGTACTACTGTGCGCTACATGAGAAGAATGTTACCAAAGGTGAAACTGGAGTTATACTTAATGAGGATTATTATCATTATGGAAACAGAAGAACTCGACTCTCTCTCCTGGGTAAGATTGCTCTCTCTGATCTATTGCTTCTAGTGAAACTAAAATTAACATTAACAAACTAGAAGAAGATTGAATTGGTCCATTTTTCTTGGTGCTATGGTATGTTGAGGCAAATTCTTTGAATATGTAATTTTTAAATACAGTACTTTACTTTATTACATGTTGAGTTCTCCTGCCTTCAATTCATCTCCACATTCACTCTCATTTCAGTCCCATCCTTCAAACCCACCCAGACCAACTCCACCCCTCCTGTATCAGACTGTAGCATCTGCTGGAAGCTGCTGGTCAGTGTGTGTCCGGTGTGTGTTCTTCTCTCCTCACTGATCTCCTCCACCTGTGTGTACTTCATCTGCAGATCCAGAATCAAAGGTACTCTCTCTCTCCATCATTTCCTTTATCTGAGCTCTGATCAGTAGAACGATCTTCCTGTGTGAACGTTCTGATTAGAGTCTAGTCTTTGACCATGTTTTCAGTTCAGACCAAGACTAGACTAGACTAGTTCTAGACGTATCAGGGAAACTACACCAGTATGTTCTATGGATCTTATTCTCATGATGGAGCTGCTGCTTCTCCACACGAAAGAGCAGCACTGGGTAAACTGGTGTTTGATGATGATGATGATGATGGTGATGATGGTGGTGTTTGGTTTGGTTTATCTCTTTAGGTTCTGGAGAGAGAGGAGAGCTGATCACTGAGAAAGTGTATCAGGTAGCTGTATCTTCACCACACGCTCAGAATTATTGATAACTGATTCTGTACTGATATGTTGGTACCAGTTAAAAATAAGACTACCTTTATAAAGGGTTTATGAATGGTTTACAACTACTTTATTAATGGTTACTAATTAGGTTGTAAATGCCTTAAAAATCATTAATAATCAGTTATTAATAACACATACGTAGAAAGGGCAACACTATAGATGGCTGTGTAGTATAGTTCACTATTTGGCAAACAAAAGGTCATTGTTGCCCTTCCTACGTATGTGTTATAACTGATTATTAATGATTTTTAAGGCATTTACAACCTAATTAGTAACCATTAATAAACTAGTTGTAAACCATTTATAAACCCTTTATAAAGGTAGTCTTATTTTAAAGTGGTACCGATATGTTTTGAACTGATAAGATAAAATTAATAAGTTCTCGCTCTCTTTCTTTCTTTCTCTCTATCAGGTGGGCGGAGCTGAGGAGCATCAGTGTAGGAGGAGCATGAAGGGGAAGTTCTGTTTCCACACTGAAGTCTCGTACACACCTCTGAACTCTGATCTCAAATCAGACTGAATTCTCCGTCAACTTCAGGCTGGAACAGGAGCTTTAAAAACGTTAAATTTGATGTTTTATGAATTTTAGAATGATTTACAGAAGATTAATAAATAAAAGATTACATTACAAGATCTAAATGTTTGTCCGTTTCCCTTCTTCTTTGGTCTCTAAATATGAGACGTAACCTCGTAGAGAGTTTCACTTTCATTTTTTTGGGTTTTAATGGAGTAACTGGGCAATATTTTAGCTCAACAACCAATCAGCTCACAGTAGCAGTAATGCTGTACAGTGTTTTCTGTAGATAAAAATGTTAGTATTTTTAGTAAAATACATTTTTCTACTTTCTAAAACGAAAGAAATACTCAGAACAAGTGAATTGTGTTTTATTATTTTTATTTTAAAGTTTTTAGCTTTTAGCTCCATTCCTCTAGAGTTTAACAGTTATTTTTGTATGATATAACAGGTGGACAGGAAGTGGTCAGACTCTCCATAAACGTTTTGCTCTGGTAATGCAAAAGACATATTTTGGATCTGTGTTTTTTTTCTTCCTTCGTAATTCCATGATTCCATCGGCAGTAGGTAGCCGCTGCTCCTGACTCCCAGTCGCCGACTGGGTCAGATATCTAGCATGCCAAATATTCGTTATTAGTTTTTGTCGGCGATCAATGAAAAAAAAAAAACTGTCTGTGATTGAAAAACTGGGCTAAAATCGTGTAGCGTGAACCAGCCAGCACTCTAAAACTCTTATCTTAACACTTATCCCTCAATAATCAAACAAAACCACTGATTAAATGTCTTCAAAACATAATAATTTTGCAGAAAAAAGAGGCATTGGAGCCAATCAGGCTTTACGGTTAACAGATGAATCACCAGAGATCATATTAATACTGAGTAACACATTGATTATGCTAAATATTGATTAAAATAACACAATCTGAAATAACACAATGGATTATGAGGCAAAACTGTAAAATCAGAGCATTTCATTGAGGCAACTATTCATTGAGGTTAAACTTCTTGATGAGTGAAGATAACGCTAATTGATAACTGCTCTTGGCTTTTTTTTTTAAGTTTACGTTCCAATTTGGTTGCCAAATCCTTAACAAAGTAAACATTTTTGAAATGATTAATATCTTCTTCTGATAACAGTAAAGCTCCTCCCCTTTCTTCAACCCCAACCCAACGTTTCAGAGTTTTAGAGTCACGCTAAAACAGGAAACCCACAGTTTAGGCCCTGCAGCTCAGCTCAAACCAGACCACCAGACCACCACACACTGCCTTTACTGTCTTTACTGACTGATCTCACATCAGTTCAGCACTAGCTAGAGTAGAATCAGCTTTCACCTCAGTTTACAGTAGAGAAACTGATCCAGGACCAGATTGAAACATCTCGATGGTGCAGGACCTCAAATAGTAGTTTAGTTCATTGTCTGCACCACCTTCTTTTTTACCCCCATCCATCCATATACAAAACACCTTCACCTTGAGAGACTTTGACCAGCATCAACATTCAGACTTTCATAAACAGGAAACCCACAGCGAGACTCTGCAGCTCAGGCCAAATCAGAACATCTCACTATGAGAGTCTTTACTGACTGATTTCAGATCAGTTCACACTTCAGTGTTCTTATATGTGACTCTAGTTTATAGGTGCTAGCTGCTCCAGGGTCAGTTTAGAGTTTAGAGTCTGAAATGGTTACTGTGAACATGCAGCTCATGCAGATTATGCTGAATGTTATATATTATACTTGGCAACCTGGGTGTTGATATATACAGGTCAGGCTGATTTCTGTATTATACTTGGCAACCAAGGTTTAGGCACATGCAGCTTGTGCCAAATGTTATATTATACTTGGCAGCCGGGGTTCTACCACATACTTTTCAGGCAGATTGCTGTATTATACTTGGCAACCAAGGTTTAGGCACATGCAGCTCATGCTGAATGTTATATTATACTTGGCAACCCAGAATTAGGCACATGCAGCTCATTCCAAATGTCATATTATACTCTGTACCCAAGGTGCTGCCACATGCAAGGGAGGCAAATTTCTGTATTATACTTGGCAACCGGGGTGCTGCCACATGCTGGTCAGGCTAATTGCTGTTCTTGTTAAATGTCATATTATATTCTGCAACCGGGGTGCTGCCACATGCTGGCTAGGCTGATTTCTGTATTGTACTTGGCAACCAAGGTTTAGGCACATACAGCTCATGCCGAATGTTATATTATACTTGACAACCGGGGTGCTGCCACATGCTAGTCAGGCTAAATTCTATATTTTACTCTACAACCAGGGTTGAAGCACATGCAGATCATGCCGAATGTTATATTATACTTGGCAACCTGGGTGTTGCCACATGCATTTTAGGCTGATTACTGTATTACTCTTGGCAACCAAGGTTTAGGTACATGCAGCTCATGCCAAATGTTATATTATACTCAGCAGCTGGGGTGCTGCCACATGCTGTTGGGGCTGATTTTTGTATTATACTTGGCAACCAAGGTTTAGGCACATGCAGCACATGCCATATTATACTCGGTAACCGAGGTGCTGCCACATGCAAGGGAGGCTAATTTCTGTATTATACTTGGCAACCGGGGTGCTGCCACATGCTGGTTAGGCTGATTTCTGTATTTTACTTGGCAACCAAGGTTTGGGCCCATGCAGCTCATGCTGAATTTTATATTATACTCGGCAACTGGGGTTCTGCCACATGCTGGTCAGGCTAATTGCTGTATTATACTCAGAAACTGGGGTGCTGCTACATGCTGGTCAGGCTGATTTCTGTATTATACTTGGCAACCAAGGTTTAGGCACATGTAGCTCATGTTAAATGTCATATCATACTCGGCAACCGGGGTGCTGCTACATGCTGGTCAGGCTGATTGCTGTATTATACTTGGCAACCAGGGTGTTGGCACATGGAGCCTCCAGCCCGGATATAAACCAATCATTTGGGCCAGAATCAAGTCTAGATTCTAACTGGAAATGGCCAGATTGTGATTTTTGCTATCTGGGAAGGTTCTTACATAAGTTCTCTTCAAATCTGTGGATTTGGGGTTCTGTGGAGCACAGATTTAAAGCACTGTAGTCTAGTAGTCTAGAACTGGAGGCTATAATACGTTCTGTTTCACTACATCTGATTTTTATTTGTAGACGTCCTCTTTTCTTCTTCTAGAGTCAAAGATCTGGTTTATGGAAAAGGTCGTTTAATCAGTCGTCTAAATCAGAGACCACAGTGTTAAGTGAGACCAGTCAGAAATCACATGATCAGTTTGCATGCTTTTCATTGGTGAGTTGCTCGAACAGCCAGATTAACCACAGCAGAGCGAGACGAAATCGAAAACACAGAAATTTTCCACTGACGTGGACCAATCAGACCTCTTCACACGCACGTCCGCTTCAAAGACCCCCACCACCATCAGCCCCTCAGCGTCAGTCTCTGAGATGGAGAGATCAAGAGCTGTTCTCCTCCTCGCTCTTCTGGGTAAGTTAACGCCTCATTTTCTGCTGTTTAGAGAAAAAACGTAGTTACGAAAGTCTTTCCTCATTTCTAAAAATTGATTTGGTCTTTCAGGCGTTTGGTTTTCCAGAACCTCTGGAAGAGTTGTGGAGACGAGAGTGAGGCCAGGAGAAAACATCACTTTCTACAGCGACTGTGGTCAGAAAGCTGGATTTAAATTAGTGTGGGTTAGAAAATCGATACACGAGGATCAACCTCGTCTCATTATGTCAGAAGAAGACTTAAGAAATAAAGTTTTTCCACGGTACTCTGATGTGTGGAACATCTCCAAATTGACCTATGATCTGCTGGTGAAGAACATCTCTGAATCTGACTTGGGTTTGTACTACTGCTCTCTAAGAAAGACTATTAGGGATACAAGTGGAGGTCGAGTTTTTGAATATGTTTATCAAGATGGAAACAGAAGCACTTATCTCTCTTTTCTTGGTAAGATTTCTCATTTTTACTTTCTTATTCTGGTGCTGCAGTTCTAAAGTCTTTGTCTAAACTCTCAGATATGATCTGGATAGTATTTGTGGTCTCCAGATTGTGTGTTAAGTTAGATTTGTATTAGTCGAAGAATCATTTGTAAATTTGGAATCATATCCATGGTACTTATACTTATGGTTGAAGAGCTTTATTTAAAGGAACAGTGTTGGTTTCCAGGGTACCTGAGCTTGCAATTGGTGTGGTCTTCATATTATTGGTGCTTGATCTTGTTTAGGTCCTAATTTTGACTCAACTTTGGCAAGAGCTCTGCTCTAATTTAAACATGGTCTTGACTAGTTATAGTATTAGTTTTTTTATTTCATACTAAGATTTTTTAGCTTATCAAACAAACTGATCCAAACCTGTGCTCCAATCTGAAGAAATTCAAAAACAGATGAGAAAAAAAACAAAGTCATTGATCTATGGAGTCAAAAAAGTCAGTACTGCTCAAATGGCTTAAGCTGGGTCAGACCAAAAATCACATGGAATTTGTGAGGTTGTAAATGTGACAGTGGGTGTTTTTCACTGTGGAGCTAAAAATCCTCTCGTTCATCTTCTCTGCTGCGTGCGAAGCTCTAGCTGCAGTTGCGAATTTTGACCCTGTTTTTACGCCTGATTGATGAACCAATAGGAAAGCTTTATCCGGACCAATCAGATTACGGGGTTTGTTTAACCAATCAGAACAATGGGTGGGTCTCTGCAGCTCAGAGTACTGGGCGTGTCGAAAGGTGGTCGTCTATTGGTCTATTGGAGCTGACGTTCCGCGTGGCCGCCATTTTGGAGTCGGCCACCATGCGCCCCCCAGTGGATTAATTTACACAGAGGAAGGAGTTTAATAAACCGATAATATTCATACCATATTCATACCGTGTCGAAAGTATGGCGGCCACATTTTCGACACGCCCACACCTTTCGACACGCCCAGTACTCCGACCTGCAGAGACCCACCCATTGTTCTGATTGGTTAAACAAACCCCGTAATCTGATTGGTCCGGATAAAGCTTTCCTATTGGTCCATCAATCAGGCGTCAAAACAGGGTCAAAATTCGCAACTGCAGCTAGAGCTTCGCACACGCAGCAGAGAAGATGAATGAGAGGATTTTTAGCTCCACAGTGAAAAACACCCACTGTCACATTTACAACCTCGCAAATTCCATGTGATTTTTGGTCTGACCCAGCTTAAGCCATTTGAGCAGTACTGATTCACACATTCAAGAGATTGGATTTACAAATAAAAAAATATATATTTATATATAATTAAAATATTTTTTTCACATTCGTACATTTGAATTATTATTAATATTACTTTCTGTTTCAAGTTTGCACATTCCAGTTAATTTGTGGATTTGGATTTTCGTGCATGCAGTTGTTTAAACGCAGTTACAAGTTTCAGTACATTTGTGACTTCTGTTTTACAAACTCAAAATCTTTATGACCCTTTTTGGATTCCATATTGATCATCTATCAGTCTGGAAAAGGTTACAAAGTCATTTCTAAAGCTTTGAGACTCCAGAGAACTACAGTGATTCACTATTATTATTCACAAATGGAGAAAACAGGAATGGAACACTGGTGAACCTTCCCAGGAGTGACCGGCCGACCAACTGAAACTACTCCAAAAGGGCATGAATAACTCATCCAGGAGGTCACAAAACAATCCAGAACAACATTTAAAGAACTGCAGGTCTCACTTACTTGCCTCAGTTAAGGTCCGTGTTAAATCAAATGACTTTCTCATTGATTTCAGAGTCAGCCGTCACCTGTTACGAACCCCCCCAGACCTACACCACCTCCACCTCCACCTCCACCCCTCCTGTATCAGACTGTAGCCTCTGCTGGAAGCTTCTGGTCAGTGTGTGTCCGGTGTGTATTCTTCTCTTCTCACTGCTCTCCTCCACCTGTGTGTACTTCATCTGCAGATCCAGAAACAAAGGTACTCTCTCTCTTTCTTTCTTTCTTTCTTCCTTTGTCTTCTTTGAATGAATGGTAGAATCATTCATTGATTCATTGTAATCTGTTCTTTCCGTTCCTACCAGCCGATCGTAGAGCCGAACGACGAGAGAACGACGTGAAAATGAGAAACCGTAACGAGGTACAGCATCACTACATCACGGGGTCTTAACCTGGGGGTCTCAACGTAGTTCCTTGGGGAGTCTTGAGAGTAACCAGCATATGTAATTTAAATTAAAAGCTGGATGCAGTTTATTAATATGAAGTTTTGATCTTTTGTAACTGCAGGCTGAAGATGAGAATGTTTGTTACGCTTCGTTGGATCTTCCAAAAAGTGGACAGAAACGCCTGAAGAAGAAGATTAGAGTTGAGAGCTCTGAATTCAGCACTTATTCCCAGGTTAAAACTGAGAGGGTTTAGATCTGGATGTTCAACAGGAGATGGTTGAAGATTTGAAGAGGATCACAGCCAGTAGGGCTAAAGAGTTTTGGGTCATCTCATGGTTTATCTTTATTTTCTCTTGTCTTTAAGTAAAACATTGAATTTGCTTGGATATCTTCCATAGATCTTCATCAACAGATGATGTTCAAATTGGGTCAAACCCAAATGTTTTCTGCTTTTTAGTCATTGAAATCCAATAAAGCTTGTTTGAATGCTACTGAACTGTTTGAGATGGTGTTTAATGTTCTCACATCTTGGTAACCAAGCCTTAGCCAGCTCTTTAACCAGCTCTTAGCCCACATTACATTACATTACAGTAGCTGCCACAGCTTTCCACCTCTAAGATGGAAAAACCATCTCTGATAAACAGATTGTTGAGTACTTCAACCAGTACTTGAGTTACTGTGGTTAATCTGCTTTTTCCCCACATTTAAATGAGAGAAATCCATAAAGTTCCCATTTTTTTTTGCCTAAGTCAGTACTAATAGCAGTTTCAGCACCATGGACAGAGATCAACCCTGTGGTTTGGGTCATTCAAATCTCAAATCTCTAAATTTCGTTCCACATGTTTTATCTAAAGTTTGTAACCGTTGGACCAATTGAAATGGACTTCTCTCTGACCAATTAAAGAACTTGCTTGATTGTATCTACATAGAAAGTAAAGATAGAAAGTAAAGAAGGTAGAATTCTTAGCATTGGCTGTTTAATCTGTACTGGAATCACCAGATCAATGGAGATATAAGTCTCCTCACTCAGGTTTATGAGCTTTGCTAAAGTAGAAAACCCACAGTGATCTCCTATAGCTGACTATCTTCACTGATGATCTCACATCAGGTCTACACTGTGTGTAGAACGAACTTTAAAACATGACTACAGTGAAGAGAAAGCTTAAAACAAGACTCTAAAATCAAGAGTGTGAAGCAGATAAAGCTTTACATCTCTGTGGAGGAATTTTATTCCACTCTTCTTTACAGAATTGTTCTTAATTCAGCCATATTGGAGGGTTTTTGACTAGGCCACTCCGAAATGTGTTTGTGTGTTTTGGGTCATCGTCCTGCTGCAGAACCCAAGTACTCCAGAGCTTGAGGTCACGAACAGATGGCCGGATATTCTCCTTCAGGATTGTCTGGTAAACAGCAGAATTCCTGCTTCCATCTATTACAGCAAGCTACTACTACCACCACCATGTTTTACGTTCAGTCCGATTGTTTTACTTTTTCTGAAATTATGTGTTAGTTTTACGCCAGATCTTCCAAAAAGTTCCACTTTTGTCACGTCAATCCAAAGAATATGTACCCAGAGTTCTGGAGATCACCATAAAGATGTTTGTTGGTAAATGTGGGACAAGTCATTGTGTTCTTTTTGGTCAGTAGTCTTTTTTTTATCTTGGAATTCTCCCATGAAAACCATTTCCCCTCAGTCTCTTTTTTTTAGATTATTGAATCATTAAAACACTGACCTTAACTGAGGCTGTAAGTGAGACCTGCAATTCTTTAAATTTGCTGTTTTAGGTTCTTTTGTGACCTCCTGGATGAGTTGTTCATGCCCTTTTGGAGTAACTTAAGTAGGTCGGTCACTCCTGGGAAGGTTCACCACTGTTCCATTCTTGTGTTCTCCGTTAGTGAATAATAATAATAGCTCTCACTGTGGTTTAACTGGAGTCCCAAAGCTTTAGAAATTACTTTTCTTACTCAGAACCTTTTCCAGACTCTGATAGATGATATATCTCTGGAATGATGATGGTGCTCTATCCAGTACTTCAAGGATGAGTTGAGGAGTTCCTTCAGATCTTTAAGGAAATGCTTCCAAAGCTAGTCTTTAAATACTCTTGATTTCAGAAGAAGGAATTGATGAGTAGGTGTCTCAACACTTTTATTCATTTACTGTATTCATGTCTTACTAAGAGGAGAAAAGTTTCAGGTGGGAGGAGCCTTACGAGCTCAGCAGACTTTCTTCAAAAACAGGAAAACCACAGTGAGACTCTACAGCTCAACCCCCCCACATTAGGTGAGATTGCACACTGATAGCTGTTATTAACTGATCTCACATCCTATAACCGGCTTTTCTTATCTCTGAGAACTTCTTCTGATTGGTTTATTAATTTCTAGGGTGATTAAACATCTAGTTTTTCTCACTTTGCGGTCAGAATGCTTAAACTCTCACTGATAACTGCTGAAGAACTGGAGTTGCAACTGGATTCCTGAGTATTTTCAATGATTTTTCTGGTTTAAAGTGGTAAATTTGATACATTTGATGACTTTGGTCATTATTTAATGTTCTTAGTTCCACTATAAAAGATATAAAGAGGAATCAAAGCTACATTTTTAGGACTAAAAATGACTGTGCTACAATATTTTCCTCAAAGTTTCATACAAACGAGAAACAAAATCAGACTAATTTTTTTAAGAGAAGCTTTTTTTTTTTTAAAAAAAAGGAAACAGACAGGAAGCATGTGACTCTCAGAGGTGGGCTCTTTTGAGGTGGACCAATCAGAGCCCAGCACACACTTCCACTTTAAACACCCTGGAAATCACAAGTCACCCAGCACTGCTCTCTGAAACAGAGACATCAGACATCAAGAGTCTCTCTCAACACTCTTCATAAGTAAGTACACTTTCTCATCTGATCATTTCATCTTAAAATAGACATTTCCTCTCATTTAATACCTTTATTTAGTGTTTTATAGAGAAAAAAACCAGCAGATTTGCCTTTTTGTACAAGAAGACATGCAAGACTGATCGTTTTTTTTTCGGGACGGACAATACCTTTTAAACATGTTTTGGAGGAAAGAATGAAGGACTGTGGGAAGAAAGAGAACTTTGAGAACTTGGACTAAAGTCCAGAACTACTGAGGAACGAGGAGAAGATGTGGATGTGTGATGGGATGGAAAAAAAAAACGAATGAAAGGACACCAAAGGTACAGGAGCATCTAAAACAAAAAAAAATAGAATATCATTAAAATTGTTTTATTTCAGTAATTCAGTTTAAAATGTGAAACTCATATATTATATAAATGTTTTACACACAGAGAGATCTATTTTAGGGGGTTATTTCTTTTATGGTTGAAGATTATGGCTTACAGTCACTGTGTTATTATCAAGTCCAAAGACAGTACAGTTCTGTTTTCCCAAAAAATCCTACAGAACTTCATGCTTTTCTCTGCTGACAACTTTTATGGAGATGCTGGATTTCATTTTCCAGCAGGACTTGGCACACTGCCCACACTGCCGAAAGTTCCAATTGGTCTTATATAATATAAAAAAATTTTGAGACACTGATTTTTTGGGTTTTCATTGGCCGTAAGCCATAATCATCAACAATAAAAGAAATAAACACTTAAAATAGATCACTGTGTGTTTAATACAACTTTATAATATATGAGTTTCACATTTTAAACTAAGAAGAAAACTCAACTGATCATGATTTTTCTCTCCTCAGGCTCAAAAAAAAAGAAGGAACCAACTTGTTCTGCATGAAATTGACCGATGTTCACCACAGATGCTGGAACTGCTTCATTCATGTTGTGATTGGCTACTTGTACAAAATATGCACAAGTTGACCTGGAGCTTGAAACCAGTCAGTACAATAAAGCCAGAGTGCAGTGCTTGTCAAAACAGGAACCACCATAGAAAGATGAGCAGATTTTGACATTGATCAGTAATATGCATCTGAAATTAATAGTCATTTTCTGAAGACCCTATAGGTTGAATCAGAATCAGAGATACTGTATTTGGTTTAGCATTGGTGGCACCAAAGATTCAAAGGACTCATTGGGCTTAAACCCCAACACCACTACTGGGTGTTACACCACAAAGGCATTGTGTCATCCTACAGATAAAGGGGAGCATCCATAGGTTCTATTTCCCAAGTTTCCAGGGTGTGTCTCTTCAGGAAGTGATATACTAAGTAAATGACCTTGAGTAATGTCTCAATGAGCTGAAGGGAAGTGTCTCTTGGAACTACAGGTTTCTCTGTTGGAGACCCATTAAATTTTCTGGGGTCTAGCCTGATCATGGTGATCCTCCATTGGTTGGTGTTAATGCAAGTCATCCACCATACTGTTCATTGTACTAAGGCAGACTCTGATTGGTCTACAGAAGCCTGTAGCTATTAAATCAAACAGACCAATCTTTAGCAGATGTGAACCATATTTCTCTAGGAATTGCTACAGGAAACTTCTAAGACACTAATTGCTCTACATTATATCTACCAAAAGAACTCTGGTTCTTGAACCAGTTCCGCTCGGGCTTACAAGAACCACCAGTTCTAGGGTAAGCATCAAAATGTCACATCATACACCATCAATAAAGAGCTTTGCACAGCGGTGGTGAACAGAAGGACTTACAGTTTGTGCTGAAGAACCAATTATTCTTTGGTTCCAGGTTCAGAAACCTACTTTTGTTGGTGGAAACATGGTTCAGTCTATGGTTCACAAACCAGAACAGTATGGTTCCACCTCAATGGAAAAGCACTATGAATTGACCGACCACTAGTGTGGATTGAATACGAGCCATGGAGAATCTACAATGGTGGAGCCAGTGAAGGAACCCAACAGGAAATCCACAATGAGGCTCTACTCACTGGTTTAAAGTGGTGATAGTTTATTAAGGTATGCTTAATAACATCTTTAAAGTATAGTCCAATAAATCTGTCCAATCAGGGCTGTGCACTTCACATCTATACCAAAAGGCTTTTTTATGACTTCCTCAAGAGTGCTTGATTTCATTTGATCGAACAGTCTGTTCTAAATTGACCTTGTTTTACATAGTAAATGAGTTAGTCATCTACCCACCCAGAGATAGAGCAAGGCCAATTGTGCTCTCTCAGGAATCCGGCAGCTGATAGCAAGCTGCATGACCGGGATTTGAATCAGCAATCTCCAGATCATAGTGACAGCGCTTTACACTACTGGACCACTCAACGTCCTTGTCTTTATTCTGTTTATGTGTAAATGCGGCGCTGTCCACTGTGGGTTGTAATGCCTGGTATGATGTAAGTAAGTATTCCCAGTACATACTGTATGTGAACCTGTGGACTGAGGAATTGAGGAAGGTCCACTCCATATAAAACCAGCAGATAACACCTCACAACTTATACAGGTATGAGTCTTTTCAAGCCATACCCTGGGGTAACACTTTAAGCAGTTAATAAAGCAGTTTAGATGATGCCAACCCATTGCTTTTGGCAAGTAAGTGCACATTTCAACAAACAGAACATTCTAGAAGTTAATGAAACTCCTTTTTAGAAACAGTGAAGCTGTTCACTCCCCTCCACCCCCCTCTTTCTCCAACCCAGAGTTTCAGAGTTTCACTAAAACAGGAAACCCACACTGAGACCCTGCAGCTCAGCTCAAACCAGACCACCACACACTGTCTTTACTGTCTTCACTGCCTGATCTCACATCAGTTCAGCACTGACTAGAATCAGCTTTAACCTCAGCTTACAGTGGAGAAACTGATCCAGGACCAGATTAAAATGTTACACCAAAGCACCCATCAATTACCAGTCATCTAAAGTCATATTAAGGACATCTCAGAAAGGTCAACGTTAGTATACTGATGAAGAATATTAAACTTCTTGATGGTTCAGAACCTCCAATAGTACATTAGTTAATTATCTGCACCACATTATTTACCCTCATCCATCCATATACAAAACACCTTGACCTTGACCTTGAGAGCAATATTAAGCTGAAGTCAGAATAAACCTTTCCTGTTTTAGGTCATTTACCATTACCCAATAAAACAAAAGCATAATAGCTTGTGAAGATGCTGCTGAAGCTGGTAAGAGTGTGTCTTTATCTACAGTGAAACCAGTACTGAAAGGCCACTCTGCCATGAGGAAGCCATTACTCCAAAAGTAAACTTAAAAAAAACTTAATTTTTGGGGACATGCCCTGTGGTCTGACCAAACTAAATTTGAACTGTTTAGTCATAATGACCATCGATACATTTGGAGGAAAAAGGGAGAAGCTGAGAATACCAAGCCTGAGAATACCATCCCAACTGTGAAGCATGGGGGTGGCAGCATCATGTTATATGCTTGTTTTGCTGCAGGAGGGATTGGTGCACTTCACAGAATAGATAGATGTTTGACCCAAGTCATACAGTTTAAGAGCAATGGCAACCAAATCCTAATGAAGTGTATGTAAACTTTTGACTTTGCAGGAAGTAATAAAAATGCCTTTAAAAATCTCATTTGGCAAATATTAATAATTTAAATAATCCTAATTGAACTAAAATAGGAACGGTTTGTTCTGATTTCATGTCAGACAGCGAGAAAACTTCTGGTTTCAACTGTACCTTGTTTTTGATTGTGAACGAGTCAAATATCACGTGATGTCACTGGAATACTTTGATCTTACTTTTACTGGGGCTTGTTTTCCTGTGGTTCCTTGTTTATGTGGGAAAACCCTAGTTAACCACTTGGTGCCATTTCGAATGTAAACAGGAAGCCTGATCTGGTCTTACAGCACTTTCTGACGGGTGACATGTTCCCTTTATGTAGAACAGTCATGTGTAAGACAGCCACAATAAAGATTCTTCTGAAAGTAACTGACCAATAAGCAGGCTTGTGCTACCATTGCATGCGGTTACATACATCTCAACCTGGCTGCTGTAGACGTATGCCCTGATATATCCACTGATAACAAATTTTCCAATGACGTGGACCAATCAGAGCTCAACACGCATACATATCCGCTTCAAAGACTCTCGCCATCGACAGCGACCAAGGACCAGTCTTTGAGATGGAGAGATCAAGAGTCGTGCTCTTCGCGCTGATGTGTAAGTTTCTTAAACTTTAACTTCTTAAACACTTAAACTTTCAGTTTGCACTTTTACACTGACGATATATGAGATCTGCTGAGCTTCTCTGTTGAGTCTAAAGTGAGGCTGGTGTTTTTTCAGGTGTTTCATGGGTTTGGCTCTCCAGAATCTCTGGAGAAGAAGTGGAGTTGAGAGTCAGAGCAGGAAGTGATGTCACTATCTTCAGCGACTGTGTTTCTAAAGATAAATTCAATATAGCTTGGTTTAGAAACTGCTCTCACCACCATCAGCCTCGTCTAGTTCTATTACCTAAATATGTGGTAGGGAATTCTTTCCCTCGATTCTCTCTAGAGTTAAATTCTTCCAACCAAACTTATGATCTGCTGGTGAAGAACATCTCTGAATCAGACCTGTGTCTGTACTACTGCGCCACGTACAAGCAACAAATTACCAATGAAAAAACAGCAGGAATCCGCTATGAAGACGTCTTTCATTATGGAAACAGAACCACTCGACTCTTTCTGCTGGGTAAGATCCATTTACTATGATTATATACTACATTTTTCCCTCATGTTTAATGATATAATTTACGAAATGAAGTTTTATCTCATTGTTGTTGCCTAAAACACAATTCCGATGAACCCCAAAAGAGACCAGAAACTTCCTAAATGGTTCCTTATCACAAAGCTGTCTCACATCAATGGGGGTGTTTTGCAGGAGCAAGAGGCAAAAATTATGTAGAAACAGCTTTAAAGAACTGTATACAAAGTTACCTTAGTCATAGAAAATAATGATTTTTAACCCTTTGAACGTGTACTATGGTTTACTTCCATTAAGTCCTTGCATATAAATTCATGACTCCTAAAGAGATCTTTGAGCAATCTTATTGTTTTATAGTGTATATAACCACTACTTTTGATAAAACCTATGCTAAACTCATGACCTTTTAAGTATAAGTCCAAATTTATTGGACAAACCTCCCAATGATAGCAGTAATTTAATGCCATGGACAAGGTATGAAAACATTATTAGGTATTTCACAAAAACAGAGGCATGATCATCATACTTTGAACAGATTTGAGGATGAATCAGAGCACAGACAGGTTCATGGAGATAAAGACAGGTGCTAGACAGGTATTTAAAGCTGCTGGTGCCTCTGGGGTCTCGTGAACCTCAAGTTGAAAGATCCTCCAGAGGCTTAAACCTACTATTCACCCACCCCTAACCAGTGCTCAAGAGCAGAAATGGTTGCAGTGGCCCCAGATATACATGAAGACTAATTTTCAAACAGTATTGTTTACTGATGAATGCTGTGCAACCCTATATGGTCCAGATGGGAGGAGTAGTGAATGTACACACCATGGTGTGTAGGAAAATCATGGTTAACCACCTAGCCTGGGTCCCTACTACCCATCTATTGGGTTAGACCCTGCACAGATCTTTGATAGATACGTAAAAGTACTTTTATTTAAATCATTTATCATTTAATTCACTGCTTTCTCTCGTATTTCAGACACCTCAAAAAATCGACTCAATTCCACCTGTCCAGAAACAGACTGTAGCGTCTGCTGGAAGCTGCTGGTCAGTGTGTGTCCGGTGTGTGTTCTTCTCTCCTCACTGCTCTCCTCCACCTGTGTGTACTTCATGTGCAAATCTAGAATCAAAGGTACGCTCTCACTTTCTAAAGCTATATGATTTGAACATGACCTGGATCCTCAACATTCTGGATTCAAAAAAATGTTTTAATTGTTGTCATACTAGAAATGAATGTGTTCTGGTTCATTTTACCAACAGTGGAGAAGAATGCTGAGAAGAAAAGGAGGAATGCTCTGAACATAACTGACTTAGCTAAGGTAACAATGATCTTATTTCAAGGTAGACGGGTTGAAGAAAAACAATGAAATGTGAAGGACATTGAGTCCTCCAGGACCATGTTTTGGAAGTACTGCTGATTAAAATGAATGTTTTAAAAGTGCCAGGGTCCTTGGTTCCTATACATCAGCTCACAGATACTTTGTGCTGATCGACATCACCCTTTGGAGTGATGAGGGGAAAGAGCATCATATGCCAATCCAGAGAGAGCAAGGCCAATTGTGCTCTCTCTGGGCTCCAACAGTTGATGGCAAGCTGCATGACTGGGATTCGAACCAGCAATCTCCAGATAATAGTGGCAGCACTTTAGACCGCTGGACCACTTGCACTTGGTGCTTTTTTCCCATAGGTTCTTTTTTAATGGCCTACATATAGACAGGAAACAGTACAAGAACATTCAAATGATTGCATGAATGAAAGTATGTTGGCAGAAACCTATTTTTAGATAATTGTTTGTCTATGTTTTTTTATCTGCTGCAGGTTGGAGAAGAAGATGAGGTGTGTTATGCTTCTTTGGATCTCCCAAGTAGAGGACAAAAACGTCTAAAGAAGAAGAGGAGATCTGAGAGTTCTGATTTCTGCACTTATTCTGCGATTAAAACTGACAGAATTTAAATTTTCAGAGGAAGGTTTTAAAGATCTGGGAGCTAACGTTATGAAATAGTTCATTCTGACAGGATTAACTGGACAAGACACAAGACAAGATCACATGATTAGATTTTTACAGCTAGAGATTATGTCCTATCCTTAACAGCTCTACTCCATTCATTATTGGTAAGAGACACCAAAGTCTCTCAAATTAGCATCAGTTGACCTGTTCAGGTAAGTCCCACCCTCTGCTTACTTGAACAGGTTAAGAACATCACCTAGGCTCATTAAAGTTGTAGTGTTTTTCTTCAGCCTTTAAAAAGTTGAACATGTTTAATTTTCTTTTACTCTCAAATTTCAGTTCTAAGGTGTTTTTATCACTTTGCAACTGGATTTCTGCACTGTTTACTATGCTTTCCTTGTTTTCTTCTTTGATTGTTGATTTGTCAGATTTTGATTTTATCATTAAAACTATTTTTTACTCCCAAATTACCTTGGCTACCTTAATAGATACCTTGTTTGCACACTTTTCAGATATGTAATATTTTTCCTGTTCAGTTTAATTAAGTATTTAAGTCAATATTGGGGTCGAAACCCAAAGACTGAGTGAGTCCTAATAGTTGGCATCTCATTTACCATTAATCCTAAACCTGACTCAAATCCTGCCACAAAATGCAGTTGTATCTAATGTTAAGTGATGAGTGAAAGTGAAAAATCAGAAGGTTGTGGATTCAAATCCCATGGCTGAGCAGGTAATACTGGTTGGTAGGACCCACATAATTAGCTTTAACAGGAACAATAGGCCTATCATCAACTATAGGCACCATTTGACAATAGATGGCTATTAGATAAGCAATATATCATATTGGTGAGAAGGTTCTGGATTCTATTCCCATTTGAATATGCATTGTATTTTCAAATCCCTTGGTTTACTGACTAATACATGTAGGTACTGCCCACACAATTTGAATAAATCATGATTATAGGCTAGACATGCATCCAAACACCAACCATCCTCTCAACATAGGTAGTTGGTAAAGACACAATATACAAAGACACAAAGTAAGCAGTCAGATGGTTGAGGTTTCAAATCCCACTGTACTCGAATTTCAGGGTTCAGTAGGTACTAGAAACGGGTTTAACATCCCCACACTGTTAGCATTGATCTTAAGCAAAGAAGCAAAACGTCAAAAGATTGTGGCTTCAAATCAAAATCAACCATAAAAATGGAATAAGATTGTAAGATCTTTAGGTGTTTGTAGCTCTGCTAGCTCTGAAACTCTTTAGAACATTGCTATCTCTGCACTGAAACAGGAAACCCACAGAGAGGCCCTGCAAATCAAGCCACACCAGACCAATTCGCACTGACTGTCATGGAAACATTTGTGGTTAGCAATAGCCCCTTTTAGACATGCAGAGACAATCAGCAGTTCACCATGCAGAGACACATAACCACACATGTGCAAGCAACAAGATGACCTCCAAACATTTTTAAACACTATTGAAAACCATTTGGTCTTTTAAACCCTAACTACACTATAAGATTGACTGTCATACTTGTGATTCTTTAGTTACCATGTGAACAGTCAGTTCTTAAAGTTGATGAGCCCTATTTTAGCAATCTATAGGGCACCGGTCAATTAGGATTTAGGGATTGCGCAGCTTGTTTGGTTGCAATGTGAAATTAACCATCTGTGTGCCAGTTGTCATTCCCTTTAAGAGCCAGATGTGCTCTGACTTTGGCACATTGGTATCTTAACAGTGCAGCACTTTAGGCATCTCAGCAGAGGAAACTGAGCTGTGCATTTACGTTGTGAAGATAGAAACACCAAGATAGAAACATGCCAGAAAATAGACTGTTGATGGGGTAAAAGAAGCACCTTGCACAGGATATATGATAGGGTACGATGTGTCGCAGGAAAAAAATCTGAAACAGTTTGGCAAAAACAAAGTGAAATGTCTTGACAACTGAAGCAGAACATCTCCAAAACTTCAGCTCCAGCTGACCATTCCCAATATGCAGCAGTTAGTACCTACCAGAAATGCCAGAGAACCAGTCAACCAGCAATAGGGTCATGAAGAGCCCAGGCTTATTGATACTCATGGAGTCTCCCTCCCTCCCATATTTACAAGACTGCTAGCATCCTGGTGCCAGATACCACAGGACCCCTTCAGTCATGTTCATGCCTTGACAGATCAGAGCTACAGTAATTCTGTAGTACAATGGTAACATATGCATTATTAGTCTTGTTGTTTAATGTGATAATGTTGACTGCTCTGTTTAAACAAACCCGTCAATGACATGATAATGACATGCATGTTGGCATGCTGCCGATGCACCTTTACAACCATAACTACAGCAATTAAACACACATCCTCAGTTTAGACTGTCCTGAAACAATGTTGTTTATTGTAAAAGATACAAAAAACAATGTGAAGAGTCACCTCCCACACACCCCCTCCTCAAGTCCAACTCTCAAGCCTGAGAGCTCAGTAACATCAAAGTTCAGACATGTGAAAACAGGAAACCCACAATGAGGCCCTGCAGCTTAGGCCACACCAAGCCACCACAAACTGCCTGTCTATAATTGACTGATCTCATGACTCCTTAATTTTGAGATATACTTCAGTCAGTGTATTGCCTACATAAGTTTCAAGAGGTTAAAGGGTTAGAAACCTACTGATAAGCCAAATATCATATTGAACATTGGTTGAGGATTATTTCAATTTTTTGCAATGCCGTTTGGACTAAACAATGCGCCCGCTCCCACTGCCATTCATCAGAACTACTGTTTCTTGTATTTTGATGACCTCAGCTTTGCATTAACTTTGATCTAGAATGAAGCAATAGTGAGATCCACTGGTGCACATATACACTTTCCCATCACCCACTCCTAGCCCCTGCAAGAGTTGCTATTAAAACTTGCAATAGCTGCTCCAGTAAATGTAAATTCATCCAAGCAGCACAACAGTGATGTAATGGTCCCAATTCTTGTTCATGATTGATATGTTCCAGATTGTTGCAGAGACTGATCCACTATATTTGTATATATTACAGCCATTGAGCAGATTACAGAACATTGTATCTCACATGGATTCCATTCCCTAGTGTTCAGACAATGGGAACGCAATAGGTGTTTAAGTAATAATAGAAGTTTCTACATAAACAGTGATGATCTTCCTCCCCCACTTTAAAGATTTGAGTGCCATGCTTAAACAGGAAACCCCCAGTGAGGCCCTGCAGCTCAGACCACATCAGACCATCACACATTGACTGTCCTCGCTGACTGATCTCACATCAGTCCTACACTGTATAGAGTCTATTTTTTCAGACCTTGTTAAAGTGGAGGGACTGATACAGGACCTGATTTAAACTCATGCTCAGCTTCAGGGCAGCGTTTATTTAAGGTTTAAAGTTAAGACTAAAAATAAAAGCATGCATAAACACATCAATATAATGGCTTACTCCAATGGATATTGTTATAAAGAATGCACCAGGTCACTGTAATCATTAGATTATCATTTCACATCAGACGTATGATATGGTATGGCATCTAAACTAAGTTAAGTTCACATCACAACACACCTCAGGGCTCATGGTGACTTGGACTTGGAAACAATGCACACAACAAATGTTATGGAAATATGGTTGCAAAGTGTAACATCAGATAAACAGAGATATCTGAAGATTCATCTTCACCACACCCCCTCTCAGGCCTGAGAGCTCAGCAGTATCAGTTCAGACAGGCAAAAACAGGAAACCACAGCAAACCTCTGCAGCTCAGGCCACACTAAGACCCCTCACCCTGGCTGCCTTTACTGCCTGATCTCATATCTGCCAACAATGGACTGCCTATAACTTTTGGACTACCTTGTACTTATTAACTGTTCTGGAGTCAGTTGCTGCTTTAAGCGACTAAGTGAGTAAGTGTAAGGAGCTGCACAAGATACTTTGTAACCATGAGCTCATGAGGTGATACAGATAAAGTCAATTTATTAAACAAACTTTAATATAAGACAAAGACAACCTGATCAAATATAAAAGGCACTTTTCAAATGAAAAAAAAAATCTATCCAAACCAATCTAGCCCTGTGTGAAAAAGTATTTGCCCCCTAAACCTAATAACTTGGTCCACACTTGACAACAACAACTGCCATCAAACTTTACCGATAACTGGTAACGAGTCATTTACATCTCTGTGGAGTAATTTTGTTCCACTCTTCTTTACAGAATTGTTTTAATTCAGACACATTGGAGAGTTTTCCAGCATGAACATCCTGTTTAAGATCATCCACAACATCTCAATCACACTTAGACTAGGACACTCCAAAGCCTTCATTTTGTTTTTTTTAAGCCATTCAGAGGTGAACTTTTTTGTGTGCTTTGGGTCATTGTCCTGCTGCAGAACCCAAGTACACCTGAGCTTGAGGTCACGAACAGATGGCCAGATATTCTCCTTCAGGATTGTCTGCTAAACAGCAGAATTCCTGCTTCCATCTACTACAGCAAGTTGTCCAGCATCCCCAGACCATCATCACACAACCACCACCATGTTTTACATTCAGTATGATGTTCTTTTTCTAAAATTATATGTTAATTTTATGCCAGATGAAACGGGACCCATGTCTTCAAAAAGTTCTTTGTCATGTCAGGCAAAATAATATTTACCCAAAGTCCTGGGGGTCATTAAGATGTTTTTTGGATAGTTTTTCTCTTAATTCATTATTTTTATTAATAGTGTTATGCATCCTATCAAATGTCTTGGTGATTTGGAAATGGCCATTCTTACTGTATCCATATTTTAATAAAACAATTAATCAAGATGTAGATTTGTTTTTTTTTTTACTTTGTGACTTTCAGGTGTCTGAAGGTGCTTTGTTCATCTGTGCAATCTGTCATTCCGTTGAAGCCCCAGCTTCCCAAAATAACAATTTGTGAGTGTAACGTATATTTAAATTGACAAACAAGCTTTATATTGATGTTTGTTTTGTATCACTTTCATTTTTTGGATTTTAGGCACAGAAATCTATTTTTACGGTTAGTTTTGTAGGCAGCTCATAAACTACATTCTCCTTTTAATGGAAATTCTACATTTAAAATGTTGTCCAGTCAAAGACTATATTTAATCCCAGTCTGGGAAACAACCCATTCAAGTATACAGTAGGCCCATTTTTTTGGCCCCAGTAAACTGAGTAGCCAGTAGAGTGTTAGAATATGGGAACCAATGGGAACTCAAGCTATTCAAAGGTACTCTTCTTCTTCATTGGACATGTTTAATCCAAAACCGACACATCTACAAAATAAACACTGAACCCCTGAGACCACATATCTAAAGACCACCCTCATACCAACATACCAATTGGAAACATTAGCTACTATGACTCTCATTGGGTGAGACGTCTGAACAACAACATTTACCACTACTGTGAATGTAATCAGAAATAGAAATGTTCCACTGGCGTCGACCAATCAGAGCTCAACACATGCACACATCCGCATCGACATCTAAGACCTTAACCACCATCAGCCACCCAGCCCCAATGTCTGAGATGGAGGCATCAAGGGCTGTTCTCCTCCTCGCTCTCCTGGGTAAGTAAATGGCTAATTTTCTGCTGTCCAGAAAAACTAAGTCTTTGCTCAATTGCTAAAGATTGTTTGGTGTTTTAGGTGTTTGGTTCTCCAGCACCACTGGAAGAGTTGTGGAGACGAGAGTGAGACCAGGAGATGATGTGACTCTCTACAGCAACTGTGCTGGGAAGCGTGGATTTAAGGTTGTGTGGCTGAGAAAATCGTTACACAAAAATCAACCTCCTCTCGTTATATTAGAAAAAGATTTGGGGCATAATATTATTCCACCGTACTCTAAAATGTGGAATACCTCCACCCTCACCTATGATCTGCAAATAATGAATGTCTCTGAATCTGACCTGGGTCTGTACTACTGCACTCTACAGGATACAAAGTGGATTTGGAATAAAAGTGTTTGTCTTGATGAAAAACAAACCACTTTTCTCTCTTTCATTGGTAAGATTACTCAATTTTATCCTCTAATTCTGATTTTAACGTGTTTGATCCCGATTTGAACATGACAATACAAGGTTTCCATAGTGTTAATAATTGTATTAGTCTCCAGTGTTTGAGCTTAAACTTGTTTTAGTCTCCAGAGTGTTTGAGCTTAAACTTGTATTAGTCTCCAACATGTTTGAGCTTGAACTTGTATTAGTCTCCAGAGTGTTTGAGCTTGAACTTGTATTAGTCTCCAGAGTGTTTGAGCTTGAACTTGTATTAGTCTCCAGAGTGTTTGAGCTTGAACTTGTATTAGTCTCCAGAGTGTTTGAGCTTAAACTGGTATTAGTCTCCAGAGTGTTTGTGCTTGAACTTGTATTAGTCTCCAGAGTGTTTGAGCTTGAACTTGTATTAGTCTCAAGCATGTTTGAGCTTGAACTTGCATTAGTCTTCAGTGTGTTTGTGCTTGAACTTGTATTAGTCTCCAGAGTGTTTGAGCTTGAACTTGTATTAGTCTCCAGAGTGTTTGAGCTTGAACTTGTATTAGTCTTTAGAGTGTTTGAGCTTGAACTTGTATTAGTCTCCAGAGTGTTTGAGCTTGAACTTGTATTAGTCTCCAGAGTGTTTGAGCTTGAACTTGCATTAGTCTTCAGTGTGTTTGTGCTTGAACTTGTATTAGTCTCCAGAGTGTTTGAGCTTGAACTTGTATTAGTCTCCAGAGTGTTTGAGCTTGAACTTGTATTAGTCTTTAGAGTGTTTGAGCTTGAACTTGTATTAGTCTCCAGAGTGTTTGAGCTTGAACTTGCATTAGTCTTCAGTGTGTTTGTGCTTGAACTTGTATTAGTCTCCAGAGTGTTTGAGCTTGAACTTGTATTAGTCTCCAGAGTGTTTGAGCTTGAACTTGTATTAGTCTCCAGAGTGTTTGAGCTTGAACTTGTATTAGTCTCCAGAGTGTTTGAGCTTGAACTTGTATTAGTCTTTAGAGTGTTTGAGCTTGAACTTGTATTAGTCTCCAGAGTGTTTGAGCTTGAACTTGTATTAGTCTCCAGAGTGTTTGAGCTTGAACTTGTATTAGTCTCCAGAGTGTTTGAGCTTGAACTTGTATTAGTCTCCAGAGTGTTTGAGCTTGAACTTGCATTAGTCTTCAGTGTGTTTGTGCTTGAACTTGTATTAGTCTCCAGAGTGTTTGAGCTTGAACTTGTATTAGTCTCCAGAGTGTTTGAGCTTGAACTTGTATTAGTCTCCAGAGTGTTTGAGCTTGAACTTTTATTAGTCTCCAGAGTGTTTGAGCTTGAACTTGTATTAGTCTTTAGAGTGTTTGAGCTTGAACTTGTATTAGTCTCCAGAGTGTTTGAGCGTGAACTTGTACTAGTCTCCAGAGTGTTTGAGCTTGAACTTGTACTAGTCTCCAGAGTGTTTGAGCTTGAACTTGTATTAGTCTTTAGAGTGTTTGAGCTTGAACTTGTATTAGTCTCCAGAGTGTTTGAGCGTGAACTTGTACTAGTCTCCAGAGTGTTTGAGCTTGAACTTGTATTAGTCTCCAGAGTGTTTGAGCGTGAACTTGTACTAGTCTCCAGAGTGTTTGAGCTTAAACTGGTATTAGTCTCCAACATATTTGTGCTTGAACTTGTATTAGTCTCCAGAGTGTTTGAGCTTGAACTTGTATTAGTCTTTAGAGTGTTTGAGCTTGAACTTGTATTAGTCTCCAGAGTGTTTGAGCTTGAACTTATATTAGTCTCCAGAGTGTTTGAGCTTAAACTTGCATTAGTCTCCAGAGTGTTTGAGCTTAAACTTGCATTAGTCTCCAGAGTGTTTGAGCTTAAACTTGTATTAGTCTCCAGAGTGTTTGAGCTTGAACTTGTATTAGTCTCCAGCGTGTTTGTGCTTGAACTTGTATTAGTCTCCAGAGTGTTTGAGCTTAAACTTGCATTAGTCTTTAGAGTGTTTGAGCTTGAACTTGTATTAGTCTCCAGCATGTTTGTGCTTGAACTTGTATTAGTCTCCAGAGTGTTTGAGCTTGAACTTGTATTAGTCTCCAGTGTGTTTGTGCTTGAACTTGTATTAGTCTCCAGCGTGTTTGTGCTTGAACTTGTATTAGTCTCCAGAGTGTTTGAGCTTGAACTTGTATTAGTCTCCAGAGTGTTTGAGCTTAAACTTGCATTAGTCTCCAGAGTGTTTGAGCTTGAACTTGTATTAGTCTCCAGAGTGTTTGAGCTTGAACTTGTATTAGTCTCCAGAGTGTTTGAGCTTGAACTTGTATTAGTCTCCAGCGTGTTTGTGCTTGAACTTGTATTAGTCTCCAGAGTGTTTGAGCTTAAACTTGCATTAGTCTCCAGCGTGTTTGAGCTTGAACTTGTATTAGTCTCCAGAGTGTTTGAGCTTAAACTGGTATTAGTCTCCAGAGTGTTTGAGCTTGAACTTGTATTAGTCTCCAGAGTGTTTGAGCTTAAACTGGTATTAGTCTTCAGTGTGTTTGTGCTTGAACTTGTATTAGTCTCCAGAGTGTTTGAGCTTAAACTTGTATTAGTCTCCAGAGTGTTTGAGCTTGAACTTGTATTAGTCTCCAGCGTGTTTCTGCTTGAACTTGTATTAGTCTCCAGAGTGTTTGAGCTTAAACTTGCATTAGTCTTTAGAGTGTTTGGGCTTGAACTTGTATTAGTCTCCAGAGTGTTTGAGCTTGAACTTGCATTAGTCTCCAGCATGTTTGTGCTTGAACTTGTATTAGTCTCCAGCATGTTTGTGCTTGAACTTGTATTAGTCTCCAGAGTGTTTGAGCTTGAACTTGTATTAGTCTCCAGAGTGTTTGAGCTTGAACTTGTATTAGTCTCCAGCGTTTCGACTTGTCTCGATGTGGTCTCAACTCTCATTTAGACTTGGTCTTGACTAGTCGTAGGCTTGGGCTTGTCTTGAAGTTCATTAATGTTGTTTAACTGACAAACATTCAGCCACTTATTTATTTAAGTTTCTTTATCTCTTACTACAGACTCGGTCGTCTCCTGTACCGATACCCCCCAGACCACCGCCACCTCTACCTCCACTTCCACCTCCACCCCTCCTCTATCAGACTGTAGCGTCTGCTGGAAGCTGCTGGTCAGTGTGTGTCCAGTATGTGTTCTTCTCTCCTCACTGCTGTCCTCCACCTGTGTTTACTTCATCTGCAAAACCAGAAACAAAGGTACTCTCTCCATCATTCTTTCTTTCTTTCTTTGTCTTCTTTGAACGAATGGTAGAACCATATTCATTGTAATCTGTTCTTTTCATTCCTACCAGCTGTTCGTAGAGCAGAACGACGAGAGAACGTGAAAATGAGAAACCGTAACGAGGTACAGCATCACTACATCAGGGGGTCTCAACGTAGTTACTGGGGAGTCTTGAGAGTAACCAGCACATGCAATTTAAATTAAAAGCTGGATGCAGTTTATAAATGTGATGTTTTTATCTTTTGTAACTGTAGGCTGAAGATGAGAACGTTTGTTACGCTTCGTTGGATCTTCCAAAAAGTGGACAGAAACGCCTGAAGAAGAAGCAAAAGACGAATCTGAGAGTTGAGAGCTCTGAATTCAGCACTTATTCCCAGGTTAAAACTGAGAGGGTGTAGATCTGGATGTTCAGGAGATGGTTGAAGATTTGAAGAGGATCACAGCCAGCAGGGTTGGAGGGTTGGGTTTGAGTTAGTTTCAGGTCATTGAGATCATCTTATCGTTTATAATTATTTTCTCTTGTTTTTGGGTAAATCTTTGACTTCGCTTAAATAGCTTCCATAGATAATCATCAACAGATCAGTTCAAACCATCCATCATATTTGGTAATACCCAACAATTCTATTTTGTACTTTGTGATACTTTGTGTGGACAATGCTGGTTATAATGCTTTCTGCTTTTTAGTCAATGTCCTCCCATTTCATTGAAATCCAATAAAGCTTGTTTGAATGCAACTGAACTGTTTGAGATGTTGGTGAATGTTCTCATATCTTGGTAACCAAGCCTTAGCCCACATTACATTACATTAACCGTCAGAGCTTTCCACCTCTAAGATGCAAAAAAAAAAACATCTTTGAGAAACAGACTGTAGATTACTTTAAAGCAGTATTTAAAATAATGTAGTTACTTTACTTTTTTTAAACTTCCCACTAGTTCCTGAAATTAGGAGATCAAACAGAATAGCAGAACCCAGTAGGCCTTTACCTTTAGCAGTGCTAATAGCAGTTTCAGCACCATGGACAGAGATCAAGCCTGTGGTTTGGGTCATTCAAATCTTGTACATTTCATTCAGCAAAAAACCCAACGAAGATGCCCGAGATGTAGCAGGAGTGGAAAGAGGAGGAAGCAGCAAGGGTGTCCTCCTCTTCTGGGATCACCAGAACTGCCACTCAGGGCAAGAAGCATTACAATGATGTAAAGTAATGACCCAGTCACTGATCATCACCCTCCCCAAAAAGGCAACTTACAACAATGCGAGAACTATCATCTCATCAGTCTCATTAGCCACCTAAGCTAGGTCATCATGTTGAAGACCCTACTGAATAGACTAAAGCCACAAGGAGAGACCATCATTGCCGAAGAACAAGCAGGATTCAGGACAGGGCACAATACATCAGAGCAAATCCAAAAAAGCTTTTGACAGGATGTGGCATGCAGCTCTATGGGCAACCATGGCCAAGTACAACATCAACGCCAACGTGATCAAAGTTATAGAACCACTTTATAACAAGGCCACCAGTGCAGTCTACTACAAAGGCAACATCAGGGAGTGGTTTGGGGCTACAACTCTTCAACATCTTCCTCGAGAGAATCATGGAAGATGCCCTTGACCAGTTTAATGGGTCAGTGAGCATTGGTGGCAGAACGATCGCAAACTTGTGTTTTGCAGATGACATCGATGGGCTAGCAGGGAGTGAGGAAGAGCTTGCAGACCTGGTGGAGCGATTGGACAAAACCTCTGCTGTTAAAAATTGGCCGAACTAAATCATTTGTGTGTGCAAAATGTACAAATTGTAGTTTAACTGTAGTTGAGGCTAAACCAACTACTCTGCACTACTGCACATGCTCAGATTGACCTTTTAGTTGAACGGGGTCTACGGAGCAATTCAGCAGGGGTTTTCACCTGATGTTGGTCATGCTATTTGCATATTGGGCGTGTCCTCCTACCTCTCTCTCCCTCACCATCAGTGTGTAGTCATTCCTCACAGACTGCCTTCTCATGGAATTTGCATACGTATTATATACTATTAACAGACTGGCCTCAGTGTTGAAGGCTATATGTGTCACATCCTTGTCCTGTCCCTTGTCAGCCTCCACGTTCTTCCCTTCATTTGTTTGTATTTGCCATGTGCTCAGAGCACGTGGTTCTCCACTTGTCTCCGCCCATGTCTTTAGTGCTCCCACCTGTTTCTATTTGTAGCTCCGCCCCTTCATCAGTGTTCACAGGTGTTTCCCATTCCCCTTGTCTGTATTTAAGCCTGTGTGTTTGAGCATGTGGTTGTCTGGTCTTGTGTGTGTTTCAGGTTATATTTGTCTGATATTAAAGTTTGTTTGATAATCAGAAAAATGTAGGTATGACAAAAATGCAAAAACAAAAGAAATCTGTAAGGGGCAAATACTTTTGCACACCACTGTGTAAAAGAATGTTACTCATAGTGTTATTTTACTGCTTACTGTATCCATATTTTTTAATAAAACCCAAACACTGCTCGTCTTTATTGGCTGATCTCACATCAGTTCTGTACTGTGTAGAGGAAACATTTCTACTTCAGTAAAGAGAAAAAAATGATACAGGACCAGAGTTAGTACTTTAGTACTTCATTGTAACTCTTAGCACGTAGCATAGACATAACCATGCTATAAACACCTTATGGCATGTATTCCATGCTGTCATGAGTAGTAGTTAAAAAGTTATGACATTATGTCCGGAAATAACTTTTCAGTTAGCTCAAATTTGCACACCTCCCTCTACACACACACACACACACACACACCTCAACACACACACACGCACACAGTCATGGAAACATTTGTGGTTAGAGACGGCCAGCGCATAGATAAGCAGAGCTCCTTTCAGTTTCTGAAAAAGCCACAAACCACAGGCATCTATTCTGCTATTGTTGCTTACTCTGCTGACAAGATCAGAGTTACTATGGGTCCATTTTTATTCCTTTATTTGATTGGAGGAGCTTTCTCTCAGTGGCAGAACTCTGTATGGGCCAGGTAAGATTTTGGTTGTGCATCTATTAGTAGATTAGGAGGAAAAAAAAAGTATAAAAACTATATATGGACTATATATTTACTGTTTGGTCACCCACCAGAAACAGAAACAGAAAGAAGAAAAAATGAAAGCATTTAAAATATGCTGTAAACAAACATCATTAATGTAATAAAAATTAAATATAACAATGACTTCTAAGCTCCGTCAAACCTTTTGTGATTATAAAAGAAGAAAGTGAAAGTAAGAACATTCAGACATACAGGCAGATGCAGCTGGTATACCTTATTTATTATAAAGCAAAGCCCCCTTATGCCCCAACCCTTATGCTAAGATGCCCCCTTATGCCCCAACCCTTATGCTAAGATGCCCCCTTATGCCCCAACCCTTATGCTAAGATGCCCCCTTATGCCCCAACCCTTATGCTAGATGCCCCCTTATGCCCCAACCCTTATGCTAAGATCCCCCCTTATGCCCCAACCCTTATGCTAGATGCCCCCTTATGCCCCAACCCTTATGCTAAGATTCCCCCTTATGCCCCAACCCTTATGCTAAGATGCCCCCTTATGCCCCAACCCTTATGCTAAGATGCCCCCTTATGCCCCAACCCTTATGCTAAGATGCCCCCTTATGCCCCAACTCTTATGCTAAGATGCCCCCTTATGCCCCAGCGCTTATGCTAAGATGCCCCCTTATGCCCCAACCCTTATGCTAAGATTTCCCCTTATGCCCCAACCCTTATGCTAAGATTCCCCCTTATGCCCCAACCCTTATGCTAAGATGCCCCCTTATGCCCCAACCCTTATGCTAAGATGCCCCCTTATGACCCAACCCCTATGCTAAGATGCCCCCTTATGCCTCAACCCTTATGCTAAGATGCCCATTTATGCCCCAACCCTTATGCTAAGATGCCCCCTTATGCCCCAACCCTTATGCTAAGGTGCCCCCTTATGCCCCAACCCTTATGCTAAGATGCCCCCTTATGCCCCAACCCTTATGCTAAGATGCCCATTTATGCCCCAACCCTTATGCTAAGATGCCCCCTTATGCCCCAACCCTTATGCTAAGGTGCCCCCTTATGCCCCAACCCTTATGCTAAGATGCCCCCTTATGCCCCAACCCTTATGCTAAGATGCCCCCTTATGCCCCAACCCTTATGCTAAGATGCCCCCTTATGCCCCAACCCTTATGCTAAGATTCCCCCTTATGCCCCAACCCTTATGCTAAGGTGCCCCCTTATGCCCCAACCCTTATGCTAAGATGCCCCCTTATGCCCCAACCCTTATGCTAAGATGCCCCCTTATGCCCCAACCCTTATGCTAAGATGCCCCCTTATGCCCCAACCCTTATGCTAAGATTCCCCCTTATGCCCCAACCCTTATGCTAAGATGCCCCCTTATGCCCCAACCCTTATGCTTATATGCCCCCTTATGCCCCAACCCTTATGCTAAGATTCCCCCTTATGCCCCAGCGCTTATGCTAAGATGCCCCCTTATGCCCCAACCCTTATGCTAAGATGCCCATTTATGCTCCAACCCTTATGCTAAGATTCCCCCTTATGCCCCAGCGCTTATGCTAAGATGCCCCCTTATGCCCCAACCCTTATGCTAAGATGCCCTCTTATGCCTCAACCCTTATGCTAAGATGCCATCTTATGCCCCAACCTTTATGCTAAGATGCCCCCTTATGCACCAACCCTTATGCCCCAACCCTTATGCTAAAATGCCCCCTTATGCCCCAACCCTTATGCTAAGATGCCCCCTTATGCCCCAACCCTTATGCTAAGATGCCCCCTTATGCCCCAACCCTTATGCTAAGATGCCCCCTTATGCCCCAACCCTTAAGCTAAGATGCCCCCTTATGCCCCAACCCTTATGCTAAGATGCCCCCTTATGCCCCAACCCTTATGCTAAGATCCCCCCTTGTGCCCCAACCCTTATGCTAAGATGCTCCCTTATGCCCCAACCCTTATGCTAAGATGCCCCTTTACGCCCCAACCCTTATGCTAACTGGATAGTGGGTGACGCAACTTCTGTCCTCTTAAATCATTTGAGTTCAAACAACGTATGGGTTTACAGTGTAGCAAGTCTGAGACTCGACAGAGTTCCTCCAGACAGTTCGTTGACATATACATACATACTGTACATGTTCACCATTGCACTGAACCTCACGTGCACCTCCTCACAAACCCACACAGTTTAGACTGTAATGGAAATGTGGTTCTGGACTAGAATTTCACATCAACAGTAAAGTGTGAAGATTCACCTCCTCTTAAACACCCACATACTGTACGTACCACACATGAGCTTGCAAACTTACTGTACTGTTCACATCAGATCACTGTACATCAAATGCCTTTAAAAGCTGATCCCAGATCTTCTATAAATTGACTGTGCTTATGAACTTGTTGGGAACTATCCAAAAATTAGGTTGCGACCCTATAGACTAATTTTTAGCCATTAGGTGACCTGACGACTGAGGTATGGCTTTTTGAATGGGGGCATGCTTCAAAAAGTTATAAAAAACACCCTTTTTTGGTGTTAATTAATAAACACCATTTTAATTGACATTTTTTACCTTTAAATGGATGATTCATGCACAAATATATGCAGAAATAATTTTTAAGGGTTAGTTTTCCAGACAGGCCATAAACTACATTCTTATTTCAATGGAAATTCTACATTTTCAAGGCTAGACTTAATCCCTGTCTGGAAAACTACCCCTAAAAGTTTAGACTAGGCCCATTTTAATGGCGCCAATAAGTTGAGTAGACAGTAGAGTGGTAGAATAGGGAAACCAATGGAAACTCAAGCATTACATTGTGCATTTGTTAACCAAAACCGACACATCTACGAAGATCACTGAACAGTGAACCCTTGAGACCACATATCTAAAGACCGTCCTCTTACCAACAGACCAATCAAAAACATTAGCTACCACGTCTCTGTGGTCTGAACAACAACATTAACCACCACTACTGCGTGGGACGTAATCAAAAATAGAAATGTTCCACCGACGCGGACCAATCAGAGCTCAGCACACATGCACACATCCGCATCTAAGACCTTCACCACCATCAGCCACCCAGCCCCAATGTCTGAGATGGAGGCATCAAGAGCTGTTCTCCTAGTGTTTGTGGGTGAGTACATTTCTACATCTGCTCACTTTCAGATTATAGAGTATCCTTCAAGTGATACACAAGACTTTCTCTAAAAGAAGACATTAAACCAGGTGAGGTTGGTGCTTTTCCAGGTGTTTCAGGTGTTTGGTTCTCCAGTGTCTCTGGAGCAGAAGTGGAGTTAAAAGTTAGACCAGGAGACAATGCCGTTCTCTACAGCGACTGCGTTTGGAAGAAGGGATTTAATCAAGTCTGGATTAGAAACTCCTCACACCAAAATCAA
This sequence comes from Astyanax mexicanus, assembly GCF_023375975.1. Lineage (NCBI taxonomy): Eukaryota > Metazoa > Chordata > Actinopteri > Characiformes > Acestrorhamphidae > Astyanax > Astyanax mexicanus. The sequence goes on along the minus strand of NC_064432.1, from coordinate 5,719,887 downwards.
TCTCATCTCGAGGTTTTGAAGGAAGAGACTGATCCAAAGGTCTTTTATTTGTGGAATTCCTTCAATCAAACTACCGATCTGCTGGTGAAGAACGTCACCGAGTCTGACCTGGGTTTATACTACTGTGCTCTAACTCAAGATGGTTCTTTGGAAGATGGTCTTCATTATGGAAATATAAGAATTCAACTTTCTCTGCTTGGTAAGATCATCATACTCCATCATCATGTTTCCTCTAGAAAAGAGTAGGTACTAATTAAACCATGACTGTAAGAGAGATACCCATAAGAAAAAAGAGATTTCCATAATATCTCAGTAGTTTCTCCAAGTATTATTGTGATTATATATTTATTGACTTTTACAGAGATTAGATTGTACCAAAATAAAATGGAACATTCATTTAACATACTATATGGACAAATGAAACAATCACATATCTAGTATTTTCCAGAATTATGTCTGTTGTGGATTTAAAAAGTGAGTTTCCCCATTGGAAAAGTATTCATGCTTGTGTCAACCACATGTTGAATGAGGAAACATCTGGATTTTTTTTATTTTTTATTTTTTGCTAGATATGATAACATTCCCACAAATACGCTTGATTATCATTTAAAACTGTATGTCTGGGCGGTGCATATAGAAATTAATACATATGAAAACTTTTATCTCATTTGGACATAGATCCATTTACAAGGGCAATGGTACCTATCATTATTTATAAATCTGATTTAGTTTTTTAGGACTTTTTCCAGAACATTTTGTTTTAATATATTGATGAATAAGTCCCAATAATGTTGGCTCAAGTTTCCTGCTGTTTAGATGTTTAGATGTTCACACTTTTTAGCTTTCAAGAAACCAATAAAACAGAACCACACTCAAAACTCTCCTTTCACTTCTTGTCTTGGATTTCCTTTTTATTCTTTTTCTTTTACTTGTGGTGTTTTCGTATATTTTTGATTCTTTGTTTTATTTTCTCTCTTGCTTCTCTCTCGTCTCTTCTCTTCCTGTTCTTTGTTCTTATTTTTTTTTCTTCTACCCACTGTTTTCCGGCCATCTCTCTACAAAGGTGCGACAGAGAAGTGTATTTTGACTGGGGTTTATATAGAGTGCTGCACAGGTGCAGCTGGTTGACAATAATAAATGTCAGGGATTCTGGGAGTTGGAGTTTTTTCCCTTTCAGTGGAAAATCATCCTTCACAATGTTGTATAGACGAAAACTAGACTTCATCCTTGTCTGGGAAACTGTCCTTAAATGTCCAGATGTTTGTAGGCACCTAGCTTCTGAAATCTATCCATCATTGTTTCATAGTCCTACACCTGACCTTCTGTTCTAGACGAGACTTCCCAGACCTCCACCCCTCCTGTATCAGACTGTAGCGTCTGCTGGAAGCTGCTGATCAGTGTGTGTTCAGTGTGTGTTCTTCTCTCCTCCACCTGTGTGTACTGCATCTACCGCTACAGAACTACAGGTGGGTAAAATTGTTCTTAATTTATGTAGTTGAGATATTATGGACTGTTTTAGACATTCCAAATCTTATAGATGAACTGAAGCATGGCTGATATCATCTCTGATTTGAATGGCATTTTTTTATATTGGCAGAAGAGAAGAAGAATCGTAAAAAAGAGAGCGAGAAAACAACAACAACCTCAACAAGCAGGATAAATGAAAAGGTATTGAAAGATAAACACCTAAAATATATGGTAACATAAATGATTAATTGAATAAATATGTGCATTTTCTGAAGAAAACAGAGTGTTTGTAGACTTTAAATGATTCCATGCAGGGGGCGCCGAGTGGTCCAGCGGTCTAAAGCGCTGCCACTATGAGCAGGAGGTCGCCGGTTCGAACCCCAGCTCATGCAGCTTTGCCATCAAGCTGCCGGCGTTAGAGGGAGCAAAATTGGCCCTGCCAATTTTGGCCCCTCTGGGTGGGTAGATGGCGCTCTTTCCCCACATCACTCCTATGGTGATGTCTGCAGCACGGGGCGTCTGTGAGCTGATGTACCGGAGCCGAGCCGCTGTGCTTTCCTCCAAGTGCGCTGGCTGCTCGGCAATGCTGAATCGGCAGCAGCTCGAAAAGAAGCGGTGGCTGACTTCACATGTATCGGAGGAAACATGTGCTAGTCTTCACCCTCCTGGTGTGTTGAGGTATCACTAGTGATAGGGGGAGTCCTAATGAAAGGGTTGGGTAATTGGCCGTGTAAATTGGGGAGAAAATGGGAAAAATTATAAATAAAATTAAAAAAAAAAAAAAAAAAAAATGATTCCATGCAGTTCCAAGGAAACGCTTTACATTTCTTGCAGGTTGGAGGAGATGAAGATGTGTTTTATGCTGCTTTGGATCACCTGAACAGAGGACAGAAACATCTAAAGAAAAAGAAGAAGAAAATAACTGATACTTCTGATTTCAGCACTTATTCTGAGGTTAAAACTGACAGAATATAGATAGGCATTTAATGAATGTTGTTCTGGGTTCTATTGTGACCTCCTGGATGAGTTGTTCATGCCCTTTTGGAGTAATTTTGGTCGGCCGGTCACTCCTGGGAAGGTTCACCAGTGTTCCATGTTTTCTCCATTATTTAATAATAGATCTCACTGTGGTTCTTTGGAGTCCCAAAGCCTGACTTTGTTACCTTTTCCAAACTGATAGGTGATCAATGATTCTCATCTGTTTTTGAATTTCTTCAGATCAGGACATAATGTGTTGCTTTTTGAGATCTTTTATCTGGTTCTATTTAAGTGATTTCTTGATTCTACAGGTCTGGTAGTAATCAGGCCTAGTTGTGGTTAGTACTCATATTTCCAATTGTGATTAATCTTAATGACTTTTTCCACAAAAGGCTAGATTGGTTATTGGTTATCAATGTCTTCATTAAACAATTACAGGTGCTAGTGATCGTTTCCAAGTTCATTGTAAAATCAGACAAAGGAATGATTCATGCCTTAGAAACTGGCATCACCATTAATGCACTGTTATCTAAAGCAGTAACTATATCTGTGGGCACTCTTAATTATCTACTGGAAAAGGGGCTATAAATCCTGATAATTATAGTCTTTATTATTTTGTTATCAGTTCTATTCTATTCTGCATCTCAATTCAAAAGAATTGGCAGGGGTATTGGGTGATGTATGGGTTTAGGGGTGTGGCAGAAGGGAGAGCTGATTGAGCTGAGTTGCAGGAGAAGCAGTGTGCCTCTGATAGCAGTGGGACGCAGACGATTGGACGTCACCAGGGGGTGGGATTACTGATTTACTGATTTGCAAATTGTGAGCGTCCACATTCCAAAGTACACTGACGGTTCGGTGAAGCATTGAATGATACTTTGTGGATGTGGTACTATTGACACTGATACAGTGTCAGCGCAACGCTAGTGGAAATATCCAATAAAAAGGCATTTTAGCACCATGGAGAGCACCATGTACTTGTGAATAAACCAATGCTTAAATAAACCTTTATAAACATCTCCAGTGTGAAATAATTCAGTTTCTTTGGTAAATAACTGCAGTTTCACCTCCAACACTGCAAACACATCACATGATTACCTGTGTGTATCTGTTGGTGTACCTCATTCAGACTTTACAATGACTTTAGGTTTTCATGAACAAAAACATCCACATTTTACCTTTTCACATTTCGTCCATATCCAATAAAAAACAAGTATCTCAATTTTTGTACATTTTTAGTTCATTACAGAATATGAACACAAAAAATGTCCCTTAAACTGTGTTAAAATTTATTGATTAATGGACCAAAAGAAATTCTCTAAAATGAGCCGAAATAAACTCCTTCTAGAGGGTGACTATATGCTGACTCTACTTTTCAAGAGGTTGATTCTGTTAACTCTACTTTTCAAGAGATTTACTTTAGGTTGAATCTACTTTTCCAGAGGTTGAGTTTCTGACACTATTTTTTCAGAGGTTGACTCTACTTTTCAAGAGGCTCTATCTATGATGACACTACTTTTCCAGAGATTTACTCTATTTTGACTCTACTTCTTCAGACGTTGACTGTACTTTACCAGAGGTTGACTTTATATTGACTCTACATTTCTAGAGTTTGACTCTATATCGACTCTATTTTTCTGGCGGTTGACTCTAATTTTCCAGAGGTTAACTCTGCTTTTCCAGACGTTGACCATGTTGACTCTACTTTTCCCGAGGTTGCCCATGTTGACTCTACTTTTCCCGAGGTTGACTGTGTTGACTCTACTTTTCCAGAGGCTGACACTACATTGACTCTACTTTTCCAGAGGTTGACTCTGCTTTTCCAGAGTTTGACTTTGTTGACTACTTTGACAGAGTTTGACTGCATATTGACAATTTTTCTAGAGGTTGAATCTACTTTTCCAGAGGTTTATTTTGTAAACTCTACTTTCCTAGAGGTTCAGTTTACTTTTCCAGAGATTTACTCTATTTTGACTCTACTTCTTCAGACGTTGACTTTATGTTGACACTATATTGACTTTTCTAGCAGTTGACTCTACTTTTCCAGAGGTTAACTCTGTTTTTCCAGAGGTTAACTCTGTTTTTCCAGAGGTTGACCATGTTGACTCTACTTTTCCAGAGGTTGACTATGTTGATGTTACTTTTCCAGAGGCTGACACTACATTGACTCTATTTTTCCAGAGGTTTACTCTACTTTTCCAGAGTTTGACTATGTTGACTACTTTTTCAGAGTTTGACTAGGTTGACTACTTTTTCAGAGTCTGACACTACATTGACTCTACTTTTCCAGAGTTTGACTATGTTGACTACTTTTTCAGAGTGTGACTCCAAATTTTTCCAGAAGTTGACTCTAAGTTGACTCTACATTTCCAAAGGCTGACTTTATAATGACTATAATATACTTTTCCAGAGTTTGACTATATTGACTCTACTTTTCCAGAGGTTGACAATGTTGACTCTACCTTTCCAGAGAATGACGCTATGTTGACTCTACTTTTTATACTTTTTACATCTATATAATATATGAGTTTCACATTTTGACTTGCAATAGTTAAAAAAAAGAAATCTGAAGGGCAGCATATGAAGGGCAGGATGGATTCAAATCAAGTATAAGATAATCCTAAGAGATAAACACATTAAAATAAAGCGATAAAGCACATCCCTCCATGAGACACTCTACAGTTAACTCACTAAAGCCAAACTACAAGAGGAAACCCACAATTAGGCCGTGTTTTAAGGGTCATGCTTTGCTTTTTTTTGTTCAGGCCTAAAATACTTAATAAAAAAAACTCAACAGACTGATCTAGAAAGTATATAAAATATTATAAGTAGTCTAAAGCTCTGAATCAGCATTCAGCATCCTGTACTTATGCTTATATTCTTTATCCTTTGTGTTTTGGACAATCTCTTTGTTCTCAAACTCCAAACTTTGTATCAAAGCCTCATAGTCTATTAACCTCTACCCTATAGCTTCTTCTCAGACAAGAGAAAAATGTTCCATTGGTGGCCTTTCTGAGAAATGACACCAAGAGTCAGCCTTTGATTGGCCTGTGATGCTTTAGCAAGTGGTTAATGTTGAGGGCAACATGCTGAGGGCAGATAGAGCTCAGATAGAGAGAAAATTTTCCATCGACGCGGACCAATCAGAGCTCAACACGCATCCGCTTCAAAGACCCTCACCACCATTAGTCAGCTGGCGCCAGATTCAGAGATGCGAGGGTCAAGAGCTGTTCTCCTCACGCTCCTCATGCTTTGTAAGTCATTTTTATTAGTAGTTAGTCGTTTTTCTCGTGATTTAGTTGTTTTCTAATGGAATTAGATCAGATTAATCGTATTGGTTGAGTCTAAAGTGAGGTTGGGGTGTTTCTCAGGTGTTTCAGGTGTTTGGTTCTCCAGGATCTCTGGAGCAGAAGTGGAGATGAGAGTCAGACCAGGAGACAATGTCATTATCTACAGCGACTGTGTTTGGGAACTTGCATTTTATCCAGTTTGGTTTAGAAACTCTTCGTGTGAATGTCAACCTCCTCTCATTTCATCAGCTGAGGATTTGACAAGTGATGTTGCACGACTCATCACCACTCATCAACCACATGCACGTTACTCTATTAAGTGGAATGAATCCAACAAAACTCATGATCTGCTGGTGAAGAACGTCTCAGAGGCAGATCTGGGTCTGTACTACTGTGCTCTACAAAAGAACAATGTTACCAAAGATAAAAATGGAGTTATATATTCTGAGAATTTTTATCGTTATGGAAACAGAAGAACTCGACTCTCTCTTCTGGGTAAGATTGCTCCTTTTGATCTATTGTTTCTTGCGAACTGAAGGGGTCTTTATGTATTTTTTCAGGCTAAACATTAATAAAACATGAGATTGAGTTCTATCAGTATTTCACCTTTAGTTTTCCTGCCTTCAATTCATCTGCAGTTTATTCTGATTTCAGTCCAATCCTGCACCTCCACCTCCACCCCTCCTGTATCAGACTGTCGCGTCTGCTGGAAGCTGCTGGTCAGTGTGTGTCCGGTGTGTGTTCTTCTCTCCTCACTGATCTCCTCCACCTGTGTGTAGTTCATCTGCAGATCCAGAATCAAAGGTACTCTCTCTCTCCATCATTTCCTTTATCTGAGCTCTGATCAGTAGAACGATCTTCCTGTGTGAACGTTCTGATTAGAGTCTAGTCTTTGACCATGTTTTCCATTCAGACCAAGACTAGACTAGACTAGTTCTAGACGTATCAGGGAAACTACACCAGTATGTTCTATGGATCTTATTCTCATGATGGAGCTGCTGCTTCTCCACACGAAAGAGCAGCACTGGGTAAACTGGTGTTTGATGATGATGATGATGATGGTGATGATGGTGGTGTTTGGTTTGGTTTATCTCTTTAGGTTCTGGAGAGAGAGGAGAGCTGATCACTGAGAACGTGTATCAGGTAGCTGTATCTTCACCACACGCTCAGAATTATTGATAACTGATTCTGTACTGATATGTTGGTACCACTTTAAAATAAGACTACCTTTATAAAGGGTTTATGAATGGTTTACAACTACTTTATTAATGGTTACTAATTAGGTTGTAAATGCCTTAAAAATCATTAATAATCAGTTATTAATAACACATACGTAGAAAGGGCAACACTATAGATGGCTGTGTAGTATAGTTCACTATTTGGCAAACAAAAGGTCATTGTTGCCCTTCCTACGTATGTGTTATAACTGATTATTAATGATTTTTAAGGCATTTACAACCTAATTAGTAACCATTAATAAACTAGTTGTAAACCATTTATAAACCCTTTATAAAGGTAGTCTTATTTTAAAGTGGTACCGATATGTTTTGAACTGATAAGATAAAATTAATAAGTTCTCGCTCTCTTTCTTTCTTTCTCTCTATCAGGTGGGCGGAGCTGAGGAGCATCAGTGTAGGAGGAGCATGAAGGGGAAGTTCTGTTTCCACACTGAAGTCTCGTACACACCTCTGAACTCTGATCTCAAATCAGACTGAATTCTCCGTCAACTTCAGGCTGGAACAGGAGCTTTAAAAACGTTAAATTTGATGTTTTATGAATTTTAGAATGATTTACAGAAGATTAATAAATAAAAGATTACATTACAAGATCTAAATGTTTGTCCATTTCCCTTCTTCTTTGGTCTCTAAATATGAGACGTAACCTCGTAGAGAGTTTCACTTTCATTTTTTGGGGTTTTAATGGAGTAACTGGGCAATATTTTAGCTCAACAACCAATCAGCTCACAGTAGCAGTAATGCTAGTGCTTTACAGTGTAAAACCTGTTTTCTGTAGATAAAAATGTTAGTATTTTTAGTAAAATACATTTTTCTACTTTCTAAAATGAAAGAAATACTTAGAATAAGTGAATTGTGTTTTATTATTTTTATTTTAAAGTTTTTAGCTTTTAGCTCCATTCCTCTAGAGTTTAACAGTTATTTTTGTATGATATAACAGGTGGACAGGAAGTGGTCAGACTCTCCATAAACGTTTTGCTCTGGTAATGCCAAAGATATATTTTGGATCTGTGTTTTTTTCTTCCTTCGTAATTCCATGATTCCATCGGCAGTAGGTAGCCGCTGCTCCTGACTCCCAGTCGCCGACTGGGTCAGATATCTAGCATGCCAAATATTCGTTATTAGTTTTTGTCGGCGATCAATGAAAAAAAAAAACTGTCTGTGATTGAAAAACTGGGCTAAAATCGTGTAGCGTGAACCAGCCAGCACTCTAAAACTCTTATCTTAACACTTATCCCTCAATAATCAAACAAAACCACTGATTAAATGTCTTCAAAACATAATAATTTTGCAGAGAAAAGAGGCATTGGAGCCTATCAGGCTATACGGTTAACATATGAATCACCAGAGATCATATTAATACCGAGTAACACATTGATTATGCTAAATATTGATTAAAATAACACAATCTGAAATAACACAATGGATTATGAGGCAAAACTGTAAAATCAGAGCATTAGAAACTGTGAAATCTTTAAAGAATAATGAGTAATTCAATGACATATTAGAAAAGATGGAACACTGACTTATCTTACTTATCTGATGGCATGGACAATTCTAGCCAGACACTGCCGGTCACAATCATTATCTCTCACTGCACTGTCCACTTAGATAGGAATGCCTTCTAAGATGTATTCCCAGTATAAATGTAACTCTGTGGATCGACTTAACTTTAGAAATGGAAGATTCCATCCATATGACACCAGCAGATAACACCTCACAACTTATACAAGCTATTCATTGAGGTTAAACTTCTTGATGAGTGAAGATAACGCTAATTGATAACTGCTCTTGGCTTTTTTTTAAGTTTACATTCCAATTTGGTTGCCAAATCCTTAACAAAGTAAACATTTTTGAAATGATTAATATCTTCTTCTGATAACAGTAAAGCTCCTCCCCTTTCTTCAACCCCATCCCAACGTTTCAGAGTTTTAGAGTCACGCTAAAACAGGAAACCCACAGTTTAGGCCCTGCAGCTCAGCTCAAACCAGACCACCAGACCACCACACACTGCCTTTACTGTCTTTACTGACTGATCTCACATCAGTTCAGCACTAGCTAGAGTAGAATCAGCTTTCACCTCAGCTTACAGTGGAGAAACTGATCCAGGACCAGATTGAAACATCTCGATGGTGCAGGACCTCAAATAGTAGTTTAGTTCATTGTCTGCACCACCTTCTTTTTTACCCCCATCCATCCATATACAAAACACCTTCACCTTGAGAGACTTTGACCAGCATCAACATTCAGACTTTCATAAACAGGAAACCCACAGCGAGACTCTGCAGCTCAGGCCAAATCAGAACATCTCACTATGAGAGTCTTTACTGACTGATTTCAGATCAGTTCACACTTCAGTGTTCTTATATGTGACTCTAGTTTATAGGTGCTAGCTGCTCCAGGGTCAGTTTAGAGTTTAGAGTCTGAAATGGTTACTGTGAACATGCAGCTCATGCAGATTACGCTGAATGTCATATTATACTCTGTAACTGGGTGCTACCACATGCTAGGCAGGCTGATATCTGTATTATACTTGGCAACCAAGGTTTAGGCACATGCAGCTCATGCTGAATGTTATATTATACTTGGCAACCCAGAATTAGGCACATGCAGCTCATTCCAAATGTCATATTATACTCTGTACCCAAGGTGCTGCCACATGCAAGGGAGGCAAATTTCTGTATTATACTTGGCAACCGGGGTGCTGCCACATGCTGGTCAGGCTAATTGCTGTATTATACTTGGCAACCAAGGTTTAGGCACATGTAGCTCTTGTTAAATGTCATATTATATTCTGCAACCGGGGTGCTGCCACATGCAGTTTAGGATAATTTCTGTATTATACTTGGCAACCGGGGTGCTGCCACATGCTGGCTAGGCTGATTTCTGTATTGTACTTGGCAACCAAGGTTTAGGCACATGCAGCACATGCCATATTATACTCGGTAACCGAGGTGCTGCCACATGCAAGGGAGGCTAATTTCTGTATTATACTTGGCAACCGGGGTGCTGCCACATGCTGGTTAGGCTGATTTCTGTATTTTACTTGGCAACCAAGGTTTGGGCCCATGCAGCTCATGCTGAATTTTATATTATACTCGGCAACTGGGGTTCTGCCACATGCTGGTCAGGCTAATTTCTGTATTATACTTGGCAACCAAGGTTTAGGCACATATAGCTCTTGTTAAATGTCATATCATACTCGGCAACCGGGGTGCTGCTACATGCTGGTCAGGCTGATTGCTGTATTATACTTGGCAACCAGGGTGTTGGCACATGGAGCCTCCAGCCCAGATATAAACCAAGCATTTGGGCCAGAATCAAGTCTAGATTCTAACTGGAAATGGCCAGATTGTGATTTTTGCTATCTGGGAAGGTTCTTACATAAGTTCTCTTCAAATCTGTGGATTTGGGGTTCTGTGGAGCACAGATTTAAAGCACTGTAGTCTAGTAGTCTAGAGCTGGAGGCTAAAATACGTTCTGTTTCACTACATCTGATTTTTATTCGTAGACGTCCTCTTATCTTCTTCTAGAGTCAAAGATCTCGTTTATGGAAAAGGTCATTTAATCAGTCGTCTAAATCAGAGACCACAGTGTTAAGTGAGACCAGTCAGAAATCACATGATCAGTTTACATGCTTCTCATTGGTGAGTTGCTCGAACAGCCAGATTAACCACAGCAGAGCGAGACGAAATCGAAAACACAGAAATTTTCCACTGACGTGGACCAATCAGATCTCTTCACACGCACGTCCGCTTCAAAGACCCCCACCACCATCAGCCCCTCAGCGTCAGTCTCTGAGATGGAGAGATCAAGAGCTGTTCTCCTCCTCGCTCTTCTGGGTAAGTTAACGCCTCATTTTCTGCTGTTTAGAGAAAAAAACGTAGTTACGAAAGTCTTTCCTCATTTCTAAAAATTGATTTGGTCTTTCAGGCGTTTGGTTTTCCAGAACCTCTGGAAGAGTTGTGGAGACGAGAGTGAGGCCAGGAGAAAACATCACTTTCTACAGCGACTGTGGTCTGAAAACTGGATTTAATTTAGTGTGGGTTAGAAAATCGATACACGAGGATCAACCTCATCTCATTATGTCAGTAGAAGACTTAAGAAATAAAGTTTTTCCACGGTACTCTAATGTGTGGAACATCTCCAAATTTACCTACGATCTGCTGGTGAACAACATCTCTGAATCTGACTTGGGTCTGTACTACTGCTCTGTACAGGAAACAAAGACTATTAGGGATACAAGTGGAGTTCGAGTTTTTGAAAATGTTTATCAAGATGGAAACAGAAGCACTTATCTCTCTTTTCTTGGTAAGATTTCTCATTTTTACTTTCTTATTCTGGTGCTGCAGTTCTAAAGTCTTTGTCTAAACTATCAGATATGATCTGGATAGTATTTGTGGTCTCCAGATTGTGTGTTAAGTTAGATTTGTATTAGTCGAAGGATCTTTTGGAAATTTGGAATCATATCCATGGTACTTATACTTATGGTTGAAGAGCTTTATTTAAAGGAACAGTGTTGGTTTCCAGGGTACCTGAGCTTGCAATTGGCGTGGTCTTCATATTATTGGTGCTTGATCTTGTTTAGGTCCTAATTTTGACTCAACTTTGGCAAGAACTCTGCTCTAATTTAAACATGGTCTTGACTAGTTATAGTATTAGTTTTTTTATTTCATACTAAGATTTTTTAGCTTATCAAACAAACTGATCCAAACCTGTGCTCCAATCTGAAGAAATTCAAAAACAGATGAGAAGAAAACAAAGTCATTGATCTATGGAGTCAAAAAAGTCAGTACTGCTCAAATGGCTTAAGCTGGGTCAGACCAAAAATCACATGGAATTTGTGAGGTTGTAAATGTGACAGTGGGCGTTTTTCACTGTGGAGCTAAAAATCCTCTCGTTCATCTTCTCTGCTGCGTGCGAAGCTCCAGCTGCAGTTGCGAATTTTGACCCTGTTTTTACGCCTGATTGATGAACCAATAGGAAAGCTTTATCCGGACCAATCAGATTACGGGGTTTGTTTAACCAATCAGAACAATGGGTGGGTCTCTGCAGCTCAGAGTACTGGGCGTGTCGAAAGGTGGTCGTCTATTGGTCTATTGGAGCTGACGTTCCGCGTGGCCGCCATTTTGGAGTCGGCCACCATGCGCCCCCCAGTGGATTAATTTACACTGAGGAAGGAGTTTAATAAACCGATAATATTCGTAACTCTACCAATTTTTACCCGATTTACACACGGTTTGTTTTGTTACAAACAGCAGAGATGTAGTAATGATACAGGACGCTGTCACACGTTACAAATATGTGCTTTCATGCTGAAATACTTTACGTTATGCTCTTTATCAAAGACAGACATATGGTATAGCATATTAATTAGTACATAAATTAATTAATTTATTAATATATATAAATATATATATATATATATGTGTGTGTGTGTGTGTGTGTGTGAGTGTGTGCATCTATGTACATAAATATAAAATTAATTCATATTATTAGAACATAATATAAAGTATTTCAGCATGAAAGCACGTATTTGTAATGTGTAAATCGGGTAAAAAATTGGTAGAGTTATGAATATTATTGTTTTATTTAACTCCTTCCTCTGTGTAAATTGATCCACTGGGGGGCGCATGGTGGCCGACTCCAAAATGGCGGCCACACTTTCGACACGCCCACACCTTTTGACACGCCCAGTACTCCGACCTGCAGAGACCCACCCATTGTTCTGATTGGTTAAACAAACCCCGTAATCTGATTGGTCCGGATAAAGCTTTCCTATTGGTTCATCAATCAGGCGTCAAAACAGGGTCAAAATTCGCAACTGCAGCTGGAGCTTCGCACACGCAGCAGAGAAGATGAATGAGAGGATTTTTAGCTCCACAGTGAAAAACGCCCACTGTCACATTTACAACCTCACAAATTCCATGTGATTTTTGGTCTGATCCAGCTTAAGCCATTTGAGCAGTACTGATTCACACATTCAAGAGATTGGATTTACAAATAAAAAAAAATATATTTATATATAATTAAAATATTTTTTTCACATTTGTACATTTGAATTATTATTAATATTACTTTCTGTTTCAAGTTTGCACATTCCAGTTAATTTGTGGATTTGGATTTTCGTGCATGCAGTTGTTTAAACGCAGTTACAAGTTTCAGTACATTTGTGACTTCTGTTTTACAAACTCAAAATCTTTATGACCCTTTTTGGACTCCATATTGATCATCTATCAGTCTGGAAAAGGTTACAGAGTCATTTCTAAAGCTTTGAGACTCCAGAGAACTACAGTGATTCACTATTATTATTCACAAATGGAGAAAACAGGAATGGAACACTGGTGAACCTTCCCAGGAGTGACCGGCCGACCAACTGAAACTACTCCAAAAGGGCATGAATAACTCATCCAGGAGGTCACAAAACAATCCAGAACAACATTTAAAGAACTGCAGGTCTCACTTACTTGCCTCAGTTAAGGTCTGTGTTAAATCAAATGACTTTCTCATTGATTTCAGAGTCGGCCGTCACCTGTTACGAACCCCCCCAGACCTACACCACCTCCACCTCCACCTCCACCTCCACCCCTCCTGTATCAGACTGTAGCCTCTGCTGGAAGCTTCTGGTCAGTGTGTGTCCGGTGTGTATTCTTCTCTTCTCACTGCTCTCCTCCACCTGTGTGTACTTCATCTGCAGATCCAGAAACAAAGGTACTCTCTCTCTTTCTTTCTTTCTTTCTTCCTTTGTCTTCTTTGAATGAATGGTAGAATCATTCATTGTAATCTGTTCTTTCCGTTCCCACCAGCCGATCGTAGAGCCGAACGACGAGAGAACAACGTGAAAATGAGAAACCGTAACGAGGTACAGCATCACTACATCACGGGGTCTTAACCTGGGGGTCTCAACGTAGTTCCTTGGGGAGTCTTGAGAGTAACCAGCATATGTAATTTAAATTAAAAGCTGGATGTAGTTTATTAATATGAAGTTTTGATCTTTTGTAACTGCAGGCTGGAGATGAGAACGTTTGTTACGCTTCGTTGGATCTTCCAAAAAGTGGACAGAAACGCCTGAAGAAGAAGATTAGAGTTGAGAGCTCTGAATTCAGCACTTATTCCCAGGTTAAAACTGAGAGGGTTTAGATCTGGATGTTCAACCAGGAGATGGTTGAAGATTTGAAGAGGATCACAGCCAGTAGGGCTGAAGAGTTTTGGATCATCTCATGGTTTATCTTTATTTTCTCTTGTCTTTAAGTAAAACATTGAATTTGCTTGGATATCTTCCATAGATCATCATCAAAAGATGATGTTCAATTTGGGTCAAACCCAAATGTTTTCTGCTTTTTAGTCATTGAAATCCAATAAAGCTTGTTTGAATGCTACTGAACTGTTTGAGATGGTGTTTAATGTTCTCACATCTTGGTAACCAAGCCTTAGCCAGCTCTTTAACCAGCTCTTAGCCCACATTACATTACATTACAGTAGCTGCCACAGCTTTCCACCTCTAAGATGGAAAAAAACATCTCTGATAAACAGATTGTTGAGTACTTCAACCAGTACTTGAGTTACTGTGGTTAATCTGCTTTTTCCCCACATTTAAATGAGAGAAATCCATAAAGTTCCCACTAGTTTCGAAAATCAGGAGATCATCAGAATAGAAGAATCCAATAGGCTCTTACCTAAGTCAGTACTAATAGCTGTTTCAGCACCATGGACAGAGATCAACCCTGTGGTTTGGGTCATTCAAATCTCAAATCTCTAAATTTTGTTCCACATGTTTTATCTAAAGTTTGTAACCGTTGGACCAATTGAAATGGACTTCTCTCTGACCAATTAAAGAACTTGCTTGATTGTATCTACATAGATAGTAAAGATAGAAAGTAAAGAAGGTAGAATTCTTAGCATTGGCTGTTTAATCTGTACTGGAATCACCAGATCAATGGAGATATAAGTCTCCTCACTCAGGTTTATGAGCTTTGCTAAAGTAGAAAAACCACAGTGATCTCCTATAGCTGACTATCTTCACTGATGATCTCACATCAGGTCTACACTGTGTGTAGAACGAACTTTAAAACATGACTTCAGTGAAGAGAAAGCTTAAAACAAGACTCTAAAATCAAGAGTGTGAAGTAGATAAAGCTTTACATCTCTGTGGAGGAATTTTATTCCACTCTTCTTTACAGAATTGTTCTTAATTCAGCCATATTGGAGGGTTTTTGACTAGGCCACTCCAAAATGTGTTTGTGTGTTTTGGGTCATCGTCCTGCTGCAGAACCCAAGTACTCCAGAGCTTGAGGTCACGAACAGATGGCCGGATATTCTCCTTCAGGATTGTCTTGTAAACAGCAGAATTCCTGCTTCCATCTATTACAGCAAGCTACTACTACCACCACCATGTTTTACGTTCAGTCCGATTGTTTTACTTTTTCTGAAATTATGTGTTAGTTTTACGCCAGATCTTCCAAAAAGTTCCACTTTTGTCACGTCAGTCCAAAGAATATTTACCCAAAGTTCTGGAGATCATCATAAAGATGTTTGTTGGTAAATGTGAGACGAGTCTTTGTGTTCTTTTTGGTCAGGAGTGTTTTTTTTATCTTGGAATTCTATTTTTTAATATAATTGAATCATTAAAACACTGACCTTAACTGAGGCTGTAAGTGAGACCTGCAATTCTTTAAATTTGCTGTTTTAGGTTCTTTTGGGACCTCCTGGATGAGCTGTTCATGCCCTTTTGGAGTAACTTAAGTAGGTCGGTCACTCCTGGGAAGGTTCACCACTGTTACATTCCTGTTTTCTTCATTTGTAAATAATAATAGCTCTCACTGTGGTTTAACTGGAGTCCCAAAGCTTTAGAAATGACTTTTTCAGAACCTTTTCCAGACTGATAGATGATAGATCTCTGGAATGATGATGGTGCTCTATCCAGTACTTTTAGGTTGAGGAGTTGAAGAGATATTTCAGGTCTTTACAGCAAATCTCCCAAAGCTAGTCTTTAAATACTCTTGATTTCAGAAGAAGGAATGGATGAGTAGGTGTCTCAACTTTTGTTCATATAGTTTATTCAAGTCCTACTAAGAGGAGGGAGGTTTCAGGTGGGAGGAGTCTTAAGAGCTCAGCAGACTTTCTTCAAAAACAGGAAAACCACAGTGAGACTCTACAGCTCAACCCCCCCACATTAGGTGAGATCACACACTGATAGCTGTTATTAACTGATCTCACATCCTATAACCATAGCTTTTCTTATTTCTAAGAACTTCTTCTGATTGGTTTATTAACTTCTAAGGTGATTAAACATCTAGTTTTTCTCACTTTGCGCTCAGAATGCTAAAACTCTCACTGATAACTGGTAAAGAACTGGAGTTGCAACTGGATTCCTGAGTATTTTCAATGATTTTTCTGGTTTAAAGTGGTAAATTTGATACATTTGATGACTTTGGTCATTCTTTAATGTTCTTAGTTCCACTATAAAAGATATAAAGAGGAATCAAAGCTACATTTTTAGGACTAAAAATGACTGTGCTACAATATTTTCCTCAAAGTTTCATACAAACGAGAAACAAAATCAGACTAATTTTTTTAAGAGAAGCTTTTTTTAAAAAAAAAAGGAAACAGACAGGAAGCATGTGACTCTCAGAGGTGGGCTCTTTTGAGGTGGACCAATCAGAGCCCAGCACACACTTCCACTTTAAACACCCTGGAAATCACAAGTCACCCAGCACTGCTCTCTGAAACAGAGACATCAGACATCAAGAGTCTCTCTCAACACTCTTCATAAGTAAGTACACTTTCTCATCTGATCATTTCATCTTAAAATAGACATTTCCTCTCATTTAATACCTTTATTTAGTGTTTTATAGAGAAAAAAAACAGCAGATTTGCCTTTTTGTACAAGAAGACACGCAAGACTGATCGTTTTTTTTTTCCGGGACGGACAATACCTTTTAAACATGTTTTGGAAGAAAGAATGAAGGACTGTGGGAAGAAAGAGAACTTTGAGAACTTGGACTAAAGTCCAGAACTACTGAGGAACGAGGAGAAGATGTGGATGTGTGATGGGATGGAAAAAAAAACGAATGAAAGGACACCAAAGGTACAGGAGCATCTAAAACAAACAAAAAAAAAAATATATATATCATTAAAATTGTTTTATTTCAGTAATTCAGTTTAAAATGTGAAACTCATATGTTATATAGATGTTTTACACACAGAGAGGTCTATTTTGGGGGGAAAATGGCGGAAGGCATAGAGTAGACGTGCTTTAGTCCAGCTCCCGCTCCACTTTCCAAAAACTCCGTTTTAGGAATCATCTGCTTATTTTTTTTGTACAACTTTTGTAGATTTTTGAATAGACTTTTCTTCTAAACGACTAAATAGAGTGGAAATGACCTCTAAAGCCACCAAAACGAGTAGGAAGGACCACGCGGCTAATACGGATCCGCCTGAGGCAGCACGCAGCGACTTGAACATGGCGACGCTAATTCGTGTTCTCGATGAACACAGGCAATCTCTCTCAGCAGAGTTTAGACTGTCATTCTCCAACCTTGAAGCTAAACTTGAAAAATTACAAGCTATGTCCGTGGAGCACGGAGAGAAAATCGCTTCACTTGAAGGTAATGCTAACCAGGTGGATGAACGGCTAAAATCACTCGAGGCTACGTGTACCGTGCTACAGGATTCAAACACCAGGCTGCAAGCCAAAGTCACGGACCTTGAATCTCGCAGTCGCCGTAACAACATTAGAGTAATTGGGTTACCTGAGTCACTTGAGGGTCCCCATCCTACGGTATTTTTCTCCGAGTTCCTGACCGAAGTCCTGGGACAACAAGTTTTGTCGTCTCCTCCTGAAGTCGACCGGGCACACAGATCGCTCGCCAGTAAACCAAGACCGGACGAAAGACCGAGGCCCGTCATCATCAGACTCCACTACTACCAGCAAAAGGAGAAGATTATCCGGGAAGCGCGTGCAAAAAGGGGCAGCCTGGTGTACCGCGGACACCCCATAGCCATCTACGAGGACTACGCGCCGGAGGTGCTGGATCAGCGGCTCAAATACCGAGAGGTCCTGGCTGGCTTCTACAACCTAGGTTTCAAGCCGGCGCTACTCTTTCCCGCAAGGCTCGTTATCTCAACCAAGGAGGGTGGTAAGAAGAGATTTTCCTCAGTCGAAGAAGCTAAAATCTACCTGTCCAATGTGCAGACAACGTCTTCTTAACAGTCCGCTGCCGTCACACTGTAATACTATCTTGGTGCGGCTAACCAGCCAGGGACAGTGATTGGCGAGTTACTAACCTAAATCATCCCAGTGACTTGTTTCTGTAGTACGCTTTGCGGCTTGGTGTGCATTTTTTCTGTTCTCTTGGGGCTGTCCAGCCCGCCGCCTTGAGCATTAACGCTGGGAAACCCATTCCCTGCACCAGAGTTTGCTAACACAAGCCAGCCATGCAAACGCGCTTACGGTTACGGCTCAGGTTGCCAGCGCGGGAGAAATTACATCTTCCAAAGCCCGCATAAGCACTGTACACGCCTTAATCTCTCTCCAATGCTGGAACTATTTACATGGGAGAAATCCTCGGCGGACGGCTTTTATGCCCATATATGTTCTATGACTGCTAACAATATATACATTTTACTGCTCGTGTTTGAGTATGTGCTATTTGCTTTTTATTATTATTATTATTATTTTTCGTTCCTGGGACAATTGCACTGTTTATGTTCATCCGCTGTTTTTACGTTTATTTGGTACCATTTACAAGTCTGGTTATAGCACTGCGGTTAAGTTTAGGCTTCATCTTATTATTAGCCTGTGAGTTAATGGTAAGGCAGAGGGTCCCTAGTTGTTCAATTTTGTTATTGTGGGAGCTGGGACTATAGATGATAGGAATATCGAAAATCAGAGCGAGGGAGCTCAGATATAATGGAACTCAGGGTACAGTAAAAAGGGCAGGGCGTGTGTTTTTTGTTTTTGTTTTTTTGATTACCCCTCTTTGGCTCCGGGAAACATCACTAGTTCGTCATTGTAAATATATACAGTATATATAATCATGGGACATGGTCTACAGCTGGTCTCTTGGAATGTTAAGGGGCTAAATAACGTCACAAAAACTGGCAAAATATTAACCCACCTACAACATTTACATGCTGATATTATGTTTCTACAAGAAACACACCTAAGAACCACAGATATCTCACGTATTAAACGGGCGTGGATGGGTCACTTATTTCATTCAAAATTCTCAGCTAAAGCAAGAGGGGCAGCTATTATTATCCGTAAGAGCATAATGTTTGAGCCTTCTAGCTCTGTCTCAGACCCTGCTGGTCGCTATATCTGCGTCTCAGGCATGCTTCAAAATATGCCAGTTACTTTAGTGTGCCTTTACGCACCGAACTGGGATGATGATGGTTTCTTTACCAAACTTTTTACTAATCTCCCAAATGCTGACACTCACCACCTAATCATAGGAGGTGATTTTAATCTGGTTCAGGATGTATTTTTAGATAGATCGTCATCTAAACCAATCTCCCTTTCCAAATCAGCCAGTGTATTACGGGGGCTTGCTGCCCAGTTCGGCCTCACAGACCCTTGGAGATCCAAATACCCAAAGAGCAGGGCCTTTTCTTTTTTCTCACACGCTCACCATTCTTTCTCAAGAATAGATTTTTTCCTATTAGATAATAGAATTATGCATTTAGTTGGTTCCTGCGATTACCAGGCTATTTCTCTGTCAGACCATGCTCCGGTAACAACTCTTATTAGCTTCCCTCTTACTAAAAGTTCTCCAAAACAGTGGAGATTTACCTCTCATATGCTGGCAGACAGTGATTTTAAAAAAATGATTTCAACCCTGATTAGTTTCTATTTTTCAGTTAATGACACCCCTGACACTGGCAGTGGCTCATTGTGGGAAGCTTTTAAAGCCTTTATGCGTGGGCAAATCATCTCACAAGTCTCCTTTACTAGAAAAATGGACAGGGCTAAGGTGGACAGATTACTGGAAGAACTTAAACAGCTTGATTTAGCCTATGCATCCTCTCCCTCCTCCGCCCTGTATACGAAACGATGCCAACTACATCTAGAATACGAACTCCTAATGACTGATCGCATAGTAAGGCAGTTGAGACAGACTAAACAACGTTTTTTTGAGCAAGGTGACAAAGCTGGTAGACTATTGGCCCAACAAGCCCGTGCCACCTGTGCCTCTAGATTTATACCCAGGATCAAATTGCCCTCTGGCGACCTTACCCTAGACCCCTTTAAAATTAATAAAACATTTTTAGATTATTATTTAGAGCTCTATACTTCAGAACACTCCTCTGACACTCCTTCCTATCTGCATATGCCTGAATCATTGACCTACCCCAAGATCAGCACAGATATTGCCAAGGACTTAGGTCAACCTATTTCTCCTTCTGAGGTCCAAAATGCTATTGATTCACTAAAAAATGGTAAATCCCCGGGACCAGACGGCTTTACAGCCGAATTTTACAAAACATTTGCAACCCAGCTGGTTCCGTTCCTGACTAGGGTTTACAATGACGCTTTTAAGTCAGGTAAACTGCCCCAGTCTCTGACCAGTGCCTCTATCTCTCTGCTTTTAAAGAAAGATAAAGATCCCACTTTATGCAGTAGCTACAGACCAATCTCCCTGCTAAATGTGGACTTCAAAATTCTTTCTAAAATACTAGCTCAACGACTCCAAAAAGTTATGCCAATTTTAATAACCACAGACCAAACTGGCTTTATCTCTGGTAGACATTCCTTCTTTAATACCAGAAGGTTGTTTAATATTCTCTACTCACCTCCCTCTAATACACCTGAAATTGTTGTATCTCTTGATGCTGAAAAAGCATTCGACAGGGTGGAATGGGATCACCTTTTTGCCACTCTAGAGAGATTTGGATTTGATACAGACTTTATCAAATGGGTGCAACTTTTATACACTGAGCCTACAGCATCAGTTCAAACCAACGGGATCAACTCGTCACCATTCCTCCTTAATAGAGGTACCCGCCAGGGATGCCCCCTTTCTCCCCTACTTTTTAACTTAGCTATAGAACCATTGGCGATCTGGCTCCGCAGCCTCTCACAATTCAAAGGTATTATACGTTACGGCCTAGAACATAAACTTTCTCTGTACGCAGACGACCTTCTTTTGTACATCTCAGATCCCTCTACTTCCTTGCCCCCTGTTCTGGAGACCTTGGCACAATTTGGTCGGATTTCAGGATACAAACTGAATCTACAAAAAAGTGAAGTCATACTTGTCAACCCTTTAGCTAAATCTCTGCCACATTCTCTGTTTCCTTTCAAGGTATCTGAGAGATTTAGATACCTAGGAGTTTTTTTCACCAGTTCCATAGGTAGCCTTTTTGCGCACAATTTCTCACCTCTACTAGAAAAATGTAAAGCGGACATGGCAAGATGGACTACCCTACCCTTGTCAGCAGTAGGCCGGATCAACTTAATCAAAATGGTTACCCTACCTAGGTTTTTATATTTATTCCAACATATTCCGGTTTTCATAAAAAAGTCTTTTTTTACCAATTTTGACAGCCAACTAAATTCCTTTATTTGGAACAACAAACCCCCACGTATAAAAAGGTCTATTTTGCAGCTACCTAAGTCAGAAGGGGGTCTGGCACTTCCCAATTTTCGTCATTACTACTGGGCCAGCAGTCTACTTAAAATCTTATACTGGATTAATCCTGGACCTCTTGAATCCCGCCCACCTTGGGTTCATACTGAAACAGCTTCCGCACAATTCTCATTACATGCTGTACTCTGTTCCCAGCTTCCAATCTTTCCATACAAAATATCTCAAAGCCCAGCCGTCACTGCCAGTGTCAGGATTTGGTCACAGTTTAGAAGACAATTCGGCCTTCAGAGAGCCTCGATTCACATGCCGATTTTGAACAATTATTTATTTATACCCGCATGTTCTGACCCTACATTTCGCAAATGGGTGGATAATGGTTTATCCACAATCAAGGATCTCTACACGCAAGATGTCTTTTCTTCCTTCTCTGATTTAGCAGCTAAATACAATCTACCTAGTAACCACCTTTTCCGATTCTTTCAAATCAGGCACTTTGTCCAAACTCTGTTTCCCCATTTTCCAAATCGACCCCCCGAATCTTTTATTGATAAAATCCTCTCGAGAAATCCCACAGACAAACATCTCATATCAGACATTTATGATTTAATCAACTCTCTTTGTGACGATCCGAATTTAAACTCTAAACAATCCTGGGAGAGAGACCTCGGAATCACTATTTCAGAGGACGAATGGACAGCTGCTCTGGGTCAAGTTCACTCCTCATCTATCTGTGCTCGACATGGCCTAATGCAGTGCAAAGTCCTTCATAAAGCCCACTACACCAATGCCAGACTGGCTAAGATTTTCCCAGACAGGAGTGATGTATGTGAGAAATGCGGACAATCTCCTGCAGACCACCTTCATATGTTTTGGTCATGCCCACGCCTTGCAAACTTTTGGAACCAAATTTATAATACTCTTGAAGCAGCCTGGGACTGTAATTTTGATCCAGGTCCTTTGACATCTCTGTTTGGAATAGCTCCTCAGTCACTTATGCAAAAGAAAATGCATGATGTTTTAGCTTTTACTACTTTGCTGGCGAGACGGGCCATTTTGCTCAAATGGAAATGTAGCTCCCCTCCATCCTATAATATGTGGGTTAAGGAACTCCTTGCATGTCTTAAACTTGAGAAAATACGACATTCCCTTAAGGGAACCTCAAAGCTCTTTAACAAGATATGGGACCCTGTCATTGAATACATCGGAATTAATGTGACATTGACTGAACATGATAGTGATGTTTCCCAAATTTGAAAATTTGAAAATACTTTTACAAGGGGCTTTCCCTCCCCTTTTTATTTTTTATTTTATTTTATTTTTTATTTTTTATTTTTTTGCCCTGAGGGTGGGGTTGGGTGGGGGGTGGTTGGTTGAGGGGAAGAGTGAGGGGTAAAATTGGTGCTTCTTCCGGTTTATCACATAATGTGTATGTTTTACCCCATGCTATTACTGTTAAAACCAATAAAAAATATTTGAAAACAGAGAGGTCTATTTTAGGGGGTTATTTCTTTTATGGTTGATGATTATGGCTTACAGTCACTGTGTTATTATCAAGTCCAAAGACAGTACAGTTCTGTTTTCCCAAAAAATCCTACAGAACTTCATGCTTTTCTCTGCTGACAACTTTTATGGAGATGCTGGATTTCATTTTCCAGCAGGACTTGGCACACTGCCCACACTGCCGAAAGTTCCAATTGGTCTTATATAATATAAAAAAATTTGAGACACTGATTTTTTGGGTTTTCATTGGCCGTAAGCCATAATCATCAAGAATAAAAGAAATCAACGCTTAAAATAGATCACTCTGTGTTTAATACAACTTTATAATATATGAGTTTCACATTTTAAACTAAGAAGAAAACTCAACTGATCATGATTTTTCTCTCCTCAGGCTCAAAAAAAAAAGAAGGAACCAACTTGTTCTGCATGAAATTGACCGATGTTCACCACAGATGCTGGAACTGCTTCATTCATGTTGTGATTGGCTACTTGTACCAAATATGCACAAGTTGACCTGGAGCTTGAAACCAGTCAGTACAATAAAGCCAGAGTGCAGTGCTTGTCAAAACAGGAACCACCATAGAAAGATGAGCAGATTTTGACATTGATCAGTAATATGCATCTGAAATTAATAGTCCTTTTCTGAAGACCCTATAGGTTGAATCAGAATAATAATTACTTTGTAAAAGGAAACCATACAATTATAAATAAAGCAGAAGATATCGCTAATGGATTTAATGATTATTTTGTTAACATAGGATATAACTTAGCAAAAGAGATTGTGGAGCCTAGAAACAAGGATGGGATAGAATATGATATTATTACTAAAAACCCTCACTCCATTTTTTTTAGGGGCACTGATGAAAAAGAAATACTTGAAATTGTAAATAAATGTAAAAATAAAACATCTGCTGACTACAATAACATTGATATGTCACTGGTGAAAAATATAATAGAATGCATAGTGAAACCTTTTACACATATTTGCAATCAGTCCCTTCAAACAGGCATATTTCCTAACAAAATGAAAACAGCTAAAGTTATTCCTATCTATAAATGTGGAGACAGACATAAATTCTCTAATTATAGACCAATTTCTCTTCTATCCCAGTTTTCAAAAATTTTAGAAAAACTATTTGTCCACAGGCTTGAACACTTTATAGAAAAGCATAATCTCTTGAGTGATCATCAATATGGTTTTAGAGAACATAGGTCCACCTCGATGGCAGTGATGCAATTAGTAGAAGAAATAGCTACAGCAATAGATAAGAAGGAATATACTGTTGGAGTATTTATAGACCTAAAAAAGGCATTTGACACTATTGATCATGATATATTGTTAAAGAAACTGGAAAGATATGGAGTGAGAGGTATAGCATATTCATGGCTTAAAAGTTATCTAGGAAATAGATACCAATATGTGCAAATAGGCAATAGTAAATCGGATTTATTGAAGGTCACTTGTGGGATTCCTCAAGGTTCAGTGTTAGGACCCAAATTGTTCACATTGTACGTAAATGACATTTGTAAAGTATCAAAACTATTAAAAATTGTATTATTTGCTGATGATACAAACTTATATTGTTCTGGGGAGAAATTAGAATGGCTTCTGAATACAGTCGAAAGAGAATTGAGTACTTTAAAGAGATGGTTTGATATCAATAAGCTATCGTTGAATTTAGGTAAAACAAAGTTTATAATATTTGGTAACAGAAAAATCAGAAATGAAGCTAAACTTAGGATAGATGATGTTGAAATTGAAAGAGTATATGAAAATAAATTTCTGGGTGTGATAATTGATCATAAATTATGTTGGAAACCACATATTAATAATGTAAAAACTAAAATCTCTAAAACCATTGCAATACTGTATAAAACCAAACATATTTTGAATCAAAAATCATTATTTATACTGTACTGTTCTTTCATAGTTCCATACATGACCTATTGTGTGGAAGTATGGGGAAATGTTTATAAAACTAACACGCATCAAATTTTCATGCTACAGAAAAAAGCAATACGAATTATTAACCAAGCAGACTTCTATGAATCAACAAACAAATTATTTATTAATTTATGGGCTCTAAAATTCACTGATCTAGTTGACTTACACATTGCACAGATAATGTATAGAGTGCAAAACAATTCGCTTCCTGACTGTATTCAGAAGCTATTTGAATTGAGAGAGAATAAGTATGAGCTGAGAGCAACAAGTATGTTTAAAAAAATAAGAGCAAGAACAAATATAAAAAATAGATGTGTATCAGTCAGGGGGGTCACTTTGTGGAATGGTTTTAACAATGAATTGAAAATGTGTAGTTCACTCAGCAAATTTAAAAAAACTTACAAGAGAAAAGTAGTAAACTCCTATAAACATGAACAGTGATTAAATATGGAATGTGTGGCTTTTTTTTTTTTTTTTTTTTTTTTTTTTTTTTTTTTGACTCAATTTATGTTTTTGATTTGCAAAATAATGGAATATAGAATGTGAGATAATGTAAAAAGGATAGGCAAAAATAAGCCAAAGCTTCAGCCTATACCTTTTCGGTTCATATTTGTGTTGTTGATATGCTTATTAACAGAAAACATTTCTGTTTATGTGTATGTATATGTGTTTTCAACCGAAATAAACATGACTAAACTAAAGAATCAGAGATACTGTATTTGGTTCAGCATTGGTGGCACCAAAGATTCAAAGGACTCATTGGGCTTAAACCCCAACACCACTGCTGGGTGTTACACCACAAAGGGTTTTTGACATCCCACAGATAGAGGGTGGCATCCATAGGTTCTATATCCCAAGGGTGTGTCTCTTCAGGAAGTGATATACTAAGTAAATAATCTTGAGTAATGTCTCAATGAGCTGAAGGGAAGCATCTCCTGGAACTCCAGGTATCTCTGTTGGAGACCCATTCTGGCCTCTCTAGCCTTATCATGGTGATGCTCCATTGGTTGGTGTTAACGCAAGTCATCCACAAAACTGTTCATGTACTAAGGCAGACTCTGATTGGTCTACAGAAGCCTGTAGCTATTAAATCAAACAGACCAATCTTTAGCAGATGTGAACCATATTTCTCTAGGAATTGCTACAGGAAACTTCTAAGACACTAATTGCTCTACATTATATCTACCAAAAGAACTCTGGTTCTTGAACCAGTTCCGCTCGGGCTTACAAGAACCACCAGTTCTAGGGTAAGCATCAAAATGTCACATCATACACCATCAATAAAGAGCTTTGCACAGTGGTGGTGAACAGAAGGACTCACAGTTCGTGCTGAAGAACCAATTATTCTTTGGTTCCAGGTTCAGAAACCTACTTTTGTTGGTGGAAACATGGTTCAGTCAATGGTTCACAAACCAGAACAGTATGGTTCCACCTCAATGGAAAAGCACTATGAATTGACCGACCACTAGTGTGGACTGAATACGAGCCATGGAGAAACTACAATGGTGGAGCCAGTGAAGGAACCCAACAGGAAATCCACAATGAGGCTCTACTCACTGGTTTAAAGTGGTGATAGTTTATTAAGGTATGCTTAATAACATCTTTAAAGTATAGTCCAATAAATCTGTCCAATCAGGGCTGTGCACTTCACATCTATACCAAAAGGCTTTTTTAGGACTTCCTCAAGAGTGCTTCATTTCATTTGATCGAACAGTCTGTTCTAAATTGACCTTGTTTTACATAGTAAACGAGTTAGTCATCTACCCACCCAGAGATAGAGCAAGGCCAATTGTGCTCTCTCGGGAATCCGGCAGCTGATAGCAAGCTGCATGACCGGGATTTGAATCAGCAATCTTCAGATCATAGTGACAGCGCTTTACACTACTGGACCACTCAGCGTCCTTGTCTTTATTCTGTTTATGTGTTAATGTGGCGCTGTCCACTGTGGGTTGTAATGCCTGGTATGATGTAAGTAAGTATTTCCAGTACATACTGTATGTGACCCTGTGGATTAAGGAATTGAGGAAAGTCCACTCCATATAAAACCAGCAGATAACACCTCACAACTTATACAGGTATGAGTCTTTTCAAGCCATACCCTGAGGCAACACTTTAAGCAGTTAATAAAGCAGTTTAGATGATGCCAACCCATTGCTTTTGGCAAGTAAGTGCACATTTCAACAAACGGAACATTCTAGAAGTTAATGAAACTCCTTCTTAGAAACAGTGAAGTTCCTCCCCTCCACCCCCCTCTTTCTCCAACCCAGAGTTTCAGAGTTTCACTAAAACAGGAAACCCACACTGAGACCCTGCAGCTCAGCTCAAACCAGACCACCAGACCACCACACACTGTCTTTACTGTCTTCACTGCCTGATCTCACATCAGTTCAGCACTGACTAGAATCAGCTTTAACCTCAGCTTACAGTGAAGAAACTGATCCAGGACCAGATTAAAATGTTACACCAAAGCACCCATCAATTACCAGTCATCTAAAGTCATATTAAGGACATCTCAGAAAGGTCAACGTTAGTATACTGATGAAGAATATTAAACTTCTTGATGGTTCAGAACCTTCAATAGTACATTAGTTAATTATCTGCACCACATTATTTACCCTCATCCATCCATATACAAAACACCTTGACCTTGACCTTGAGAGCAATATTAAGCTGAAATCAGAATAAACCTTTCCTGTTTTAGGTCATTTACCATTACCCAATAAAACAAAAGCAAAATAGCTTGTGAAGATGCTGCTGAAGCTGGTAAGAGTGTGTCTTTATCTACAGTGAAACCAGTACTGAAAGGCCACTCTGCCTTGAGGAAGCCATTACTCCAAAAGTAAACTTAAAAAAAAACGTAATTTTTGGGGACATGCCCTGTGGTCTGACCAAACTAAAATTGAACTGTTTAGTCATAATGACCATCGATACGTTTGGAGGAAAAAGGGAGAAGCTGAGAATACCAAGCCTGAGAATACCATCCCAACTGTGAAGCATGGGGGTGGCAGCATCATGTTATTTGCTTGTTTTGCTGCAGGAGGGATTGGTGCACTTCACAGAATAGATAGATGTTTGACCCAAGTCATACAGTTTAAGAGCAATGGCAACCAAATCCTAATGAAGTGTATGTAAACTTTTGACTTTGCAGGAAGTAATAAAAATGCCTTAAAAACAAAATCTCATTTGGCAAATATTAATAATTTAAATAATCCTAATTGAACTAAAATAGGAATGGTTTATTCTGATTTCATGTCAGACAGCGAGAAAACTTCTGGTTTCAACTGTACCTTGTTTTTGATTGTGAACGAGTCAAATATCACGTGATGTCACTGGAATACTTTGATCTTACTTTTACTGGGGCTTGTTTTCCTGTGGTTCCTTGTTTATGTGGGAAAACCCTAGTTAACCACTTGGTGCCATTTCGAAGGTAAACAGGAAGCCTGATCTGGTCTTACAGCACTTTCTGACGGGTGACATGTTCCCTTTATGTAGAACAGTCATGTGTAAGACAGCCACAATAAAGATTCTTCTGAAAGTAACTGACCAATAAGCAGGCTTGTGCTACCATTGCATGCGGTTACATACATCTCAACCTGGCTGCTGTAGACGTATGCCCTGATATATCCACTGATAACAAATTTTCCAATGACGTGGACCAATCAGAGCTCAACACGCATACATATCCGCTTCAAAGACCCTCGCCATCGACAGCGACCAAGGACCAGTCTTTGAGATGGAGAGATCAAGAGTCGTGCTCTTCGCGCTGATGTGTAAGTTTCTTTTGCACACTTAAACTTTCAGTTTGCACTTTTACACTGACGATATATGAGATCTGCTGAGCTTCTCTGTTGAGTCTAAAGTGAGGCTGGTGTTTTTTCAGGTGTTTCATGGGTTTGGCTCTCCAGAATCTCTGGAGAAGAAGTGGAGTTGAGAGTCAGAGCAGGAAGTGATGTCACTATCTTCAGCGACTGTGTTTCTGAAGATAAATTCAATATAGCTTGGTTTAGAAACTGCTCTCACCACCATCAGCCTCGTCTAGTTCTATTACCTAAATATGTGGTAGGGAATTCTTTCCCTCGATTCTCTCTAGAGTTAAATTCTTCCAACCAAACTTATGATCTGCTGGTGAAGAACATCTCTGAATCAGACCTGTGTCTGTACTACTGCGCCACGTACAAGCAACAAATTACCAATGAAAAAACAGCAGGAATCCGCTATGAAGACGTCTTTCATTATGGAAACAGAACCACTCGACTCTTTCTGCTGGGTAAGATCCATTTACTATGATTATATACTACATTTTCCCCTCATGTTTAATGATATAATTTACGAAATGAAGTTTTATCTCATTGTTGTTGCCTAAAACACAATTCCGATGAACCCCAAAAGAGACCAGAAACTTCCTAAATGGTTCCTTATCACAAAGCTGTCTCACATCAATGGGGGTGTTTTGCAGGAGCAAGAGGCAAAAATTATGTACAAACAGCTTTAAAGAACTGTATACAAAGTTACCTTAGTCATAGAAAATAATGATTTTTAACCCTTTGAAAGTGTACTATGGTTTCCTTCTCTAAGTCCTTGCATATAAATTCATGACTCCTAAAGAGATCTTTGAGCAATCTTATTGTTTTATAGTGTATATAACCACTACTTTTGATAAAACCTTTGCTAAACTCATGACCTTTTAAGTATAAGTCCAAATTTATTGGACAAACCTCCCAATGATAGCAGTAATTTAATGCCATGGACAAGGTATGAAAACATTATTAGGTATTTCACAAAAACAGAGGCATGATCATCATACTTTGAACAGATTTGAGGATGAATCAGAGCACAGACAGGTTCATGGAGATAAAGACAGGTGCTACACAGGTATTTAAAGCTGCTGGTGCCTCTGGGGTCTCGTGAACCTCAAGTTGAAAGATCCTCCAGAGGCTTAAACCTACTATTCACCCACCCCTAACCAGTGCTCAAGAGCAGAAATGGTTGCAGTGGCCCCAGATATACATGAAGACTAATTTTCAAACAGTATTGTTTACTGATGAATGCTGTGCAACCCTATATGGTCCAGATGGGAGGAGTAGTGAATGTACACACCATGGTGTGTAGGAAAATCATGGTTACCCACCTAGCCTGGGTCCCTACTACCCATCTATTGGGTTAGACCCTGCACAGATCTTTGATAGATACGTAAAAGTACTTTTATTTTAATCATTTATCATTTAATTCACTGCTTTCTCTCATATTTCAGACACCTCAAAAAATCGACTCAATTCCACCTGTCCAGAAACAGACTGTAGCGTCTGCTGGAAGCTGCTGGTCAGTGTGTGTCCGGTGTGTGTTCTTCTCTCCTCACTGCTCTCCTCCACCTGTGTGTACTTCATGTGCAAATCTAGAATCAAAGGTACGCTTTCACTTTCTAAAGCTATATGATTTGAACATGACCTGGACCCTCAACATTCTGGACTCAAAAAAATGTTTTAATTGTTGTCATACTAGAAATGAATGTGTTCTGGTTCATTTTACCAACAGTGGAGAAGAATGCTGAGAAGAAAAGGAGGAATGCTCTGAACATAACTGACTTAGCTAAGGTAACAATGATCTTATTTCAAGGTAGAAGGGTTGAAGAAAAACAATGAAATGTGAAGGACTTGGAGTCCTCCAGGACCATGTTTTGGAAGTACTGCTGATTAAAATGAATGTTTTAAAAGTGCCAGGGTCCTTGGTTCCTATACATCAGCTCACAGATACTTTGTGCTGATCGACACCACCCTTTGGAGTGATGAGGGGAAAGAGCATCATATGCCAATCCAGAGAGAGCAAGGCCAATTGTGCTCTCTCTGGGCTACAACAGTTGATGGCAAGCTGCATGACTGGGATTCGAACCAGCAATCTCCAGATAATAGTGGCAGCACTTTAGACCGCTGGACCACTTGCACTTGGTGCTTTTTTCCCAATAGGTTCTTTTTTAATGGCCTACATATAGACAGGAAACAGTACAAGAACATTCAAATGATTGCATGAATGAAAGTATGTTGGCAGAAACCTATTTTTAGATAATTGTTTGTCTATGTTTTTTATCTGCTGCAGGTTGGAGAAGAAGATGAGGTGTGTTATGCTTCTTTGGATCTCCCAAGTAGAGGACAAAAACGTCTAAAGAAGAAGAGGAGATCTGAGAGTTCTGATTTCTGCACTTATTCTGCGATTAAAACTGACAGAATTTAAATTTTCAGAGGAAGGTTTTAAAGATCTGGGAGCTAACGTTATGAAATAGTTCATTCTGACAGGATTTAATGGACAAGACACAAGACAAGATCACATGATTAGATTTTTACAGCTAGAGATTATGTCCTATCCTTAACAGCTCTACTCCATTCATTATTGGTAAGAGACACCAAAGTCTCTCAAATTAGCATCAGTTGACCTGTTCAGGTAAGTCCCACCCTCTGCTTACTTGAACAGGTTAAGAACATCACCTAGGCTCATTAAAGTTGTAGTGTTTTTCTTCAGCCTTTAAAAAGCTGAACATGTTTAATTTTCTTTTACTCTCAAATTTCAGTTCTAAGGTGTTTTTATCACTTTGCAACTGGATTTCTGCATTGTTTACTATGCTTTCCTTGTTTTCTTCTTTGATTGTTGATTTGTCAGATTTTGATTTTATCATTAAAACTATTTTTTACTCCCTAATTACCTTGGCTACCTTAATAGATACCTTGTTTGCACACTTTTCAGATATGTAATATTTTTCCTGTTCAGTTTAATTAAGTATTTAAGTCAATATTGGGGTTGAAACCCAAAGACTGAGTGAGTCCTAATAGTCGGCATCTCATTTACCATTAATCCTAAACCTGACTCAAATCCTGCCACAAAATGCAGTTGTATCTAATGTTAAGTGATGAATGAAAGTGAAAAATCAGAAGGTTGTGGATTCAAATCCCATGGCTGAGCAGGTAATACTGGTTGGTAGGACCCACATAATTAGCTTTAACAGGAACAATAGGCCTATCATCAACTATAGGCACCATTTGACAATAGATGGCTATTAGATAAGCAATATATCATATTGGTGAGAAGGTTCTGGATTCTATTCCCATTTGAATATGCATTGTATTTTCAAATCCCTTGGTTTACTGACTAATACATGTAGGTACTGCCCACACAATTTGAATAAATCATGATTATAGACTAGACATGCATCCAAACACCAACCATCCTCTCAACATAGGTAGTTGGTAAAGACACAATATACAAAGACACAAAGTAAGCAGTCAGATGGTTGAGGTTTCAAATCCCACTGTACTCGAATTTCAGGGTTCAGTAGGTACTAGAAACGGGTTTAACATCCCCACACTGTTAGCATTGATCTTAAGCAAAGAAGCAAAACGTCAAAAGATTGTGGCTTCAAATCAAAATCAACCATAAAAATGGAATAAGATTGTAAGATCTTTAGGTGTTTGTAGCTCTGCTAGCTCTGAAACTCTTTAGAACATTGCTATCTCTGCACTGAAACAGGAAACCCACAGAGAGGCCCTGCAAATCAAGCCACACCAGACCAATTCGCACTGACTGTCATGGAAACATTTGTGGTTAGCAATAGCCCCTTTTAGACATGCAGAGACAATCAGCAGTTCACCATGCAGAGACACATAACCACACATGTGCAAGCAACAAGATGACCAAACATTTTTAAACACTATTGAAAACCATTTGGTCTTTTAAACCCTAACTACACTATAAGATTGACTGTCATACTTGTGATTCTTTAGTTACCATGTGAACAGTCAGTTCTTAAAGTTGATGAGCCCTATTTTAGCAATCTATAGGGCACCGGTCAATTAGGATTTAGGGATTGCGCAGCTTGTTTGGTTGCAACGTGAAATTAACCATCTGTGTGCCAGTTGTCATTCCCTTTAAGAGCCAGATGTGCTCTGACTTTGGCACATTGGTATCTTAACAGTGCAGCACTTTAGGCCTCTCAGCAGAGGAAACTGAGCTGTGCATTTACGTTGTGAAGATAGAAACACCAAGATAGAAACATGCCAGAAAATAGACTGTTGATGGGGTGTAAGAAGCACCTTGCACAGGATATATGATAGGGTACGATGTGTCGCAGGAAAAAAATCTGAAACAGTTTGGCAAAAACAAAGTGAAATGTCTTGACAACTGAAGCAGAACATCTCCAAAACTTCAGCTCCAGCTGACCATTCCCAATATGCATCAGTTAGTACCTACCAGAAATGCCAGACAACCAGTCAACCAGCAATAGGGTCATGAAGAGCCCAGGCTTATTGATACTCATGGAGTCTCCCTCCCTCCCATATTTACAAGACTGCTAGCATCCTGGTGCCAGATACCAAAGGACCCCTTCAGTCATGTTCATGCCTTGACAGATCAGAGCTACAGTAATTCTGTAGTACAATGGTAACATATGCATTATTAGTCTTGTTGTTTAATGTGATAATGTTGACTGCTCTGTTTAAACAAACCCGTCAATGACATGATAATGACATGCATGTTGGCATGCTGCCGAAGCACCTTTACAACCATAACTACAGCAATTAAACACACATCCTTAGTTTAGACTGTCCTGGAAACAATGTTGTTTATTGTAAAAGATACAAAAAACAATGTGAATAGTCACCTCCCACACACCCCCTCCTCAAGTCCATCTCTCAAGCCTGAGAGCTCAGTAACATCAAAGTTCAGACATGTGAAAACAGGAAACCCACAATGAGGCCCTGCAGCTTAGGCCACACCAAGCCACCACAAACTGCCTGTCTATAATTGACTGATCTCATGACTCCTTAATTTTGAGATATACTTCAGTCAGTGTATTGCCTACATAAGTTTCAAGAGGTTTTTTTAAAGGGTTAGAAACCTACTGATAAGCCAAATATCATATTGAACATTGGTTGAGGATTATTTCAATTTTTTGCAATGCCGTTTGGACTAAACAATGCGCCCGCTCCCACTGCCATTCATCAGAACTACTGTTTCTTGTATTTTGATGACCTCAGCTTTGCATTAACTTTGATCTAGAATGAAGCAATAGTGAGATCCACTGGTGCACATATACACTTTCCCATCACCCCCTCCTAGCCCCTGCAAGAGTTGCTATTAAAACTTGCAATAGCTGCTCCAGTAAATGTAAAT
The DNA here is from genome assembly GCF_023375975.1 of Astyanax mexicanus. Taxonomy (NCBI): domain Eukaryota; kingdom Metazoa; phylum Chordata; class Actinopteri; order Characiformes; family Acestrorhamphidae; genus Astyanax; species Astyanax mexicanus. The sequence goes on along the minus strand of NC_064432.1, from coordinate 5,685,731 downwards.
TCATCCAAGCAGCACAACAGTGATGTAATGGTCCCAATTCTTGTTCATGTTTGATATGTTCCAGATTGTTGCAGAGACTGTTCCACTATATTTGTATATATTACAGCCATTGAGCAGATTACAGAACATTGTATCTCACATGGATTCCATTCCCTAGTGTTCAGACAATGGAAACGCAATAGGTGTTTAAGTAATAATAGAAGTTTCTACATAAACAGTGATGATCTTCCTCCCCCACTTTAAATATTTGAGTGCCATGCTTAAACAGGAAACCCCCAGTGAGGCCCTGCAGCTCAGACCACATCAGACCATCACACATTGACTGTCCTCGCTGACTGATCTCACATCAGTCCTACACTGTATAGAGTCTATTTTTTTCAGACCTTGTTAAAGTGGAGGGACTGATCCAGGACCTGATTTAAACTCATGCTCAGCTTCAGGGCAGCGTTTATTTAAGGTTTAAAGTTAAGACTAAAAATAAAAGCATGCATAAACACATCAATATAATGGCTTACTCCAATGGATATTGTTATAAAGAATGCACCAGGCCACTGTAATCATTAGAGTATCATTTCACATCAGAAGTATGATATGGTATGGCATCTAAACTAAGTTAAGTTCACATCACAACACACCTCAGGGCTCATGGTGACTTGGACTTAAAAAAAACAATGCGCACAACAAATGTAATGGAAATATGGTTGCTAAGTGTAACATCAGATAAACAGAGATATCTGAAGATTCATCTTCACCACACCCCCTCTCAGGCCTGAGAGCTCAGCAGTATCAGTTCAGACAGGCAAAAACAGGAAACCACAGCAAACCTCTGCAGCTCAGGCCACACTAGGACCCCTCATTCTGACTGTCTTTACTGCCTGATCTTAGATCTTGCAAAAATGGACTGCCTGTAACTTTTAGACTACATTGTACTTAGTAACTGTTCTGGAGTCAGTTTCTACTTTAAGTGACTGAGTAAGATTAAGGAGCTTTAAATGATCATATTTAACAGTGACCTGATCAGGCGATAAAGTTATTTTAACTGGTTCTACAATTAGTACAAATGTACAAGTTGTAGAACTCCCCCCACCCATTCCCATCTCCTCTCCCTGGAGCATACATTAACATCAGACACAATGGACAGCTAAAAGAACCAACACTCCTGTTCATCCTAATAACCTAAGCTGATTTGGAGGCCCAGGATCAAGTCAGTAACAGCACATTCTGAAAGAAAGGAACTGTATATTCAGTTATGTTCCACCACTGCACAAATCTATGCATGGAGAGCCTGACTCTATTGAGATTACTAAGCTAAGTGTGTAAGGAAATTGAAAACGGTGTGGTTAAAGTGTATGTCTTCTGTTGGTCAGAGATAAAATAAAAGAGAAAGTTGATTCAACATTTAACATAAAACTGTTACACTTCAAATCACCCACCTTCACATAGACCAGTCAATAGGCATGTGATTCGATTTCACTCTCTTATTGGTGACATTGGAAACAGATGCATTTAAAAATAGAAATGTTACGCTGATGCGGACCAATCATACTTCAGCCCCGCTCTCAACATACACCCTCACTGCCATCAGCCACCCATCGCCAGTATCCGAGATGGACAGATCAAGAGCTCTTCTCCTCCTCCTCACTCTTTGGTGTGAGTACACTAAACTACACTTAATCTTTCTGCATGTGTAGCTGTAGCTGTTTCACATACTTTTGTTGGGTTAGAGATTTATTAACATTTAATTAACATCAAGTGATGTTTCATTAGACCTTTACAATTGTTTTCACACATCTATATTAAAATTTTTATTGAAACTGTTCTGTCTGGCATCACTCAAGCATCTTTATGTCTGGTTAAATTTTAAAATACTGGTGAATTCTAAAGTATTCTCTTAAATTGCAGGTGTTTGGTTCTCCAGGATCTCGGTAGCAGAAGTGAAAAAGAGAGTTAGACTAGGAGACAACGTCACCCTATACTGTGACTGCGTCGTATCTCAGCGAACAAATCTTGCTTGGTTTAGAAATTGTTCAGATGACAGCCACCCTCCACTTCTTTTAAAATCTACCCCTGGTTTGAAGCAGCACTTCCCGCACTTCAGTTTTGTGAGGAATTCCTCCAGTAGAACCTACGATCTTCTGGTGAAGAAAATTTCTGAAAAAGATCTGGCCATTTACTACTGCGCAAGAATAGAGAAAAAGGGCACCAACAATGAGACTGTTTATCATTATGGAAAACTGACTACAAAGCTCTATCTCAAAGGTAAAATAACAGCTTCTTCTACTTTTTGTTGTTTGTAGTGATGCCAAAGAAGAATCACTTACACATCCATAAGGGCCTAAGTATGAAATTGAGATGTGTATTTTAGAATTGATTAGGAATCTTAAAACCTAGTAATTTTTTGTCTTTGAAAGGTTCTAAAGACACCAAACACGGTTCGCTCATGGCAAATCTTTTAACAAGGTCTTTCTTTAAACCTGTAGTTTGTTTTTCATATATGATCTTCCATTACTATAAGAGATCTATAAGTAATTTCTTAAGCATTTTTTCTCCCAGGTTTAAGGGGTTTGATTGCACTACTAAAAGAGAAGTAGTATGTAATTTATCTTGTTTTATTTTAGATATGACTATCCCTTGTGAAGATCCCCCCCAGACCACCTCCACCCCTCCTGTATCAGACTGTAGCGTCTGCTGGAAGCTGCTGGTCAGTGTGTGTCCGGTGTGTGTTCTTCTCTCCTCACTGATCTCCTCCACCTGTGTGTACTTCATCTGCAGATCCAGAAACAAAGGTACTCTCTCTCTCGCTCACTTGTTGACACGAAAACCATCAAATATCAAAGGTGATTGTTTGGTCATTTGTAAAAATGGCTGTAATCTGTAATTAGCTTTTTTTGCGCCCTTCCCAATTTGTAGGCGTAAAGCAAGTCAAAGAGCGAAGCGTGAAGATGGGGATGTATGATGAGGTACAACTGAGACACACATTACATGTTTAAATCAACAGTCTTGCGAGCAAAGAAAATATTTTACTTTATTTATTTATTCTTTAATCTAACTCCAGGCTGGAGAAGAAAATGAGGATGTTTGTTATGCCTCTTTGGATTTCCTGAGCAGTGGACAGAGACGTAAGAAGAAGAAGAATGAGAAGAAGAAAAGTGTTAAAAGCTCTGATTTCAGCACATATTCTGAGGTTAAAACCAGCAGAGTGTAGATCTTCTGAGGAGAATTATGGAGGTACTGTTTAACCCTTGTGTGGTGTTCGGGTCTGTGGGACCCGTTTTCATTTTTCATCAAACGATACTAAAAAAAATATTTTTTCCAACTCAAACTCATTGGCATTGGCTCATTTTTTGTGAAAAACATATATCAAAACACATTTTCAATAAACACACACTGTACACCCCCCCCCACACACACACATTTATATTACATACAGTCTGTTTGGCCAAGGGCTAATAAACATTGCTTCATTTGTAAATTTGAAACTTAACAAATTTTCTACTCATATCTTGAGTTAAATTCATTTTCTTTTACATTTTATTAAAAAACTAATAAAAAAAAAGAGTAGCACTTTTTGAAAGAAAAGTAACATAAGAAAGGTAAAGGGCAAAAATTAACCATGTAAGCTGTTTATATTGCTTGCAATTTAGGTGAAGCGAGCATGTGTAAATCATTTTAATGTAAAATTGCTTAATTTTGCTGAATTAAATACAAGTAACAAAGTAAACGAGTAACAAAAATATGAACACCACACAAGGGTTAACTGTTTAAGAGAGTTTCAAAACCTCATTGAGGACCTTACAATTTTCTACAACTTTCTCTACCAAATGGTCTTGGTGATTTAGAGTTGGTCACTGCTTACTGTATCCTTGCTTGTAATAAAACAATTAATTAAGCCGTAGTTTCGTTTTTTTTTTTACTTTGTGATTTGCTGTTTGGGCCATATTCATAAAGGGCTCTTTATTGTTGAGTTGAAACACACATTTATTTAGTGAAGGCTACTGGAAATGTAACTGCAGATTTTACAGGTTCTGTGAAATCTTCGAGCCCAGGCAAGATTTGAGGGATAGGGCCTTGCTCAAGGGCATTGAACTGACAACCATCTGGTCCAATGCTCACTTCTTGAGCTCTGTGTAGGAACTCATAATACATAATTTAGACCTGTTTTCAAAAAGATCCTATCCGCCACCTTCAACTCTTTGAACCACATTAAAACAGGAAGCTAACAGTGAGGCCATGCCGCTCAAACTACACCAGACAACCAATTCTGCTGGTCTTTACTGACTGATCTCACATCAGCTCTGTACTAGGGTAAATAGGTAAAACTGATTCAGGGCCACACACCTCCCTCAGCACACACACACACACACACACACACAAACACACACACACACAGACAGTCATGGAAACATTTGTGGTTAGAGACGGCCAGCGCATAGATAAGCAGAGCTCCTTTCAGTTTCTTAAAAAGCCACAAACCACAGGCATCTATTCTGCTATTGTTCTCTACTCTGCTGACAAGATCAGAGTTACTATGGGTCAATTTTTATCCCTTCATTTGATTGGAGGAGCTTTCTCTCAATGGCAGAACTCTGTATGGGCCAGGTAAGATTTTGGTTGTGCATCTATTAGTAGATTAGGAGGAAAAAAAAGTATAAAAACTATATATGGACTATATATTCACTGTTTGGTCACCCACCAGAAGCAAACAGAAAGAAGAAAAAATGAAAGCATTTAAAATATGCTGTAAACAAACATCATTAATGTAATAAAAATTAAATATAACAATGACTTCTAAGCTCCGTCAAACCTTTTGTGATTATAAAAGAAAAAAGTGAAAGTAAAAGTAAGAACATCCAGACATATGTATACCTTTTTTATTTATTATAAAACAAACATGATTAGCTGGTCCTAAACCTACATTTACCACGAACCTTTTTATAGTTCAGAAAAGTAGCCCTGGTCCTAGTCCCAACCCTTATGCTAAGATGCCCCCTTATGCCTCAACCCTTATGCTAAGATGCCCCCTTGTTCCCCAACCATTATGCTAAGATGTCCCCTTATTCCCCAACCCTTATGCTAAGGTGCCCCCTTATGCCCCAACCCTTATGCTAAGTTGCTCCCTTTATGCCCCAACCCTTATGCTAAGATGCCCCCTTTATGCCCCAACCCTTATGCTAAGATGCCCCCTTATGCCCCAACCCTTATGCTAAGATGCCCCCTTATGCCCCAACCCTTATGCTAAGGTGCCCCCTTATGCCCCAACCCTTATGCTAACATACTATACATGTTCACCATTGCACTGAACCTCACGTGCACCTCCTAACAAACCCACACAGTTTAGACTGTAATGGAAATGTGGTTCTGGACTAGAATTTCACATCAACAGTAAAGTGTGAAGATTCACCTCCTCTTAAACACCCACATACTGTACGTACCACACATGAGCTTGCAAACTTACTGTACTGTTCACATCAGATCACTGTACATCAAATGCCTTTAATAGCTGATCCCAGATCTTCTATAAATTGACTGTGCTTATGAACTTGTTGGGAACTATCCAAAAATCAGGTTGCGACCCTACAGACTAATTTTTAGACATTAGTTGACCTTAAACATTGGATGTTATGAATGTGTGGTGGCTAAAGTATGTATTTTTGAATGGGGGCATGCTTTAAAAAGTTCCAAAAAAGACCCATTTGTTGTGTAATGGATATTTAAATTGATAAACAACCTTTTAATTGACATTTTTTTTACCTTTAAATGAACGATTCACGCACAAATATATACAGAAATCACTTTGTAAGGGTTAGTTTTCCAGACAGGCCATAAACTACATTCTCATTTCAATGGAAATTCTACATTTTCATGGCTAGACTTAATTCCTTGCTGGAAAACGTCCCATAAAAGTATAGACTAGGCCCATTTTAATGGCGCCAATAAGCTGTGTAGACAGTAGAGTGGTAGAATAGGGAAACCAATGGGAACTCAAGCCATTCAAAGGTACTCTTCTTCTTCGTCTTCTACATTAGGCATTTGTTAACCAAAACCGACACATCTACGAAGCTCACTGAGCAGTGCACCCCTGAGACCACATATCTAAAGACCGCCCTCTTACCAACAGACCAATCAGAAACATTAGCTACCACGTCTCTTAGTCTCTCATTGGTGAGACGTCTGAACAACAACATTAACCACCACTACTGTGTGGGACGTAATCAAAAATAGAAATGTTCCACCGACGAAGACCAATCAGAGCTCAGCACACACACACATCCGCATCTAAGACCTTCACCACCATCAGCCACCCAGCCCCAATGTCAGAGATGGAGCCATCAAGAGCTGTTCTCCTAGTGTTTGTGGGTGAGTACATTTCTACATCTGCTCACTTTCAGATTATAGATTATCCTTCAGGGAATACACCAGACTTTTTTATAAAAGAAGACGTTTAACCACGTGAGGTTGGTGCTTTTCCAGGTGTTTCAGGTGTTTGGTTCTCCAGTGTCTCTGGAGCAGAAGTGGAGTTAAAAGTTAGACCAGGAGACAATGCCGTTCTCTACAGCGACTGCGTTTGGAAGAGTAAAATGGATGTAGTCTGGATTAGAAACTCCTCACACCAAAATCAATCTCATCTTGTGGTTTTGAAGGAAGAGACTGATCCAAGGTTCTCTCTTGTGTGGAATCCCTTCAACCGAACTACCGATCTGCTGGTGAAGAACGTCACCGAGTCTGACCTGGGTTTATACTACTGTGCTCTACAAGAGAGAACTCCTAGAAAAGGTCCAACTCAAGCTGGTTCTTTGGAAGATGGCTTTCATTATGGAAATATAAGAATTCAACTTTCTCTGCTTGGTAAGATCATCATACTCCATCATCATGTTTCCTCTAGGAAAGAGTAGGTACTTATTAATCCATGACTGTTAGAGAGATATCCATCAGAAATCTCAGTAGTTTCAGTAATCCAAGCAATATTGTAATTGTATATTTATTTACTTTTACAGAGATTAGATCGTACCAAGTCATGTGATGATATATGACAAATGGGAAAATCACATATCTAGTATTTTCCTGACTGATGACCAGATTTCACAGAATGGTTCTCTGTTGTTCATTTAAAAAGCAAGTTTCTCTATTAAAAAGGTTGTGGTCTTTTTTTAAGGACTTTTTCCTGAATTCCTCTCATGTAGTCTTTTTATGATACAATTTTCAGAACATTTTTAGAAAGATATTTATGAACAAGACCCAATACGATCAGGCTTAAGTATCCTGCTATTCAGATGAACATCAGATGAGCCAAAGTAAGCTCCAGTAACCTCACTCGTATCTACACCTGGGTTTGAGTTGAGGTCTTAAAAAATCAATGTGGTTCAAATTTGCTGAATCAACAGTTGGTAACATGTTACTTCAGGGCAGAATCCTGATTGCACCTATATTGCAAGTCTTTTATGGTTTGGCGTAACCCAGCACAGGCATTTATTAAAAAATAAGCAAGGCTTATTAAAAAATCTGTTCATTTTTAACTGGTACATTTGGTGGATTAAGCCTGATGACTACATACAGTTCAATTTACAGTTAGAGGAGGTGTTGGATCCATGATTTTAGTTTAATTATATTTACATATATATCTACACATATGGATATGCTTTCAAAAGTCTATTAGTTTTATGTCACGTCTAGTAAGAGTTATTGGTACCACTTTAAAATAAGACTACCTTTATAAAGGGTTTATAAATGGTTTACAATTAGTTTATTAATGTTTACTCATTAGGTTGTAAATGCCTTAAAAATAATTAATAATCAGTTATAACACATACATAGAAATGGCAACAATGACCTGTTGTTTGCCAAATAGTGAACCCACAGCCATCTATATTGTTGCCCTTTCTACGACGTATGTGTTATAACTGATTATTAATGATTTTAAGGCATTTACAACCTAATTAGTTACTATTAATAAACTAATTGTAAACCATTTATAAACCCTTTATAAAGGTAGTCTTATTTTAAAGTGGTACCATTATTGGTACCACTTTAAAATAAGACTACTATTAAAGTGATGGTGTGAAAAGTGTTTGTGCAGCTTAAATGATTCTCCACGGAGGAGACTGGAGAATGGGTGAGAAAAAAAAATGCTTCAAAAGAGGTGTAGACAAAAAGGCGGGAAACAGAACAGGAAGTTTCAACGTCTAATAAACCAAACTAAAACCCAGCCAAACTCAAACTCTCCTTTTACTTCTTGCCTTGGGTTTCTTTTCTTCTTCTCTTCGCTCTCTTTTCTTCTCTCTCTCTTTTCTATTCTCTCTCTCTTTTATCTCTCTTCTTCTCTCCTACCCACTGTTACTGGTCTCCCCTCTACAAAGGTGCGACAGAGTAGTGTATTTTGACTGGGGTTTATATAGAGTGCTGCACTGTTGTATCTGTCTGGTTGGCACTAATCAACATTAGGGATTCTGGGAGTTGGAGTTTTGAGTTCCAACTCTACCAGTTCTTCCCCTATGCCTACCCCTATGCCTTCCCCTATGCCTATCATAGTCCTACACCTGACCTTCTATTCTAGACGAGACATCCCAGACCTCCACCCCTCCTGTATCAGACTGCAGCGTCTGCTGGAAGCTGCTGATCAGTGTGTGTTCAGTGTGTGTTCTTCTCTCCTCCGCCTGTGTGTACTGCATCTACTGCTACAGAACTACAGGTGGGTAAAACGGTTCTTAATTTATGTAGTTGAGAATTTAGACTGAGATGTAACGCAGTGTTTTGGGCATTCCAAATCATATAGATGAACTGAAGCATGGCTGATATCATCTCTGATTTAAATGACTTCTGTTTTTTATTGGCAGTAGAGAAGAACAATCGTAAAAAAGAGAGCGAGAAAACAACAACAACAACCGCAACAAGCAGGATAAATGAAAAGGTATTGAAAGATATACACTTAAAATATATGGTAAATTTATTGATTAATTGAAGAAGTGTGTGCATTTTCCGAAAAAAAAAAATGTGATTGACGTGATTGCTTTGGTATCCTAGGTGATTGTAGATATTTTTTAATGCAGCTATTATGGTGGTTGCTATGGTATTACTATGCAGTTTTGTAGTTTTTTATTGCTTTTATTTTTTTTTTTTTGTTGCTAATTGCATGATTTTGGGTGGTACTGCCAAAACCTTCCTAGGTGGTTTATTGGGTGGTTGATAGGGTACTTCATGTAGCTAGTAAGGGTTGCACGAGGACACTATGGTGTTTACTAATAGTGGATGTGGTACTTCTTGTGGTTTATAGGGTTTCTTCTTGCAGTTTCATGGCATTGCTATCGCTATGGTATTCTTATGATTGTATATATATATATGTGATGAAAATATTTATAAATATTTGTGGATCGTAAATATAGTGAGTGAAATGTTTTACATTTTTCTTGCAGGTTGGAGAAGATGAAGACGCGTGTTATGCTTCACTGGATCACAGGAACAGAGGACAGAAACATCTAAAGAAAAAGAAGAAGAAAAGAACTGATACTTCTGATTTCAGCACAGTAGTTTATTCTGAGGTTAAAACCTACAGAATGTAGAACTGATATCAAGTTTAAATGTTGTTCTGGGTTCTTTTGTGACCTCGTGGATGAGTTGTTCATGCCCTTTTGGAGTAACTTCGGTCGGCCGGTCACTCCTGGGAAGGTTCATCACTGTTCCATATGGTTCTCTGGAGTCCCAAAGCTTTAGAAATGACTTTGTAACCTTTTCTAAACTGATAGATGATCAATGACTTTGTTTTCTTATCTGTTCTTTAGTTGCTTTTTGAGATATTTGATCTGCTTCATGTTGTCAGACAGGTTCTATTTAAGTGATTTCTTGATTCATGGAAGTTCTTGACAACTTTAAAGGAACACGTTTCAGCTTTTAATATTAAAAATATGGTTTAGGATTTAACGTCTCTTTAAAGGACATTAATTACTGGTTGAGTAAAACTGCACATTTGGGTTCTGTAAAATGCACAATAGAATTTTACACAATACAGTAACAAATGCAAGTAGGGTAAAATAGTAATAGTGTCAGCGCAACACTAGTGGAAACATCCAATAAAAAGGCATTTTAGCACCATGGAGAGCACCATGTACTTGTGAATAAACCAATGCTTAAATAAACCTTTATAAACATCTCCAGTGTGAAATAATTCAGTTTCTTTGGTAAATAACTGCAGTTTCACCTCCAACACTGCAAACACATCACCTGATTACCTGTGTGTATCTAATGCAGACTTTACAATGACTTTAGATTTTCATGAACAAATGAAATCCAAATTGATATCCAATGAAAAACAAGTATCTCAATGTTTGTACAGTTTGAGTTCATTACAGAATATGAACACAAAAACTGTCCCTTAAACTGTGTTAAAATTTATTGATTAATGGACCAAAAGAAATTCTCTAAAATGAGCCGAAATAAACTCCTTCTAGAGGTTGACTATATGCTGACTCTACTTTTCAAGAGGTTGATTCTGTTAACTCTACTTTTCCAGAGATTTACTCTAGGTTGACTCTACGTTTCCAAAGGGTCTCTTTATGATACCACTACTTTTCCAGAAGTTGACCAAGTTGACTCCATTTTTGCAGAGCTTTATTTTGTAAACTCTACTCTTCCAGAGGTTGAGTCTACTTTTCCAGAGATTTACTCTATTTTGACTCTACTTCTTCAGACGGTGACTGTACTTTACCAGAGGTTGACTTTATGTTGACTCTACATTTGACTCTATATCGACTCGGTTGACTCTACTTTTCCAGAGGTTGACTTAACTGTTGACTTAACTTTTCCAGAGGCTGCCACTACATTGACTCTACTTTTTTAGAGGTTGAATCTACTTTTCCAGAGTTTTACCATGTTGAGTACTCAGAGTTTGACTGCATATTGACAATTTTCTAGCAGTTGAATCTACTTTTCCAGAGGTTGACTTTATAATGACTCTACTTTTCAGAGGTTAACTCTGCTTTTCCAGAGTTTGACCATATTGACAATTTTCTAGAGGTTGACTCTACTTTTCCAGAGTTTGACTATGCTAACTCTATTTTTTCAGAGGTTGACAATGTTGACTCTACCTTTCCAGAGAATTAGACTATGTCTCTACTTTTTATACTTTTTACATCTATATAGTAAATTAGTTTCACATTTTGACTTTCAATGGTTAAAAAAAAGAAATCTGAAGGGCAGCACACGAAGGGCAGATTGGATTCAAATCAAGTTTAAGTTAATCCTAAAATAAACATATCAACATAATAAAATTAAAGTGATAAAGCACATCCCTCCATCAGACACTCTGCAGTTAACTCACTAAAGCCAAACTACAAAAGGAAACCCACAATTAGGCCGTGTTTTAAGGGTCATGCTTTCGTTTTTTTTGTTCAGGCCTAAAATACTTAATAAAAAACTCAACAGACTTATCTAGAAAGTATATAAATTATTATAAGTAGTCTAAAGCTCTGAATCAGCATTCAGCATCCTGTACTTATGCTTATATTCTTTATCCTTTGTGTTTTGGACAATCTCTTTGTTCTCAAACTCCAAACTTTGTACCAAAGCCTCATAGTCTATTAAACTCTACCCTATAGCTTCTTCTCAGAAAAGAGAAAAATGTTCCATTGGTGGCCTTTCTGAGAAATGACACCAAGAGTCAGCCTTTGATTGGCCTGTGATGCTTTAGCAAGTGGTTAATGTTGAACATGCTGAGGGCAGATAGAGCGCAGATAGAGAGAAAATTTTCCATCGACGCGGACCAATCAGAGCTCAACACGCATCCGCTTCAAAGACCCTCACCACCATTAGTCAGCCGGCGCCAGATTCAGAGATGCGAGGGTCAAGAGCTGTTCTCCTCACGCTCCTCATGCTTTGTAAGTCATTTTTATTAGTAGTTAGTCGTTTTTCTCGTGATTTAGTTGTTTTCTAATGGAATTAGATCAGATTAATCTTCTGTGTTGAGTCTAAAGTGAGGTTGGTGTGTTTCTCAGGTGTTTCAGGTGTTTGGTTCTCCAGGATCTCTGGAGCAGAAGTGGAGATGGGAATCAGACCAGGAGACGATGTCATTATCTACAGCGACTGTGTTTGGGAACTTGGATTTTATCCAGTTTGGTTTAGTAACTTCTCTTGTGAATGTCAACCTCCTCTCATTTTATCAACTCAGGATTTGATAAGTGATGTTGCACGAGTCATCACCACTCATCAACCACATGCACGTTACTCTATTAAGTGGAATGAATCCAACAAAACTCATGATCTGCTGGTGAAGAACGTCTCAGAGGCAGATCTGGGTCTGTACTACTGTGCTCTACAAAAGAACAATGTTACCAAAGATAAAAATGGAGTTATATATTCTGAGAATTTTTATCGTTATGGAAACAGAAGAACTCGACTCTCTCTTCTGGGTAAGATTGCTCCTTTTGATCTATTGTTTCTTGCGAACTGAAGGGGTCTTTATGTATTTTTTCAGGCTAAACATTAATAAAACATGAGATTGAGTTCTATCAGTATTTCACCTTTAGTTTTCCTGCCTTCAATTCATCTGCAGTTTATTCTGATTTCAGTCCAATCCTGCACCTCCACCTCCACCCCTCCTGTATCAGACTGTCGCGTCTGCTGGAAGCTTCTGGTCAGTGTGTGTCCGGTGTGTGTTCTTCTCTCCTCACTGATCTCCTCCACCTGTGTGTACTTCATCTGCAGATCCAGAAACAAAGGTACTCTCTCTCTTTCTTTACATTCTTTTTTTTTAAATGTCACACACTGTGTAAAAAAAAGATTGCCTCCTTCATAGTTTCTTATTGTTTTGCATGTTTGTCACTCCTAAACAAACACCACTTTGACCGGTGTTCTGTCGAGTTGAGCTTCTATGTCAAACGCATAGCTCGCATAGTGTATATTTAAGGTCTGGGTAAAACCCAGAATCAACCGGACATCCGATTTAAACCTAGAGTTAATTACACAAGATAGCTAACGCTAACTAGCTCTGTAAATATAAGCTGTAAGCTCCGCCTGTGGGCAGTCCTGAGGTGGGCGAGGTCATGAACTCACTGGTTGATGTAGACCTATAGTATTTCACAAAGAACCAGAAAAAATGGATTTTAGCGGAAGGGCACCTTTAAATATTAGTCAAAGACAACACAAGTAAATGCAAAATGCAGTTTATAAATAAAGATTTAACTGGTCGGGCCACCCTCAGCAGCAACAACTGCAATCAAGCATTTGTGGTAACTTGCAGAATTGTTGTAATTCCGCATCTCATTCAGATTCAGGTCTTTGACTACGATCTCATTATTGTTTACTGGAGTCCCAAAACTTTAGTAATGGCTTAATGGCCTTTTCCAGACTGATAGATCTCTATTACTTTCTTTCTTTCTTTTTCATTTGTTCCTGAATTACTTTGGTTTTTGGCATGATTTCTAGATTTTTAGTATCTTTTGGTCCTCTTTCTTATTGTCAGACAGGTTCTATTTAAGAGATTTCTTGATTGAGAACAGCTGTGGCAATAATCAGGCCTAGGTGTGGCGGGATAAATTGAACTCAGGTGTGAAAAACCACAGTTATCTTATGTTAAATCCCTTAATAATAAAAACCTTCCTTTACGTGTGTTGTTTTTTGACTAATACTTAAATTTAATGATCTGAAACATTTAAAAGTGACAAACATGCAAAGAAATATGAAATCATGAAGGAGGTAAACACTTTTTCACACCACTGTATTTAACATATCATGGTGATTTTTGATTATAGCAGAAGCGGTAGACGATCAACGGAAACACAAACGGGCGAGTCGAAAAAACAGCAAAAATCAAAAGGTACAAACAAAACACACAAAACACACAAACTGTAAACCACCTCACTCAAACCTAGCATGGAAACTTTTGTGGTTATCACCTTTTACTCTCTCTCTCTCTCTTTCTAGCTTTCTTTCTCTCTCTCTTTTTTCTCTCTCTCTCTTTCTTTCTTTCTCTTTCTCTCTCTATCTTTCTTTCCTTTTTCTCTCTCTTTCTCTCTTTTTCTTCCACTCTCTCTTTTGTTCTCTCTCTATCTTTCTTTCCTTTTTCTCTCTCTTTCTCTCTCTCTCTCTCTCTCTCTCTCTCTCTCTCTCTGCGCATGCGTGAGCGTGAGTGTTGGAAGGAGACGGAGGGTGTGTGTGTGAGAGCGCTTGGCGTTTTTGCCAAACTTTTTTTGTTGTTGTTTACTTTCGTTTTCGTTTTGATTGAGTGGATTGTTTGAGTGTGTGAGTGAGTTTATCCGCGTGTGTGTGTGTTGTAGCTGTGTGGTGTGTGTGCGCGCTGCTGAGCGCGGGTGTGTGTGTGTGTGAGTGGCGTGAGCATGGCCTGGAGTGCGGCGGCTCGGAGGAGCTCTGCGGCTCCAAGGAGTTCGCCGTTTGAGCAGCTCTCCAGGCAGAATGGAGTTAAGTTCGCCTGTAAGGCGAGTATTGAGACATGTTGCCTTGCTGTCGGAGAGCTCGTGGGATACGAAAACGTGCTCTCCGCCTCCCGCATGAATAACTCTATGGTGATGTTTTTAAACACCGTGGAAAGAGCGAACGACCTGATCAGCAAAGGGGTAATTATAAACGGTCAGCTCTTCCCGGTGTTGCCCCTCAGTACCCCCGCGAGAAAGGTGATATTGTCGAATGTTCCCCCATTCATTAAGGACGAGCTACTCGTCCGTGAGCTTTCCCGCTACGGGAAGCTGGTCTCATCAGTGAAACGGCTTAGTCTCGGACTCAAATCGCCTCTTTTAAAGCACCTTGTGTCCTTTAGGAGAGTGGTTTTAATGAATTTGAAGGATGGGGAGGATCTGGACCTGGTCCTCAAACTGAAAGTGGACGAATTTGATTACACGGTGTACGTGTCCACTGACACCGATATGAAGTGTTTCTGGTGTGGACAAGCGGGTCATCTGGTGCGAGCCTGCCCGGAGAAGGCTAACGCGAGCTCAGATGTTCCTGCGGGTGCTGAGCGCGAGCGGCCGGGTCCTGCTGCTGCGGAGCCCGCGGTGGCCGTTCCCCCTGCGGCGGCTGCGGGCTCGGGCGCGGGAGGTGCGCCGACTGCCCCGGAGTCGGAACAGTGTGAGGTGAGCGGGTCCGAGGCTGAAGCGGAGGAGACCGGGGGAGCTGCACGCGCCGCGGAGGCACCTTCATCACCTCCCCCAGCTGTGGAGGAGCCGCCCGTGGAGGAGGCGTGCAGCGCGGCGGGGGGCACTGAGGGGCAGACAGCAGAGGTGAGTGACTGCGATAAACCTGCCTCTGCTGCAGCTGTGGTTTTAAATGATGTGGAGATGGTGGATGAACCTGTTTTTAAAGTGCCAACTAAAAGAAAGAAGTCAGGAAAGGAAACAGGGAAGAAGCAGGCAAAGACTGAGGTCAGTGGTACAGATGAGGAGGTGAAGGGGAGTGAGGGTGATGATGAAGGTGATAATGATGGCTCTGTTTCTGACTCTGGGTGGTCTGTGTGCTCTCAGGATGAGAGAATTCCTGTTGTGTATACTGCTGTACAAATTAAGAAGTTTTTAAAAGAGTCTAAAGGGCAGAGAGGTGTGCGGGTGGAGGATCATTTTTCAGACACAGACCAGTTCATCCATGACGTTAAACTTTTAAAAAGAGAAAAGGCTTTTACCTCCACAGAAGTGTACAGATTAAACAAGATACTGACCAGCCTGCAAAGCTTGTAAAAATGTTGTTTTTAAAGTTTTTTAGTCCCTGTTTCAGACTGGCCCTTGCCATCACTGTTTTATGTTATTTTATTATTTTAATGGGTGATATTCAGATTGCTTCTTTAAACCTGAATGGTGCACGAGACCCTGTAAAAAGAGCAATGTTTTATGAGTTGGCCAACCAAAAACGTGCTGATGTTTTTTTCATCCAAGAGACGCACAGTGATGGTGAACTGAATATAGAATGGGCTAAAGAGTGGGATGGCTTGGCCATTTTAAGTAATTATTCTTCTGTTAGCAGTGGAGTTGGTATTTTATTTGTGTCCAGTTTTATCCCCTACTCTTACACAGTAGATGAGATTTTACCTGGGAGGCTGCTAAAAGTAAAAGCCTGTTTTGAGAATGAGACCTTTGTTTTTATTTGTGTGTACGCTCCCACTCTAGGAGTGGAGAGGATGTTGTTTTTAGACAGGCTCAGCTCTGTACTCTCTGACTGTGATTTTACTGATTTTTTAGTCTTGGGTGGGGATTTTAACTGTACAGCTGATAGCCTGGACAGGAACCACCTGGAGCCACACACTGCATCCCGCAGGCGGCTGTGTGAGCTCATAGAGATGCAAGACTTGTGTGACATATGGAGAAATTTAAATGGCCAACAGAAGCAATATACATATGCACATTCTAGAGATAATGCTCTCTCCCTGGCCAGGCTTGATCGATTTTATGGTTTTAAGCATCATTTATCTGTTTTTACGCACTGTTTTATTTCTCCTGTTGGTTTTACGGACCACTGTATGGTTCAATGTACTTTTAAAAAAAGTAATATTAAACCTCAGAGTGCGTATTGGCATTTTAATACCTCACTTTTGGATGATGCTAATTTTAAAGAGTCTTTTACTTTTTTATGGGATGTTTTAAAGTCACAGAAAGCATCTTTTAATTCATTACAGAGTTGGTGGGACGTAGCAAAAGTACACATTAAAGTGTTTTGTCAGCAGTACACTGTCAATGTCACTAGAGACATTACCAGATCTCTGAAAGCTCTGGAGATTGAGATTGTGGAGCTTCAAGGTTTTACAGAACCCACAGGAAATCAAGAGCGTATTACAGCTCTTAAAAGAAAAAAGGCTGCGTTAGCTGATCTGCTAGGCATTACAGCACAGGGGGCGCTGGTCCGTTCTCGTTTCCGTAATGTAACGGAGATGGATGCTCCTTCAAAGTTCTTCTTTGGTCTCGAGCGTAAAAATGGACAGAAAAGGTTTATGCATGCTGTGCGAACTGAATCAGGGGATCTCGTATCTGAGCCTTCTGAAATTCGCCAGCAGACAGTCAGCTTTTTCTCAAAGCTGTATGAGAGTGAGCGAGCCAATGCACAGGGTGTAGAGGAGAGATTCTTCCCCCTTCAGGCAAAAATTACGCCACAGTCTGCCAGGGCACTTGACGCTGAGCTCACCGTGGGTGAGCTGTACGAAGCCCTCCAGGGCATGGAGAACGGCCGGGCTCCGGGCATTGATGGCCTCCCGGTGGAGTTCTATAAGGCGTTTTGGTCAGTGTTGGGTCAGGATGTGCTGGAGGTGCTTCAGGCCAGTGTGCAGGATGGGAAGCTCCCGCTGAGCTGCAGGAGAGCTGTCCTGACCCTACTGCCAAAGAAGGGGGATCTGACTTGGCTGAAAAACTGGCGCCCTGTGTCATTGTTGTGTACAGACTGCAAGCTACTCTCAAAAGCATTAGCCTCGAGACTGGGGAAGGTGATGGAGCAGGTGGTTCACCTTGACCAGACGTACTGTGTGCCTGGCAGGTCTATTTTTGATAATGTTCATTTAATTCGGGATGTTTTGGCCGTCTCCAGACTATTGGGCTTAAAAACTGGTCTCGTATTTTTGGACCAGGAAAAGGCTTTTGACCGGGTTGAACACGAGTATTTGTGGAAAGTTCTGGAGAACTTTGGGTTCAACCCTGGTTTCATAGCTATGATCAAAGTTTTGTACAGTGAAATAGAAAGTGTACTGAAAGTTAACGGTGGTTTGTGCGCTCCTTTTAATGTTTACAGAGGTATCAGGCAGGGGTGTGCTCTTTCGGGAATGTTATACAGCCTGTCTATCGAGCCTCTGCTCTGCCAGCTGCGGCAGAGGCTCTCCGGATTTATTATCCCGAATTGTAGCACACCTCTACGCCTTTCTGCTTATGCAGATGATCTGACTGTCCTGATAACCTCTCAGAGTGACATTGATGTTTTAGTGGATGTTTTAAATGATTTTAGAATTTTATCATCTGCTAAAGTGAACTGGACAAAAAGCACTGCTGTTTTAGTGGGTGAATGGCCTGGTGGGGGACCCGCACTGCCTGGGTTGTCATGGAGGACGGGTGGTTTTAAATATCTGGGAGTGTACTTGGGAGACAGCGAATACGAACAGCAAAATTGGGAGGGAACTATTGAGAAAGTGAAGGGTCGTCTCAATAGGTGGAACTGGCTAGTCCCTCAGCTGTCTTATCGGGGTCGGGTTTTAATTGTAAATAACCTTGCTGCTTCTTTTTTATGGCATAAGCTGGCGTGTGTGGATCCCCCACCGAACCTACTTGCTGGCATTCAGGCTTTACTGGTGGACTTCTTCTGGGACAGACTGCACTGGCTACCACAGGCAGTTCTTTTCCTGCCCAAGGAGGAAGGAGGACAAGGGCTGGTCCACCTAGCCAGTAGGACTGCTGCCTTTCGCCTTCAGTTCGTCCAGAGACTGCTCACCGGCCCACAGGACTTGGTATGGAGAGCAGTGGCATGCCGGATTTTACAGACTGTGGGCGGAATGGGACTAGACAGATCTTTGTTTTTAATGGACACCAAAGCACTGGATTTTAATGGATTACCTTTGTTTTATCGTGGACTTTTTAGAATTTGGAACTTTTTTATCATGTCCAGACTGGGTGATGCCTCATTGCACTGGCTCCTGGAAGAACCTCTGGTCTATGGGTCACGACTGGATGTGACGAGCCGGACCTCCCCCTCTCTGGTCAGGATGCTGGTCACCATGAATGTCATGACGCTTCGTCAGCTGGTGGAGGTTGCAGGGCCAGGGTTGGACGGAGTGGAGAACCTGGCGGTGCGTCTGAGGGTGAGGTCCTTCCGAGTCGTGGCCCAGATCCTACAGCGCTGGAGGTCTGCGCTGTCTTCTGAGGAGCGGGTTCTGCTAACGGACTATGGCACAGGAGTACTCAGCCCTGATGGAGATGACCCCTTTCCCAGGGTCATCATCACCCCGGACTATCAGGGCTGTCAGGGACTGCTCCTGAACAGCACAGAGGAGCCGGACATGGACCTCAGCTCGGTGTCTGGAAAAAGACTGTACAGGACCTGTGTAAAAGTTTTTAACAGGAAAAGACTGGAGACCAGAGCAGACACACCGTGGCGTGATGCTCTGGGTCTCAGTGATGAGGTTCACCCAGAATGGAGAGCGCTGTATAAACCACCGTTAACGAAGAGAGTGGCTGACCTGCAGTGGAGGATTTTACACGGTATTGTCTCTGTGAATTCTTTTATTTCCATTTTAAATCCTGATGTCACTCAAGGTTGTCCCTTTTGTTCTCAAAGGGAAACGGTGTTTCACGCTTTTATGCACTGTTTTAGGCTACGTCCCCTTTTTAAGGTTTTACACTCTGTTTTTACAGCTCTTAATGTGGTTTTTACACCTCAGATTTTTATCCTGGGTTTTAAATATGTGCGGAGAGAGAGATTCAGGTGTCAGCTGATCAATTTTATCCTTGGTCAGGCTAAGTTGGCGGTCTACATTAGTCGCAGGAACAAAGTGGCTCAAGCAGCTGACACTGACGCAGTAACAATCCTCTCTAGACTTGTCAGGTCCAGGGTTTTAATTGATTTTAATTATTACAAATGTATGTCGGATCTTATAACTTTTACGGCAGTGTGGTGTTGTGGTGAGGCTGTGTGCTCGGTTTTAGAAGATGAGCTCTGCTTTGCACCTCAGTTTTAATACTGCAGGGAATGATTTACTGTTATTTATTTATGTATTTATTTATTTACACATACGCTGTTATGATCCTCTGTTTTTAAAATGATTATTTTAACGGCCGAGATGGCCTAAAACTGACTTTTAAGATTTTATAACACAATTTGGTTATAATAAAGTGTCCTTAAAAGTCAAAGTCTCTCTCTCTCTCTCTCTCTCTCTCTCTCTCTCTCTCTCTCTTGTGTTCTCTCTTTCTCTCTCTCTATCTTTCTTTCTTTCCTTTTTCTCTCTCTTTCTCGCTCTTTCTTTTTCTCTCTCTTTTGTTCTCTCTTTCTCTCCCTGTCTTTCTTTCCTTTTGCTCTCTCTCTATTTTTTTTTCTCTCTCTCTCTCTCTCTCTTTCTTTCTTTCCCTTCCCCTTTCTTTCTCTCTCTGTTGCTCTCTCTTTCTTTCTTTCTTTCTTTCTTTCTTTCTTTCTTTCTCTCTCTCTCTCTCTCGCTCTCTCTGTCCATGACCTATTAGCATTAGCCACCAAGCTACAAACCCTTTGCAAATGAATAGCAAAGACAATTAATGGTTTGAAAAAAAAACAGCCATCTTTCCATCTTTTCTTTTTTCATACAATTTTATCCTTCTCATTCCTTTTTGTTGTTTTTTCTTTTCATATTCATTATCTTGCTGTCGTTTCTTTAATTTCCTTTATTCCATCTCTTTTCTTTTCTTTCGTTTTTTCCTTATATTTTCTTTTCTTCTTTCCTTTCTATTTCCTTCCTTTTCCTTTCCCCTCTGTTACTGATCACCCTCTACAAAGGTGCGACAGAGACGTGTGGTTTGACTGAGGTTTATATAAAGTGCTGCACAGGTGTGGCTGGTTGCCACTGATCACTGATCACCACCAGGGATTCTGGGAATCGAAGTTTCTGAATCCAACTCCACTGATTTCTCCATTCTTTTGCCCTGCTACCCTGCTAGTAATTTTAATTTAAATAGTTTCCTTAAATCAAATTAAAAACTGTTTTTTTCTGACGTCAACAAGAACAATCATAAGTATTACAAGCTGACTTTAAGACAATAAAGCTTAGTTTAAAATTTAGATCTAAACCAACACTTTAAACCCTTCAATCCTGCAGGTTAGAGAGGAAGATGAGTTGTGTTACGCTTCGCTGGATCTCCCAAGTGGTCGTCAGAAACGTCTGAAGAAGAAGAAGAGAGCTGAGAATTCTGATTTCAGCACTTATTCTGAGGTCAGAACTGAGAGATTGTGAGTGTACAGTACAAAAGTCAAAAGTTTGGACATTAAAATCAGTGTATTTTTCATTTTTTTCAAAATTTCCCGATTTTGAAATAATACTAGTCAATAAACGATAAAGAAAAACATGGAATTATTCAATAAAAAAGTGCCTCTTCCTTAGAAAGAGACAGTTTTGCACATCTTGGCTAGATTTTCTCAGTCAGATTTATGAGGTAGAGTCACCTGGAATGATCAGCTTTCAGTTAACAGCTGTGCTGAACTCATCAAGAGTTAATTACTTGACTTTCTTGCCTCTTAACGTGTTTGAAAGCATCATTTGAAGTGAAGTTGTGAAGAGGTAGAGTTAATATAATTCATTTAATCCATATAATGTCAAGAACTTCTCAACTAAACTAACGAAAGGAAAAAAACGACTTTAAGAAATGAAGGTCAAGTATTCTCAAGTACAGTTACAAAGCCATCAAAAACGTTATGATGAAACTGGCACTCATCAGGACCGCCTCAGAAAAGGAAGACCAAGAGTTTCCTCTGTTGCACAGGATAAGTTCCTCAGAGTTACCAGCCTCAGAAACTGTGTTTTGGTTTGTTTAACACGTTTTAATTTACTAAATGATTCCTTATGGATTCCTTCTATAGTCTGGATGACTTCAGTATTGATTTACAATATAGAAAAAAAATACCACTATAAAAAAATGAATGAGAAAGTGTGTCCAAACTTTTGACTGGTACTGTATTATATAGAGAGGAAGCTTTCTGAAGTAAGAGCAGAAAATAACTGGAGTTGAGTTTACAGGAAATCTATGCATTCAGCACTGTAATGATTAATACTGCAATGATTAATAATGTAAATTTAATATAGACTGCTTGTTTTTTTTAACTTTTTTATCTTGCTTTTCTATTCTATTCTTGAGTGTACATTTTAAATTGAAGTAAAATTTTGCATTTCTGTAAGAAACAATGTGTAAATATGTCTTGTCTTACTGAGGTCTCAATATGTGTTAAAGATATGACATCATTTAAATGATCATTCAGGACATTATTTTAGTAGTAAATGATAAAATGACCAGGATGAGTCATTAGATATTAATAAAAAATACATAGTGATAACACTATCGTCTCTTGTCAGCAGAGCTTCAGACAGTATTTTATAACTAGAACTGTGCAGTACGTCATAGAAATTTGTATGGGTGTCTGCTGCTCGTTCCCCAACTATAATTCCACTTCTGAGGTTGCCAGATTTTAAAAAAGCACAACAGTGGTGCTACACAGAATAAAAGCTTCGGCATTCTTCAGAAAGCTCAGCGACCAAAGACGGAATAGAACGAGAGTAGGTTTTAGCAGTGAGTTCAAACGATGGAGAAGACTAAGAGCCCAGAAGGACTACAAGACAAAATGATGATCTGCTACTTTTCTCCTCAACAACTTTTACGGAGATGCGGATTTCATTTTCCAGCAGGACTTGGCACACCGCCCACACTTATTTAGAGAAATATTCCATTTTTAGAGTGAATAAAGGATCATAAATAAAAAGTTCTAAAAGCTTAGAACATGGCTGAACCATAGGTACAAGGAAACTACAGAGATCGTTGGGATCCCTTCAATATTTACTATACGCCTTTATATTGTTATATTGTTAAAAAAGAGGAAAAAGCTATATCAGCTATATTCTTTTAGTATACTGTGTGGGATCTACAGGAAACCCACAATAGGTGCCCACAAGATAGACAGCACGTCTTCAGACCGTCACTGACCTAGATTGGCTACAGTTGGCAGATTTCAGGACCATGGACAGGGACTCATTTATAAGACAAGCAGAGTCACTGTTGGAAATGTAATTTTTATAACTTATATTTACGTCATTTAGCCGTCACCCAGACCTGGAATTGAACCCCAGTCTCCCACATGGTAACTCACTGGCAGGCGGTGGTGTTATTCACTGCACCACACCAACCACGCTAATGAATTACAGTGACCTACAACCCAAATTGCTTTATGTACTGATTTGGGTATGGATGATTTAGAATTTTCAGTTGGATAGATGCGTAGATTGGGCGTGGATGGCTTCCAATGGCACCAATGGAGTTGCTAGTGTTTATTGAAGAGTTTGGTGATGTTTGTGGGTTTTAGACTTCAGGCAATCATTACCTACAACAGATTCTCAACAAAGTATAAAAAAAAATAACTTTTGAGCCCCTGGAATGAGGAGGCTTTGCAGAATGGTTGCAAAATGGTTGTAATTTCTAAACGCTTCATAGGAAAGTTCTGTCGTCAATGCAAAACCTAATTCTAACCTTAATCTAAAGGCAATACCCAAATTTGGCCCATTAATCTCATCCTTAATCCAGTTAAGATCCTTAAAATAAAGACTGGTGGCAGCAGAAGGTCTAGAACAGCTGATGAAGGGGAGTTTATATGGTCTGTATTAAGGTTGTTAATGATAATCAGTGATTTCTTAGGTCAACATCTACTGATATTAAAAGCAAAAGTTCAAATAAAGTAAAAAAAAAACGACTAAATTTATTCAGTTTTAGTCTTCAGTAAAAGTCTGTTGATGAGTATTTGAGATCTTTGTTTTCTGTAAACTCAATCTTAGATCTCGAACATGAGATCTTGATCTCAGTATGGTCTGTCGTTGCTGTGGTAACAACGAGCATCGCTATCTCAGCAGTTTCGATGCTGAGGGCTGATGTTCGTCTGATCTACAGCAGCAGGATGTTACATTTCCTGTTTGTGTGCTGGGGAAGGGTGGGTCTAGATGCACATACCTGTGTTGTGGGTTTTCTCAGAACATCTGAGAAAAAAGCTTCTGTTTGAAACCTCACACAGATGAGGTGAGCGCATGGCTAACCACAACTCTTTCCATGAGTGTGTGAAATGTGTATTTCTTCATGATCTGATCTTCAGAGGGTCTACTGCAGAATATTATGTTCAGTATTTGTGCATCTAAACTAGCTGACCTCTGACCTGGAGCATCATCATCATCATCATCATCAGCAGCAGCAGCCATAATTCTGATCCTTTTAAAGGCCATCATCATCATTATCACCATTGTCTCCTCCTACTCATCAACATTGTCATTATGATGACCATCATCCTCACCTTCAGCCATAATTACCATCCTCCTAATGACCATTATCACCATCATCATCTCCTCTTAGTCATCATCATTGTCATTATGATGACCATCATCCTCACCATCAGCCATAATTACCATCCTCCTAATGACCATTATCACCATCGTCGTCTCCTCATTCTCGTCATCATTGTCATTATGACGACCATTATCCTCACCTTCAGCCATAATTACCATCCTCCTAATGACCATTATCACCATCATCATCTCCTCTTAATCATCATCATTGTCATTATGATGACCATCATCCTCACCATCAGTCATAATTACCATCCTCCTAATGGCCATCATCATCATCATCATCATCTCCTCTTAGTCATCAACATTGTCATTATGATGACCATCATCCTCACCATCAGCCATAATTACCATCCTCCTAATGATCATCACCATCGTCTCCTCATTCTTATCATCATTGTCATTATGATGACCATTATCCTCACCTTCAGCCAAAATTACCATCCTCCTAATGACCATTATCACCATCATCATCTCCTCTTAGTCATCAACATTGTCATTATGATGACCATCATCCTCACCATCAGCCATAATTACCATCCTCCTAATGATCATCACCATCGTCTCCTCATTCTTATCATCATTATCATTATGATAATCACCATCCTCGTAATTACCATTATCACCATCATCATCATCATCATCATCATCATCATCATCTCCTCTTACTCATCATCATTGTCATTATGATGACCATCATCCTCACCATCAGCCATAATATTTACCATTATCACATAAAAATAATCATCATCATCATCATCATCATTTCCTCCTTCTCATCATCATTGTCATTATGATGACCAGCATCCTCATTTTCAACATCACTATCACATTTACCAATATTATCATCATTATCTTTAATATCCTTCTTATCAGCATCATCATCATCCTTTTTTCATCCTCCTTCTTATCATTATCCTTATCTTTACAATTATCATCATTGTCACCATCATTTTTCGTCATATTCATATTCCTCTTCATCTTTACCATTTTCCTCCTCCTTATCCTTCTCCTCCTCCTCATCATCATCATCACCATTATTGATGACTGTCACAGCCTAAACCTTCATCTTGATATTGTGACACTGATCTGTTCTGCAGGTGGTCTGAGCTGCAGGGCCTCAGTGGTGGGTTTCCTGTTTGTGTGTGTGTGAGTGAGAGAGTGAAAGAGAGAGAGAGAAAGAGAGAGAGAGAGAGAAAGAGAGAGAGAAACAGAGGCTGTAACCACAAATGTTTCCATCAGTGTATGAAGAGTGTAGGTGTGAGTGGACAGGACAGCAGGCCACCACTGTTAGAAATGAAAGCATCTAGCAAAAGATCTACTAGGAGACTCTACTCTAATGACCAATCAACAGCTTACACATGCCTAGGGGTTGTAAGGGTCCAGACTCGGACCCTTTGCCTAATATGTTCCTCCACTAGCCCTTTAAGACAGCTCCTTTAACAGACTTCTGAAGGTGGTACCTGTGGTACCCCATTTGGCACCAAGCCCCTCCAGCATGGCATTCCAGTTTTCTACCATCCAACCAGGGAAGACTTTGTTCTAGATTTTTAAGCACTGCCATGAGCATTTGTTTGCTAGTGAGATTAGAACTTGATGATCACCAGTTTACATCATCCTTAACTCCAGAACTCATCCCAAAGAAGCAAGAGCATTAGATGGAGCACCATCGCCATTCCAGAGAACATAGTTCATAGTATAGCTTCTGTTTATCTCTATTTATCTCTGTTTATCTCAGTACTGCAATGCACTACAAGTGACCTGAACTGCAAGGCCTTTTCTGTGGGTTTCCTGTGTATGTGTGTGTGTGTGTGTGAAAGAAAGAGAGAGAAAGAAAAAAAAGAGAGAGAGAGACAGTGTTACAAAAGCTGTCACCACAAATGTTTCCATTAGGGTACAGAGCCATTTCTGTTAGCACAACACACAACAACACACCATCACCACCACCTTCATCATGTAGCGCTGCTACTCATGTGGGGTCCTGACCATTGAAGAATATATATACAAGTGTTGGACAATGAAACTGAAACACGTGTCATTTTAGTGTGGGAGGTTTCATGGCTAAATTGGAGCAGCCTGGTGGCCAATCTTCATTAATTGCACATTATTGCACCAGTAAGAGCAGTAAGAGTGTGAAGGTTCAATTAGCAGGGTAAGAGCACAGTTTTACTGCTCAAAATATTGCAATTCACACAACATTATGGGGGACATACCAGAGTTCAAAAGAGGACAAATTGTTGGTGCACGTCTTGCTGGAGCATCTGTGACCAAGACAGCAAGTCTTTGTGATGTATCAAGAGCCACGGTATCGTCAGCAGGGTAATGTCAGCATACCACCAAGAAGGACCAACCACATGCAACAGGATTAACTGTGGACGCTGTAAGAGGAAGCTGTCTGAAAGGGATGCTAACCCGGATTGTATCCAAAAAACATAAAACCACGGCTGCTCAAATCACAGAAGCAGAATTCAATGTGCACCTCAACTCTCCTGTTTCCACCAGAACTGTCTGTCAGGACAATAAACTATTAAATTGTGGTCTATATATATATATATATATATATATATATATATATATATATATATATATATATATATATATATATATATATATATATGATAATGTTTAAAGTAGGCCAAAGTGGTCACTGGGCCCGCATTCTCCACCAATTGTGATCTCTAAGTCTTTGTCCATAGTCTATATTTTACTAATCCCTATCTCTCTGGCTCCCTAGCCTGAAAGCTAACAACTTTCTATATGGGCAGTGTAAGTTGTGCTTTTAGTGTTGTTAAGTGAATCTCCCAGCCCATATTGGGAGCTAACTTGGCAGCTCCTCCTTCCTCCCACAACAATATTTAAACATTTTCCAGTTCTAATTACTGTACATTGTGTTTGTTGTGAAAAATGACAGTGAGAGTTACAAAACAGCATTTAAAAACATTTTATTTTAGTTTCTAAAAAAGAATTTAATAAATGAAACATAAACTTCCGTATCGTATCAGATGTTTAATCTGATTTGAGATCAGAGTTCAGAGGTGTGTACGAGACTTCAGTGTGGAGACAGAACTTCCCCTTCATGCTCCTTCTACACTGATGCTCCTGAGCTCCGCCCACCTGATAGAGAGAGAGGAAGAGAGAGAGAAAACTTATTAATAACTATAACAGAACAAAGTACAATAATCAATAGCTGCAATAGACTAAAACTATCGATAACTAGAGCCAGCAATAAAAACTATAGAAGATATTGGTTCAAATTCAAAAAGGCTTAAATAGATGGGAAATAATTCCATTGTCCTTTTTTTGGAAAGGTTGAAACAATCAAAATGAATATTTTCCCCTAAATTTTCCTTAAATGAACGCCATTGCATTCTGTCCAAGGGAATTTTGGAACAAGTTCATGAAGTATAAAAGCTCCACAATCTATATCTAGGGCCATTAAAATAGAGGATCTAATACATTTTTTTGCCAGGACAAGTAGGTCCAGGGTTTCGGGATTGGGAAAATATGAGGAGAGGCTCCTCAAAAGTCATTTGGTCAATTACAGGAGAAATATGGGTTGATTTCAACTGACTTTTATAGTTTTTTTTACAGATGAGAAGTTATTTGATGTCTCATACAGAATGGTCCAATCAACACTTTTCCAATCACGACCTACGGATTTAGAAACGCTCCTTACAAAGGCCACTAAAGACAGAAAATGTGACAAAAGATTGTCAAATTTATATTTATATGCTGGAAAGTTAATATCAGATACAGTATTTAGAGCCAGCAATGAATAAACTTTCAATAATGATGGGAATAACTGCAATAACAAACTATCTATAATGTTGGCGACCAGTAAAGGCAGCTATAAACTATTAACAAGTACTATCAATAAATAAAGTGTAACGAATATGTAATGAGGTTGTACCTGATACACATTCTCTGTGAGCAGTTCTCTTCTCTCTCCAGAATCTGAGGAGATAAACCAAAGACCACCATTGACGCCAGTTTACACCAGTAACCCAGTTTGGTTTCAGACTCAATCAATAATTTGTAAAACATATGTTGCAAGACGTTACCCACATAAACCTAAATTGGATGGTAAGAATAGAATGGCCAAAAATGAGCCACAAACGTTCAGAAAAGTTTGAGGAACTGATGAGGCCAGGACTACTTTCTACCAAATGGGCAGCATGGTGGCTGGGTGGTTGGCATGTTCACCTCCCAGCACTGGGGTTCTGGGTTCAAGTCCCTATCTGGGTGCCTTGTACCCGATTCTGCAGGTGTAGTTGTTTCTGGTTGAGGGTATGCTATGTGCGATTGGCTGTACTGCACTACCAGTCTGTGTTGTTGGCTCACCCTTTGCAGCCTTAACAGCTTCAGCTCTTCTGGGAAGGCTCTTCACAAAGTTTAGGAGTGTGTCTATGGGAATTTTGGACCTTAATTTTGAGGTCAGGCACTGATGTTTGGCAAGAAGGACTGATTCCCAGTCTCCCTTATAATTCATCCCAAAGGTTTTCTATTATTGGGTTGAGGTCAGGACTCGGGTCAAGTTCTTCCACGTCAAACTGTTCCCGCAAAGTTCCAGCACTTTGCAGAAAGGTGACTTTGCAGAAAGTTGGCAACCTCTACAGACTATGCATCTCAGCATCAGCTGACCCATTCATTTTACAAGGCCGAGTTGCTGTTCTTCCCATTCGCTTCCACTTTGTTGGAATACCACTGACAGTTGACTGTGGAATATTGACCGGAAAAGTTGACTTACTTGTCGAGAGAGTAAAAGTGAACGTACCTAGAGATCTGTTGCAGTAGATGCAGTACACACAGGTGCAGGAGAGAAGGACACACCCAGGACACACGCTGACCAGCAGCTTCCAGCAGACGCTGCAGTCTGATACAGGAGGGGTGGAGGTAGGTCGTTGTGTTGTATCTAAAAAAAAAAGGCAATAGGACCAATTGAAATAACTAGTTAGCAAGATTCAGTCTGGCTACAATTGTCCAATGGAACACAAAAATAACTATATTCTATATTCAATATCAGACAAAGATAACTACAAATAGTACTACAATAGCACTTTTTGGTAACACTTTACTTGGACGGTCCATTTTATGACGCTCAACTGACATTCAACTAACATTCAGTTAGAGTTATGTTATAAAGTTATGAAGTGATTGTCAGATTTTCTGGTAAACAGCAAAATTCATGGTTACAATTCATTAATTACAGCTAATGGTCCAGGTCCTAAAGCAGCATGGCGGCTCCAGATCATCACACTACCACCACCATGTTTTTTTATGTTCACTATGATGCACTTTTTTTTGTGTTAGTTTTTGTGTTGGTTGTGTTAGATGTAACAGGACACACTCCCTCCAAAAAGTTCCACTTTTGTCATGTCAGTCCAAAGAATATCTACCCAAAGTTCTGGGGATCATCAAGATGCTTGTTGGTAAATGTGAGCTGGATCGTTGTGTTCTTATTGGTCAGTGTTTTTTATCTCCAGTCTCTTTCTTTTTTTTTAGTTAATATTTTTATTATTTAATCATTAACACTGACCTTAACTAAGGCGACTTAAATGTTGTTCTGGTTTCTTTTGTGACCTCCTGGATGAGTTGTTCATGCCCTTTTGGAGTAATTTTGGTACAGACAGGGCCAGGCTGGTTTGGATTGCTTTTTTCCCCCCTCTATAAACACTTTGGTTATCTTTGTTTGATCTTAAAGTACTTTACTAACACATTTAAATGAATTCAAAGTTTCTAAGCATACTCTTCTTGAACTAATGTTTAACTAACAAGAGTGAGAGAACCTACCCAGGAAAGAGAGTCGAGTGGTTCTGTTTCCATAACGATAAACAGCTTCCCGAACACCACCTTTTCCATCATCGTTTTCTGTAATCTTTGTCCGATGTAGAGCGCAGTAGTACAGACCCAGATCCGATTCTGAGACGTTCTTCACCAGTAGATCATGAGTTTTGTTGGATTCATTCCACTCAATAGAGTAACGTGCATGCGGTTGATGAGTGGTGATGAGTGGTGCAACATCACTTATCAAATCCTCAGTTGATAAAATGAGAGAAGGTTGACATTCACACAAGGAGTTTCTAAACCAAACTGGATAAAATCCAACTTTCCAAACACAGTCGCTGTAGATAGTGACATTGTCTCCTGGTCTGACTCTCATCTCCACTTCTGCTCCAGAGATCCTGGAGAACCAAACACCTGAAACACCTGAGAAACACACCAACCTCACTTTAGACTCAACAGAGAAGATCTGCAGATCTCAGAAACGAAAAAACGAAGTAAAAGGTGTGAGCTGAAGGTAGAAGAATGGAATTCTTTACTTACACACTAAAATAAGAAGAGTGATTCTTGATCTCGCCATCGCAGAGACTCGTACTAAGGGTCTGATGTTAGTCAGGGGTTTGTTCTTTTAAGCGGATGTCTGTGTCGAGCTGTGATTGGTCCATTATCTCATTACCACGATATCTACATCACCAACACCATATATGTCGCGTGCAAGACTAAACCACACGCAGCAATGTGTCAAGCCAGCACAGGCATCCTGTTGGTCACCTTTCTGAGAAGAGCTGAAGCTTCTCACAACGTTTCGAGCAGAAACAAAATGTGAGGACCCTACAGAGATGTTCAAATGATTGTGGACAGATAATTTAATGTCAGTGATGGCATGGTTACTTTAAAAAAATGTAACCTGATTACTGATTATTGATTACTCCTTTAAAAAGTAACTTTGAGTGTGTTAGCTTGCTAGCCTGTTTGTTTGTGGGTGTGTTAGTTCACTAGCCTAGCTTGTTAGCTCACTAGCCTGTTGTTTGTTTGTGAGTGTGTTAGCTCACAAGCCTGTTTGTTTGTGAGTGTGTTAGCTCAGTAGCCTGGCTTGCTAGCCTGTTGTTTGTTTGTTTGTGTGTTAGCTCAGTAGCCTAGCTTGATAGCTTGCTAGCCCGTTGTTTGTTTGTAAGTGTTAGCTTGCTAGCCTGTTTGTTTGTGAGTGTGTTGGTTCACTAGCCTGTTGTTTGATTTTGAGTGTTAGCTCGCCAGACTAGCTTGTTAGCTCAGTAGCCTCTTGTTTGTTTGTGAGTGTGTTAGCTCAGCAGCCTAACTTGTTAGCTCACTAGCCTGTTGTTTGTTTATAAGTGTTAGCCCTCAAGCCTGTTGTTTGTTTGTAAGTGTGTTAGCTCTTTCGAGCCTAGCTTGTTAGCTTGCTAGCCTACTGCTATTTTAAGCGTGGTTGCGGCCCACAGTTCCAGCAATAAAGAGACGGCTGTAAACAGCTTTTTTGTCCATCCTTTCAGCGCTTCCGGTCGGACGCTACAATATCTATTTTACTAAGAAAATTGATGAAAAAGTAACGCACAGTAATTTGGATTAGTAACTTTAATCAGATAACTGGATTGAAAATAGTTATGTGTTAGATTACTCGTTACTAGAAAAATGGTCCGATTAGAGTAACATGTTACTGACGTCACTGGTTGTGTTGGTATGAGAGGATAAAATGCAGCAGTGCTGCTGGTTTTTGTTTGTTTTTTTGTTTTTTTTAAACATGTTCTCTTCTCACTGTCCTAAACCAGTGATGTCAGTACAATTGTTTATTTTATTTTTATTTTATTATTTATTTATTTTTTTATTTATTTCAGGAAATAGCTCAACTTTCAATGTCTAGAGATACATTGTTGCTGTTAAAAATGCATTTTCCAATAAAGGGAGTAGCCTATTGGCAAAACTGGTTATAATGTTTATGTTAAGGCGACGGGAGGTGGTGTCTTCAGCTGCTGAAAGTAACTAATAAAGTTACTTGTAGTTTAAAAAGTAACTTAGTTACGTTTAAAATCAAGTAATCCATAAAGTAACTAAGTTACTTTTTAAAGGAGTAATCAGTAAATCAGTATTACTTTTTCAAGGTAACTATACCATCACTGTCCTCCACGCTGTTCGATACTCCTACCTACTGTAGCCGCTCAACCTTGTAGGTAAAGAAAAGTCAGAGACAGAAGCTCTGAATCCATTGACCCACAATCCAAGTAATACCTGCTGTTCTAACAAGTTCCTACAGGTTCTGTACTAAAGAACATTCATTCAGAATGCTTTGTAATCTGAAATCAGCCCTGGAAACTGACACACTTAAGGCCTGATGGCATGTAGCTTATGGCTCCAGCAGCACTGCTGCAACACATCTGCACCACACACTATGAGGTATGCAGGTAACCTGAAGAACTACAGTCAATGTTATGCTTGATCAGTCTACTGATCCTACATGATCCCACAATCGAATCGGTTGAAGAAGTTTATACGGCGGTTTGAATGTGGCTCGTTGTTTGTTATGATTTCTGCTGTTGATTTTAAAGTCTAGCTCCTGGTTTGTAATCATGGATTACCCTTTGGTCGCTGGGTCTGCCTGTTGTTTGACTCCTGCTGGGGATTTGCTGGGAATGTTTGCTGTTATTGACCTCAAATGCTGGAAAAGCTCCAAAATAAAGAGGACTCTGCAGCCGTCGCAGCGACGGTTTAAACAACCTTCAATTTAACTCAACACATATTAGAAGATGCTTCACTTTTTTACATTTAAACACAGGAAAAATGTGTGTGGAAAAGTATTGTATTTGATTTACTGATAATACCTTGCTTTCAACATTATTCTTAATATGATTAGCAGTCATGCAGTGGATGACGTACTTCTATGACATATTTCGACTCAATTCAAATCTACAGGGGTTGAACAATGAAACTGAAACACCTTCAACATTTTAGTGTGGGAGGTTTCATGGCTAAATTGGAGCAGCCTGGTGTTCAATCTTCATTAATTGCACATTATTGCAACAGTAAGAGCAGTAAGAGTGTGAAGGTTCAGTTAGCAGGGTAAGAGCACAGTTTTACTGCTCAAAATATTGCAATGCACAATATAACATTATGGGGGACATACCAGAGTTCAAAAGAGGACAAATTGTTGGTGCACGTCTTGCTGGAGCATCTGTGACCAAGACAGCAAGTCTTTGTGATGCATCAAGAGCCACGGTATCCAGGGTAATGTCAGCATGTCACCACCAAGAAGAACCAACCACATCCAACAGGATTAACTGTGGACGCTGTAAGAGGAAGCTGTTCCATCGCCTTTATCTTCAGCTTATCTTCAACAAAGCAATTGTCTTCTTGCAGGTATCTTTTGGGGGCGGTATCATGTTGGAAAACCGCTACCCATTCACACATTGAGACCTTCAAATGTATTATTTATATATTGTAGCACTATTTTTTGCTGCAACAAATGTTGGCACAGAGCAGGGTTAGAGAGATATGGGTTCTTTTTACAAGGCAAAGCTAAAGAAATATAAATTGTAAAAAAAATATGGAAATTGTCACAAGTTGAAAAGGAAAATTCATTTCTGCACTGCAAAAAACTAAGCAAGTGAAATTTTCTAAATTTAAGGCAGTAAATCCTATTTTGCTTATTTTAGGGATAATTATCTTATTCATTCTTACTTAGAATTTGTACTTTAAGTAATTTGAACAAAAAAAAAAAGCACAATCAAGCAGCAATCAAGTTATTCTGATTCTTGTGTCCAAAAACAGTGACTTTTTTTGCTTGATTTAGGTGTTACTTCACTCATTTTGAGACGTTGCCATTGCTTTTTGTAAGAAATCTTACTAAGAAAATTTTGCCTACCCCATTGGAAGATTTTTTTGCTTAATATACATATATTTGTCTTAATGTGCATATATTTTGTCTAGGTTTTGCCAATTGATTTTTTGCAGTGTGGTCTATTTTAAATTAAAGGTATATTTGGCTTGGGACTGACTGTGATTATTGTGTTCTTATATTTAGAATAAATTAGATTAGTAGATTATATTAAAGCCATTACTGCCTACTTTTTCCATAATGATTTTCTTTAATTCAGACTATTTGTGCATGAATCATTTGGTGCAATGCCATGGAAGCCGGGGACTAATGGGGACTAATGTCCCCATGTTGCAAAAACAGAAAGAGAGACAGAGCACAAGGTCAGGACACTGTCCAAATACTAACACTGCAAACTGTCCAAACAGAAGCTTACGCACACTCACACACTCACACACACACACCAAAAACACACACACACATTTAGAAGTGCTGTTTAGACTGAAGACTGTACTGTTGGCGACGGTGGACAGCCATGCTTACTGCTGTGATACTAATGGTCCTCTGCTCCACTGCAGGTAGGTGTAGGTAGGTCTGATGCAAGAATGTTATGGATATGTGTTGCATAATATTAATAATCATATATACAGAACACTGACGCTGCGCTTTATAGACAAACACACAATCTAAAGCAGGGAAGCAAGCTCGCTCCAAAATGCTACCAGTGTGTATAGTATGGAAAAGGCTTATTTAATAACTAAAAGTTGTTTGATTACAGTTTGATTTGCTGGTTTTACTGGGCTCCAGATTATGGTTTATGCAAAACCGAATAGACATTTTCCCTAGGTTTGACCTCTCATTACTCCAAAATGCTACAGTAAAATCACTTGATACTTATGTGCTTAATAGTACAGCAAGGTCTATTTAAGAATTAAATGGTCTCATTTGATCAAAGTTTGATTTGCTGGTTTTATAGGGCTCGAGTCTGGTTTGAGCCAAACAAAATAGACATTTTTCCTATGTTTGACCTCCCATTACTCCAAAAAGCTACAGTAAAGTAACTTGATACTTAAAACATTAACAGTAAAGAAACATTTATTCAAGGATTTAATGGTTTCATTTGATAACAGTTTGATTTGCTTGTTTTATAGGAGTCCAAAATGTGGCTTGTGTAAAACTGAATGGAATTTTTTCTTAGGTTTGACTTCTCATTACTTTAAAATGCTACAGTAAAATAACCTGTTACTTATGTCATCAATAGTATAGAAAGCTTCCTTCAAGTATGTAATGAAATCATTTGATAAGATTTTGATTTGCTGGTTTTATTAGACTCATACATCTTTAATCATAAATCTTTAAGCCAAACCAAATATACATTTTACCAATGCTGCCCTTTTACAAGTTTGACCTTCCATTACTCCAAAATACTACAGTACTATAACTTGATACTTATACCATTAACAGTATAGAAAAATGTCTTCAAGGATGTTATGGGATTGGTTAATTACAAATTGATTTGCTGATTTTATAGGACCCCAGAATCTGGTTTAAGCAAAACTGAATAGACATTTTCCCCAGGTTTGACCTCCAATTACTCCAAAATGCTACAGTAAGATCATGTATAAGTTTTATGATTATAAGTATGGAACGGTTTCTTCAACAATTTGATTGAATTATGTAATTACAGTTTGACTTGCTGATTTTATATGCAAAACCGAATGGACATTTTCCCTAGGTTTGACCTCTCCTTACTCCAGAATGCTATAATAATATAACTTAAGACTTATAATGTTAACAGTATAGAATGATTTCTTCAAGGATTTAATAGAGTTGTTTGATTAAAATTTGATTTGCCGGTTTTATAGGCCAAACCAAATAGACATTTTACCCAAGTTTGACCTCCCATTACTCTTGTACTACTAATAGTATGGAAAGGCTTCTTCAAGAATATACTGGTGTCATTTGATTAAAGTGATTTGCTGGCTTTATAAGACGCCAAGTCTCTAGACTCCTGTGGTTTACGTAAAACCAAACAGAATGTTATGGAGGTTTGACCTCCCATTACTCCAAAATGCCACAATAATATCACTTGAAACATATACCTTGAATACATGGGAAGGAGATCTTCATGGATTTAGACTATAAACTGATGGTAAGTAAAGTATAGGGGAACACGGCAATTTTGAAGGGCCAGATGGTCAGGAGCCAATAGGAAAAATGGAATTTGTGTGTGAAGTACTAAATGTTAAAATATACTGAGAGAAATAACTTCATAAACTAATTAAAATACATTTTGTCTCTCAGACTCTGTGAGGCTTGTGGATGGAGTTGGATCCTGCTCTGGGAGATTGGAGGTGGAGACCCGTTATTCCTGGACCACAGTGTGCGAGACTGACTTTGATTGGCGGGATGCAGTCGTGCTCTGTAGGGAGCTGAACTGCGGGACTCCAGTAACTCTACAGGGGGCGCTCTTTGGAGACGGGAATCGCCAATTTGGGTATAGAGAATTCCAGTGTGAAGGAACAGAGAAGAGCATCCTGAACTGCAACACCTTAACCAGAGAGGGACATACCTGCGTACATGGCAGAGCTGTAGGACTCATCTGTTCAGGTAGGAATTAAAACCAACAACAAGGTCCTGTATCACATTTACAGTTCTCTGACGGCATAAAGACAAATTTTGCTGTAAAGAAAAAGGTAACTTGCTCTTATGACCTACAACACTGAGACCAAGCAGTCAACCATTGTATAAAAAGGTTTCCCTGGTGAGAAAATCTACACCTTGATGGTAAGTAAAGTTTGGGGGGGGGGGGGGGGGTGGGTGCTAAGATCTCCCAAGTGGTTGCTTTGGTTTTATCGGATAGTTGCTTTGGTGTTGTCAGGTGGGTTCTACGATATTGCTTAAATGGCCCTAGGTGGTTAGTAGGATGTCCCAATCCGGTTGCTTTGGTGTTGTCAAGTGGGTGTTATGATGTTGCTTATGTGTTCCAAGTTAGTTGCTATGATGTCCCAAGTGGTTGCTTTGGTGTTTTTTCAAGTAGGTGCGGTGATATTGCTTATGTGTTCTTAGGTGGTTGCTAAGATGCCCCAGGTAATTGCTTTGGTTTTGTCAAGTGGGTGCTATGATGTTTTTAATGTGCCCCATAGGTGGTTGGTAAGATATCCCAAGGTAATTGCTTTGGTTTTGTCAAGTGGGTGCCATGATGTTGCTAATGGTCTTCCTTGGTGGTTCCTAAGTTCTCCCAGGTAATTGCTTTGGTGTTGTCAAATGGGTGCAATGATGTTACTAATGTGTTTCTAGGGGGTTCCTAAGATGTCCCAAGTGATTGCTATGATATTGTTAAATGTGTTCCAAGATGCTGCAAAGATGTCCCAGGCATCTATAATAGAATACTATATACCCTTACTTTCCATCAGTGTGTAGTCTTGCCCATCAGGGCTGGATAGAGTTCAATGCCTGGTCACTGTGTTGCTACAGTGCTAGATGGTACAGTATTCCAGATGGTTGCTTTGGTGTGCTAGGTAGTTGCTGGGTGGTTGCTATGGTGTTCTTAGGGCCATTATAGAATATAAAAGTTACGTTACAGCAGTGTCAGCTGAAGCTTTACAAATTGCACTGTTTCTCTGTCTCTTCTGTGTATCTTAACAGGGGTCCTGGTGAAGCCCAGCATCTCTTTCTCCTCCCCCAAAACCATCTCCACTTACTTCCCCAAGCAGCACGTAATCCAGAGTGGCGCTGACTTCAACATCACCTGCTCCACTCAGCCACAGTTCCAAGGAGGCTTCTTCAAACTTAAGGTGCACAGGGATAAAGAACTCTACACCCAGCATGCTGACAATCACTTAGCCTCCTATCTCTGTCCAGAAGCTGAGGACATACATGAGGGGAACTACAGCTGCGTCTATGAGAATACTGTGATGAATGTGTTACTCACCTCGGAGAGTGAGACCCATACCGTCTTCATCCAAGGTAAAGTACTGTTCTAAAGGGAAGCATAAGCCCTTTAATGTACTGTAGATATTAGTTGGATTTTAGGGTCCCTCAGACAGATTTAAGACCTGTTGCCACAGATGATCAGCAGGACTTTGACTGGGCCATTAGAGCACATGAATATTCTTTGGTCTAAACTGTTTCACTGTAGCTCTGGCTGTATGTTTAGAGTCATTGTCTTGACGGAAAGTGCTTGAGCCTTCCCAGTCTTAGGTCTTTTGCAGCCTCCAACAGGTTTTTTTCTCCAGGAGTGTCCTGTATTTAGCTCCACCCATCTTCCCATCAACTCTGACCATCTCCACAGCATGGTGCTGCCATCACCATGTTTCACAATGGGAATGGTGCAAATGCCAGTTTTGTGAAATACACGACTTATAGTTGATAGATCGTAGATAGATAGTAGATCAATATCAAACTGTATCAGTGATAGACATTATTATCTTGCTTCTAGTATATTTGTATTTTCATAACGTAACTTTCTTTCTCTTTCGCAGGACCGGATGATGTAAGGCTGACGGGCGGAGGCGCTCGCTGTAACGGGACAGTGGAGATGCTTCACAGTGGACGGTGGAGGAAAGTGAGCGCTATGGGCAAGGAGCCTCTGAAACAGGCTGCTGTGGTCTGCAGACAGCTGAAGTGCGGCAAGCCTGTTTCAGCTACAACAGTAAGAGCAACTGACGAAACGTGGCAGTTTCTGAGCAACTGTTCTGGATCGGAGTCTGCACTGAGAGAATGCAATCATGTGGTCCGGCATTCGACGTACTTCGCTGACACAGTGGTCTGTTCAAGTAAGTTCTGTATTTGATGTGGTTACTATATTTCTCAGGTGGATGCTGAGGGGTTTTCTAGGTGGTTACAGTAGTTGTTCAGTTGTTACCATGATGCTGCTACTATACTTTCCAAGGTGGATGCTGTAGATACTCTTGCCGTCCAGTAACAGTGCTTCCAGAGTGTTACGGTTGGGGTAGGTGTGGACACTAATCCCTTCATTTCTGCTGGAGACTGAAAACAGTTGAATTTGACTTTCAGGTGCGTTTTATTGGCCACATGTGGCCTGATACAGTAATTATTGTGCAGACTGAGCATTTATAGTTAGACGAGTAACCAACATGAAAACCTGAGAGCTATTTGAGTGAAAAACAAGCATCTGTGAAGCTGAGAGAAGAAGGAAAACCAATTGGAACCACTGCCCAAATATTTTTCATTGCCAAAACAACTGTTTGGAATGTCCTGAAGAAGAAAGTCATCACTGGTGTACTAAATAATAGGTGATGAACAGGTAGACCAAGGAAAAGCACAGCAGTTGATGACAGGAACATTGTAAGTGTTTCATAAAAAAAAACTAAAAATTGTTGTTCTGTAAAAACAAAAGTTTGGGAGAAGGACCACGCCCGAACACCACGTTCTAACTCCACCTCGTATCAATCAAGCGCCCTATAAATACCTGCCCTAACTAATTACCTCTCGTGACGAAAGTTTGCACAGTCGAATCTACCGCACCCACCTGCTAGCATCTCGCTTGCTCTCCGACATGGACCTCAAACTCACTGCCTCTGACGACGACCTTCTCCCTCCTAGCCAGCCTGTATCAGGTTCAGTGAGGTCAGTAACGCGTTACTCCAATCTGACCCTTTTTTTCAGTAACGAGTAATCTAACGTGTTACTATTTCCAATAAAGTCAGCAGATTAAAGTTACTTATCCAAGTCACTGTGCGTTACTCTCTTTCTCTCTCTCAACCACACTCACACAGACACACACACACACACACACACACACACACTGCTCCCTTCCCCACCCCCTCTCCGCTCTCCCCCAATCACACGCGTCTCTCTTCTGTTAATAAGGTACAACCATTGGTTTACTCACCGCACTCCACTGTTTCACTCTTAACTTTACATTCCTCCCCTGTCTCGCTCTCTCTTGCGCTCACCGTGTCTTTAGTTTCCGCCAGTTCTCGGGCTCCCTATCTCTTTATAAAGCCGTTTTTTTCCCGGACGCGTCCCAATTCACTAGCCAGGGCAGTGGTCTGCACAGATCTGATTGGCAGAGGAGAGCGTTTGAAGATTTTACAACACACGTGATTGGTCTGCAAGTTTCCCGTGCCGCAGAGCGCGTATACAAAATATATAAAGACAAGAAAAGTTCTGACGCTTTAATTGAACACTGTCAAAATTAAATCCAGTAGTTTATCGGTTTGAGTCCGCATTGGAGAACGTCTGGGTCCGGACCCGGACCGCAGTCCGCATATATATGTGATCCCTGGCCTCGACCATATACACGGTTCTGTTTTATAAAACCACTCCTTGCTGCCCTGCAGAGAACAACAGGTTCAATGTTCAGTTTTACAGTGTTAAATATTTCAGGTCAGGAAAGACTTTCTTTATTTTATATTTTTTTTTATAAAAAACAAGTATTTATGTTAAGTGAAATCAAGAAAGACCATATTTTATTTTTTATAAAAAATATATTTATGTTAAGTTAATTCAGGACACATGGTCTTTTATTTTTATTTAAAAAATATTTTTTCAGGAAATAGTTCAACTTTAAATGTCTAGAGATACATTGTTGCTGTAAAAAATGCATTTTCCAATAAAGGGAGTATTGGCAAAACTGGTTATAATATTTATGTTAAGGCGGCGGGAGGTGGTGTCTGCAGCTGCTGAAAGTAACTAATAAAGTAACTTGTAAAGTAACTTAGTTACTTTTAAAATCAAGTTACTTTTAAAATCAAGTTACTTTTAAAATCAAGTAATCCATAAAGTAATTAAGTTACTTTTTAAAGGAGTAATCAGTAATCAGTAATCAGATTACTTTTTCAAAGTAACTATACCATCACTGCTCAGGTTAGACCTGAGTGTGGGAGAGACATGATCGCCTTTGCCACCAGGCGTGACAAATAAAAGTAGTTAAATAAATGTTTTTTTTTTTACAGATCTATTTTAACAGTGCTTATCCACTTATATACTACATATATTGTCTAAAATCCTATTTGTGTGTTTTTGTGTGTGTGTTTGTGTGAAAAGATGCCCCTCGTGTAGAAACAATGCTTGTAAGAAGAGAAGGAAGAGGAAGACCAAAAATAGTGATGGGTTAGTGTGAACAAGACAATCTGATCATGTTCAATTTAATTAACTGTGTTTCAATAATCAATCAGTCTATCATGATAACTATTTTTGTTTCAATTATATTATAGGGATATTATAACAACTTAATTTTTACACCTGCTATCCATTTTTAAGCTATGCTGATCATATAGGCCCTATCGTACAGCCCGCCAACAGTCTATTTTCATACCTTGCACCTGTTGCATCCTTTAAATAGAAACAGTGCTTCTGGATATATCTACGCGGATGAGCGTGGTAGTCTGGATATGAGGTACGTTTCCTGGCGTATTGCTATCTTGGTGGTGAAAAACACAGGTGCGCTGATTGACTGATTAAAACCCTGACAACAGTCACTGGACAGACATCCATACCCATCTTAGCAATGCAGGTGTGTCAGAAATGCTGCGCCATTAAAGTAGCAATCCGCCAAAGTCAGAGCACATCTGGTTGTTAAAGGGAATCTGAGACAAGTGACACACTGATTGCTTTATTTCACATTACGCCCAAAACATGGCCATGATTAAGTATGAGAATTAGTACACATGCCTTTTGGATGGTTCCAGTCTTGTGTGCTGTACTTTTTCCTTCGTTACGATAGCAACGTAATTACAATGACAGTAGTCCTGCATCTGTTTCCAGTCTGTGATTATTCTACAGAACTTCAAGGGGTCCTATGTTATCAGTAGAGCTGAAAAAATGATTAATGGACGTAGAAACAAAGAGGTGATTATAATGTTATGCTTGATCAGTGTATCGTATCATTTCTTTTCATGTTTGTGATAGACAGCTCTGAAAAAAAAATAAGAGACCACTTAAAAACGATGTGTTTCTTTGATTTTACCAAATTAAAAAACTTCTGTAATATAATCAAGAGGAAGATGGATGATCACAAACCATCAAACCACCAAACTGAACTGCTTGAGTTTTTGCACCAGGAGTAAAGCAGCATAAAGTTATCCAAAAGCAGTGTGTAAGACTGGTGGAGGAGAACATGATGCCAAGATGCATGATTAAAAAATGTGATTAAAAAACAGGGTTATTCCACCAAATACTGATTTCTGAACTCTTTAAACTTTATGAATATGAACTTGTTTTCTTTGCATTATTTGAGGTCTGAAAGCTCTGCATCTTTTTTATTTTTTTATTTTAGTAATTTCTCATTTTCTGCAAATGAATGCTCTAAACGACAATATTTTTATTTGGAATTTGGGAGAAATGTTGTCTGTAGTTTCTAGAATAAAACAACACTGTTCATTTTACTCAAACATAAACCTATAAACAGCAACATCAGAGAAACTGATTCAGAAACTGAAGTGGTCTCTTAATTTTTTCCAGAGCTTAATTTGATTGTATCCATAATTTGTATGGTTTGTATTTGTATTGGAGCCATTCCATGCCTTCCATGTGGTCACATTATAGATTAATCTGATCTTTTAATTTTAGACAAAATTCAATTAAATGTTGTTTTTTAAACAAATAAACTGTGGAAAAAAAACATTGTTGTCTTGTAAATACTTTAAATTGTGACATGAAGCACTGACCAGATGTTTGAAGATATAAAAGGCTGTGAAAGGTTTAATAAATAAACATAAAGGTGAAACATAGATCAGTAAACACTGTCGAACCCAATCAGGCAAACAAACAGAGGTAAACAGTGAACAAACTGAGATGGAGATAAACAAGCAAGAGAAACACTTCATATGCAATTGTGGTCGGCAATGTTGGCAATACTTTGCAAAGCAAGTACGAGACTATTTTAATCTTGAAGCGACGACTCGGCTCTTATCCACCCTCCACCCTAACAAAAGTGTCCTGTGGGCAGCTTCCTGTGACCAGAGATAAAGGACTTGAGGATGACCAACACTGTAAACTGTGCAGCAACTGATGCAGAGCTTCAGACTTTCTGACTTTACTTTATCTACAAAGTGGAGCAGCTAGATAATAATAATAATAATAATAATAATAATAATAATAATAATAATAATAATAATACGTCTATTAGAGTGAAGGACAGTGAGTGATTAAACACAGTGTATAAAACCTCCAGCAGCACTGCTGCATCTGATCTACTCGTACCTCCAGCACAACCAACTGCTAACACGAATACCTGCTCTGTGGTGGTTCTGATCTTTAAAAGAACAGGGTGAAAGGAGGATAATACAGTATGTAGAGAAACAGAAGGACTATGGTAATTAAGGGAAATAATCTTTTTCATTTTCATCTATCGTCTCTGTGGAGGAATCGAAGTCCACTCTTCTTGACCAAACTGTTTTAATTCAGCCATATTGGAGGGTTTCGACCACAAACGCCCTGTTTAAATTATCCAACAGCATCTAAATTAGACCTTAAATAGGCCACTCCAAAACCTTTTTTTCCCTTTTTATACCCTTTAGAGGTGGATCTACTGATGTGCTTTGGGTCATTGTCCTGCTGCAGAACCCAAGTACGCTTGAGCTTAAGAGGACGTTGTGAATCAGGGCCTTTGTGTTCTTTTTGTTAGGCAGTGGTCTCTTTCTTATTATTGAATCGTAAACGAGTTTCCAAATTGAAAACCTTTGGAATATAATCAAAAAGGATGGAAGACGGATGATCACAAGCCATCAAACCAAGCTGAACTGTTTGAATTTGTGCACCAGGAGTGCAGGCATAAAGTTATCCAAAAGCAGTGTGTAAGACTGGAGGAGAACACGAGAACATTTGAAAACATGTTCAAATGTTTGTGGACAGCTACTTTAATTTACATTGGCATGGTGTGTTTGCTTTTGCTAGCCTAGCTTGTTAGCTTGCTAGCCTGTTTGTGAGTGTGTTAGCTCCCT
Organism: Astyanax mexicanus; assembly: GCF_023375975.1. Lineage (NCBI taxonomy): Eukaryota > Metazoa > Chordata > Actinopteri > Characiformes > Acestrorhamphidae > Astyanax > Astyanax mexicanus. Next base: position 5,642,206 of record NC_064432.1, on the reverse strand, counting down.
AGCCTGTTGTTTGTTTGTAAGTGTGTTAGCTCACTAGCTTGTTGTTTGTTTGTGAATGTGTTAGCTCGCTAGCCTGTTAATTGTATGTGAGTGGGTTAGTTCAGTAGCCTAGCTTCATAGCTTGCTAGCCTGTTGTTTGTTTGGGAGTGTGTTAGCTCAGTAGCCTAGCTTGTTAGCTTGCTAGCCTGTTTGTTTGTGAGTGTGTTAGCTCAGTAGCCTACCTTGATAGCCTGTTGTATGTTTGTGTGTGTGTTAGCTCGCTAGCCTGTTGTTTGTTTGTGAGTGTGTTAGCTCAGTAGCCTAGCTTGATAGCTTGCTAGCCTGTTGTTTGTTTGTGAATGTGTTAGCTCGCTAGCCTGTTGTTTGTTTGTGAGTGTGTTAGCTCAGTAGCCTAGCTTGATCGCTTGCTAGCCTGTTGTTTGTTTGGGAGTGTGTTAGCTCAGTAGCCTAGCTTGTTAGCTTTCTAGCCTGTTTGTTTGTGAGTGTATTAGTTCAGTAGCCTAGCTTGATAGCCTGTTGTATGTTTGTGTGTGTGTGTTAGCTCACTAGCCTCTTGTTTGTTTGTAAGTGTGTTAGGTCACTAGCTTGTTGTTTTTTTCTGAGTGTATTAGCTTGTTTGCCTAGTTTGGTAGCTCACTAGCCTCTAGTTTGTTTGTGAGTGTGTTAGTTCACTAGCCTGTTGTTTGCGAGTTTGTTTCAGTTTATCTTGTTAACTTGCTAGCCTGTTGTTTGTTTGTAGGTGTTATGATTTCTGCTGTTGATTTTAAAGTCTGGCTCCTGGTTTGTAATCATGGATTACCCTTTGGTCGCTGGGTCTGCCTGTTGTTTGACTCCTGCTGGGGATTTGCCGGGAATGTTTGCTGTTATTGACCTCAAATGCTGGAAAAGCTCCAAAATAAAGAGGACTCTGCAGCCGTCGCAGCAACGGTTTAAACAACCTTCAATTTAACTCAACACATATTAGAAGATGCTTCACTTTTTTACATTTAAACACAAGAAAAATGTGTGTGGAAAAGTATTGTATTTGTATTACTGATAATACCTTGCTTTCAACATTATTCTTAATATGATTAGCAGTCATGCAGTGGATGACGTACTTCTATGACATATTTCGACTCAATTCAAATCTACAGGGGTTGAACAATGAAACTGAAACACCTTCAACATTTTAGTGTGGGAGGTTTCATGGCTAAATTGGAGCAGCCTGGTGTTCAATCTTCATTAATTGCACATTAGTGCAACAGTAAGAGCGTGAAGAGTGTGAAGGTTCGATTAGCAGCAGGGTAAGAGCACAGTTTTTCTGCTCAAAATATTGCAATGCACAATATAACATTATGGGGGACATACCAGAGTTCAAAAGAGGACAAATTGTTGGTGCACGTCTTGCTGGAGCATCTGTGACCAAGACAGCAAGTCTTTGTGATGCATCAAGAGCCACGGTATCCAGGGTAATGTCAGCATGTCACCACCAGGAAGAACCAACCACATCCAACAGGATTAACTGTGGACGCTGTAAGAGGAAGCTGTTCCATCGCCTTTATCTTCAGCTTATCTTCAACAAAGCAATTGTCTTCTTGCAGGTATCTTTTGGGGGCGGTATCATGTTGGAAAACCGCTACCCATTCACACATTGAGACCTTCAAATGTATTATTTATATATTGTAGCACTATTTTTTGCTGCAACAAATGTTGGCACAGAGCAGGGTTAGAGAGATATGGGTTCTTTTTACAAGGCAAAGCTAAAGAAATATAAATTGTAAAAAAAAAAAAATATGGAAATTGTCACAAGTTGAAAAGGAAAATTCATTTCTGCACTGCAAAAAACTAAGCAAGTGAAATTTTCTAAATTTAAGGCAGTAAATCCTATTTTGCTTATTTTAGGGATAATTATCTTATTCCTTCTTACTTAGAATTTGTACTTTAAGTAATTTAAAAAAAAAACCACAATCAAGCAGCAATCAAGTTATTCTGATTCTTGTGTCCAAAAACAGTGACTTTTTTTGCTTGATTTAGGTGTTACTTCACTCATTTTGAGACGTTGCCATTGCTTTTTGTAAGAAATCTTACTAAGAAAAGTTTGCCTACCCCATTGGAAGATTTTTTTTGCTTAATATACATATATTTGTCTTAATGTGCATATATTTTGTCTAGGTTTTGCCAATTGATTTTTTGCAGTGTGGTCTATTTTAAATTAAAGGTATATTTGGCTTGGGACTGACTGTGATTATTGTGTTCTTATATTTAGAATAAATTAGATTAGTAGATTATATTAAAGCCATTACTGCCTACTTTTTCCATAATGATTTTCTTTAATTCAGACTATTTGGGCATGAATCATTTGGTGCAATGCCATGGAAGCCGGGGACTAATGGGGACTAATGTCCCCATGTTGCAAAAACAGAAAGAGAGACAGAGCACAAGGTCAGGACACTGTCCAAATACTAACACTGCAAACATTTAGAAGTGCTGTTTAGACTGAAGACTGTACTGTTGGCGACGGTCGACAGCCATGCTTACTGCTGTGATATTAATGGTCCTCTGCTCCACTGCAGGTAGGTGTAGGTAGGTCTGATGCAAGAATGTTATGGATATGTGTTGCATAATATTAATAATCATATATACAGAACACTGACGCTGCGCTTTATAGACAAACACACAATCTAAAGCAGGGAAGCAAGCTCGCTCCAAAATGCTACCAGTGTGCATAGTATGGAAAAGGCTTATTTAATAACTAAAAGTTGTTTGATTACAGTTTGATTTGCTGGTTTTACTGGGCTCCAGATTATGGTTTATGCAAAACCGAATAGACATTTTCCCTAGGTTTGACCTCTCATTACTCCAAAATGCTACAGTAAAATCACTTGATACTTATGTGCTTAATAGTACAGCAAGGTTTATTTAAGAATTAAATGGTCTCATTTGATCAAAGTTTGATTCGCTGGTTTTATAGGGCTCGAGTCTGGTTTAAGTCAAACTAAATAGACATTTTACCCAAGTTTGACCTCCCATTACTCCAAAAAGCTACAGTAAAGTAACTTGATACTTAAAACATTAACAGTAAAGAAAGATTTATTCAAGGATTTAATGGTTTCATTTGATAACAGTTTGATTTGCTGGTTTTATAAGACTTCAGAGTCTGGTTTAAGCAAAACCAAATAGACATTGTTTCTAGGTTTGACCTCTCCTTGTTTCAGAATGGTACAGTAATATAACTTAATTTTTATACTGTTAACAGTATAGAATGATTTTTAAATGATTTAATAGAGTTGTTTAAATACATAATATTTGATTTGCTGGTTTTATAGAATTTCAAATCTGGGTTTAAGGAAAACCAAAAATAAATGTTTCCTATGTTTGACCTTCCATTACTCCAAAATGCTACAGTAATATATTGTATAACTTGTAGTACTACATAGTATGGAAAGGCTTTTTCAAATATGTAATATATTTTTGTGATTACAGTTTGATTTGCTGGTTTTATTAGACTCCAAGATCCAGACTCCTGTGGATCTTCATAAACTAATTAAAATACATTTTGTCTCTCAGACTCTGTGAGGCTTGTGGGTGGAGTTGGATCCTGCTCTGGGAGATTGGAGGTGGAGACCCGTTATTCCTGGACCACAGTGTGTGAGACTGACTTTGATTGGCGGGATGCAGTCGTGCTCTGTGGGGAGCTGAACTGCGGGACTCCAGTAACTCTACAGGGGGCGCTCTTTGGAAAAGGGAAACGCCCATTTGGGTTGAGAGAATTCCAGTGTGAAGGCACAGAGAAGAGCATACTGACCTGCAATACCTTAACCAGAGAGGAAAACACCTGCATACATGGCAAAGCTGTAGGACTTATCTGTTCAGGTAGGAATTAAAACCATTGTCCAACATTGTCCTGTAGACATCGTCCTGGTGGTGTGGTAAAATGCTTACTATTAAAACAAACATTCTATAATCTATTTAATGTATTTGAAGCAACAATTAGCATTCACATTCACAGTTCTCAGACAGCATGAGGACAAATTTAGCTGTAAAGAAAAAGGTAACTTTTTCTTATGACCTACAACACTGAGACCAAGCAGTCAACCATCGTATAAAAAGGTTTCCCTAGTGGGCAAATCTACACCCTGATTGTGAGTAAAGGCTGGTGGGGAGGAAACACCCATTATGCAAATCATTGATGCCAGGAGCCAATAGGCTTTCATGTTCAGGTAGGAAGTACACCTACATATACCTAATGAATCAGAGGAAAAGTGATTGTGTGGGGACAATCTCCTAAGATTGGCCTTCAATAATTTTTAACATTGTTTTCTTTCTGTTACTATTGTCTTCAGGTGGTTGCTAAGATGTCCTAAGTGGTTGCTTTGGTGTTGTCAAGTGGGTGCTATGATGTTGCTGTGTTCCAAGTTGGTTGCTATGACGTGCCAAGTGGTTGCTTTGGTGTTGCCAAGTAGTGGCGATGATATTTCTTATGTATTCCTATGTGGTTGCTAAGATGTCCAAGGTAATTGCTTTGGTGTTTTCCAGTTTGGTGCCATGATGTTGCTAATAGTCTTCCTAGGTGGTTCCTAAATTGTCCCAGGTAATTGCTTTGGTGTTGTCAAGTAGGTGCAATGATATTGCTTATGTATTCTTATGTGGTTGCTAAGATGTCCCAAGTGGTTGCTTTGGTGTTTTCCAGTGGGTGCCATGATGTTGCTAATAAGTGCTATGCTGTTGCGACTGTGTTCCTAGGGGGTTGCTAAGATGTTCCAGGTAGTTGCTTTGGTGTTTTCCAGTGGGTGCCATGGTTTTGCTAATTGTCTTCCTAGGTGGTTCTTAAGTTCTCCCAGGTAATTGCTTTGGTGTTGCCAAATAGGTGTGATGATATTGCTCATTTTGTCAAGTGAGTGCTATGATGTTCCTAATGGTATTCCGAAGTGGTTGCTTTGGTTACTAATGTGTTCATAGGGGGTTCCCTAAGATGTCCCAAGTGGTTGCTATGATATTTTTAAATGTGCCCATCTTGCCCATCTGGGCTGGATAGGGTTAAATACCTGGTCACTGTGTTGCTACAGCACTAGTTGGTATAGTATTCCAGATGGTTTCTTTGGTGTGCTAGGTAGTTGCTGGGTGGTTGCTATGGTGTTCTTAGGGCCATTATAGAATCTAAAATGTACGTTACAGCAGTGTCAGCTGAAGCTTTACAAATTGTAATGTTTCTCTGTCTCTTCTGTGTATCTTAACAGGGGTCCTGGTGAAGCCCAGCATCTCTTTCTCCTCTCCCAAAACCATCTCCACTTACTTCCCCAAGCAGCACGTAATCGAGAGTGACTCTGACTTCACCATCACCTGCTCCACTCTGCCACAGTTCCAAGGAGGCTCCTTCAAACTTAAGGTGCCCTGGAATAATGAACCCTACACCCAGCATGCTGACAATCACTTAGCCTCCTATCTCTGTCCAGAAGCTGAGAACATGTATCATGAGGGGAACTACAGCTGCATCTATGAGAATCATGTAAACATTGGGAGGAACGTGTTACTCACCTCGGAGAGTGAGACCCATACCGTCTTCATCCAAGGTAAAGTACTGCTCTTACAGCGGAATCTAAACCATTCCACTGTAGCTCTGGCTGTATTTTTAGGGTCATTGTCTTGTTGGAAGGTGAATCTCCTTCCCAATCTCAGGGTCTTTTACAGCATCCAACAGTTTTTCTTCCAGAAATGTCCTGTAATTTTTCCCCATCCATCTTCCCATCAACTCTGACCAGCTTCCCTGTCCCTGCTGATGTAAAGCATCCCCACAGCATGATGCTACCACCACCATGTTTCACAGTGGGGATGTGTGTTCAGGGTGATGAGCAGTGCTAATTTTCTGCCACCCAAAACACTTTGCATTTAGGCCAAAGAGTTTAACTTTGTTAAGTTCCTCCGAGCGCACTGTGATGCTACTCTGCAATGCCACATTAGCAGCAGTTGGAAAAGATGCGGTAGCTGACTTCACATAAAAAGTGTTTTTTTTTTCTTTCTCTGCAGGGCCGTACGATGTGAGGCTGGTTGGTGGAAGCACTCACTGTAACGGGACAGTGGAGATGCCTAAACGTGGGCGATGGAGGAAAGTGAGCGCTATGGACATGGATCCTCTGAAACAGGCTGCTGTGGTCTGCAGACAGCTGAATTGCGGCTATCCTGTTTCAGCTACAACAGCAAGAGCAACTGACGAAACGTGGCAGTTTCTGAGCAACTGTTCTGGATCAGAATCTGCACTGGGAGAATGCAAACATGTGATCCAGCGTCCAACGTACTTCACTGACACAGTGGTCTGTTCAGGTAAGTTCTGTATTTGATGTGGTAACTATTGTTTCTCAGGTGGATGCTAAGGTATACCGTGCAGGCGTACCGAGGGGTTTTCTAGGTGGTTACAGTAGTTGTTCAGTTGTTACCATGATGCTGCTACTATACTTTCCAAGGTGGATGCTGTTACGGTTGGGGTAGGTGTGGACACTAATCCCTTTATTTCTGCTGGAGACTGAAAACAGTTGAATTTGACTTTCAGGTGTGTTTTTTTTGCCCAGGTGTGTCCTAATACATTAACTACACAAGAGTAAAGGGAAAAGGCAAGAGAGTACTCAGAGAGGAAAGCAAGGTTGGTAACTAAAGATCAACAGCAGTAAACTAAGAGCGAAAAAGGGTCGGTAACAATAAGGCAAGAAAGCTAGGAAAACGTGTTGTCACAGAGCTAGTAAACTAGATAATACTCGGCAGAGAATCAAGGGAACATATGGCTATTTATACAAACACAAACAGGTGCGGGAAATGAGCAATCAGATGGATGCAGAGTCGCGTGTTCAGCCGAGTCATTGTAGTTCATGGGCTGAGAATGCTGGGAAATGGAGTCTAAGAGAACAATTGTCCTGAATAGGCAGACTGACAGAGTCAGGACTGACAGTACACCAGTGACGACTTTCTTCTTCAGAACATTCCAAATGGTTGTACTGATTGATTTTCCATCTTCTCCAAGCTTCCCAATTAGCTTTTCACAAATAGATAGCTCTTTGGTTTTTATCTGGTAAAGTGTTTTAGGTGGTTGCCGTGCTTCTGTGGTGTTTCAGGTGGCTGTTACTGTGTTGCTTGTGTTCCTTGGTGGTGCTTTGGTATTACAGGTATTTTGGTTGGTTGTTAGGGTGTTGCCAAGTGCTTGTTGTGATACCCCAAGTGTTTTTCTTTTTCTTTTCTCTTCAGGACCACACAATGTGAGGCTGGTGAACGGGAACAGTCGCTGTAACGGGACAGTGGAGATGTTTCACACTGGACAGTGGAGGAAAGTGAGCGCTATGGGCAAGGACCCGCGGAAACAGGCTTATGTGGTCTGCCGACAGCTGGATTGCGGCTATCCTGTTTCAGCTACAACAGTTAAAGCAGTTGACGAAAAATGGCAGATTCTGAGCAACTGTTCTGGATCTGAGTATGAGCTAATAAAATGCGAACATGTGATTGCGCATCGCACCGGCTTCATTGATAAAGTGGTTTGTTTAGGTAAGTTCTGTATTTGATGTGATTTCTATAGTATTTCAGGTGGTATCTCAGCTTTTACTATAGCCTCTTTCAGTTGGCGTTTGTTTTCGGGGTGGGGGGGGTCAAACGCATTCTCTATACATCTTAGGTTTGAAAACTGACCAGAGCCCGTCCAAAACCGTTCAGTTCTTGCCACGATAAACTCATTTTTAGTTTTCGCAATATGTTTTGGGTCATTATCTTGTTGCATGACGAGGGATCTCCCAATAGGTCTGGTTCCATCTGTGTTTAAATATGAGTTCATGAATTCTGAATTTGTTAAACAGGCAATAGATTTTGAGTATGAGATTTTGACAGAACTGCAAAAAAAAAGTACTTTATTGATTACAGTATGTGACAAAAGAGTAGTCAAAATGAGCAGGGTTAACACCGGTAATCAACAGCAAGAGGGAGTAAACATACCAAAGATGACAAACAGTCCAAGGCTCATATACAGGCAAAGCGATATTGGAAGGCAAGCAAAAAACAGGGTATAAAACAAGGTCGGAGCGAGAGAACTAATAAAAGCAATGCATAAACGCTTTGTAGAATGGAAAACCAACAATATTCTGCAACTACTTGGCAAGAGTGAACTAAGGGTGTATATTTAGGAGGTGAATCAGGTGTGTTCAATATTCAGGTGCTGAGCTTCCTGGTAGTGCCGTGTGCAGTGTCGTGTGATCAAGTGAGGGAATGCTCTCAGTCTGTGGTGCATTCTGGGTATAGTAGTCCAGAGGCTGGAGAGCACAGGTAAAGCTGAGTGCAGGAGAGACCGGAGTGCCTTCGGCACCAGACGTGGCATGGTTAAATAAACGTTTTTTATGTTTGTTCGTTTTTTTTGTTTTTTTTTTACAGATGTATTTTAGCTGTGCACATCTACTTTACTACATAAAATGTCTAAAATCCTGTGTGTGTGTGTGTGTGTGTGTGTGTGTGTATGTGTGTGTGTGTGTGTGTGTGTGATTTTGTAGAAGATTTTTTTTTCTCCAGTATGGCAGAGTCACCGCCAAGAAGATTCAGACCACCAATAGTGGTCGGTTAGTGGGAACAAGACAATCTGATCATGTTTAATTTAACTAAACATGATAGCTATTTTTGTTCAACTATATTTTATATTTTCCCTATTGCCACTGATATAAAAATACTAATACAGCAATCAAACATTGCGTCATTTTTCTCTTGTTTGTGACACACACACACACAAAAAAAATTTGTTGTCTTGTAAAAACTTTAAATTGTGACATATGAAGCACTGACCAGATATTTGCAGATATAAAAGGCTGTGAAAGGTTTAATTAAGAAGCATAAAGGTGAAACATAGATCAGTAAACACTGTCGAACCCAATCAGGCAAACAAACAGAGGTAAACAGTGAACAAACTGAGATGGAGATAAACAAGCAAGAGAAACACTTTGTATGCAATTGTGGTCGGCAATGTTGGCAATACTTTGCAAAGCAAGTACGAGACAAACTGAATAAGAATATTTCAATCTTGAAACGACGACTCGGCTGGAGGAACTCTTATCCACCCTCCACCCTAACAACAGTAGGGTGAATAAAGTGTCCTGTGACCAGCTTCCTGTGGGCAGCTTCCTGTGACCAGCGATGAAGGACTTGAGGATGACCAACACTGTAAACTGTGCAGAAACTGATGCAGAGCTTCTGACTTATAATAATAATAATAATAATAATAATTATAATAATACGTCTAATAGACTGAAGGCCAGTGAGCAATTAAACACAGTGTATAAAACCTCCAGCAGCACTGCTGCATCTGATCTACTCGTACCTCCAGCACAACCAACGGCTAACACGAATACCTGTTCTGTGGTGGCTCTGATCTTTCAAAGAACAGGGTGAAAGGAGGATAATACAGTATGTAATTAATGGAAATAATCTTTTTCAATTTCCATCTATCGTCTCTGTGGAGGAATAGTCCACAGTCCACTCTTCTATACCGAATTGTTTAAATTCAGCCATATTGGAGGGTTTCGAGCACAAACGCCCTGTTTAAATTATCCAACAGCATCTAAATTAGATTTTTTGAGCCGTTTAGAGGTGGATCTACTGATGTGCTTTGGGTCATTGTCCTGCTGCAGAACCCAAGCACGCTTGAGCTTAAGAGGACATTGTGAGACAGGGCCTTTGTGTTCTTTTTGTTTAGCAGTGGTCTCTTTCTTATTATTGAATCATTAACACTCTAACTAACTGATGCAAGTGAGACCTGCAGTTCTGTTAGTGTTGTTCTTGGTTCTTTTGTGACCTCCTGGATGAGTTGGCCATGCCCTTTTGGAAGATCCTGGAAAACCCTGACTTGGAACTTGGAAAAGAGATTATTGACAAGTTGGTCTTTGCTTTTTTAGTGCATGTATATTCTATAAAAAGAACTGCTCTCTCTGACTGTAACACATGTTCGAGTTTGAGAATAAGCTCCTTCTTCACTAAATTCACACTGGATTGGTTACTGTGACATCTGCCAGCCTCATCAGCAGGGTACGCAACAACTGTGTGCTTTTGGTAGCCGAGCTGCTCAAACTGATTATCCACAGACTGTGAATTTCCCTAGACAGTTCGAGCTCTGGCATGTTATTCTGGAATCCTGGCTAATTAAGGATAATTAGGGACAGAGTAAAAATGAGAGCAGTAATGCACTCGCGGTATGGATTACCCTTTGATCGCTATGCCTGCCTGCTTTTTTTTTTTTTTTTTCGTTTTTTTTACCTCCTGCCAACCATGAGTGTTTATATTTACTGACCCTGGACTTTGGAAGAGCTCCAAAGATAGTTCTATCTCCCTCCCAGAGCCCAGAGTAATAAGAAATAATACACTGTGGATTTATTCAGGAACATCAGTACATCTGAACCTCTATGGAGTGAATTTTGTGCCAAAAGTTTTACGTAAAAAAATAAAATCCACAATCAAAATTTTAAGAAACAAAAGTAAAACATGTATGTTGCAAATTCAAAAGAGAAAAAATATATATCAAATATATATATTTAAATATACTTGGTTATTTTATTATTCTTTGCACTTATTTGAAAATTATTTTAGTTTGGATTTTGCCAGTCTTTGCTTTCATTTTTGGATTTTTTTGGATTTTCTGTGGATTTTTGTGGATTTTGCTGCTAAAGACTTTTGCTTCTGGAATCTCTCCTTTGCTTCTGCTTCATTTTTTTGGTTCTGATTTTTGGCACACTTTTCACGGGTGGGCGGGGCTTAGAAGAAGGCGTTCCCCTTTAATCTCTATTGGTCACCTACCCTGAACCCTCGTCTGAGACAGACCACGCCCACCCCGCCAGCTTCAAGCGCTCTTCCAAACAAGGCGGAGCGAACGGGGTTCAGCTCACAGCAGCACCAGCAGGTACTTTTCCAATTAAATTTCATACAGACGTTATGTTTAATGTTATATTTCTTTTTTAAGTAAGTGTTTAACTCTATTAAGATGCTCATGTTAGCGGGGTGTGCTAAATATCCATGCTTAAATTATACTAGTTAGTTAGTGAACACTAACCTACCTAGTCAGTGAGTTAGCTAGTTTACCTAGGTCATCTGGTCAGTGAGTTAGGGGGTTAGCTAAGCTAGTTAGGTTACCTAGTCAGTGAGTTAGCTAGTTAACCTAGGTTATCTGGTCAGCGAGTTAGCTAGCTACTTAACCTAGGTCATCTGGTCAGTGAGTTAGTGGGTTAGCTAAGCTAGTTATTATGCCCCAGGGTAAAGCCAAGTAAGTGCTGGTTAAGGTTAACTAGCTAACTCACTGACTAGGTAACCTAACTAGCTTAGCTAACCCACTAACTCACTGACCAGATGACCTAGGTAAACTAGCTAACTCACTGACTAGGTAGGTTAGTGTTCACTAACTAACTAGTATAATTTAAGCATGGATATTTAGCACACCCCGCTAACATGAGCATCTTAATAGAGTTAAACACTTACTTAAAAAAGAAATATAACATTAAACATAACGTCTGTATGAAATTTAATTGGAAAAGTACCTGCTGGTGCTGCTGTGAGCTGAACCCCGTTCGCTCTGCCTTGTTTGGAAGAGCGCTTGAAGCTGGCGGGGTGGGCGTGGTCTGTCTCAGACGAGGGTTCAGGGTAGGTGACCAATAGAGATTAAAGGGGAACGCCTTCTTCTAAGCCCCGCCCACCCGTGAAAAGTGTGCCAAAAATCAGAACCAAAAAAATGAAGCAGAAGCAAAGGAGAGATTCCAGAAGCAAAAGTCTTTAGCAGCAAAATCCACAAAAATCCACAGAAAATCCAAAAAAATCCAAAAATGAAAGCAAAGACTGGCAAAATCCAAACTAAAATAATTTTCAAATAAGTGCAAAGAATAATAAAATAACCAAGTATATTTAAATATATATATTTGATATATATTTTTTCTCTTTTGAATTTGCAACATACATGTTTTACTTTTGATTCTTAAAATTTTGATTGTGGATTTTATTTTTTTACGTAAAACTTTTGGCACAAAATTCACTCCATAAACCTCGCTTAGCTCTCGGAGGAGCTCCAAATCTTGGCTTGGGTTCCACGAGATGCTGGAAACGGTCCTGTGGGATTTGGGCTCATGTTGACATGACTGCAGAGTTGTGTTGTAGTCAAGATCGCTAGTCCAGGAAGACCAAGACCAGGAAACACTGAGACCAAGTCCAAAACTGAGACCAGATTAAGATTAAAAATATATTTTTTTTCTAAAATGTAAAAAAGTAGTATTTTAGCTTGTCACTAAGGTTAGCTAGCTCGTTGCTAGCTTTAGTTCCCTTCCTGGTTAACATTAGTGTGTAATTTAGCTTGTCACTAAGGTTAAATAGCTCGTTGCTAAGGTCAACTAGCTCGTTGCTAAGGTTAGCTAGCTCGTTGCTACCCTAGCATTAGTTCCCTTCCTGGTTAACATTAGTGTGTAATTTAGCTTGTCACTAAGGTTAAATAGCTCGTTGCTAAGGTTAACTAGCTTGTCGCTAAGGTTAGCTAGCTCGTTGCTACCTTTAGTTCGCTTCCTGGTAACATTAGTGTGTTATTTAGCTTGTCGCTAATGTTAGCCAGCTCGTTGCTACCCTAGCGTTAGTTCTCTTTTCGGTTAACATTAGTGTGTAATTTAGCTTGTCACTAAAGTTAAATAGCTCGTTGCTAATGTTAACTAGCTCGTTGCTAAGGTTAGCTAGCTCGTTGCTACCTTTAGTTCACTTCCTGGTAACATTAGTGTGTAATTTAGCTTGTCACTAAGGTTAAATAGCTCATTGCTAAGGTTAACTAGCTCGTTGCTAAGGTTAGCTAGCTCGTTGCTACCTTTAGTTCACTTCCTGGTAACATTAGTGTGTTATTTAGCTTGTCGCTAAGGTTAGCTAGCTCGTTGCTAACTTTAGTTTACTTCCTGGTAACATTAGTGTGTTATTTAGCTTGTCGCTAAGGTTAGCCAGCTCGTTGCTACCCTAGCTTTAGTTTTCTTTCCGGTTAACATTAGTGTGTAATTTAGCTTGTCGCTAAGGTTAGCTAGCTTGTTGCTACCCTAGCTTTAGTTCTCTTTCCGGTTAACATTAGTGTGTAATTTAGCTTGTCGCTAAGGTTAGCTAGCTTGTTGCTACCCTAGCTTTAGTTCACTTCCTGGTAACATTAGTGTGTAATTTAGCTTGTCTCTAAGGTAAGCTAGCTTGTTGGTAGCTTTAGTTCTCTTCCCGGTTAACATTAGTGTGTAATTTAGCTTGTTGCTAAGGTTAGCTAGCTCGTTGATAGCTTTAGTTCTCTTATCGGTTAACATTAGTATGTAATTTAGCTTGTTGCTAAGGTTAGCCAGCTCGTCGCTACCCTAGCTTTAGTTCTCTTTCCGGTAACATTAGTGTGTAATTTAGCTTGTCGTTAAGGTTAGCTAGCTCGTTGCTAGCTTTAGTTCACTTCCTGGTAACATTAGTGTGTAATTTATCTTGTTGTTAAGGTTAAATAGCTCATTGCTAAGGTTAACTAGCTTGTTGCTAAGGTTAGCTAGCTCGTTGCTAACTTTAGTTCACTTCCTGGAAACATTAGTGTGTTATTTAGCTTGTCGCTAAGGTTAGCCAGCTCGTTGCTACCCTAGCATTAGTTCTCTTTCCGGTTAACATTAGTGTGTAATTTAGCTTGTCGCTAAGGTTAGCTAGCTCGTTGCTAGCTTTAGTTCTCTTCCCAGTTAACATTAGTGTGTACTTTAGCTCGTCGCCAAGGTTCCTCAGTCTAGCCCTGTCTAGCGGCTAATGCTAATGCTGCTGCACTAAACTTCACTAAAAAAACTCACTCTTCGATAAGATATTGGAAAACGAAGCTTACTGTAAATAAATGGAAGCACTTTACACACCAAAATAAATGGGTTTCTGGAGAGAAATCTGTGTAGATTAACATCTAATCTAACACCTTTTTTTAAGAATTAGAATTGTGTTTACTTCAGTGCTTCCCACAGCTTCTACATTAGAAGGGAAATATGGCGACACCCTCGCTCACTTCGATGTAGGCATCCTTACTAGTGGCACTTAATGCACTTTATAATGCGGATGCGTCTTATGTTTAAAAATAATTCAGAAAATTATAGACATTCATTGTCTTTTAGTCCAAAAATATACAGTATGAATTAATAGGTAGTTGCAATACTTTTGTCCATACATTGAATGCCTCTAACAGAAAGAGTGCAGTGAATTTGTGTATATGAATAAAAGAATATAGGAGTGTTTGGATTTATTTTACTGTGCCTTGGTGTCTACAATCCACCAGGGGGCAGCAGCAGCCCAGCATGAGAACGTGGAGCTGGTTTTGCTGCAGGAGAACGTGGGGAGAAGGCCTAGAGAAGACGAGGCTTAGATCTCTGGAGATTCTGCACATGATGAATTCATTGTTGATTTTATGGATCTGCTCTTCTACCTCTAACTACGACCACCTAGAATATTATGATCCCCTCACTGTCTTCACATTTCTTAGAGCTCCAGTGCATCATACAGGAACACTTTGTAGTTCTACAGTATAATTAGAGACTGTAGTCCTGTATCTGCATGATTTATTGTCCTCATTTCACCCTTTCACCCTGTTCTTCGAAGGTCAGGACTTCACAGGACCACCAAGGAGAAGGTATGCATACATTGTGCAGCATCCTGTACTCAGCAACCACTGTACAGCATCCTTTATGCAGCATCCAGTACTCATCATCCACAATAGATCATCCTGTGTACAGTATCCTTTGCTCAGCATCCTCTACTCAGCATGCTATGGCCATCATCCTGTACTCAGCATCCAGTATGCTCAACATCCTATGAGCAGCATCCTGTACTCAGCATCCAGTATGCTCAGCATCCTATGAGCAGCATCCTGTACTCAGCATCTACTGTGCAACATCATATGAGCAGCATCCTGTACTCAGCATCCACTGTGCAACATCCTATGAGCAGCATCCTGTACTCAGCATCCACTGTGCAGCATCCAGTGTACTGCATCCACTGTGCAGCATCCTTTGTGCAGCATCCTTTGTGCAGCATCCTTTGTGCAGCATCCTGTACTCAGCATCCATTGTGCAGCATCCTGGACTCAGCATCCACTGTACAGCATCCTCTGGGTAGCATCCTGCACTCAGCATACATTGTGCAGCATCCACCGTGCAGCATCCTGTACTCAGCATCCAGTATGCTCAGCATCCTATGAGCAGCATCCTGTACTCAGCATCCAGTATGCTCAACATCCTATGAGCAGCATCCTGTACTCAGCATCCAGTATGCTCAGCATCCTATGAGCAGCATCCTGTACTCAGCATCCACTGTGCCACATCCTATGAGCAGCATCCTGTACTCAGCATCCACTGTGCAGCATCCAGTGTACAGCATCCATTGTGCAGCATCCTATACTCAGCATCCACTGTGCAGCATTCTGTAATCAGCATCCACTGTACAGCATCCTCTGGGTAGCATCCTGTACTCAGCATCCAGTGTGCAGCATTGTCTACTCAGCATTCAGTGTGCAGCATCGTCTACTTAGCATCCACTGTGCAGCATCCAATGTGCAGCACCCTGTACTCAGCATCCACCGTGCAGCATCCTGTACTTAGCGAATTGTGTTTAAAACCTCCAGCAGCACTGCTGCATCTCAATATGTAAGAATTAAAAGATGGACGGAGTTAAATACAACAGGGCAATCCTGAAAGAAAACCTGTTGAAGGCAAAAAAAAAAAGACTTGAGAACTTCCAGCAAGACAATGACCCTAAACATACAGCGCTGCAGAGCTACAGTGGAATGGTTTAGATCAAAGAATATTCATGAGTTAGAATGATCCAGTCTTAAAATCGCTTTTTTTTTGTAGATTTTCATTTGGTAAAAACTTCAAACCTATGCAATACTTTGTATTTTTTGCGTCTTTCTTTTAAAATCTCTATAAAACCCATTTAAGTTTGTGGTCGTAAGGTGAAAAAATGGGGAAAAGTTCAAGGGGTATGAATACTTTTGCAAGCCACTCAGAATTGCTCAGAATTGGTCCTGGGTGCCAAATGACAAATGAAAAAAGACATGAAAAAGACGCCCAGAGCCAACCCAACGCTTCTACAATCCTTTATTTTTTCAGAAAACAAACCACAAGCCAATCACAGCGAATCACACCTGCCTTCACTTCAGAACTCTGCTGATTCAAACGACGAGCTCCTGAAGCTGATTGAGCGGAAACATGTTCCGAATCAGCAGAACCTCCAAAATCTCGAAATCTTTCTGAATGAAGCCAAACTAAATGTCTGTCTGTCTGTCTGTCTGGCTCAGGGGCAGGCGAGGTTGGGGGTCTCTGATCCTCAGCATAGAGATTTTGTTTATTCATCGGTTTTATATTAGCGTGATTAGATTTTAGTTTACAGAGCTTGCTTCCCAAGCTTGCACTTCCCTGCACTGCTGATCTGAGGGCTAAAATGAAGTGGCCGTAGGGTGGCCGGGAAATGAAAAGGCGACTGGGACCGCAGTATCTGGGCAATGGATGTAAATGTGCTTGAGGAAGCAGTATTAGCTGAGTAAATACTTATTTAGTACTTAATAAAACTAATGTACTGCAGTACGGGTGCTTTAACACCTTTAGGATCCTTCTCCAAACCATGTTCTGGACCAAAGACCAAACAGCTGTGCTGAACTACTCAACCAAGTAAAGGAAGTACCCTCTTTAGTGCAGTCGCAAAGACCATCCAAAAAAAAAAAAAACGTTACTGTTACGGAAAAGGGTGGTTTTGGAGCCAAGTGCAGAGCAAAATGGTTATATATACTGAAACACCTGGTTTTAGACCACAATCATTTATTGTGGTGACGAACAGTTGAGAGAGTTGAGGTGCACATTGAATTCTGCCGGGATTTGATCAGCCGTGGTTTTATGTTTTTTGGATACAATCCAGGGTTAGCACCCGAACATCCCTTTCCGACAGCTTCCTCTTACTGCATCCACAGTTAATCCTGTTGGATGTGGTTGGTTCTTCTTGGTGGTATGCTGACATTACCCTGGATACCGTGGCTCTTTATGCATCACAAAAACTTGCTGTCTTGGTCACAGATGCTCCAGCAAGACGTGCACCAACAATCTGTCCTCTTTTGAACTCTGGTACGTCACCCATAATGTTTTGTGGAACTTGGTTAGGTTTTCAACAGAGGAGACTGGAAAATGGGTGGAAAACACAAAACCCTGAAGAGGTGCACAAAAAAGGCGGGAAACAGAACAAAAGAAATGCCACAAAATGGCACATGCAAACGAAAGACAGCTTTCAGCTTCAAATAAACCAAACCGAACCAGGATCAAACTCAAAACCTGCTTTTCTGCTTTCTTTAGAGATCTTTTATATCTTTTTTACGGCTTTCTTTTCAGATATCTTTGCTTTATTTATTTATTTATTTTGTGAGCCTTTGGCTTCTTTTCTTTTCTTTCTTTTCTCCTCTGTTACCAGTCACCCCTCTTTAAAGGTGCAACAAGAATGACTGCTTTGACTGGGCTTTATACGGAGTGCTGCACAGGTGTGGCTGGTTGCCAATGATCACCGCTGGGCATTCTGGGAATTGGAGTTTCGGGACCCAATTCCACTTATTTTTCACCTCTGTTGCCCATCACAGTTACGATGGAACTGGCACTCATCAGGACTACCCCCCAAAAAAGAGAGAGCAAGAGTTACCTCTGTTGCACGGGATAAGTTCATCAGAGTTACCATTACCAACACCAGAGTATTTTGGACTTCGCAACGTAGTATTCACACCTACCATGTTTATTTTAATGCAGGACCTCCTCCAAACCAATGGTCTGGACCAAAGCCAAAAGGTGGTCTTGGTCTTGATCAAGTGAACCTTAGTCCAGTTTGTTTGGTCCAATGAAAGCATGAGTTTAGAGGGTTTGGACTTTCTGCAAATAACCTCTTAAGATGTGCAACAGCATTGGCTCACCATCGCCACACTTCTTTTTATTTAAAAACAATTCTACGGACAGTCCAGTCCAGTCGCTGTACCTCTTCCGTCAGCAGCCATGCCTTAGTAATGTGTTCTGAGAAAAGATGCCTGAGGGACACAGTGTCCATTCCTTCCAAAAAAATAAAAAAAAAAGATCTGGAATACTGATTCATTTGACCACAATACACTGAGTTTCTACAATGAGACGATTCATCGTAGATGCTGAATCCAGTATACAGTATACAAAGCTTTGTATATATATATATATATATATATATATATATATAGTAAGAGTCACAAGTTTAGACACATCAGAATATGTTTAATATTTTCGATTCTTTAAAGTAGATAAAACTTGTTGAACAGGATGTACAGAAAAACGTCAATAGAGTCCCAGTAGTACATATAAAAATATATAGTACGTTAAAAAAATTGTCCGTGATTAAAAAAGCTTGAGAAAAGAGTCTCTAGGAACAAATAATCTCCTGAGTCTGTCTGCAGTAGCACCTCTTGCCTGCATTTTCTTAGTTAGCTTTATGAGCTAGATACTCTTGAAATGTTCAGCTTTCAGTTAACAGCTGTGCTGAACTTGTCAAGAGTTAATTACCTGATTTCCTTGCCATCTTAATGTGCTTAAAGAGTGTTTATAGTAGAGGAGGTGAGATATAGTGAATAGCTTCATTTGAGTAATGTTTTAATCCATATTATGGCAAGAACTACTCAACTAAGTAGAGAGTATCCTCTTTAGTGCAGTCGCAAAGACCATCAAAAACGTTATGATGGAACTGGCACTCATCAGTGCCATCAGTGCCAAACTCCAGTGAACCACAGGGAAAGTGATATAGTGTTGACCCAACGGTTTCCATACATTTACACTACATTTCCAAAAGAATCTGGGCCATTCCACTGAATGGGTACCATTAGCGTTTTGTAACTCTTTCAAATTATTTTTTTTATTTAAATCTATTTTCAACTCTGAATTTAATAACACATGTATTTAGCTATTCAAAACATATACTGGTCAATCCCAGGCAGCTTTACTTAATTTTTTACAAGGTTTTTAATCCGAAGGTGGTTACAAAACACATGTGAAACTCATTTAAAAAGCAAGTTTAAAAGCAAGTCCACTAATTCCTTTAATTTTTGCTTTAGAAAGTCTTTATTTTTAAAGAAATGGTTGACTGCATGTTCAAATAATTGAGATTTATGAGAAAAAAAATATCACTCCTGTTACTGGCACTCGGTCCTGTTACTAGAACTCACTCCTGCTACTGGCACTCACTCCTGTTACTGGCACTCACTCCTGTTATTGGTACTCACTCCTGTTACTGGAACAGGACTTAAAGTAACAGGACTGAGTTTTCAGCATAGAATTAGCAAAAACATGAAAAAAAGCTAAATGACGGCTATGCTAATAGCATGAGGAACACTGAGCACATTCTAGTGATTTTCCCCAAATTTGTATTTTAAAAATAAACCAATAAAATCTTAGAATTAATTTGGGTAACAGGACCGAGTGTTGAGATTGTCCTCCTCAGTCACAGTTACAATAAGATTAAATATACAGAAAAACTAATGAGGGACTTAATTTTGGTCTTCTCATGATCTTCAGAAGAATCAGCTGATGTCACTTCCTGTTGTTGATGTGACTTCCTGGTGTAGAATGTTCCAGATGTATCAGATGGGGTAATGTTTTATGGGACACAACTAAAATGTGTATTTTAACTTAAATATTATGGATTTGTATAAAAAAAAATATTTTAAAAGCATAGATGGGATTTGGGAGTCACACAACAAAGCAAAAAAAAATAAAAATACATCTCTGAAGGATCTGAATAATTATATTTCATGGTAAAGTTTATAGTTAGAGAGTGGGGGCACGTAACAAATGCAATTTTTTCCGCATTATAAGTAGTTTTTATGAATTTTGTTTGAGCTAATCTGAAGCTACATGAAGTTTGGATGTCTGTAGTGATCGACTCTCCTGAAAGTTGCTGCAGAGCAAGGCAAACTGTCCTCTCTCAGGGCTCCGATAGATGACGGCAAGCTGCATGACTGGGATTCGAACCAGCGATCGATCCCGATCATAGCGGCTCAAGGCGCTTGAGATCGCTGGACCACTCTGCGACCAGCGCTGCATATCATTTGCCTCATTTGCAAATGATACATTCTGAAACGCATCACACTGATCACACTGATGTAATAGAGCTTCATAGTGGAATGAAGTGGACGGCTTTGAAGAAAAAAAAAAATCAATTTAATCAGTCCAGCAGTTTATTAGTGCCAGTCCACTCGACCCCACTCACCACTGATAATTAGCAGCCAGACTGAAGCGGGGGTATGAGTTAAAACATCAAATGATGCTCTGCACGTTCTATGGTGGATTGCATTGCAAAATATGCAAATTACAAAATATATATATAATACATTTTCAGCCATATTTTACTGAAGTGCAGTGTTTGCAGGTTATAAGCTTTCTTTTTTAAATGTTAAATCCACCCATTTATTCAGCCTACAGCAGTTTATAGCTCCACCCATTTATTCAGCCTACAGCAGTTTATAGCTCCACCCATTTATTCAGTCTACAGCAGTTTATAGCTCCACCCTTTTTTTCAGCCTACAGCAGTTTATAGCTCCACCCATTTATTCAGCCTACAGCAGTTTATAGCTCCACCCATTTATTCAGCCTACAGCAGTTTATAGCTCCACCCATTTATTCAGCCTACAGCAGTTTATAGCTCACCCATTTATTCAGCCTACAGCAGTTTATAGCTCCACCCATTTATTCAGCCTAGAGCAGTTTAGCTCCACCAATTCATTCAACCTACAGCAGTTTAGCTCCACCCCATTTATTCAGCCTACAGCAGTTTATAGCTCCACCCTTTTTTTCAGCCTACAGCAGTTTATAGCTCCACCCATTTATTCAGCCTACAGCAGTTTAGCTCCACCCCATTTATTCAGCCTAGAGCAGTTTATAGCTCCACCCCATTTATTCAGCCTACAGCAGTTTATAGCTCCACCCTTTTTTTCAGCCTACAGCAGTTTATAGCTCCACCCATTTATTCAGCCTACAGCAGTTATAGCTCCACCCATTTATTCAGCCTAGAGCAGTTTAGCTCCATCCATTCATTCAACCTACAGCAGTTTAGCTCCACCCCATTTATTCAGCCTACAGCAGTTTATAGCTCCACCCTTTTTTTCAGCCTACAGCAGTTTATAGCTCCACCCATTTATTCAGCCTACAGCAGTTTATACCTCCACCCATTTATTCAACCTACAGCAATTTAGCTCCACCTATTTATTCAGCCTATAGCAGTTTAGCTCCACCTATTTATTCAGCCTACAGCAGTTTATAGCTCCACCAATTCATTCAACCTACAGCAGTTTAGCTCCACCCCATTTATTCAGCCTACAGCAGTTTATAGCTCCACCCTTTTTTTCAGCCTACAGCAGTTTATAGCTCCACCCATTTATTCAGGCTACAGCAGTTTATAGCTCCACCCATTTATTCAGCCTACAGCAGTTTAGCTCCACCCATTTATTCAGCCTACATCAGTTTATAGCTCCACCCATTTATTCAGCCTACATCAGTTTATAGCTCCACCCATTTATTCAGCCTACAGCAGTTTAGCTTATTTTCCAGTGGTGCCAGATGTTGTTTGTCATGTTTTGACCCTCAGCAATAAAAATTAGATTAGAGGTGTGTGTGTGTGTGTGTGTGTGTGTGCGCACGCATGTGTGTATAAAGCCCATCTACCCATGATTCTAAGCCAATGTGATGGATAACATGTAAAGTAAATGTGTGTATGAGGGGGGTGGCAGCAGCCTGATGGATAACATGGGAAACAAGTGTGTGTGTGTGTGTGTGTGTGTGTGTGTGTATAAAGAGCACATCTAACTAATAAGGGCATGAATATGGTAATTTCAAACAGCCACGACCAAAGGCTCTGAGCCGTCAGATCTGATCTCTTTCACTCGTTAACGTTCATCCAGACACAATAATGTTCATACATGCATCTGTGTGTGTGTGTGTGTGTGTGTGAATGTCATTAGCGTTACAGTATTTCACAGTTGCCGCTTTAAACAATAGAGCAGATAATTCCACCTGCTACTGCTAACGAACGAGAGAAATGGCGTTAGCTAAACAGCCATTTCTAAAATAACTGATTGAAGTACTTTAGCTCTAAACCTGCTAATGTACGTAAAAACTGCTATTCTGTACCAGCTACCAGCTAGCAGCTTTCTCTGTGGTGTCCTTCCATGAACTCCGTTCTTGTTTAATGTTT